>NC_140999.1:64903925-65513395 GCF_052327205.1 Somniosus microcephalus | reverse complement strand
TGGTTCGGTGATTGCTACACAGAGCAGGCAATGAGATTGGTTCATGGTGTTTGACACAAGCCTATCAGCTCTTTAGGTACTTTAACATTAAAGGTAATAAAGGGCAATCTGCTCTGCTCTGCCCGCAAAGTTGCCTTTGCGCACAATCATTCCAAAAGGTAGCTGTTGATCGGTCGCACATGACTGGAACAAAATGTTGAAGCTGCTGAAGGTTTTGCTAAGGCACTGAGAGACACGAGCTGCAATCTCAGCTCCGACTTCTCACAGGATGATGCCTGTCTGGCTGAAAGGGTCAAAGTGCTGGTGAGAGACGGGAGGTGGGGGCTGCGGGTAGATGAATGATGCATGAGTGAGGAGAGTTGGTTATACAGTGAGGGGGAGGGGGGCTGGTTATAGAGTGAGGGGGAGGGGGGCTGGTTATAGAGTGAGGGGGAGGGGGGCTGGTTATAGAGTGAGGGGGAGGGGGGCTGGTTATAGAGTGAGGGGGAGGGGGGCTGGTTATAGAGTGAGGGGGGAGGGGGGCTGGTTATAGAGTGAGGGGGAGGGGGCGGTTATAGAGTGAGGGGGAGGGGGCGGTTATAGAGTGAGGGGGAGGGGGCTGGTTATAGAGTGAGGGGGAGGGGGGCTGGTTATAGAGTGAGGGAGAGGGGTGTTGGTTATAGAGTGAGGGGGAGGGGAGCTGGTTATAGAGTGAGGGGGAGGGGGAGCTGTTTATAGAGTGAGGGCGGAGGGGGGCTGATTATAGAGTGAGGGGGAGGGGAGCTAGTTAGAGTGAGGGGGAGGGGAGCTGGTTATAGAGTGAGGGGGAGGGGAGCTGGTAATAGATTGAGGGGGAGGGGGCTGGTTATAGAGTGAGGGGGGAGGGGAGCTAGTTAGAGTGAGGGGGAGGGGGGGCTGGTTAGAGTGAGGGGGAGGGGAGCTGGTTATAGAGTGAGGGGGAGGGGCTGGTTATAGAGTGAGGGGAGGGGAGCTGGTTAGAGTGAGGGGGAGGGGAGCTGGGTATAGAGTGAGGGGGAGGGGAGCTGGTTATAGAGTGAGGGGGAGGGGAGCTGGTTTATAGAGTGAGGGGGAGGGGGCTGGTTATAGAGTGAGGGGGAGGGGGCTGGTTAGAGAGTGAGGGGAGGGGGCTGGTTAGAGTGAGGGGAGGGGAGTTGGTTAGAGTGAGGGGGAGGGGTGCTGGTTATAGAGTGAGGGGGAGCGGAGCTGGTTAGAGTGAGGGGGAGGGGGCTGGGTATAGAGTGAGGGGGAGGGGAGCTGTTTATAGAGTGAGGGGGAGGGGGGCTGGTTTTAGAGTGAGGGGGAGCGGAGCTGGTTATAGAGTGAGGGGGAGGGGGGCTGGTTATAGAGTGAGGGGGAGGGGAGCTGGTTAGAGTGAGGGGGAGGGGGCTGGTTAGAGTGACGGGGAGGGGAGCTGGTTATAGAGTGAGGGGGAGGGGGGGGTTATAGAGTGAGGGGGAGCGGAGCTGGTTAGAGTGAGGGGGAGGGGAGCTGGTTATAGAGTGAGGGGGAGGGGAGCTGGTTATAGATTGAGGGGGAGGGGGGCTGCTTTTAGAGTGAGGGGGAGGGGGCTGGTTATAGAGTGAGGGGGAGGGGGCTGGTTATAGAGTGAGGGGGAGGGGGTTGGTTAGATTGAGGGGGAGGGGAGCTGGTTATAGAGTGAGGGGGAGGGGCTGGTTAGAGTGAGGGGGAGGGGGAGGGGTGCTGGTTATAGAGTGAGGGGGAGGAGAGCTGGTTAGAGTGAGGGGGAGGGGAGCTGGTTATAGAGTGAGGGGGAGGGGAGCTGGTTATAGATTGAGGGGGAGGGGGGCTGCTTTTAGAGTGAGGGGGAGGGGGCTGGTTATAGAGTGAGGGGGAGGGGGCTGGTTATAGAGTGAGGGGGAGGGGGTTGGTTAGAGTGAGGGGGAGATGAGCTGGTTATGGAGTGAGGGGGAGGGGCTGGTTAGAGTGAGGGGGAGGGGAGTTGGTTAGAGTGAGGGGAGGGGTGCTGGTTATAGAGTGAGGGGGAGGAGAGCTGGTTAAAGAGTGAGGGGGAGGGGTGCTGGTTATGGAGTGAGGGGGAGGGGGTTGGTTAGAGTGAGGGGGAGGGGAGCTGGTTAGAGTGAGGGGGAGGGGGGGTGGTTATAGAGTGAGGGGGAGGGGAGATGGTTATAGAGTGAGGGGGAGGGGTGCTGGTTAAAGTGAGGGGAAGGGGAGCTGGTTATAGAGTGAGGGGGAGGGGAGCTGGTTAGAGTGAGGGGAAGGGGAGCTGGTTATAGAGTGAGGGGGAGGGGAGATGGTTATAGAGTGAGGGGGAGGGGAGCTGGTTAGTGTGAGGGGGAGGGGGGCTGGTTAGAGTGAGGTGGAGGAGGGCTGGTTATAGAGTGAGGGGGAGGAGAGCTGGTTAGAGTGAGGGGGAGGGGGCTGGTTATAGAGTGAGGGGGAGGGGGGGTGGTTATAGAGTGAGGGGGAGCAGAGCTGGTTAGAGTGAGGGGGAGGGGAGCTGGTTATAGAGTGAGGGGGAGGGGAGCTGGTTCTAGATTGAGGGGGAGGGGGGCTGCTTTTAGAGTGAGGGGGAGGGGAGCTGTTTATAGCGTGAGGGGGAGGGGTGCTGGTTATAGAGTGAGGGGGAGGGGGGCTGGTTATAGAGTGAGGGGGAGGGGAGCTGGTTAGAGTGAGGGGGAGGGGAGCTGGTTAGAGTGAGGGGGAGGGGGCTGGTTATAGAGTGAGGGGGAGGGGAGCTGGTTAGAGTGAGGGGGAGGGGGCTGGTTCGAATGAGGGGGAGGGGGAGTTGGTTAGAGTGAGGGGGAGGAGAGCTGGTTAGACTGAGGGGGAGGGGGCTGGTTATAGAGTGAGGGGGAGGGGAGCTGGTTATAGAGTGAGGGGGAGGGGAGCTGGTTATAGAGTGAGGGGGAGGGGAGTTGGTTAGAGTGAGCGGGAGGAGGGCTGGTTATGGAGTGAGGGGGAGGGGGCTGGTTAGAGTGAGCGGGAGGAGGGCTGGTTATGGAGTGAGGGGGAGGGGGCTGGTTAGAGTGAGGGGGAGGGGGCTGGTTATAGTGTGAGGGGGAGGGGTGCCGGTTAGATTGAGGGGGAGGGGGCTGGTTATAGAGTGAGGGGGAGGGGAGATGGTTAGAGTGAGGGGGAGGGGGATGGTTAGAGTGAGGGGGAGGGGGATGGTTAGAGTGAGGGGGAGGAGGGCTGGTTATAGAGTGAGGGGGAGGGGGCTGGTTAGAGTGAGGGGGAGGGGGCTGGTTATAGAGTGAGGGGGAGGGGAGATGGTTAGAGGGAGGGGGATGGTTATAGAGTGTGCGGGAGGGGTGCCGGTTAGATTGAGGGGGAGGGGGCTGGTTATAGAGTGAGGGGGAGGGGAGATGGTTAGAGTGAGGGGGAGGGGAGATGGTTAGAGTGAGGGGGAGGGGGATGGTTAGAGTGAGGGGGAGGAAGGCTGGTTATAGAGTGAGGGGGAGGGGGCTGGTTAGAGTGAGGGGGAGGGGGCTGGTTATAGAGTGTGCGGTAGGGGTGCCGGTTAGATTGAGGGGGAGGGGGCTGGTTATAGAGTGAGGGGGATGGTTAGAGTGAGGGGGAGGGGGCTGGTTATAGAGTGAGGGGGAGGGGAGATGGTTAGAGTGAGGGGGAGGGGGATGGTTAGAGTGAGGGGGAGGGGGCTGGTTAGAGTGAGGGGGAGGTGTGCTGGTTAGAGTGAGGAGGAGAGTGAGGGGGAGGGTGATGGAGAGAGCTGACCATGGGCTGAGGGTTCAGTGAAGTTTTGCTGGCCATGGTTTGGGGTTGATGAGGGCACGTTGATCTCGGAGCAGGGCTGCAGTTTACGTGCAGGGGTGAAGGGGATTATATGATTTTATTTTTGTCCCTTCCAAGGTCACTTCCTGCGCATCACTGAGCTGCCGCAAATGATTGAGAAAGAGTAGATCCCCCATCTTACTGCTGGCAGACTTTCCTGTTGGACAGAGCCGGGAGCTTCGACAAGAGGCCACCAGGGACTGATTTATTCAGTGCGGGAGGCTGAAGGGCAGTTTTCAGTTACTCTGACGTGCTGGAGGAAGGGATTTGTATTCATTTACTTCACGTTGAATTCAGAGAAGGAAGCAAAGGAAACAGAGGCAGCAAGAGCTGTAACGAGGGATGACAGGGTCCATCCTGCAGGAAATCAGCAGCACGGATCACTGTGGGCTTTGTAACTGCTGCACTGACTGGATGCAATGAGAGTAGAGACAGGGCCCCTGTTATCACACCAATACTTGCTACCAAGCTTGGGAGCTAAGGCCTCATGGGTACAGGTTAATCACAGAATGGTACACAACATAGAAGGAGGACATTCAGCAAATCGTGCCTGTGCCAGCTCCCTGAAAGAGCTCTGCAATTAGTCCCACTAATTCTTTCCCCGTAGCCCTGCAAATTTTCCTCCTTCAAGTATTTATCCAATTCCCTTTAGAAAGTAACTTTTGAATCTGTTTCCACCGCCCTTTCAGGCAACGCATTCCAGATCACAACAACTCGCTGCGTAAATTTTTTCCCCCCTCCTGTCGCCTCCGGTTCTTTTGCTAATTACCTTAAATCTGCGTCCTCTGGTTATCAGCCCTTCTGCTACTGGAAACAGTTTCTCCTTATCAAAACCCTTGATGAGTTTGAACCTCTATCAGATCTTCCCATTACCTTCTCTGCTCTGTTAAGGCAGAGAAGAAGAAAGAAAAGATAGAAAGAATGACTTTATATAACGCTTTTCATGACCTCAGGCTATCCCAAAGCGCTTTATAGTCAATGAAGTATATTTTGAAGTGTAGTCACTGTGGTAATGTAGGAAGATGAAGATGTCACACTGGTGCCGTTCTTTGAGGCTGGGGGTTGAAGTACATTGTTGAGGCAGAGTTTAAGGAGACTGAGTCTGCTCTGGCTGTGCAGTGCCCGGCCTGGGAGTGAGGACTAGGTTTAACGTCTCATCCGAAAGACGGCACCTCTGACAGTGCAGCACTCCCTCAGCACTGCACTGGAGTGACAGCCTGGACTACGTGCTCAAGTTTCTGGAGCGGGAGACTTGAGCACAGAATGTACATTGAAATGTATCACAGTTACAGCATTTAAACAGCACCCCAGGGCAAAGTATTGAAATGAGAAGATGAAGTTGAGGTATCCCATGAATTCGCGCACTGCGAAGGGATAAGTAGGCTTTGTTTGGTTGACTGCAGTCCATTTACTAATAACACTTCCTCGCTCAGCACAGGGAGAGAGACAAGTTTCCCAACTTTTTTCCCAGATCTCCAAATAATTATGGACTGCCAATAGACTGACAATATCAATTTACTTAGCACTGATCTCGCTCCTAAACTCGGGACTTGAAATGAAGAGAAAACAGGGTTGAAAGCCAAAAGCAGTGACCATGGAAACCTTCTTCAGGCTCTAACCCCATCACTGCGGCCAACTGTAAGTCTGCTAAAGCTTTCAGCACAGCACCAAGCTCCTGTGGAGGCTTCCTCTTCCTGGAATATTGTTTTGTCTGTTATTTTTATTACAACTCCAGTTTGCAGCTGGGCCGACTTTTCTATTGAGTGACCTCTGTATATGAACTGGGCAGGGGGCCTCAGGAAATGAAACCATTCTAGAATTGAACTGTGTGCTGGGCACGGAAAGCCAACATTTTTCTGTGTCATAACACCAGCCATTAGTTTTGCAGAGCTATTTTCCTTCCCTACTCTGACTGAGTCCCCCTTTACAGAGCACCTAAGCTCGTTTAAGGGAGCTCATGGATTGCTTACTCTTAGGCCTCCTCTGGTGTCACACTCCTGGATCTACTCATCTACTCGAAACCTGGAACTTCTCATCTACTCAACTACCTCAACTTCATCTACTCATTTCAATACTTTGCCCTGGGGTGCTGTTTAAATGCTGTAACTGTGATACATTTCAATGTACATTCTGTGCTCAAGTCCCACTCCAGAGACTTGAGCACGTAACCCAGGCTGACACTCCCAGTGCAGTACTGAGGGAGTGCTGCACTGTCGGAGGTGCCGTCTTTCAAATGAGATAATCTCCCGGTGTAGCCCCTCAGGAGGCCAAGGGAGTGCTGTTGGCTGCTCATCGCTTCGACCTTCCTTCCTTCTATCGAAGTGTCTGACCCTCCGTTCAGAACCTCCAGCTGGAATGAGAATTCATTGGGGTCCATTTTGCCTAGATTATTTTTGTGGCCTTGGGGCTGCTCTTCTGCTCCTCCGAGGCCAACTATAGGAATTGAAGACTTAACTTTGCTGGACCTCTTCTCTTTCATCGCCCGTGGAACTGAATGAAGTGAGCACTACGCAGGCGACAACCAGTCCCTACCTAAAATGGCAATAGGGGTCCTAATTACATCATAGAACTCCAATTTCCATTTTAAAAGTGGTCTATCACCTGAAACAGGCAGGGGCTTTGGACACCCACTGGTAGGCCCCCTTTAAAGACCTTTTTTAATGGTTACTTATGGTAAAAATCCAGCCCACTTGAGACTGGATGTCATTTCCATGTTGGACACAATCTCCCATAGTTAGCTGCCTAAAGTGTGTCAGCCTTGGCCTTACATCTTTTTTTTGCTATACCTATATTTTTAGCTAATTTTAGCCATACGTGTGATTTTCCCTGTTTTATCGGTGAGATGTGTTTGTCCAGTTCTCCTTTACACCACACCAAGATTCCCCCGGAGGTTCTGCCCTTGCGTGTCTTAGTGTTCTTTACTGAGGGCACAATGATTTCATGGTACATTGGAGGACAGTGGGTGGGCACGTCCTTTTGGCACCATGTTTCTGTTAACACAATTATATCAATGTCTTTTATAGCTTTTAGGAATTCAGGGTCTGTACTCTTCATCCCAAAAGTTGAGGAGCGGAGACCCTGGATATTCCAGCAGCTTATGTGGAAAGAACGCATTTATATAGTTCAAAAAACGAAATAAAATGGACCTATTTTGTGGGATGAGTGTGAAAACACTAGTTTCTATAATGCTAAATGACGATTTAGTATAAATTTCATGAGGCATGCACATACTGATATCTAATAATAGTAATAGTAATGATAATGATAAAGTAACAATATTAATAATTTAGTGCATTCCTCTCCGGCTTTCTATCAGGGTGTTCATCATCGTCATGATCTTTCTCAGTTCTTGGTCTACAGTCTGTGGTCTGGAGGGGGGTCTGGGGTCAGCTACAAAAGCACGGTTCTGTTGTTGGTTTTGTATAGGGGGGTGGGGGACAGTGGTGGTCCTGTTTGGGTTAGGGCTCCCAATGGTAGAGGGGGTGGGAGGGCTGCGTCTTTTGGCAATGTATATGAGGTTTTTTGCGAAGATCCACATCCGCTGTTTGGGCCAAGGCTGTATGTCACACCAGCCATCGCAAATCGGAACAACCTTGATTGTGAAATAAATAAAAGCGGTAGGGAGGTAGTGCAACTCTGCCGAGCCTTAGGCCTGTACATAGTTAACGGTAGGTTCAGAGGGGACTCCTTAGGGAGACTCACATACTCCTCAACTCTTGGGTCTAGTGTGGTGGATTATACAATCACTGACCTGGACCCCTGCGATATCAACGCATTCACTGTCAGGCAGCAATCCCCCCTCTCAGACCATAACCAAATAAATGTGTACCTTAAACTTTCTGCCCAAACTACAGACACAAAAAAGGAACCCAGTAAGCTCCATAAAATAAACCAGACATACAGATGGGCCCCAGACAGTGGAGACAAATTCATCACAGCACTAAACTCACCTGATCTCACAAGTAAAATATCAAAATTTAAAGAAAATCTATATGAGATCACCAGAGATGGTGTAAACATGGCCATAGATGATATAAATATGATCTTCCATGAGGCAGCTGTAAAAGCCGACCTTGTGAAACAGAAGAGGAAACGTTACAAAAGACACAATAAAAATGAGAAATGGTTTGACCACGAATGCAAAAATGCCAGAAAAGACCTGAGAAAAATATCAAACCAAAAACATCGCCAACCAAACAATCCAGACCTACGTACTAGATACAATGAGACCCTCAAAAGATATAAACACACCATTAGGAACAAAACACAAAATTATACCCACAAAATACTCGAAGAAATTGAAAACTCCATTAATCCAAATCAATTCTGGGAAATGTGGAATAACCTGAGTACAACACAATTGCAAGCATTACCAATCCAAGATGGCGACATCTGGAGAACACATTTTGAAAACCTCTACAAAGACATCCCAATAAACGAAACAAACCCAAGTCAACATCAGGTCACAGAAAAACTCCACACATTAGAAGCAACAATTAAAGACAACCAAAACCCTCTAGACTCCCCAATCACATGGAAAGAACTGGCCACAAAAACAAAATCTCTCCACCTAAAGAAAGCCTGTGGTCCAGACAACATCAAAAATGAAATGCTCAAGTTCAGCAATATGGAGATGCAGGGTGCGGTACTCAAGTTATTCAACATCATATTACGTTCAGGCTGTTTTCCCGATATCTGGTGCCAAGGACTCATCTCTCCCATATATAAAAGTGGAAACAAATCAGACCCAAATAACTACCGCGGCATCTGTGTCAACAGTTGTCTAGGGAAGTTATTCTGCAGTATTCTAAATAGTAGATTATTGGATTTTCTTAACAAACATAAGATCCTTAGAAAAAATCAAATAGGCTTTCTTCCAAAACACCGCACCACCGACCATATCTATACCCTTCACACTCTCATTGAAAAGCATGTACACCAAACAAAAAATGGGAAAATATTCGCTTGTTTCATTGACTTCAAGAAAGCCTTTGACTCTATCTGGCACAAAGGGCTCTATTACAAACTTCTTCAGTGTGGAATAGGGGGCAAAGTCTATGACCTTATTAAATCGATGTATCTGAAAAATAAATGCGGTGTCAAAATTGGAGACAAACGCACCTGTTTCTTCACCCAGAGAAGAGGCGTCGGGCAGGGCTGCAATTTGAGCCCGACCCTGTTGAACATATACATAAATGAACTAGCAGACATGCTGGAGCAAAGCGAGTCACCGGGTCTATGTCTCCTGGATGGAGAAGTGAAATCCCTGTTCTATGTGGACGACCTGGTTCTGCTGTCTCCCACAGAACAGGGATTACAGCAACAACTAGACCTACTCGACAAATACTGCCAAAATTGGGCCCTAACAGTAAATCTAAAGAAAACCAACATCATGATTTTTCAAAAAAGGCCCAGGTGTCAGGAAAACAAATACCAGTTTACTCTCAGTGATACCATCATAGGACACACTATGAGCTACACTTACCTTGGTCTAACCATTACAGCATCAGGGAGCTTCAGCATAGCAGTGAATGCACTAAAAGAAAAAGCCCGAAGAGCCCTATATGCAATAAAAAGAAAATTCTACAACATCCAAATCCCAATCAAAATCTGGCTAAAAATATTTGACAGCATAATCCTGCCGATTGCGCTGTACAGTAGTGAAGTATGGGGCCCGCCCAATCACCATAGCTACACTAAATGGGAAAAACACACAATAGAAGCCCTACATGCAGAATTTTGCCGAAGCATCCTTCGCACCCAAAGGAAAACACCAACAAATGCATGCAGAGCCGAACTAGGCAGATACCCACTGATAATAAACATCCAAAAACGAGCACTAAACTTCCTAAATCACCTCAAATCTAGCTCCCCAGACACCCTTCATTTTAAAGCCTTCTAGACCCAAGAGCTAAACCCAGAAAAGAGTCCCCTGAGTCAGCTGCTACTGAAACTAAGTACTCCTACTCAGCCGGACCCTGACCAGTCCCAGACCAACACTGCCGTCCAAACACCAATCCGAGTGAACCAAATCATTAAACAAAGCAAAGAAACCTACCTGGAACATTGGAACAAAATAACCAAAAGCCAAAGCAGATTAGAATGTTACCGGGCCCTAAAAAGAGAATATAAACTGGCAGACTATCTCTCGACCATCAGAGACACAAAACAGAGACAGACCCTCACCAGGTACAGACTAAGCGACCACCAACTGGCAATTGAAAAAGGAAGATACAAGAAATCCTGGCAGCCTAGAGAGAATAGAATATGTGATCAATGTCTGGCCGGCGAGGTTGAGACAGAGATGCATTTCCTCCTAAAATGCGAAAAATTCAACACATCAAGAAACATATTACTTGACAAGCTCAGCCAAACAACCCCAGATTTCAAGGAATTGGATGACCTGTCAAAATTAAGATTAGTCCTGGGAGAAGGAGACAGACCATACCTTGGTACCAAATATGTAACAACATGTCACAACCTGAGGACTGTTTAAAATTAATACTGAATGTACCCACTGATGTACAAAGACTGTTTAAATTAATATTGTTTAAAGTAATATTGTATGTACCCAACGAAGGTCAAAATTGTTTGACACCTACAGAATGTTGGAAAACTGTACTTTTTGTTATGTAAGCTTTGGCAATATGGTTCCCTGTAAACTTTCATGCCAATAAAGCATTTGAATTGAAATTGAAATTGAAATTGGTAGCAATCATACTTCTTCAATTGGAAGAGACTTGAGAATATAAGCTAGGCTCACACTCCCAGTGCAGTACTGAAGGAGCGCTGCACAGCCAGAGGTGCCGTACTTTGGATGAAATGTTAAACTGAAGCCCCGTCTACCCCCTCAGGTGGATGTAAAAGATCCAGTGGCACTATTTACAGAAGGGCGGGGGAGTTCTGGCCAACATTTTTCCTTCAACCCACATCATTAAAAACAGATTATCTGGTTATCTGTTTAAATGCTGTTTGTGGGATCTTGCTTTGTGTAAATTTCCTGCCACTTTTCCCTACAGTGTAACAGTGACTACACTTCAAAAGTACTTCATTAGCTGTAAAGCACTTTGGGATGCCCTGAGGATGGGCAAGGTGCTATATAAATACAATTCTTTCTTTCTTATTCCTTTGTTTTATTTTCTTACTGCATGAAGTCGCAACAAATTGACAAATTTTGTTTTGGCCAATTTGGTCAACATTTACTTTAAGAACTGAAACAATAAAAACAGAGAGGGGGGCGTATGACAGATGTCAGGTCGAGAATACATCTGAGAATCAAGCTAAATATAGAAAGTTGAGAGAAGAAGTGAAAAAGAAAATAAGAGGGACAAAGAGTGAGTATGAGGATAGATTGGCAGCTAACATAAAAGGTAATCCAAAAGTCTTCTATAGGCATATAAATAGTAAATGGGTAGTAAAAGGAGGGGTGGGGCCGATTAGGGACCAAAAAGGAGACAGTGCATGGAGGCAGTGGTTATGGCTGAGGTGCTAAATGAGTAAGTACTTTGCATCTGTCTTCACCAAGGAAGAGGATGCTGCCACAGACATAGTGAAGGAGGAGGTAAACTTGTATCGAGTTATGCTAAACTTGTATCGAACCTTGGTTAGACCATACTTGGAGTACTGTGTACAATTCTGGTCGCCATGTTATAAAAAGGATATAGAGGCACTGGAGAGGGTGCAGAGAAGATTTACAAGGACGATACCAGAAATGCGAGGATATACCTATCAGGAAATGATGAACAGGCTGGGTCTCTTTTCTCTTGAAAACAGAAGGCTGAGGGGTGACCTAATAGAGGTCTTTAGAATTATGAAAGGTTTTGATAGAGTGGATTCAGAGAGAATGTTTCCACTTGTGGGGAAAAGCAAAACTAGAGGCCATCAATATAAGATGGTCACCAAGAAATCCAATCGGGAATTCAGAAGAAACTTCTTTACCCAGAGAGTGGTGAGAATGTGGAACTCGCTACCACAGGGAGTGGTTGAAGCAAATAGAATAGATCCATTTAAAGGGAGGCTAGATAAGCATATGAGGGAGAAAGCAATAGAGGGTTATGCTGATAGGGTTAGATGAGGAAAGACGGGAGGAGGCTCGAGTGGAGCATAAACTGGCATAGACTGGTTGGGCCGAGTGTCCTGTTTCTGTGCTGTATATCCGATGTAATCATATGTAATCCTATGTAGAGGAGATACTGGATGGGATAAATATTGATAAAGAGGAGGTACTAGAAAGGCTGGCTGTACTTAAAGTAGATAAGGCCCCAGGACCAGATGCGATACATCCTAGGATGCTGAGGAAAGTGAAGGAATCGTGGAGGTACTGGCCATAATCTTCCAATCCTCCTTAGATATGGGGGTGGTGCCAGAGGACTGGAGAACTGCAAATATTAAACCCTTGTTCAAAAAAGGGTGTAAGGATAAACCCAGCAACTGCAGACCAGTCAGTTTAACCTCAGTAGTGGGGAAGCTTTTGGAAACAATAATTAGGGACAAAATTATCAGTCACTTGGACAAGTTTGGATTAATTAAGCAAAACCAGCATGAATTTGTTAAAGGCAAATCGTGTTTAACCAACTTGATTGAGTTTTTTGATGAGGTAACAGAGAGGGTTGATGAGGGCAATGTAGTTGACGTGGTGTACATAGACTTCCAAAAGGTGTTTGACAAAGTGCCACATAATAGGCTTGCAGGAAAGTTGAAGCCCATGGAATAAAAGGGACAGTGGCAGCATGGATACGAAATTGACTAAGTGACAGGAAACAGAGAGTAGTTGTGAATGGTTGCTTGTCAGTCTGGAGGATGTTATACTGTGGTGTTCCCCAGGGGTTGGTTCTAGGACCACTGCTTTTCTTGATCTTCTCTTCTTAGGCAGTCCCTCGGAACTGTGGATGACTTGCTTCCACATTAAAAATGAGTTTGCAGGTGACTGATTAGTCCAATGCGGGACCTACAGTCTCTGTCACAGGTGGGGCAGACGGTGGTTGAGGGGGCGGGTGGGTGGGGTGCTTGGGTTGACATGCGTTCCTTGTGCTGCCTGCGCTTGGCTTCCGCTTGCTCCCGGCGAAGAGACTCAAGGTATTCGGCGCCTTCCCAGATGCTTCTCCTCCACTTTGTGCGGTCTTGGGCCAGGGATTCCCAGGTGTTGGTGGGGATGTTACACTTTTTCAAGGAGGCTTTGAGGGTGTCCTTGAAATGTCCTTTGCTGGCAAGCCTATTATGTGGCACTTTGTCGAACGCCTTTTGGAAATCCATGTACACCATGTCAACTACATTCCCCATATCAACCCTCTCTGTTACCTCATTAAAAAACTTAATCAAGTTGGTTAAACACGATTTGCCTTTAACAAATTCATGCTGGTTTTGCTTAATTAATCCAAACTTGTCCAAGTGACTGATAATTTTGTCCCTAATTATTGTTTCTAAAAGCTTCCCCACTACTGAGGTTAAACTGACTGGTCTGCAGTTGTCCTTGATATATATTAACGACTTGGATGTGGGTGTAGTGGGCACAATTTCAAAATGCGCAGATGACACAAAACTTGGAAGTATTGTGAACAGTGAGGAGGAGAGTGATAGACTTCAAGAGGACATAGACAGGCTGGTGGAATGGGCAGACACTTGACAGATGAAATTTAACACAGAAAATTGCGAAGTGATACATTTTGGTAGAAAGAATGAAGAGAAGAAATATAAACTAAAGGGTACAATTCTATAGTGGGTGCATGACCAGAGAGACCTAGGGGTATACATGCACAAATCGTTGAAGGTGGCAGGGCAGGTTGAGAAAGCGGTTAAAAAAGCTTATGGGATCTTGGGCTTCACGAATAGGGGTATAGAGTACAAAAGCAAGGAAATTATGATGAACCTGTACAAAACACTGGCTCGGCCTCAACTGGAGTATTGTGTCCAATTCTGGGCATCGCACTTTAGGAAGGATGTGAAGGCCTTAGAGAGGGTGCAGAAAAGATTTATGAGAATGATTCCAGGGATGAGCGACTTTAGTTGTGTGGATAGACTGGAGAAGCTAGGGTTGCTCTCCTTAGAGCAGAGAAGGTTGAGAGGAGATTTGATAGAGGTGTTCAAAATCATGAGGGGTCTGGACAGAGTAGATAGAGAGAAACTGTTCCCATTGGCAGAAGGGTTGAGAACCAGAGGACACAGATTTAAGATGATTGGCAAAAGAATCAAAGGCGACATGAGGAAAGACCTTTTTACGCAGCGAGTGGTTAGGATCTGGAATGCACTGCCTGAGAGGGTGGTGGAGGCAGATTCAATCACAGCATTCAAAAGGAAATTGGATAAGTACCTGAAGGAAAAACATTTGTAGGGCTACGGGGAAAGGGTGGGGGAGTGGGACTAGCTGAAGTGCTCTTGCAGAGAACCGGCACAGACTCGACAGGCCGAATGGCCTCCTTCTGTGCTGTAACCATTCTATGATTCTATGAATGTGATGATAGAACTGTGGAACTCCTTTTTCTTCCGACGGTAACCTACGGACTTTTAAAACCCAAGCTTGGTGTCACGGAGTCACATCGACTCGATTTACCTCGTCTTCTCCTCAGTTCAAGTCAGCAGTGCTTGGATTTGAACTATGGGCCTTGGCCTGGTTTCCCAATAAAGGATGATTTATTCACTGTTTAGTCATCAAGATTGGACAATTTTTCAACATTTGTCAACAAAGTATCCAGTCCCGCTGATAATCTGCTCGTTAAAATGGCTGCCCGTGTTTACATGATGTTGACACACTGGAACCTGATCACTGAGCTAATCTCCGAACTTTGTTCCTGGCAGAATCCCGACGATGAGTTTTCTGGCTTCCCATGCAGGCCAGATGTCAGGAAATTCATGGATGTTGATAAATCTGAGCGCCGCTGATAAATTTTATTGACTCAAATCCTAGCAACAAAACATCAACTCTGTGGAAAAAGACTGAATCAGTTATTTCTTGTGCTGACGTATGCTGGCTTCTTCACCCTCCCCCCCACCCCCAACGCATTCAAATTAAGCTCCTCATCTTCATTGTAAATTCCCTCCAAGACCTCACCCTGTTCAACTCTCCAGTGTCCCCATGCTATCTCCCACACTTTGGGCTGGAAATTGGAATGTGCGGCCAACCAGTGGAATGATCCCTGCACTGGAACAGGTAGGTCTGAGGCTTGATCAAAGCTAGGTCTTGGGTCTCATTTAAATTTAACCGGCGAAATGGACATCCATTTTGGGCCGCTGTGATACCGGCGGCGACTCTCAGGTGGGTTCTGGGAGGGTTGAGGGTGATCGGGCGAAAGAGGAAGGCGATCAGAAGGGGGGAGTTGATCAGGAGGACTCCGAGCATGGGCTGGCAACAGTTTTCCTTCAGAGGTGCTGTCTTTCGGATGAGACGTTAAACTGAGGTCCCGTCTGATCTCACAGGTGAATGTACAAGATCCCATGGGCACTATTTCAAGGAAAAGCAGGGGAGTTCTCCCCGGTGTCCTGGCCAATATTTATCCCTCAATCAACATCACTGAAACTGATTATCTGGTCATTATCACATTGCTGTTTGTGGGAGCTTGCTGTGCACAAATTGGTTGCCGCATTTCCTACATTACAACAGTGACTACACTCCAAAAGTACTTCATTGGCAGGAAAGGGCTTTGGGACACCCTGAGGTTGTGAAATGCGCTGTAGAAATGCAAGTCTTTCTTTCTTTCATTGCATGTTTACCTTGTTCGATGAAGACAGAGCCCTTTTAAGTTGCACAGGATAGAGTCAGGGAAAAAAGTAATGATTGCAACGGCAGGAGGAAGGAAGATTGTGCATTCCTACAGTTCACTCCCTTCCACTTTCTAAACACTCTCAGTCATTCCAATATTAAAATATTGGTGCAGACCGTAGTGCTGGAGATTCAATTAACATATGCTGCAATAAACTAGCTGCTTGACACTGTGGTTAACTGGTTATTAAACTGGTTTGTGGGTTGAAGAGATTGGCCGAATGTCTTCTAGAAGGAAACAAAAGGTCTGTTAGAGGAGGAAATCGCTGAAAGAGGTGACGTTGTCACTTTTACTCAGTACTGTAGGAGAATTGAGGCAGTGGGATATTGTACAGTGGTCACATCGATCCTGTATTAATAATCTTACGTCTCTACATGTCTCCTGGCAACTTTCCCCATTATAAATTTCTATCTCCACATTTATCTATGTAAACTTGTCATGTTGTAGTTACACCCTTCCGCCAATGGAGGCACAGTGCTCCCTATTGTTCCTCAAGTGTCAGCCGTGGCTCAGTGTTAGCACTCTCGCCTCTGAGTCAGAAGGCCGGTGGTCCAAGAAAGGTGCCGTCTTTTACATGAGACGTTCAACCACCTTCTCACATGGACTTAACTGAGCCCATGGCACGATTCAAAGAAGAGCAGGGGAGTTAATTTATCCCTCTACCAGCATCACTAAAACAGATAATCTGATCATTATCACATTGCTGCTTGTGGGATCTTGCTGTGTGCAAATTGGCTGCTATGTTTCCTACATTACAACAGTGACCACACTTCAAAAAAAAAGTACTTCATTGACTGTAAAGCGCTTTGGGACGTCCTAAGGTCATGAAAGGCGCTATAGAAATGCAAGTCTTTCTTTCTTCTCTGTGCCATGTCAGGTCAACCTTCACCCTGCAGGTTGTCCACACAGATGAGTTGGAGTATGGACATCCATACACACACACACAGTTCCCCAGTGGGAAATTCATGGGGTTGGATCAGACGCCCATTTTACACACTGCCTGATTTTACTTCCCATTGAATTCAATCGGACCGTGTGGAAAACAGGCTGCTGATCTGGACCCATCAGTTTCCCACTGGGCGCGTTAGGCTAAAATGGCTCCAATACACAGTCTCATGCTCTTCAATCGGAGTCTGTTCACCCACCAACACACGTAATGCACTGTGCACGTTGATAGTTTGCTGACTTTATGCCAGACTTTTATTGGTTTCAGTCTTCTGGCTCGCTCAAGAGTGTTTACAGAGAAGAGGCAAGGACACCAAAAGTTCAACTTTCCTGCAACTCTCGTCTCTCCTTCAGTATTCATTTGGACAGTACGATCACATAAAGCTCCATCATTGTCCCCAAGCCATAATTCATTCAGTTAAAATAATATGGTCAGGTTTTGAAAACTGAACTGTAAAGCTTCAAATTGCATCAATCTGGCACCAGAACTGAGAGAACCCAGGCGCTTGATATGTCAAGTGCTTCCATGCTATGAATTGTACCAGCGTACCTGATAGATCCTTTGATCTCCCCATGAACCCACAGTAACACAGACCTCATTGTCCAGCCCAACAGACCCGAGAGATGTTTTGCCTCCAAGCACCCACAGGAGCCTGGATCGAACCAGCGCCAATTGAAACCTTCTTATCTTCAAACCCCTGCAGCAATGCAGGAATGAAAGCTGCCTACCCTACCCAGCAACCCCTCCCCCCCCAAATATCCTTGGCATTCTGCCTCTCATTTCAGCTGCTACGGTTCACTGGCTAGAGACTGCTGAGCAGGACTAAATCGAAAATCAATTTGAATGGGTGAATTCGGTAGACTTTGTTCAAAAGGAGACTGTTTGGATTCAGCTAGGTCAGTCATGGTAGCGATATTAGCAGTGCACATATAACATGGGACATCCCAGCTAAGAAAGCAGAGCCCCCGTCCTGCATCAAGTAGGGAACATTTCTGAATTTGCTACATTTTCTTTTATGACCGTGGCTATACAGGGTAAACTGGAGTTAAAAGCGAAGCGGTCTTTCTTTAACCACAAAATGGAGGCTGGAGCCCAGCTGCCCACAAGCCCCGAGCTCTTGGATCCGATCCACAGATTTCCCAGGATGTGAAAGCCTTGTCCTTGGACTAGTCAGATTATTTATGGTCAACGTATTAATAGATATGCGAGGCATCTATAAAGTGTGAAGAGTGCCTTGTCAAATGATTCTCTCCAAAGGATTCACTATTGTACATTGTATTCCATTGATCAACAGCTCTTTGTTCAACAGCCTGATGACCTGGGCACATAAGCTGCAGTCTTTCCTCCATTGCTTCAGCTTAGTTGAGTCTGAAGTGCAGCTGGACCCTGTGTGGTGAGTATAAATATTGCCTCAGTTATACACAAACATCATGTTGTGAAGTCTATGAAAGACTCCTTATCTCTTGCAGATTATTGGACTGTGATAAAATACGTTCTGAAGATATTTTAGACCATTGCGGACTGAATCAACTGTTATTATTTTCTAAGTGCTAGCTTATCTCCCCGTGGCAATGCTCAAGGTGAGTTAGAGGCTTTGCTAAAGCACGACTCCTGAAGCGTGTTAGCTAAAGTCTGACAGGAAATAAACTTGATGCTCACAGGAAGTGTGTTGCATAGTCTAGGGGGGTGGGCTGAAGGAGATTACAGAGATAGGGAGGGGCGAGGCCATGGAGGGATTTGAAAACAAGGATGAGAATTTTGAAATCGAGATGTTGCTTAACCGGGAGCCAATGTAGGTCAGTGAGCACAGGGGTGATGGGTGAACGAGACTTGGTGCGAGTTAGGACATGGGCAGCTGAGTTTTAGATGACCTCAAGTTTATGTAGGGTGGAATGTGGGAAGCCAGCCAGGAGTGCGTTGGAATAGTCAAGTCTAGAGTTAACAAAGGCATGGATGAGGGTTTCAGCAGCAGATGAGCTGAGGCAAGGGCGGAGACGGGCGATGTTACAGAGGTGGAAATAGGTGGTCTTAGTTATGCTGCAGATATGTGGTTGGAAGCTCATTTCAGGGTCAAATATGACACCAAGGTTGCAAACAGTGCGGTTCAGCCTGAGACAGATGTTAGGGAGAGGGATGGAGTCAGTGGCTAGGGAACGGAGTTTGTGGTGGGAACCGAAAACAATGGCTTCAGTCTTCCCAATATTTAATTGGAGAAAATTTCTGCTCATCCAGAACTGGATGTCGGACAAGCAGTCTGACAATTTAGAGACCGGGGAGGGGTCGAGAGAAGTGGTGGTGAGGTCGAGCTGGGTGTCGTCAGCGTACATGTGGAGCTGACGCTGTGTTTTCCGATGATGTTGCCCAGGGGCAGCATGTAGATGAGAAATAGGAGGGGCCAAGGATAGATCCTTGGGGGACACCAGAGGTAACGATGCAGGAGTGGGAAGAGAAGCTGTTGCAGGTGATTCTCTGGCTACGATTAGATAGATAAGAATGGAACCAGACGAGTGCAGTCCCACCAAGCTGGACGACGGGGGAGAGGCATTGAAGGATGGAGTGGTCAACCGTGTCAAAGGCTGCAGATAAGTCAAGAAGGATGAGGAGGGATAGTTTACCATTTTCACAGTCACAAAGGATGTCATTTGACGTTCAAGGACTTTGGAGAGGAAAGGGAGGTTGGAGATGGGGTAGTAGTTTGCAAGGACGGAGGGGTCAAGGGTTGGCTTTTTGAGGAGAGGGGTGATGATGCTAGATTTGAGGGAGAGGGGGACAAGGAGAGAGAACAGTTAACAATGTCAGCTAACATGGGAGTCAGAAATTAGCTCCCTGTTCCCCAATGCACTCAATTTAAAGTTCTCATTCCCATCTTCAAATCCTTCCATGCCGTCACCACTCTTTATATCTGCCACCTCCTCCAGTCCTATATCCCCCTCCTGCAACCTTTGGTCATCTGAATCTGGCCTCCTGTGCATTCTCACCTCACTTCACCACACCATTAGTGGAGGTCTTCAGCTCCTTTGGCTCTACTTTCTGCAACTCCCATCCTAAACCCCCCTAAACTTCATTCTTCACCTTTAAAAACCTTCTTCAAACCCATCTATTTTAACCAGGCCTTCAGTCACCTCTCCAGCCTCTCCTACCATGACTTGTTGCTCCATTTATTTGATCTATTTTGCTTATTTTTTTCTCTCCCCTCTGTAAAATGCCCTGGGATGTTTTCTACATTAAAAATGCTATATAAGTTGAAGGTTTTGTTGTGGCTTCGGTGTAATTATAAATGCATCTGACTATCAGTTTTAGCCTGAATGTAATGGTGTGACAGATATTAATTATCTATTGGAGGAGGGAGCAGAGCGTGTTGGTAATTGGTGAGAGCTTGTTGTGTGCAAATTGACTGCCACATTTCCTACATTACAACAGTGACTACACTTCAAAATTACTTCATTGGTTGTAAAGTGCTTTGGGATGGATGTCCTGAGGTTGTGAAAGTTGCTGTATTAATGCAAGTCTTTCTATTTCTTTTGGAAATAAGCACGTGCAGTTTTGACCAATTTGGAAAGACCCAGACTTCTCTATTGCCTGTCACAGGCTGTGTCTTCAACGACTAGCAATGTTACGCAGTAGTGGGTGAGGGCGATACATGCACATCACTGGCGACGTGTGCCTTCTAAAGCTGCTGTTACTGAACTGCGTCTGAAATGCAGTCAAATTCCTGCCGCGGTTACGTAGGATTTACTGCAGGGTTTTTAGTCGTTGTTTTTCTCCTGGCTCGTGATGTTTTGTTATGGTTAATGCTACTTAATTGCAAAGCCCACTTATGCGATTTGTTTTTATCCTCCTTTAAGTTGCATATTCAGCCAACTAAAGCCATTAAATATTCTGTAATCTCATGAATGAGTGTACACACAAAATGGGCAACCTCTGGCTGCAGGTTGAGCCTGAAATCCGGCCATGGTTTTTTTTTGGCGGTGCTACTCTGATGCGGTGGCCGGGGGTGGGGAGGTTGGGTGGGGGGGCTGCAATTTAGTGCGTCGGTCAGCTTTGGCAGAGTGGCACCCTTTCTAAAATGCATCGTACAGTCCGGCAGAATTAGATGACACGCCCGCCGGTAAAATGCTGCAATTTGCCAATGAGAGAGTAATGAGGGCCAAAGCAGTTGTCCCAGGAATGCCGCCATTTCCACCAGAATCACACCGCCTTTACACGGGGCCTGTAGCCGAGTGGTCGGTTTTCCTGCCTGACTTCTCAAAGCAGGAAGTGGTTGAGCGCACAGACTCCGAATGTCAACAGGCTTTATCCAACATCAGCTTTGACTGAAGCGATTAGAAAAAAAATCGCCTGTCAGCTGCCCTGTTCAGGAAGGATCCTGCGAGCAGCCTTTCGGCAGGTTTCAGGCAGGGAAATCGTTTGCATCCCACCCTTCTGTTGTGTTATAGCGATGCCAATCCTCCCAGATTGTGCTGGAGTCTCCCGGGATTAAAGATCATTCTCCCAGATACTCCCGCGAGCGAACGAGCGATCACAGGGAGCCGTTCCTTCTTCTGCTTCACTCCGGCTGGACTCTCAACAAGCAGCAGCTCCACAACACAATGCTCCTGGATGTAGTCGAGCCCTGGACATGCCCGCTGGCACCAGCAGAGCCATTCACTGGATAGAGCGGTTTCAGGAGTGCAGAGGATTGTGGGTATTGCAATCACCATTAGTGGCCGGTTGCTATGAGTTTCAACCAATAGCGGGAGCGGTGGGGGCAGGGCAGTTGCAAATGGGAGGCAATATGATTAAAGATAGTGCCATGGGATCTTTTAAATCCACTCAAGGGGGCAGGCGGAGCCTCAGTTTAACAACCCCTCTGAACGACGGCCCCTCTGACTGTGCTGTACTCTCTCTGGAGGCACTGGAGTGGCAGCCTAGATTTTTGTGCTCAAGTCTCTGGAGTGGGACTATGAACCCATGACCTTCTGACTCAGAGGTGAGAGTGCTGCCCACTGAGCCACGGCTGACACTAACTATACCTGATCTGGGAGTGTTTGATGCTGACCCCTAGTTAGAGAGAAGTGGCAGAGTCCTCCATTCCTCAGTATTAACAGCCCTCACCTTGATCAGTCATCCGAGAGAAAAAAAACCTTTTATGTTGCTAAGCAATGAAACTGCTCATTCCAATCTCAGTCATGTGATTGAGAGGTGATGACTGCTGCCCAGATTCAGTGCCAAGTCTATCTGATGCTAATCACTGTTAGTTGATGTAAACTTTCAATGGAAGATATGCAGCACCGGAGTTCATAGGTCTGAGGTAAAGAGCATCAACACAACGGATGACCCCACTCAGTTAGTCTGGAGAGGGTGAGACTGTCACTTCCCCCTCAACAGCTCAGCAACGTAGAAAGGAAGTATTCACAGGAAGCACATTCCAGAGGTCAACGGGGGTTAAGCAGCAGATCCCCTTATAGGAAGCCCTCTTCCACCCTCCCAACATAACAGCGTACACTGACCACACTGACTGTCAGCAGCAGTCTGCTGATGGACAATGCTTGCAGTCTTCAAAACCCGAGTGTGGGCACGTTTGGGCGAGGAGGAAGAGAAGAAGAGGACTTGCGAGGGTGATGATCAGTGAGGGCAGAGAGGAGAGGAAGACTACGGAGGGTTTCAGCCATCTGGTTCAACATGAGAAGAATGATTGGCTGCTGCTGAAGTGTGGCAGCGTCAGTTGTGTTTCGCAAATGCTCCTTGCATCTTGTGAGAATAAATTTAAGTCAACCCATGTGGCGCCGGTATTGTAGCAATAGGCCACTGCAAGCATTAACCCTGAATCTAGGTGAAGTTTAGAAAAAACAACAACTGGGGGGAGGTGGGAGAAATTCAACTTACGCTCCTCACCCCCGTTCTGTACCCGTAAAATGGGCAATGGGACTCCAAGTTTCACACGATGATGTGTCGCACCAGATCTAGACTAGAAATGTGCTGGACGCCATGTTGGCGATGGTCAGGGAGCTGGCCGAATGGCTGCCCGGCCAATTTACCCACATCTGTCTGCCCAGAAATTGGCAGAAAGCTGATGGTGAAGGCTCAAAGTTGGTTGCACAAGGTCTGTGTGATGCGGATGGTTGGCGGGCCCACTTCGCCACCTTGCCACTGGCAACTTCCTTCGTTTCCCAGCAGTTTAACAACCTGAGCTGCCACTGAAAATCTGCTCATTGTTAATCACACCTTCCAACATTTTCAGGGGGCTGCCCTCATTGCTGGACAGACACTTAAACCTGCAGTGACCTCCTAATGTAGTTCGCTGATGCATTGGCCTGGAAATTGGAACATGCCCGAGTTGGCTGGTGGTAAGACCACGACTGATTCCACCTGCCTCACAAGGATCCTATTGGCAAACTGCAGGTGCCAGTCATGGCCCAGAGGCAGCTCACCGGTCACAGCAAGGTTGGAGCAGGTTAGAGCCGGATGGGACGCTGGCCAAAGGCCTAAGGTATGTCCGGGAGGTTGGGAGGAGGTGATCGGGAGTGGTGGCCAGCGCAGCCTGTGGGTTTAATGTGGAGCTGGGCGGAGCACTCTCTCAGTACTTGCATTTAGGCAAGTATTTTTTACAAGACATAACTCTTTGATGGCAGCCTCCACTGTAGTTTTAAGGACCGCAGGTAGACATGGTAGTCCAGAACTCAACAGGCCCAACGCTGGCTGCATTCAAGGCAAACTAATTTCCTGTTTGGGTCCTAAAACAAGCATCAAGCCCCTTAATAGATAATAAAGGGCCTAAGACCTGTGTTTGGTGGCTGCTAGGGATGCCATTGCAGCACCCAAACCAGTGTGGGAATGACATATTTCTGACTATGTGTGGGAGGTTGGCCACCTAAATTGGACCTTTTTCTATCTGTTTTCCACCTGGACTACAGAGGCAATAAGATTCAATTCCACCCCATTATTTATAACACATATATAAGACAAGTGAAGGGCTGCAGTAGCTCAGATCTTCCAGGTGCCTAAAGCAGCTCTTGAATCTCTCGCGACCCTGGCAGTGCCTCACAACTCGGGCACCGGTGGAATTTTCACCATCATAGGTTTGGATCAGGTTGGGAAAGTCTGAGTGTACCTTCAGTCCCAGGACCTGTCCGGCACACAGCAGGGCCTCACTGAAATAACAACCAATTTTTTCAACGGTTAAACCCTTTTCAATGTAGACTCTTTGTTTTTGCTTTCAAAAAATGAAACATGCACAGATGTGTGAGCCGATTGGAGGCCTGCAGTGCTGTACACATTGGGGAGGTGACAGTACTATTCACCAGGAGGGATCACACAGATAACACATACACTTCACTACATGGAATAATTTAAAGGCAGCATACACCAACAGTGGTTGCATTTTTGAACCAAAAAGAATGACTGTCACTCCAGGCCACTGACATTTGTTAAATGTGGGCCCATTTGAGAGCTTGACAGTCTGTGGGAGTGAAATTAAACTTCATCAGAGGTGCAAAATAGACAGAAAGGCCCTTGTTATACACCCCACCCAACTTACCTTTCTACTGACTATATGGAGCTGTATCTGAACAGGTGGTTGGTGTGAGATTGTATCTGAACAGCTGGTTGGTGTGAGACTGTATCTGAACAGGTTTTTGGTGTGAGACTGTATCTGAACAGGTTGTTGGTGTGAGACTGTATCTGAACAGATTGTTGGTGTGAGACTGTACCTGAACAGGTTGTTGGTGTGAGACTGTATCTGAACAGGTTGTTGGTGTGAGACTGTAACTGAACAGGTTGTTGGTGTGAGACTGTATCTGAACAGGTTGTTGGTGTAAGACAGTACCTGAGCAGGTTGTTGGTGTGAGACTGTATCTGAACAGGTTGTTGGTGTGAGACTGTATCTGAACAGATTGTTGGTGTGAGACTGTATCTGACCAGGTTGTTGGTGTAAGACTGTACCTGAGCAGGTTGTTGGTGTGAGACTGTATCTGAACAGATTGTTGGTGTGAGACTGTATCTGAATGGGTTGTTGGTGTGAGACTGTATCTGAACAGGTTGTTGGTGTGAGAATGTATCTGAACAGATTGTTGGTGTGAGACTGTATCTGAACAGTTTGTTGGTGTGAGACTGTACCTGAACAGGTTGTTGGTGTGAGACTGTATATGAACAGGTTGTTGGTGTGAGACTGTATCTGAACAGGTTGTTAGTGTGAGAATGTATCTGTGCAGGTTGTTATTGAGAGACTGTATCTGAACAGGTTGTTGGTGTGAGACTGTATCTGAACAGGTTGTTGGTGTGAGACTATCTGAACAGGATGTTGGTGTGAGACTGTATCTGAACAGGTTTTTGGTGTGAGACTGTATCTGAACAAGTTGTTGGTGTGAGACTGTATCTGAACAGGTTGTTGGTGTGAGACTGTATCTGAACAGGTTTTTGGTGTGAGACTGTATCTGAACAGGTTGTTGGTGTGAGACTGTATCTGAACAGATTGTTGGTGTGAGACTGTATCTGAACAGGTTGTTGGTGTGAGAACGTATCTGAACAGGTTCTTGGTGTGAGACTGTATCTGAACAGGTTGTTGGTGTGAGAATGTAACGGAGCAGGTTGTTGGTGTGAGACTGCATCTGAACAGATTGTTGGTGTGAGACTGTATCTGAGCAGGTTGTTAGTGTGAGACTGTATCTGAACAGGTTGTTGGTGTGAGACTGTATCTGAGCAGGTTGTTAGCGTGAGACTGTATCTGAACAGGTTGTTGGTGTGAGAATGTAACGGAGCAGGTTGTTGGTGTGAGACTGCATCTGAACAGATTGTTGGTGTGAGACTGTATCTGAGCAGGTTGTTAGTGTGAGACTGCATCTGAACAGATTGTTGGTGTGAGACTGTATCTGAGCAGGTTGTTAGCGTGAGACTGTATCTGAACAGATTGTTGGTGTGAGACTGTATCTGAACAGGTTGTTAGTGTGAGACTGTATCTGAGCAGGTTGTTAGTGTGAGACTGTATCTGAACAGGATGTTGGTGTGAGACTGTATCTGAACAGGTTGTTAGTGTGAGACTGTATCTGAACAGGTTGTTAGTGTGAGACTGTATGTGAACAGATTGTTGGTGTGAGACTGTATCTGAACAGATTGTTAGTGTGAGACTGTATCTGAACAGGTTGTTAGTGTGAGACTGTATCTGAACAGTTTGTTAGTGTGAGACTGTATCTGGTTGTGTAAGTGAAATCCTTGAATGTGTGCCATTATACTTCCACTTACCAATAAGGAAATGAAGGGAGTTTCATTTATTGTGAAGTATGTGCAATAACTTAAGTATTTATTACTAGCATAGAGTTTGTAAATTATCCATGGGCTGTCTGCATTGGAAATAATTCAGGAACCATTTTACTGGATATAGTACATTAATTGGGAAAGCAAGGACCATGGTCCATATTGCAGGGAACAGGGGAAGAAGTGAAGGAGATGAATTAAATCAGAAAGTAACAATTACACAACACCATGCTTGATTTTTATTAATTCTGGGGATGTAGGTATCACTGGCAAGGCTGGCATTTACTGCCTATCCCTCATTGCCATGAGGTGATGGCAGTGGGCCTCTTCCTTGATACAAGTGAGTAGCTTGCTGGGCCACTTTAGAGGGTAGTTAAGAGTCAACCACATTGACATGGGCATGGTCACTTTTACTGATACCAGCTTTTTATTTGCAGATTGAAAAAAAAAACTGAATTCAAACTCTTAAACTGGGATTTGGACATCCATTCTCTAGATGATTAGGACAGACCTCTGGATTGCTAGTCCAGTAACATACCACTATGCTACTGCACCAATGCTTGTGAGTAGTTTTCCAGTGCTGGAGGCACTCTGCTTTTATGGAGAGTTAAGAGGGCTCCCTGAGGCCTCATTAAACCGAATGCATTTCTAAGCTATCCAGATTGGGAAGGTCCCAGGTTCAATTCTAAAGTTCTAAGCAGCGTTGATTGATCTCTGCGAAGGTGCCATCAGTTACTGTTATCATGGTCTCAAGGTCAGGGAATTGACAACTGCCCAGGCCTCCTGCTCCTCATCTTCATCGAGTGACCACTACTGGTAGTGCATGTATGTGGGTCAGGTTTGGGTGTAATCCCCCTCCCGCCAGCCTCCCCTCCTTTCCCCCTGTCATTGGATAATACCGGCTCATACTCCTTGGCAATACTTGTATGAATAATGGCCACTTGGATAACTTATTGGGGGGTGTCTACTCTCTAGCCCCTGGGCAACTGTACCCTCTTAACCATCTACAGGAGATGATAGAGGGGAGAAAACTGACACAGAAAAATGGTGAGGAAATTTCAACCAATAGAACTGAAGAAAAGAAGACCAATAGAAAAGATGCATTTGGCGTGAAAGTAGAACTAAGCTTATTGAAGGCAGTTGCAGCAATGGAGATCTGGGAGCTCCATGGGGTCATCAGAGGTAGGAGATGCTACCTGCTGGCAGTGATGGAGCCAGTGGGGCAGGGAGGCCAAGGCGGTCATGACCACTCGAATCATTATGAGGTTGGCCAACGTGGCTTTTGAGGATCGCCTACATTTCTCTCCCGGGATCCTCGGTCACCCGTCTATGTCCTCCGGGTTTGGCCTGCAAATCGACGATTCCCATTTCCGCCTTTGGATTAGGAAAGTCGGCATTCCCTAGTTCTCAGCTCGGGCCCCCTTCCTGCCAAGTCAGATGCATCTTGAGTTCGACTTTTGACAGAAGGTTGGGCTCCTATTAAAAAGTCAATTGGCCAAGGCATGGGAGGATAGAGTCATATTCAGATGTGTGCCTGAAGGGTCTACTGATAAAGTGCCAGACTACCGTTCAGATTGTTGGGTGCTTACAGATGTAGAACACTAGACTCCTAATCTCAGACAATGGTAGCCCCATTGGTGCATTAGACTTCTGGTCAGATAACTAGGTAGCCCTAATGCTAGATGCTGGACTCTTGTTCAAACTGATGGACATTTCTAGTGTTAAAATAATAGAATCCCATTCAGAATAATTGTTAACTCTAATAGTAGAACGATAGACCCTGACTCAGAGCTCCCGCTAAATGTCACACATTAGATTCACAGGGTATGTCTGAATCTCCGCCTTGACTGACATATCTGGCTCTTCCCTTTGACCAGGATTCACTGATTCTGACCTGGACCCCTGGATTCAGTAGTTTGTAATGGAGCCACTCATTCCTTGCAGCTTCGGAGGAATGCAACCATGAGCCACACCGACCCGCCAAGTGGAGACCTTCCTGCAAATGGGCCAGCCATTGGCGATAGCTGGAAGTAATTGAATTGCAGAGGATTAGGTTTAGGTTCCACCCTTCCGCAATGAAAAAGCGACCCGTTTTGTTAGCTCTCTATTTTGTTTCTGTTACTGACTGCCACATTTCCCTGCGTTACAACAGCGACTCCACTTCAGAAGCACTTCACTGGCTGTGGAGATCTTTGGGATGTCGTGAGCTCATGAAAGGTACAAGCCCTTACATTCTTATTTCTGTGGTTACATTACATTTATTGTGAGAATGTTGCAGGGCGCTCTGTATGAACTGTGGGAGCCACATGACATTGAACATGTGCTCAGCTTGGCAAGGCAGCAAGAGCCGTATGGCTCAGTGCCTGAAGGAAGAGCAGATACTGTGGATGCTTTGATGTGCGAATCACAGGGGGAACTTGTGTGTATTGCTGATGGGGAAAAATAGAAGGGAAGGGATCAAGAGAAGGACAGAGACACACAGTAAGTGAGGGGTGGAAGGGTCTTCAGGGTGCTCAGATCACCCTGGTGCTCACTGACCTACACTGGCTCCTGGTCCAACAATGCCTCCTGCAGTGTCTGTACCTTTAAGGGGAGAACTACTTTTTACAGCTCCTGTATACTGTAGTACCGGCAGTGACCACACCTGTATATAAACCCTGAGTAGGGATCTGTACTGTTAGTTTTAGAGTAACCCTCATCCAGTAAACACCTGTTGATTGTTCCTCTGCAGTCTCTGTCTATTTCTTGAAGGACACCATACATTAAGATTCACGGATTTAACACCTCCATTTTCAAATTCTCATCCTTGAGTTCAAATCTCTCCATGGCCTCGCCCCTCCCTATCTCTGTACCCTCCTCCAGCCCTACAACACTCCGAGAACTCTGCATTCCTCCAACTTTGGCCTCTTGTCCAACCCCCACTTTATTTGCCCCGCCATTGGCGGTTGCGTCTTCAGCAGTCTAGGCCCTAGGCTCTGGAATTCCCTCCATAACCTTGTTGCCTCTCTCCCCGCTTTAAGATGTTCCTTAAAATCTACCTATGGGACCAAGTGTTTGGCCGCCCTGGCTCAGTGGGTAGTGCTCTCGCATCTCTGACAGAAGGTTGTGGGTTCAAGTCCCACTCCAGAGACTTGAGCACATAATCCAGGCTGAAATGCCTACTGCAGTACTGAGGGAGAGCTGCACTGTCAGAGGTACCATCCTTTGGATGAGATGTTAAACTGAGACCCGTCTGCCCTGTCAGGTGGATGTAAAAGATCCCATGGCACTACCTTGAAGAGCAGGGGAGTTCTCCCCGGTGTCCTGGCCAATATTTATCCCTCAATCAAAACGTAAAAACAGATGATCTGGTCATTATCACATTTCTGTTTGTGGGAGCTTGCTTTGAGCAAATTGGCTGCCGGGTTTTGACATTACAACAGTGACTACACTTCAAAAGTACTTCATTGGCTGTAAAGCGCTTTGGGACATCCTGAGGTTGTGAAAGGTGCTATAGAAATGCAAGTCCTTCTTTTTTCTACTTAATATCTCCTTCTTTGGCTCGGTATTAATGTTTGTGTGATTATGGTCCTGTGACACACTTTGGGACATTTTACTATGTTAAAGGCGCTATAAAAATGCAAGTTGTTTGTGTTGATATTTTTATCAAACTGCTGCTCCTTTCCAAAGCACGTACCTTAGATCACATGATAGAACCAGAAACAACCAATGTTCCTGCAAAGCTGGTCAGTTCTGTAATTCGACCAGTGGAAACCAATCAGCTGGGCTTGCATTTCGAAATGGTCGCCAGGATATTGCAGTGATTAGTGATGAAGTTACTGATGGAGTAGTGACATATAACCAGTGTTTGGATGGCGTGCCTTTGAGTTTGTGAATTGTTAGATTAATGGAAGTAATAATGTTTTTATTCGAGCTTTATTGTGAAATTCCTATTTAAAAAATAGATCTTTTTGAAGTAGTTTTGCTTGGTCTAGGAAACTCCGATCCAAACACCTCCCCCAAAAAATATCCGGGCAACACCACTGCATCCAGCTCAATGTCATCAAGGTATGGTTCAAAGTCAAAAAGGAGGACCAGCTTGGAATTGAGAGATGGTCACTGTTAAGATGGCCGACCTCTAAATCAGAGCTGGCACCAGAAGCTAGAGATACTAATCGATGGGCAGCCATATCGTAAAATGTTTATTCTCCACTAACTTTTACCAGTGATGATGTCCACGTTTCTGAGTACAAGGCATTGTTTTGACCATACAGTACTAGAAACCGAGAGAGAACTGATTCATTAAATAACTGCGGTTGTGGTGGAGCCCTGCCCTCAGAGGCACTGCTGCAATGGGAGTCCACATACCTGTGATGCCAGCAAACGCCACCTGCCGAGGTCATTTGGCCTCCTATCTCCAGTGATGCGGCACTGCCAGGCACCAAAGAAAAGCGGCAGCGGCACCCGTGGCTTGCCGTTGGGACCCGTAGTGTTTTGTTTTAGCTGGGGCCGGGATTAGGGCTCACACTTGATGGGCATTCTCAGCCTCAGGTAAGGCCTCAAGCTGAGGTCGTGAGTTCATGGACACGACTTTAGAGCAACTGCACGTGTGGGAATCTTGTGCAAGCCCGTGCAGTTGCTCTATGCTGGCAACTTGTTAGCCGATAGGAACCGTTGGCTATTCTGTTCTTAGAGCAGAATAATGGGGTCGGTTTTCATCGAGTGCCAAGAGGAAAATCTGTCGTCAACTATCATTGCCAGATTTTCCTTTTCAATGTTTCCCAACGGTTGGGTTGCAGAGTGAGAGTATAGCCTAGAAATTTGGCCATGCTGTGCCCATTATGCTGCTCTAAGAACAGAATAGCAAACGGTGACAATGTGCTAAAAAATAGCCGACAAATATTGTCAGCACTGCTTACCAAGCCTTTCCTTTCCTTTGTGCACACTCTTGTGCCACTTTAATGCAGTTTTGAATCTATTTAAAATAAACAGGTTAATGACTGTATTAAAAGGGGGCTGGCGGGAACTTAGCACAAACGGGGTAGTGCCTGGCAGCGGCCCACGTTCTTTTAATGTGAGTTCGGGGGGGGGGGGGGTGGGAGCACTCCTGCTCCTCCCAGCTCCATATTGAGCTGGGTATATTTTACAAACGCACCTTTAAGGACCGCCAGTTAGGCCGCACGTAGGTTTGGTTTTCCTGAGTGCTGCTGGGGCCGGCTCCCGGTTAAGCAGTGCCTCGATTTCAAAATTCTGATCCTTGCTTTCAAATCCCTCCATGGCCTCGTCCCTCCCTATCTCTGTAATCTCCTTCAGCCCCACAATACAATACAATACAAATCGCTTTATTGGCATGATAAGGTACATCTTATGTTGCCAAAGCATCAAGATACATTTATGGTTGAACACATAAACGCGGTTCCATTCATACAGTGTATAAACAGGTATATCCCTGAGTTTAAAAATATACAATATACTCTTGTCTTAGTTTACTGGTTGTCCCTCTGTTCATGGCAAGCTGTAACATAGTGTGCCGCCAGTGTTACACAGCTTCTCTCCTCCCCCAGTAGGAATGGGAGTTTTTGGTTGTCAGTCAGATTTCTGAATTCAGGGCATATTTGTGAGAATTTTTGGTAGAAATTCTCTCTGATGCCCTGATATTTTCCACAGGCTGTGAGGAAGTGCATCTCTGTCTCCACTACTCCCTGACTGCAGTGAGAGCATATCCTGTCTTCTCTTGGCAGCCTGGTCTGCCTGTGTCCGCCTTTTTCGATCGCTAGGCTATGTTCGCTAAGTCTGTACCTTGTCAAGGTTCTTCTCAGTTTATTATCCTTTACCATGGTCAGGTAATCAGCTATGTTGTATTGTCTGTTTAGGGCCAAGTAGCAATTGAGTTTGCTTTGGGTTTTTGTTGTTTCTGCCCAATATGACAGATATTTTTCCTTTTGCTTAGCGACGATTGTGTTGGGTCGAATTCTTTGTGTTACCCTGTCACTGTCCTGGGACTGGTTATTGTTAGTATTGTTATTAGTTACTTTATTGAGTCCCAGGACTAGTTGACTGAGGGTATTCTTCTTTATGGTCAGCTCTTGGCATTTCAGGGCGTCGTAGTGATAGCATTGGGGGTTGCTCATTTGTAGGTGATTCCAAAATTTGGTGGCTCTTTTTTGGATAGTGATTATTAATGGGTATTGGCCTAGTTCCGCCCTGCATGCGTTGTTTACTGTTTTCCTTTGAGTCCGGAGGATACTTTTACAGAATTCCGCATGTAGGATCTCAATTGGGTGTTTGTCCCATTTTGCAAAATCTTGTTGTGTTAGTGGTCCCCAGACCTCACTGCCATAGAGTGCAATTGGTTCAATTACTGATTTGAAAATTTTGAGCCAAATGCTAATTGGGATTTCTATTTGGATTGATTTTTTGATGGCATAGAAAGCCCTTCTTGCTTTCTCTTTCAGTTCATTCACAGCCAGTTTGAAGTTTCCCGTAGAACTGATTTTTAAGCCCAAGTATGTGTAGTGAGTGGTTTGTTCAATTTTGGTTGTTCCTACTGTGAAATTTATTGTGGGTCCATGTTGTCTGGATCTTTGCTGGAACACAAGGACTTTGGTTTTTTGGGGATTTATTGTCAGGGCCCAAGTCTGGCAGTACGACTCCAGCAGGTCCAGGTTCTGCTGTAGACCCTCCTTAGTTGGTGACAGCAGAACCAGGTCGTCGGCATAGAGGAGGAATTTAACCTTGGATTCATATAGGGTGAGGCCGGGTGCTGTAGATTGTTCAAGTAGTTTTGCCAATCCATTAATGTAATGCCAATCCAAACCCACAACCCCCTTAGATATCTGCGCTCCTCTAATTCTGCCCTCTTGAGCATCCCTGCTTATAATCGCTCAACCATTGGTGGCCGTGCCTTCTGTTGCCTGGGCCCTAAGCTCTGGAATTCCCTGCCTAAACCTCTCTGCCTCGCTACCTCTCTTTCCTCCTTTAAGATGCTCCTTAAAACCTATCTCTTTGACCAAGCTTTTGGTCACCTGCCCTAATTTATCCAAATGTGGCTCGGTGTCAAATTTTTTGTCTGACAATACTCCTGTGCAGTGTCTTGGGACGTTTTACTACGTTAAAGGCGCTATATAAATCCTAGTTGTTGTTGTTGCCTCAGGGCAAACCGATCTTGCAGTGAGGCCTGAATCGGGCTTTGGGGCCCCTTATTTACATATACAAAGGGTATGACGCCTGTTTCTGGTGTGGGTACTGCATGCCGATTCTGTGGCCTTCACCAATATGGCCGGCGGCGCACTTCTTGCCCTCCAGAGGCCGTTTAGTTCCCGATAAATAGGGCACTGCCTGGCTAAATTTCTGTGCCATAATCTCACCCTGCAACCCAACCGTTGGGAAACTTTGAGAAGGAAAATCCGGCAACCATCGAAGCTGACAGATTTTCCTCTCGGCACTCGATAAAAATCGGCCCCATTATTCTGCGCGAAGAACAGAATAGTGAACGGAGCCTTTGTGCTAACAAATAGCCGGCAACAGCTTTAATACTTGTATAATTCCCTTCATCTGAGGTACAACGTGGTCAAATAGGCCTCGACTTAATACATCCAGCTCTGCTGGAGGAAAGCAGAATTTAGAAACACTTAAAATATAGACCAACTCATCCACTGAGACGTTGGTAGCAGGAACAAATGGGCTAAAATTGCAGGGTTAACAGCAACATTAGTGAGAACCATTTGCTGAATGAAAGGAGGTTAAATTGAAGAATTCTGACCTGACCCAAGAGCCCCGCCCGCTTGTGGTCTCCACACGAGAGAGGAAATGGAAAAGAAAAACAGGACCCATTAGTGCAGCCGATGCCATTATTGATTTGAGAAGTTCATTGTGCTGAGTTACAGATCGGAATGCTGAACACACTCGGTGAAAGTACAGCTCCCATAGCTTATTTTTCCATTAGAACTGCAATAGTTAGGAAGGAAAGAACAGATGGTGGTAGCTCAGTTTCCCCTTCCCTTCCTACTTCACAACTTCATTACAGACAAGGGAGGCCATCTCAGCTCGTCCGTCCAATGAGACTCCAGCTCCGTCACACTCTGGGATCGATTTTCACGGCCCTTACCTAGGGTTTCCAACCCTTCCGCTATCAGCAGGAGTCTCCCAGAATGGGCGATTGGTCTCCTGGGCGCTTCTGCTGCTGACTCGGGAGAAATGGTCCCTGTATGCGCGGTTCACACATGCAGAGTACCCCGAGGGAGGGAGAGAGAGCCACACACAAACTGGAGCGAGGGGGGAGAGAGAAACACAAACTGGAGTGGGGGGGGGGAGGAGAGACACACAAACTGGAGGAGGGGGGAGAGAGAAACACAAACTGGAGGAGGGGGAGAGAGAAACACAAACTGGAGGACAGGGGGTGGGGGGAGAGACACACAAACTGGAGGACAGGGGGGGGGGGGAGAGACACACAAACTGGAGGACAGGGGGGGGGGGGAGAGACACACAAACTGGAGGAGGGGAGAGAGAGACACACAAACTGGAGGAGGAGGGGAGAGACACACAAACTGGAGCCAGGGGGGGAGAGACACAAACTGGAGGAGGGGAGAGAGAGACACACAAACTGGAGGAGGGGGGGGGGGGGAGAGACACACAAACTGGAGGAGGGTGGGGGGGGGAGAGACACACAAACTGGAGGGGGGGGGGGGGGGGAGAGACACACAAACTGGAGGAGGGTGGGGGGGGGAGAGACACACAAACTGGAGGAGGGGAGAGAGAGACACACAAACTGGAGGAGAGAGAGAGAGAGAAACACAAACTGGAGGAGAGGGGAGAGAGAGAAACACAAACTGGGGAGAGAGAGAGAGAGAAACACAAACTGGAGGAGAGGGGAGAGAGAGAAACACAAACTGGGGAGAGAGAGAGAGAAACACAAACTGGAGGAGAGGGGAGAGAGAGAAACACAAACTGGGGAGGGAGAGAGAGAAACACAAACGGGAGAGAAAGAGAGAGAAACACAAACTGGGGAGGGAGGGAGAGAGACACACAAACTGGGGAGAGAGAGAGAGAAACACAAATTGGGGAGAGAGAGAGAGAAACACAAACTGGGGAGAGAGAGAGAGTGAAACAAACTGGGGAGAGAGAGAGAAACACAAATTGGGGAGAGGGAGAGAGAAACACAAACAGGGGAGAGAAAGAGAGAAACACAAATTGGGGAGAGAGAGAGAGAAACACAAACTGAGGAGAGAGAGAGAGAAACACAAACGGGAGAGAAAGAGAGAGAAACACAAACTGGGGAGGGAGAGAGAGAAACACAAATTGGGGAGAGAGAGAGAGAAACACAAACAGGGGAGAGAAAGAGAGAGAAACACAAACTGGGGAGGGAGGGAGAGAGAAACACAAATTGGGGGGAGAGAGAGAGAAACACAAACTGGGGAGAGAGAGAGAAACACAAACTGGGGAGGGAGAGAGAGAGAAACACAAATTGGGGGAGAGAGAGAGAAACACAAACTGGGGAGAGAGAGAGAGAGAAACACAAACTGGGGAGAGAGAAACACAAACTGGGGAGGGAGGGAGAGAGAAACACAAACTGGGGAGAGAGAGACACACACAAACTGGGGAGGGAGGGAGAGAGAAACACAAATTGGGGGAGAGAGAGAGAAACAAACTGGGGAGAGAGAGAGAGAGAGAGAAACACAAACTGGGGACAGAGAAACACAAACTGGGGAGGGAGGGAGAGAGAAACACAAACTGGGGAGAGAGAGAGACACACAAACTGGGGAGGGAGGGAGAGAGAAACACAAAGTGGAGGAGAGAGAGAGACACACACACAAACTGAAGGGGAGAGAGAGAAACACAAACTGGGGAGGGAGGGAGAGAGAAACAAATCGGAGAGAGAGAGAGGGAAACACAAACTGGGGAGAGAAAGAGAGAGAGAGAAACACAAACTGGGGAGAGAGAAACACAAACTGGGGAGGGAGGGAGAGAGAAACACAAACTGGGGAGAGAGAGACAGAAACACAAACTGGGGAGAGAAAGAGAGAGAGAGAAACACAAACTGGGGCGAGAGAAACACAAACTGGGGAGGGAGGGAGAGAGAAACACAAACTGGGGAGAGAGGGAGAGAGAAACACAAACTGGAGGAGAGAGAGAGACACACACACAAACTGAAGGGGAGAGAGAGAAACACAAACTGGGGAGGGAGGGAGAGAGAAACACAAACTGGGGAGGGAGGGAGAGAGAAACACAAACTGGGGAGGGAGGGAGAGAGAAACACAAACTGGGGAGGGAGGGAGAGAGAAACACAAACTGGGGAGAGAGAAAGAGAAACACAAACTGGAGGAGAGGGGAGAGAGAGAAACACAAACTGGAGGAGAGGGGAGAGAGACACAAACTGGGGAGAGAGAGAGAGAGAAACACAAACTGGGGAGGGAGGGAGAGAGAAACACAAACTGGAGAGAGAGACACACAAACTGGGGAGAGAGAGAGAGAGAGAGAAACACAAACTGGGGAGGGAGGGAAAGAGAAACACAAGCTGGAGAGAGAGACACACAAACTGGGGAGAGAGAGAGAGAAACACAAACTGGGGAGGGAGGGAGAGAGAAACACAAACTGGGGAGAGAGAGAGAGAGAAACACAAACTGGGGAGGGAGAGAGAGAAACACAAACTGGGGGGTAGAGAGAGAGAGAAACACAAACTGGGGGGGAGAGAGAGAGAAACACAAACTGGAGGAGAGGGAGAGAGAGACACAAACTGGGGAGGGAGAGAGAGAAACACAAACTGGGGGGAGAGAGAAACACAAACTGGAGGAGAGGGGGAGAGAGAAACACAAACTGGAGGAGAGGGGAGAGAGAGAAACACAAACTGGAGGAGAGGGGAGAGAGAGAAATCCAAACTGGAGTAGAGGGGAGAGAGAGAAACACAAACTGGGGAGAGAGAGAGAGAGAAACACAAACTGGAGGAGAGGGGAGAGAGAGAAACACAAACTGGGGAGAGAGAGAGAGAGAGAAACACAAACTGGGGAGAGAGAGAGAGAGAAACACAAACTGGAGGAGAGGGGAGAGAGAGAAACACAAACTGGGGAGGGAGAGAGAGAAACACAAACGGGAGAGAAAGAGAGAGAAACACAAACTGGGGAGGGAGGGAGAGAGACACACAAACTGGGGAGAGAGAGAGAGAAACACAAATTGGGGAGAGAGAGAGAGAAACACAAACTGGGGAGAGAGAGAGAGAGAAACAAACTGGGGAGAGAGAGAGAAACACAAATTGGGGAGAGGGAGAGAGAAACACAAACAGGGGAGAGAAAGAGAGAAACACAAATTGGGGAGAGAGAGAGAGAAACACAAACTGAGGAGAGAGAGAGAGAAACACAAACGGGAGAGAAAGAGAGAGAAACACAAACTGGGGAGGGAGAGAGAGAAACACAAATTGGGGAGAGAGAGAGAGAAACACAAACAGGGGAGAGAAAGAGAGAGAAACACAAACTGGGGAGGGAGGGAGAGAGAAACACAAATTGGGGGGAGAGAGAGAGAAACACAAACTGGGGAGAGAGAGAGAAACACAAACTGGGGAGGGAGAGAGAGAGAAACACAAATTGGGGGAGAGAGAGAGAAACACAAACTGGGGAGAGAGAGAGAGAGAGAGAAACACAAACTGGGGAGAGAGAAACACAAACTGGGGAGGGAGGGAGAGAGAAACACAAACTGGGGAGAGAGAGACACACACAAACTGGGGAGGGAGGGAGAGAGAAACACAAATTGGGGGAGAGAGAGAGAAACAAACTGGGGAGAGAGAGAGAGAGAGAGAGACACACAAACTGGGGAGGGAGGGAGAGAGAAACACAAAGTGGAGGAGAGAGAGAGACACACACACAAACTGAAGGGGAGAGAGAGAAACACAAACTGGGGAGGGAGGGAGAGAGAAACAAATTGGGGAGAGAGAGAGGGAAACACAAACTGGGGAGAGAAAGAGAGAGAGAGAAACACAAACTGGGGAGAGAGAAACACAAACTGGGGAGGGAGGGAGAGAGAAACACAAACTGGGGAGAGAGAGACAGAAACACAAACTGGGGAGAGAAAGAGAGAGAGAGAAACACAAACTGGGGAGAGAGAAACACAAACTGGGGAGGGAGGGAGAGAGAAACACAAACTGGGGAGAGAGGGAGAGAGAAACACAAACTGGAGGAGAGAGAGACACACACACACAAACTGAAGGGGAGAGAGAGAAACACAAACTGGGGAGGGAGGGAGAGAGAAACACAAACTGGGGAGGGAGGGAGAGAGAAACACAAACTGGGGAGGGAGGGAGAGAGAAACACAAACTGGGGAGGGAGGGAGAGAGAATCACAAACTGGGGAGAGAGAAAGAGAAACACAAACTGGAGGAGAGGGGAGAGAGAGAAACACAAACTGGAGGAGAGGGGAGAGAGACACAAACTGGGGAGAGAGGGAAAGAGAAACACAAGCTGGAGAGAGAGACACACAAACTGGGGAGAGAGAGAGAGAGAAACACAAACTGGGGAGGGAGGGAGAGAGAAACACAAACTGGGGAGAGAGAGAGAGAGAGAGAAACACAAACTGGGGAGGGAGGGAGAGAGAAACACAAACTGGAGAGAGAGACACACAAACTGGGGGGAGAGAGAGAGAGAGGAACACAAACTGGGGAGGGAGGGAGAGAGAAACACAAACTGGGGAGAGAGAGAGAGAGAAACACAAACTGGGGAGGGAGGGAGAGAGAAACACAAACTGGAGAGAGAGACACACAAACTGGGGAGAGAGAGAGAGAAACGCAAACTGGGGAGGGAGGGAGAGAGAAACACAAACTCCGGGGGAGAGAGAGAAACACAAACTGGGGAGGGAGAGAGAGAGAAACACAAACTGGGGAGGGAGAGAGAGAGAAACACAAACTGGGGAGAGAGAGAGCGAGAAACGCAAACTGGGGAGGAAGGGAGAGAGAAACACAAACTGGGGAGGGAGAGAGAGAGAAACACAAACTGGGGAGAGAGAGAGAGAGAAACACAGACTGGGGAGGGAGGGAGAGAGAAACACAAACTGGGGAGAGAGAGAGAGAAACACAAATTGGGGAGAGAAAGAGAGAGAGAGGAACAAACTGGGGAGAGAGAAACACAAACTGGAGAAGAGAGAGAGAGAGAGAAACACAAACTGGGGAGGGAGGGAGAGAGAAACACAAACTGTGGAGAGAGATACACAAACTGGGGAGAGAAAAACACAAACTGGGAAGAGAGAGAGAGAGAAACACAAACTGGGAAGAGAGAGAGAGAGAAACACAAACTGGGGAGAGAGAGAGAGACACAAACTGGGGAGAGAGAGAGAGAGAAACACAAACTGGAGGAGAGAGACACACACACAAACTGAAGGGGAGAGAGAGAAACACAAACTGGGGAGGGAGGGAGAGAGAAACACAAACTGGAGGAGAGAGACACACACACACAAACTGAAGGGGAGAGAGAGAAACACAAACTGGGGAGGGAGGGAGAGAGAAACACAAACTGGAGGAGAGAGAGACACACACACACAAACTGAAGGGGAGAGAGAGAAACACAAACTGGGGAGGGAGAGAGAAACACAAACTGGAGGAGAGAGACACACACACAAACTGAAGGGGAGAGAGAGAAACACAAACTGGGGAGGGAGAGAGAGTTCATGTTGGCCTATGATGTGCGCTGTTGTATAATGGCCCGGATTTTGCGGTTTCGCCATTATTACTCTGTGAAACTGACAGCAACTGCTGCCGTATGCAAATGCGCAGTTAAACGCGGAGATCCAGAAGTTGGTGTCAGTGACTCCCTGCTGCTCCACAGGGCGTGCGGTTGAAGTTCCCGCGGACGGCAATCTTCAGCAATCACTGAACTGATGAGTATTATGCCAAATGCTGTAATATCGCTATTAAAAACCCCTGAAAAAGTTAAGCCTTTCGAAGAGTTTTTAATGGCATACTAAGCAATGCTGCCCCTGAGGAGCGCGGCCATACACCAATCGAGAGGCCCCGTGCAGGCCGCTCGCCAGTGGCTGCCGCTGGAAGTTACTGCACATGTGCAGCCATGCAGCTAAAGGGACCATGCACTTAGAGCACTTAGAGGGGGCATTGGTACAAAGTCAGAACCACTGCTGAACAACTGAACCGGCCCTGGAAAACTAACTATATATTTGTGGAATACCAAATTTTTCCATTATCATAAAAATTCCATAGGTTTTTAATATATATATATTTTTAAGTTTGTTTATGATATTTCAGCTTCTACCTTAATCCCATTGTATGCCCCAATCTTTATTCCGCTCTGTAAAATTGAGAAAATGTGAAGGATAATCAGTGCAATTGACACCACAGAGACCGCGGGATCTTGGTGGGCAGCTTTCTTCAAGGTTGACGGTGAGCGGCGTCACTTTGCCGCAGCCCGCAAAATCTGAGCTAATGGGGAGGATTTTAACTCAGGTGTGGGATGGTGTTGTGTTATCCGAATTTTGTGTTTCCCACACAAATCTAAATGGATGTGGGAGATTGATGCAATTTTAACTTAATTGGCCAATTGATTTCCAACGTGTGGGAAGCCTTTGCCAATGGGTTTTTCATGGCTGAAAGTCCCCTCCGATGATGTCATCATTGCTGCTGCAATTAAGGTCCACAGCAAGCCTTGCTTCTTCTGCAGACTGCCAAGCTTCTTGACTGCAGTGTGAGGGAGCTGCAGCAAATATGACAAGCGGGAGGGCCAGATCAGCTCCTCGCTTTGACGAGGTGGCACTGCAGGCATTAGTGGATGGGGCTAGGGCCAACAGGGAGGTGCTCTTCCTTTCATCAGGGAGGAAGAGGCCTCCCACTCAGACCAAGGCTGTGTGGATGCAGGTGGCTGAGGAGGTCAACACCTTGGGAGTCACCCGCAGAACCTGGATACAGTGCAGGAAAAGATTTCATGACCTTCAGCGCACTGGAAAAGTGAGTATGAATCTCCCATCACCCTCAATCTGATCCCCATTGCCTTTCCTCACCAGCACTCAGCTTTAGCAATCTCTTCCTCCACATCCCACTTCACACTGACATCCATGCACCCTTACCCATTCCCTCTCTCTCTATGCTCACATTCACATAACTATTCCACCATGCAGCCCTCACACTCCCTATCACTCTGATGCTTTGAACACAACTGACAACACACAGGGAGGACCCTTGGTCTTGCAACCTCACTCCATCTTTGTCTCCTTCTAAGTATCTATGCTTTGCAATCTCTACACTCACTCCTTCATTCTCACTCAACCTCCACTTGTCTCCCTCATTGCAGGAAAAGAGAGCTCACAACAAAAGAGAGCGAGCCAGGACAGGAGGAGGGACAGCCTCAATAGCCCACCTGACCCCCTGGGAGGAGGCAGTACTGGAAATTATGGGAATAGAGGATGATTCGCACGTGGGGGACGGACAGACGGGTGTAACACAGCAAGCTGGTGACAGAAAAGTTTCCCATCTCTCTCTTTGACATTGCATGAGTCGCTGATAATGATTGTGAAGCTGTAACAGATGGACTTATGAGCATCTGCAAAAAGCTATGTGCATGTAGCCTTTGCATCACATCTCTGACTCTTTTCTTTACTCCCCCACAGGACTGTGGTGTATGTAACCGTTCCACCTTTAAGATAACTATTTTAAGAGATGCACTACTTTATCTTGGCTGCTGTATACTGTAATACCGGTGGTGACCACACCGGTATATAAGTGCTGTGTAATGATTTATTGGGCAGTTCAGCCTGACCTCCGACTAGTAAAGACCTGTTGAATTTACTCTTGTGGTCTGTGTGCAGTGATTCTTATTAACAATAACTAGAACACACAGACTTAACAGTGGCGACGATGACGATCTTACCCTGCGGCAGAGATATATCCAAGGCAGTTTAACGGGCATCGAGAAGAGGCATCCGCCCTCATCATCCTGCTGAGAAAAGACTCGGGTCTGAAGAGCAAGGCAGAATCCTGACACGAAGCCTTCCATCAGCAACAGGCAGTGATCATCCCTTCTATCACGGTGGTGGGTAAGCCGATCAGCGACGAGCAGCAAGTCGGCCACGTTGGCTGTGAAGTAGGGGAGGGAAAAACGGAGGATATAAGGGCGGAGATCTCGACCACGGCCGGGGAAAAGAGCCGGACAGAAGTCGGGGCCAGAGGCGCTGAGACTGGGGCAGCGTAAGGCACGGGAGCCGCGGTGAATGCAAATGCAGCCGGTGTAAAAGACCGGGCTGCAAGCGGGCTGGGAGATGCAACAGCGTCGAGAGAGAGCTCGACCGCGACCGGGGAAAAAGGCTGGGCAGCTACCGAGGCCGCGAGGCGCGGGATAAAATTTAAAAAAAACGCGGAGTACTCAGCCGCAGCCGGGGGAAAGGACCGGACTGCAAGAGGGGCTGGGAGGCACGATTTGAGAACCGCTGGGGAGGGCGAACACAGCAATACGGCAATCGCCATTACAGCCAGTGGGGGAGAAAGGCAAACGCAGGAAGCCGCCATTTTCTTAGGCGGGGGAAGAAGACAAGCGCGGGAAACCGCCATTTTGAAAAAAATAAAAGAAAAATGTCTTTTTGTTTCTCAAGAAGATTGCGAGGATGCCTAAGCATGGTAACATCAACGATTTCGATCCCGATGTTGAAGATTGGGCCACGTATGTAGAACGCATAGAGATTTATTGTAAGGCAAATAAAATATCAGATGAAGATAAAGCACTAACCTTACTAAACTCAATGGGTGCGAAGACATACGGGCTATTGAAGCATCTTCTATCACCAGCTAAACCGGCGGATCAGGCTTTCGCTAATATTGTTACTGTCCTGAGAAATCATTTGAACCCCACACCGCTGATGTTAGCGGAATGATTTAAATTTTATGCGAGAACGCAACTGAAAGAGGAAAGCAATGCGGAGTATTTAATTGAACTGCGTAAGCTAGCGAAATACTGTCAGTTTGGGGAAAGACTGACAGAGGCACTGAGAGACAAATTCGTGTGTGGATTGTCGAAAGGAACACAAAAGCGGCTGCTTGAAGAGAATGATCTTACACTTGATAAGGCTGTCACTATTGCAGCATCGCACGAAGCCGCAGCGAGAGGCACTGCGGAAATGCAACTGAAGGCAGCGGTACTCAGCGTAGATCAAATGGCTTTGGGTACAGCGAAATGTTATCGTTGTGGAAAGACAACACACGATCAGAACCAATGCTGTTTTAAAAATCAGGAATGTAGAAAATGTGGCAAGCTTGGTCACATAGCTAAAGTATGCCGGTCAGGAAAGAAGACCAGCAACAAAAAGTCACCGCAGGAAAAGTGCAGAAAGGTACATAAGGTGGCTGAGAAGAGTTCGGATGAACAGAATTCGGATTCAGACTCCAACAGCAAGGAACTGGGTAGTCTGAGAATTCACAATGTGAGTAAGGAAGCTGACCTACAAACTATCTGGGTCACACTTCAGATAGCAGGAGTCCAAGTGAAGATGGAATTGGACACCGGATCGGCGTTGACGGTCATGAATAAGCAAGATTACAAAAGGTTATTCACACATATTCCCCTACGGGATACGGAGATAGTATTGCAGACATACACGGGGCAAAGAGTATACCCCATCGGAAAGATAAAAGTCAAGGTGGTACACAAGGGCAAAGAACACCAAGGAATGGACGTATATGTACTACCTGAGGGAGGTCCACCACTTCTGGGACGGGAGTGGATCAGGAAAATAAATATGGACTGGCACTCCCTAAAAGCAATAACGGTAGATTCCGGAAAAAAAGATGTCAAACCTGAACGATTGTCCAGAATATTGGATGAGGCTAAAGAGGTGTTCCAACAGGGACTGGGAACACTGAGAGGAATTACGGCAAAAATCAAGATTGCAGAACATGCAAACCCAAAATTTTTCAAAGCCTTATGCGATACGACCTGCTGTGGAAGCTGAGCTGGAAGGGCTAGAACGTTCAGGAGTACTGTCTAAGGTGGACTGGAGTGAGTGGGCCACGCCCATTGTTCCCGTCATGAAGCGTTCATCGAGTAACAAGCCAGGGGAACCGGGGAAGGTCCGCATCTGTGGAGACTTCAAGATCACGGTTAATCCGGTGCTTCACACGGTGCAATATCCGCTTCCGCGGATTGAGGATATCTTTGCTTCATTGTCTGGCGGGAAACACTTCACCAAGATAGACCTGGAAGTTGAGGAAGAGTCGCGCCAGTATCTCACAATCAACACGCACAGAGGCTTGTATCGATATAATAGACTGGTTTTTGGAGTGGCTTCGGCTCCAGCAATTTGGCAGAGGGCCATGGAGCAGGTATTACAGGGAATTCTAAGCACTCAATGTTGCTTGGACGATATCCTGATTACAGGAGATGACGATGAGGAACACCTTGCAAATTTGAAACTGGTGCTCACCAGATTGAAGGAATATGGACTTCGAGTTAATCGCCAGAAATGTGAGTTCTTTCAGAAACGGATCTCGTACTGTGGTCATGTCATTGACCAGGAGGGGCTGCACAAGTCACCTGACAAGATCGAAGCTGTTGTGAAGGCTCCTGCTCTGGAAAATGTATCCCAGTTGAGGTCGTTCCTAGGGTTGATTAACTATTACCATAAGTTTCTGCCAAATCTATCCACGGTGCTGCACCCGCTGAACGCTCTTTTGCAGAAAGAAGTACCATGGAAGTGGAGCGAGGACTGTAAGAAGGCCTTTCGCAAAAGCAAGGCATTGATCACCTCAGAGGAAGTGTTGGCTCACTTCAACCCAATGCTACCTATTTGTTTAGCTTGTGATGCTTCTCCTTATGGTATTGGAGCAGTACTCTCACACAAGTTGCCAAATGGCTTGGAAAGGCCAGTCGCATTTGCATCCAGATCATTGACCTCCGCTGAGCGCAACTATGCTCAGATAGATAGGGAGGCTCTCAGCCTTGTGTGGGGAGTAAAGAAGTTTAATCATTACCTGCAGGGCCAGAAGTTTACACTGCTGACAGACCACCAGCCGTTGGTATCCATTTTTAACCCTAAGAAGGGTGTTTCGGTGATGACAGCACAGAGGCTCCAGAGATGGTCCCTTTTCCTAGGGGCACATCAATATCAGATAGAATTCAAAGGTACAAAGCAGCATGGTAATGCTGATGGGCTGTCGCGCCTGCCACTACCTACTGAGGAGGAGGCACCGACGGTTGACCCGGTGGAGTTATTTCACTCGACCATCATCGAATGTTTACCTGTCACCAATGCAAATATTGAAAGGGAGACTAGGAATGACCCGACACTGTCCCGGGTCTACGAATTGACAGTAAAGGGATGGCCAGCCCATGGTGATCCACTGTTACCGGCATTCTCAGCAAGACGAGAACAGCTGTCCATCTGTCAGGGAACATTGATGTATGGAACAAGGGTGATTATCCCTCCTAAGTTAAGAGAGAGAGTTCTAAAAGAACTACATGAAGGTCATCTGGGGGGAGTCAAGATGAAAAGCCTTGCTAGGGCTTATGTGTGGTGGCTGGGTATCGACCAACAGATAGAGGATCTGACGAAAAGCTGCTCAGGGTGCCAAAAAGTCCAAAATGCACCTCCAATTGCACCGCTGCATCCATGGGAATGGCCTTCAACCCCATGGCAACGTGTACATATTGACTTTGCTGGTCCATTCATGGATTCCATGTTTTTAATTGCGGTGGACGCACATTCTAAATGGCCAGAAGTGATTAAAATGACTACCACTACCTCGGAGAAGACGATCGCGGTGCTAAGAACGATATTTGCAAGAAATGGATTGCCAGAGCAAATATGTTCAGACAACGGACCACAGTTCGTGTCAGAGGAATTCCAGAAATTCCTGAAGAAGAATGGGGTGAAACATTATACCTCTGCCCCATATCATCCAGCTACGAATGGGCTGGCCGAGAGGTTTGTACAGATGTTCAAAAAGGCAATAAAGGCCATGAGCGAAGATCAGATTCCACTGCAACACAAGGTGGACAATTTCCTACTGGCATATCGAAACGCCACCCATGCAACAACAAACCAAAGTCCTGCCATGATGTTCTATAACAGGAGGTTGCGGTCCAGGTTGGACTTGTTAAAGCCAAATGTGTGGAGGGAAGTCGAAAACAAACAGTTCCAGCATATCAATAACAAGCCCACTCGGAGTTTTGAAATAGGACAACCGGTGTTAGCCAGGGACTATAAAAACGAGAAATGGCAATCTGGAACAATTTGGGCCAGACAAGGACCCCTGATGTACACGGTAGATGTTGGTGAAAATGTAATGCGATGTCATGCTGACCAACTGGTGGGATCGAGAACAAGGGTCGAGCCCATGGTTACGACAGAGACAACCGTGGAGGAAGTTAGTGAACCTGAAGCATCTACCTCAGAAGTGAATATACCTGATGATGATGTCCTATCCATAGGGGATCAACTAGATCATTCACCCCAGCAACGAGAACCAGAGACCCCTGAAAGGCGTTATCCATCTCGGATCAGGAGGCCTCCTCAGAGACTGAATCTGTGAACTGTTTTTACATGAAGTTGTGTATATATGTTATGTTTAATGGGGAATATATACTGTTAAGCTAAAAAGGGAGGATTGTGGTGTATGTAACCGTTCCACCTTTAAGAGAACTATTTTAAGAGATGCACTACTTTATCTTGGCTGCTGTATACTGTAATACCGGTGGTGACCACACTGGTATATAAGTGCTGTGTAATGATTTATTGGGCAGTTCAGCCTGACCTCCGACTCGTAAAGACCTGTTGAATTTACTCTTGTGGTCTGTGTGCAGTGATTCTTATTAACAATAACTAGAACACACAGACTTAACAAGGACCATCACAAGCATCCGTCCCCCCTAGCCAGGAAGAAGAGGCTGAGCAGCCAGACTCCTCAGAGGAAGATGCAACCTCTGAGGGCGCAGCGTCAGCAGAATTCAGCGCACCCAGCACCAGCGAAGACACTCACACCTCGGTGGGACTTTCGGGACATAGAGTAGTGTTGCCACCTGGTGTATCACAGCTCACAAGTGAGCATCAGCAGATTGTGGAGACAGGGACAGAAGTGGAGAGTCCTAGTCGGAGGGCGCAGGACTCTGCCAGCTCGGCTCAGCAGCATGTCGACCCTCTGCCTCTGGGTCCATCCATAAGATCAGAGGTGATGGAACTCCAGGCACAGATGCAGGAGTCTCTGGCAGGTTTTGTCTCTAGGGTCGCTGCGAGTGTGGAGCAAATAGAGGAGTCCAGAGTGAACATGAGCAGAGCCTTTGTGGAGTCATTGGCGCATGAACGCATCACCACAGAAAGGATGGCTAACTCCGTGGAAAGGATTGCTACCTCCGTGGTAAGGCTGACTACCATAGAGGAGAGGATGGCTATGGTAGAGGAGAGGATAGCTACGGCCATGGAGGAGCTCAGTCACCAGGGTATGGAAAACATGGTCATTGTTCAGAATAGAATGACATCTCTTGAGCAGCAATGGGCATCTATTGAACAGAAAAACCAGACCTTCATGGAAGTCCTTCTGAGTAGGACTGCCATTGCAGATACGGGACCCCATGGCCCCCCTGATGTGCAGCAAGGTGCTCTCCAGCCACTTGCAGGTGTGGAGGGGGACCTGACCCATGAGAGGGAGGTTGGTGGCAGACCTCAAGGAAGTGGGGGCTCCTCTCCAAACGCTCACACTTCCATGCCACTGCAGAGCCCTCGGTAAGAGCCCCACTGGAGTCCACACCAAAGTGAGATAGACGTCTCAGCCCCTGCACAGCCGTAGGAGCAGCAGACTGTTGACGAGCCCTCACAGGCTCGCAACTCCAGATGACGCCCGCCAAAGGTGTCAAGACAGGAGCAGGAGGAAAGTGAGCAAGGGACCTCCACATCTGCTGAAACCACAGGGGAGGCACCACATAGGAGCATGCGTTAAGAGGAAAATTCTGCACAAATAGTCACAAGGGTAGTCACTTGGGTGCAATTTTGTGTTAATTGTAAAAATGCCATCACGTCGCTTTTGAACATAAAAATTCTGATGGCAAATGTTGCAGTTGTGGCGTCTGTCATTTCGTTATTGGAACTTCCACATTGAGGCCTTAGGAATACTTGCAACTGTCAGTATGGTGGTCAGGGTGCTAGGAATCCTCTGGTTCTTGGCCATTGTCAAAGCTCTGGTAAGAAGCAGTGAGGCAAAAGTGTTTGATTGACTAGGCTAAGCAAATCTGGCCAGGTTGAATGCGTTCCTTGCATCCCGGGCAGCAATGTTCTCCTGTAATGCTGCCGCTGGCTGATGGGCCTCTGCAGGATGTTCGTTTTGGCACTCCTCCTCCTCCTCCTCCTCCTCATCATCATCATCTGAGGAGGATATGTGAGGAGCCACTTGGTCCTCAGGAATCTGCAAGCCATGACGCTGTGCCATGTTGTGAAGTGCACAGCAAACCACGACGATTCTGGAGACCCTGGCTGCTGAGTACTGTAGGGCTCCACCTGATCTATCCAGGCATCTGAAGCGCATCTTCAGCAAACCGATGGTTTGCTTGATAATGGATCTGGTGGAAATGTGGCTGGAGTTGCAGCGCTCCTCAGCTTCATTGGCTGGCCTCCTCAACGGCGTCATTAGCCAAGTCCTCAGGGGATAGCCCTTGTCTCCAAGTAGCCATCCGTTAAGTTGGTCTGGCGGACTGAATAGCGGAGGCACACTAGACTGACGCAGTATGAAGGAGTCATGGCAACTGCCAGGGTACATGGCACAAACATGCAAAATTTCCTTCTTGTGATCACACACCAGCTGAACTTTGAGGCAGTGGAAGCCCTTACGGTTGACAAAAATACCTGGATTGCGATGGGGTGCCCTAAGGGCCACATGTGTGCAGTCAATGATGCCCTGCACCCTTGGAAAGCCTGCCAGATTAGCTAATCCAACCGCTCGCGCCGTGACACTTGCTCAATCCTTGGTGAAATGGATGTGATTGTGCGCGAGGGCAAAGAGGGCATCGGTTACCTGCGTGATTCAATTGTGTGCGGCCGCCTGGGCGATGCTGCTGATGCCTGCTGCTGATCCCTGGAATGAGCCTGAGGCAAAAAAGTTGAGTGCGCTGGTGACTTTGATGGCCACTGGTAATGCTTGTCCACCTGGTCCTCTGGGCAGCAGGTCTTGCTGTAGCATTGCGCAGATGTCAGTCTCTACCTCTCGCGAAAGTCGGAGCCGCCTTTGGCACTGCTGCTCAGGCATGTTGAGGTAGCTGACCCTGTATCTGTAGACCCTGTTTGGGGGTATCTCCTGCGTCGACGGGCTTCCAGGCACTGGCCCCTTCTGGCCTGTGCAGCTTCAGGTGGGTGAGCAGCAGCCTGGCGCTCCTGCTGCTGTTGCTGGTGCTGCTGTTGTTCCTGGTTCTGCTGCTGCCGCGGCTGGTGCTCGAGCTCCTCTAATGCCCAGATGGGAAGGAAATAAATGGCTCCCATGCTTCTGGTATATGCCTCCGTTGAGGAAGCGCTCAGTGAGGGTGGCGAGAGGGGTTTCCCAGGAGTTCACACTGGAGATGGGTGTGAGGCTCCAACCTTCCACAGGTGTGGTTAAGCCTTCTAAAAGTTGCCCCAGACCCGAGACAACTAAGTCCTGCTACTTGCAAATGATGGCTGATCAAATCTCCTCTTTAATGGTTGACTTGCAGTTGATAGTCAGCAATCCAATGGTGCTCCCGCCAGGTTTCACATTCGTGTTTCCCACCAGGCGTGTTTCACATGGGAAAAGGGTTAAATTCGCAAGGGCCTTTCAAAATAGGATTATAGAGGCCATTTAGTGGTTGTTAAGGGCCTTAATGACCAGTCCCGCCTGTTGGATGCGGGACGGAGTCGGGACCATCAGACACGACTGAGTTAAAATTGCTCGGAGTCGGGAGGGGGGTCCCGCCTGCCAGTTTTTGTGATTTTTAACCCCCCGCACGCCTCCAAACCCGACTCCACGGTTCAATGAAAATCGAGGCCAATGTGTTTTGTCCCGGGAGTCGGGCAGCTTTGGTGCTGCTCCCTGAGGACTGAGCTTCACCTCCCTAACGTTGGGCTCCAGTGGTGGGCTGTGGGAGTTGGCAAATTGAATTAGGTTTGGTTTTGGTGTTATGCATTATTTTAATAACTTGCTGTGAATTGTGAAATGTCATTATATTGTAAGAAACCTTTGGTTAGAAGTTGCTTATATTGATGATGAATTTTGTTGAGTCAGTATTTTACTTGGTGTTTCTCATTGCGGTCGGTACTACAGAAAAATCACAAGTATTTAAACATTACTTGTCCTTAATCCATTCTATTCCTTTGTGTTCTTTTGATTTATAAATGATGTTATTCATCTCACTATAAAACAAAAAGTTCAATATTTAAATTGGAGCTTAGCGAAACTTAGATACTTAACTACGGTAAATGCAATAAAGTGTGCAGTGTGTAAATGTGACCTGATCAGATGTCATGTGATTAAGCATCACCTGAGCAGTGTCACATGATCAAATGCCATGTGATCAAATGTCACATGATCAAATCTTCAGGAATACATCAAACCAGAGTTGGCAACCCGTCCCTCGCCTGGTGTTAACGGGGCAGTAACGGCCTCAAAATCAGATTGTTACCTTCCTGCCCCATTAACACCGGCGATGGGCAGCCATATTGGAAAATGCCTATTCTCCAGTAACTTTTGCCAGTGTTGACGGCCACGTTTCTGTGTACGAGGCATTGTTTTGACCGTAGGGTACTGAAAAATGGGAGAGAATTGATTCAATATATGACTCCCGTTGTGGTTGATGGAGGTTGTAATGTATGTACCTTTAAGGGGGAGAACTACTTTTTACAGCTCCTGTATCCTGTAGTACCGGCAGTGACCACACCTGTATATAAACCCTGAGTAGTGATCTGTACAGTCAGTTGCAGTTTGAACCCTCATTCAGTAAACACCTGTTGATGGTTCCCTGCAGCCTGTTGTCTGATTATTGAAGGACACAACATTAAGATACACGGATATAACATTGACGACGACGCAGATTCGAACCCACCTGCAACACTGCATCACCTCCCAGGGATTCGCTCCTGGAGAACAGTGGAAGGAGGTCGAGAAGCATGGGCGTCGACCACGGGCAACCGCCCAATCATCCAGCGGAGATTTGAGCATCGCAGGGGAGGCTGTCGAGAGCCAGGCTTGGCTTTCCAGTCATGGTGGTCCAGCGAAACGGGCTGGCAACAGGTACTGCGCAGACCCTTCCTGGACAGCAGCAGCAAGAGCCGACCGAGCGGCACAGAAAAAGGCCGAGCAGCATTGATGGGGGAGAGAGAGAGGGCAGAGCGCACAGGGCGCAGCCGGTGTTCAGGACCGAGCAGCGTCAACGGGGAGAGAGACGAGAGAGAGCAGAGCACAGCCGGTGTTCAAGGGCCGAGCAGCGTCAACGGGGGAGAGAGGCGCGCAGGAAAACGCGAGGCGCTGCCATTGCCATGAGGACTGCAGAGAGCGGCATTGGCAGCAGCGCAGGAGCAGCGCACGAAACCCACAGGGCGTCGCCATTTGCCACGAGGACCGCCGAGAGCGGCGTTGGCAGCAGCGCGGGAGACGCCATTTTAAGCTGCAGCGGGGAAGAAAGGAAAGCGCGGGAGACGCCATTTTAAGCCAGTCTAACCACACCCAAAAATGCCGAAGAGTGGCAGTATCACAGCGTTCGACAATGAAGTCGAAGATTGGACGACATATGTTGAACGCATAGAAGTATACTGCAAGGCGAATGAAGTGCCAGATGACAAGAAAGCGCTGGTATTGTTGAATTCAATGGGTGCAAAAACGTATGGCTTACTGCAAAACCTAGTAATCTCAGAGAAGCCAGTAGAAAAGGATTTTGAAAACATAGTGTCAATCCTACAGGACCACTTTAACCCCACACCGCTGCTGATAGCAGAAAGATTTAAGTTTCACAAAAGGAACCAGCATAAAGATGAAAGTAATGCTGAGTATTTAACAGAACTGCGCAAGCTATCGAAACACTGCCAGTTTGGAACGGGACTAGCAGATACTTTAAGGGACAAGTTTGTGTGTGGGCCTCAAAGTGAAGGAACACAGAAACGGCTTCTATCAGAAAAGGATCTTACGCTGGACAAGGCTTTCAGCATTGCAGTATCACACGAAGCAGCAGCACGGGGCGCTGCAGAGATACAAGGCAGACTGCAAGAATATGGCACAAATGAAATGTCATACGGAACAGTGAAGTGCTATCGCTGCGGCAGAACAACACACGACCATAATGATTGCTGGTTCAAGGACAAAGTGTGCACACAGTGTGGAAAAGTAGGACACATAGCAAGAGTCTGCAGGTCGGGAAAGAAAACCAGCAGCAAGAAATCTCCACAGGAGAAGTACAAGAAGGTACATAAGGTGACGGAGAGTAGTTCAGACGAACAGAAGAGTGATACAGACTCTGGAAGCAAGGAGCTGGGTTGTCTGAAATGACATAATGTGATCAAAACGGAGGATCACCAAACTATCTGGGTCACGCTCAAGATAGACAGAGTCCAAGTGAAAATGGAATTGGACACAGGATCAGCCCTAACAGTCATAAACCGAAGGGACTACAAGCGGCTATTCTCACATATACCCTTGAGAGATACAAAGATTGTCTTGAAGACGTACACGGGGCAAAAAGTCTACCCCAAAGGAAAAACAAGGGTGAACGTTATATATAACGGCAAGGAAACACCAAAAATGGACCTATATGTATTGCCAGATGGAGGACCACCACTACTAGGACGTGAATGGATCCGGAAGAAACAGCTAGATTGGCATTCCATACAAGCACTGACTGTAGATGCCAAAAAGGATGACGACGTCACACCTGGACGACTGTCAAAAATGCTAACTGACGCACAAGAAGTGTTCCAGCAGGGACTCGGAACACTAAAAGGCATAACAGCGACGATCAAAATAGAGGAAAATGCAAGCCTAAAGTTTTTTAAGGCCAGACCGGTACATTATGCGATCCGCCCAGCCGTCGAAGCAGAGCTGGAAGGTTTGGAACGTTCAGGAGTACTGTCCAAAGTGGACTGGAGCGAGTGGGCTACACCCATCGTTCCTGTAATGAAGAGGTCATTGAGTAATACGCCTGGGGAACCAAAGAAGGTTCGCGTCTGTGGGGACTTTAAGGTGACAGTGAACCCAGTCCTTCACACTGTACAATATCCGCTTCCGCAGGTTCGCTGTTGCTTTTTATTTATTATTAAGTGTATCCTGAGTGCGAAAGTGGTTATTATATATAGTCGCCAAACACTCTTGGAATTACAGAATATTCCAGTGGTTTTTCATGGAAATTCAGACATCACAACAAGAAACTTAACAAAAGACTTTCCTGTGGAGGTACTGAGGGACAATGGAGAGCAGCGGGGGCAGGGGAGTCTACCCCTCGACCAGAAACATCAGGGCCCGGGGAGTAGGTGCAGACGAGCCCACAGGAGGGGGTCGCGGGCAGGCCTGCTAGTTAGATCACGCAGACGGGGGTGGAAACCAGCTTTGCCCAGCATTCTCCTTGCCAATGTTCAATCTCTGGCAAATAAGATTGACGAGTTGAATTGCCGTATCGCCTCACACCGGGACATTAGGGAGTGCTGTGCCATGTTCCTAACAGAGTCGTGGCTAACCTCCATGATACCTGATGAGGCGGTGCAGCCCCAGGGATTCCTTCTGTTTCGGGCTGACAGAACAGCTGATTCAACGGGGAAGAACAGAGGTGGGGGTGTCTGCTGCCTGATCAACAACAACTGGTGTACAGATGTCCAGGTACTTTCACAACACTGTTCACCTAATTTAGAACTACTAACAATTAAGTGTCGCCATTTTTATTTACCGAGGGAAATCTCTGCTATTCTTGTTAAGTCTGTGTGTTCTCGTTGTAATTACTAACACAGACTACAAGATTAAAGTTCAACAGGTCTTTACTGGTTGGAGGTCAGGACTATACTAAATACAATATTACTACACAGTGCTTATATACCGGTGGTCACCACCGGTATTACGTATACAGCAGCCAGAGAAAGTAGTACATCTCTTAAGGTGGAACAGGCTTAAGTTCTCTTAAGGTGGAACAGGTTACATACACCACAATCCTCCCTTTTTAGCTTAACAGTCATATCCCCATTTAACATAACATAATAACATATATAACTTCAGGTATAAACAGTTCAAAGGTTCAGTCTCTCAGGAGGCCTTCTGATTCGGTTTGGGTAACGCCTTTCAGTGGTCTCTGATTCCTGTTGCTGAGGTGACTCCTCTAGTTGGTCTCCCATGCATTGGGTGTTATCATCATCAGGTACATTCCCTGCCGAGGTAGATGCTTCAGGTTCATTAACGTCTTCCACAGTTGTCTCTGTCGCAACCATGGGTTCAACCCTTGCTCTCGATTCTACCAGTTGATCCGCATGACGCCTTATCACATTGTTACCAATATCTACTGTGTACATCAGAGGTCCTTGTCTGGCCCGAATTGTTCCGGACTGCCATTTTTCGTTTCCATAGCCCCTTGCCAACACTGGTTGTCATACGTCGAAACTTCGAGTGGTCTTGTTATTAATATGCCGGAACTGTTTGTTTTCCACTTCCCTCCGCACATTTGGTTTTAACAAGTCCAACCTGGACCGCAACCTCCTGTTATAAAACATCATGGCAGGACTTTGGTTAGTCACTGCATGAGCGGCGTTTCGATATGCCATTAGGAAATTGTCCACCTTGTGCTGTAGCGGAATCTGATCATCGTTCATGGCCTTTATTGCCTTTTTGAATGTTTGGACAAAGCTCTCGGCCAACCCGTTTGTCGCCGGATGATATGGGGCAGAGGTATAATGTTTCACCCCATTCTTCTTTAAGAATTTTTGGAATTCTTCCGACACGAACTGTGGTCCGTTGTCCGAACAGATCTGTTCTGGCAATCCGTTCCTTGCGAATATTGTTCTTAACACCGCAATTGTCTTTTCTGAAGTAGTGGTATTCATCTTGATCACTTCTGGCCATTTGGAATGTGCGTCCACCGCAATTAGGAACATGGAGTCCATGAATGGACCAGCAAAGTCAATATGTACGCGTTGCCATGGGTCTGAAGGCCATTTCCATGGGTGTAGTGGTGCGATCGGAGGTGCATTTTGCACTTTTTGGCACCCAGCACAGCTTTTCGTCAACTCCTCTATCTGTTGGTCAATGCCCGGCCACCATACATAAGCCCTAGCAAGACTTTTCATCTTAACTACCCCCAGATGACCTTCATGCAGTTCTTTTAGAACTTTTTCCCTTAACTTGGGAGGAATAATCACTCTTGTCCCGTACATCAAAGTACCATGGCAGACGGACAGCTGGTCTCGCCTTGCCGAGAATGCCGGTAACAGAGGATCACCACGTGTTGGCCATCCTTTCACTGTCACCTCGTAGACTCTGGACAGTGTCGGGTCGTTCCTGGTTTCTCTTTCAATACTTGCATTGGTGACTGGTAAACACTCGATGATGGTCGAATGAAATAACTCAACAGGGTCAACTTTCATCGTTTCTTCTTCTTCAGGTAGTGGCAGGCGCGACAGCCCATCGGCATTGCCATGCTGCTTCGTACCTTGGAATTCTATTTGATATTGATGTGCCCCTAGGAAAAGGGACCATCTCTGGAGACGCTGTGCTGTCATCACTGAAACACCCTTCTTAGGGTTAAAAATGGATACCAACGGCTGATGGTCTGTCAGAAGTGTGAATTTTTGGCCCTGCAGGTAATGATTAAACTTCTTCACTCCCCATACAAGGCTGAGAGCCTCCCTATCGATCTGCGCATAGTTGCGCTCAGCGGAGGTCAATGATCTGGATGCAAACGCGACTGGCCTTTCCGTGCCATTTGGCAACTTGTGTGAGAGTACTGCCCCAATACCATATGGAGAAGCATCACAAGCCAACCGAATAGGCAGTGTCGGGTTGAAGTGAGCCAACACTTCCTCTGAGGTGATCAATTCTTTGCTTTTGCGAAATGCCTTCTTACAGTTTTCATTCCATTCCCATGGTACCCCCTTCTGTGAAAGAGTGTTTAGCGGGTGCAGTACCGTGTATAGTTTTGGTAGAAATTTATGGTAATAGTTAATCAATCCTAGAAACGACCTCAACTGAGAGACATTATCCGGAGCGGGAGCCTTTACAACTGCCTCTATCTTGTCAGGAGACTTATGAAGCCCCTCCCGGTCAATGACATGACCACAGTACGAGATCCGCTTCTGGAAGAACTCACATTTCTGCCGATTAACTCTAAGTCCATACTCTTTCAGTCTGTTGAGCACCAGTTCCAAGTTTGCGAGGTGTTCTTCATCACCATCACCTGTAATCAGAATATCGTCCAGGTAACATTGTGTGCCTGGAATTCCCTGTAATACCTGCTCCATGGCCCTCTGCCAAATTGCTGGAGCCGATGCCACTCCAAAAACCAGCCTATTGTACCGGTACAAACCTCGATGCGTGTTGATCGTGAGGTATTGGCGTGACTCTTCTTCAACCTCCATCTGCAAGTACGCCTGCGCCAGGTCTATCTTGGTGAAGTGTTTCCCGCCAGACAACGAAGCAAAAATATCCTCAATCCGCGGAAGCGGATACTGCACCGTGTGAAGCACAGGATTAACGGTGATTTTGAAATCTCCACAGATGCGAACCTTCCCTGGTTCTCCTGGCTTGTTGCTCGAAGGACGTTTCATAACGGGAACAATGGGCGTAGCCCACTCACTCCAATCTACCTTAGACAGTACACCTGAACGTTCTAGCGCTTCCAGTTCCGCTTCTACAGTAGGTCGTATTGCATAGGGTACCGGTCTGGCTTTAAAAAATTTTGGGTGTGCATGTTCATCAATCTTGATGTTTGCCGTAATTCCTCTCAGTGTTCCCAGTCCCTGCTGGAACACCTCTTTAGCATCATCCAATATTTTGGACAATCGTTTAGGTTTGACATCTGTTTCCCCGGAATCTACCGTTAGTGCCTTCAAGGAGAGCCAGTCCATATTCATTTTCCTAATCCACTCCCATCCCAGTAGTGGTGGACCTCCTTCAGGTAGCACATATAAGTCCATTACTTGGCTTTCTTCGCCCTTGTGGACCACTTTTACCTCTATCTTTCCGATGGGGTACACTCTTTGCCCCGTGTATGTTTTCAATATAATCTCCGTATCCCGTAGGGGAATATGTTGGAATAACCTTTTGTAATCTTTCTTATTCATGACCGTCAATGCCGATCCAGTGTCCAATTCCATCTTTACTTGGACTCCTGCTATCTGAAGGGTGACCCAAATTGTCTGGAGATCTGCATCCTTACCAACGTTGTGTACTCTTAAGCTACCCAGTTCATTACTGCTAGCGTCTGAATCTGACTTCTGTTCTGTCGAACTGTTCTTTGTCACCTTGTGTACCTTTATGTATTTTCCTTGCGGTGACTTTTTGTTGCTGGTCTTCTTTCCTGACCGGCATACTTTAGCTATGTGGCCAAGCCTGCCACACGTTCTGCATTCTTGGTTTTTAAACCAACACTGGTTCTGATCGTGCGTTGTCTTTCCACAACGATAACATTTTACAGTACTCAAACCCAATTTATTTGTACTGAGTTCCGGTGACCGTAGCTGCATTACTGCCGTGCCTCTCGCTGCGGCTTCGTGTGCTGCTGCCATAGAGACCGCTTTCTCAAGCGTCAGCTCATTCTCCTCGAGCAGTCGCTTTTGTGTATCTTCTTTTAATAAACCACACACAAATTTATCTCATAGCGCCTCTGTCAGCCTCGTTCCAAACTGACAGTACTTTGCTAGCTTACGCAATTCCATTAAATATTCAGCATTGCTTTCATCCTTCAGCTGCCTTCTGCTGTAAAATTTAAATCGTTCCGCTAGCATCAGCGGCGTGGGGTTTAGATGATTTTTCAGGACAGTAACAATCTCCTCGAACGTCTTATCCGCCGGTTCATCTGGTGATAAAAGGTGTTTCAATTGCCCGTATGTCTTCGCACCCATTAAATTTAATAAAGTTAGTGCTTTCTCTGCATCTGGGATTTTATTTGCTTTACAATAATTTTGTATGCGTTCTACATACATGGCCCAATCTTCGATGTCGCTATCAAAGATATTAATGTTCCCATGTTTAGGCATCGTTGCAATTTAATTTATTTTTATTTTTATCCAAGATGGCGGCTTTCCGCTCTTGTCTTCATCCTCCGCCTACAAAATGTCGGTTTTCCCGCACTTGGCGGTCTTCACCCGTCCTCCGACGCTGTCTCCGCTTCACCGCGGCTCTCGCGCCTTCAGTTGCCCCAGACGCTGCGCCTTTTTAGCCCGAATGCAGCCCGGCCCTTATCACCAGCCGCGATCGATGTCCCCGCGCTGCGCCTTTCGGCCCGAATGCGGCCCAGCCCTTATCTCCGGTCGCGATCGATCTCACTGCCCTTATTCCTCCGTCTTCCCTCCCCGTCTGTACAGCCAACGCGGCCGACTTTCTGGTCGCGTCGCTGCCCGGCTTACCCACCACCGAGGTAGAAAGAAGATAGCTGACAGCCGCTGATGGAGGCTTCGAGTTCAGGATGTCTTCTGCACTCTGGTTTCTCGATGTCTGCCGCGCGACGTGTCTTCCAGCAGGGTGATGAGGGTGGAAGCCTCTCTTCGACGTCCGTTCTGTGGATGAAGCCGCCGTGGATATAAACTGCCGCAGGGTAAGAATCGGACTTGTCGCCACTGTTAAGTCTGTGTGTTCTAGTTGTAATTACCAACACAGACTACAAGATTAAAGTTCAACAGGTCTTTACTGGTTGGAGGTCAGGACTATACTAAATACAATATTACTACACAGTGCTTATATACCGGTGGTCACCACCGGTATTACGTATACAGCAGCCAGAGAAAGTAGTACATCTCTTAAGGTGGAACAGGCTTAAGTTCTCTTAAGGTGGAACAGGTTACATACACCACAATTCTCATGGCAGCAGTCTACATTCAGCCACAAGCTGATGCAAACGCTGCACTGAGTGAACTTTACAGTGAGGTCAGTAAACTTCAGAACCGGTATCCCGAGGCAGTTCCTATCATTGCGGGAGACTTCAACCATTGTAGTTTAAAGAAAGTATTGCCGAAATACTTTCAACACATCTCCTGTCCGACAAGAAATGGAAAAACTCTAGATCACTGCAATACAACAATAAAGCACGCCTACCGTGCCATTGCTCGGTCGGGCTTCGGCAAATCAGACCACATTTCCGTACTCCTGCTTCCTGTTTACAAACAGAAGTTAAAGAGCACACCCACAACAGTAAAAACGGTGCGAAGCTGGACAGCGGACACAGAACTACAACTGCAGGGCGGGTTGGAAATAACGGACTGGAGTGTTTTCAAGAACCCAGACCTGGATGTGTACGCAGGTCACGTTACTGGATACATTAACAGACTGGTGGATGAATGCATTCCTACCAAGACTGACCGTTTATTTCCTAACTGCAAACCATGGATGAACTCAGACATCCGCAACAAACTAAGAGAACGGCGTACCGCTTTCAAATCAGGGGACACCGAACTCTACAAGAAGGCCAAGTATGACCTCAGAAAGGCTATTAAAGCAGCAAAAAGAGACGATAAGAACAAACTAGAGTCTCAATATGGCAGGGGCTCTGACGCCAGACGCATGTGGCAGGGACTAAGGGCCATCACCAACTACAAGGGGAGCTCAGCGGGAGCCACCAACACCGATCCCTCCCTACCAGACGAACTGAATACTTTTTATGCTCGCTTTGAGAGGGAGAACACTGAGCCGGCTATCAAAACCCCCAGCCACCCAGAGGATTACACATTACAGCTGACTGAATCCGAGGTCCGGAGAACCTTCAGGAGGGTGAAATCACGGAAGGCAGCCGGCCCAGACGGGGTTTCACCCCGTGTCTTCAAGACCTGCGCAGACCAGCTGGCTCCTGTGTTCACGGACATTTTTAACATCTCATTGCAGCAGTTTGTTGTACCAGTGTGCTTCAAGGAGACAACCATTGTGCCGTTACCTAAGAAGACCAAGGTAACAGGCCTCAATGACTATCGTCCCGTGGCTCTAACATCCATAGCCATGAAGTGCCTGGAAAAGCTGGTCATGACACACATAAGCAGCATCATATCCAATTCCTTGGACCCGTTCCAGTTCGCATATAGGGCGAACAGGACTGTAGACGATACCATCTCCCTAACACTACACACTGCCCTGGAACACCTAGACAGGAGGGACACTTACGTCAGACTGTTGTTCATTGACTACAGTTCTGCATTTAATACTATTATTCCCTCCAAGCTGGTCCTGAAACTGAGGGACCTAGGCCTGGGCACCCCCATCTGCAATTGGATTCTGGATTTCATGACTGGTAGGCCTCAAGTGGTGAAAATAGGGAACAACACCACATCCACTCTGGTTCTCAACACCAGAGCGCCACAAGGCTGCTGCCTCAGTCCTTGGCTGTACTCTCTGTTTACACATGACTATACAGCCATACACAGCAATAACCGGATTATCAAGTTTGCCGACGACACCACAGTAATTGGCCTGATAAGCAACGATGACGAGACGGAGTACAGAGATGAGATAGTCCAGCTGATGAGATGGTGCAATGAAACAACCTTGCCCTGAACGTGGGCAAAACTAAGGAGCTCATCGTGGACTTCAGAAGCCACCGAGGGAACCATCGCCCCATCAGCATAGACGGGACACCAGTGGAAGTCGTCAGTTGCTTCCGATTCCTGGGTCTGCAGACCTCTGATGACCTGGCCTGGAACCATAATACTGAGGCTATGCTGAAGAAGGCACACCAGCGCCTTTACCCTCTACGGTGCCTGAGGAAATGCGGCATAAGCACACAGTGGCTTGTGAACTTTTACCGCGGCACCATAGAGAGTGTCCTGACGAGTGGTGTCAATGTGTGGTATGGTAACACCACTGCACAGAAAAAGAAAGCCATCCAGAGAGTTGTGAATACGGCAGAAAAGATCATCGGGTGCGCACTTCCGTCCATCGAGGAGATCTTCCAGACCAGGTGCCGGAACAAGGCCTGCACCATCATCCAGGACCCCAGTCACCCTGGGCACAAACTGTTCTCCCTCCTGCGGTCCGGACGTCGGTACCGCAGCATCCGAACCAGGACCAGCAGGTTTAAGAACAGTTTCTATCCACAGGCAGTGCGCCTACTGAACTGCTAATCACACTGCCCCATATATCATAGTTATATGTTTATGTAAATATATATATTATACTTATATTACCATATATTTATCATATTACATTACTATTATTTGCAGTGGTAATTGAGGCTTTTTTGCACTATTCATCATATCCTGCAACTTGAACTGTTATTGCTATACTTTTTGCTTATTTGCTTATTGTTTTTATTTATACTTGTTTTTATTTTTTTGCTTTTATATTATATGCTTGTATTGTGGGAGTGAGTGGGGAGTAAACATTCCATTGTACTAGTTACATATGGCAATAAAATTATCTTGAATCTTGAATCTTGAATCTTGAAGATATTTTCGCCTCGCCATCTGGAGGGAAACGCTTCACTAAGATTGATCTGGCCCAGGCGTACCTGCAAATGGAGGTAGAAGAAGCCTTGAAACAGTACCTCACGATCAACACTCATAAAGGTCTCTACCAATACAATGGGCTGGTGTTCGGGGCAGCATCAGCTCCGGCTATTTGGCAAAGGGCAATGGAACAAGTCCTGCAAGGGATTCCAGGGAGCCAGTGTTATTTGGACGACATCCTGGTCAAGGGCAAAAATGACAGTGATCACCTCGCCAACCTGGAGCAGGTGCTCACTAGATTGAAGGAATATGGGCTCCGAGCCAATCGCCACAAATGGGAGTTTTTCCAGAAGCAGATCTCGTATTGTGGCCACGTTATTGATAAAGAGGGGTTACATAAGTCCCCTGAAAAGATTGAGGCAGTAGTCAAGGCTCCAGCACCGGAAAATGTGTCACAACTGAGGTCGTTCCTCGGGCTGGTGAACTACTACCATAAGTTCTTGCCGAATTTGTCTACCGTACTACAGCCACTGAACACCCTACTGCAAACGGGGGTACCATGGAAGTGGAGTGACGAATGTAAATGAGCTTTCCAGAAGAGCAAAGCATTGATCACATCAAAAGAGGTGTTGGCTCATTTCAACCCAGCACTACCAATTCGGTTGGCGTGTGATGCATCACCCTATGGCATTGGAGCGGTGCTGTTGCACAAATTCCCGGACGGCTCGGAGAGGCCAGTAGCCTTTGCGTCTCGGTCACTAACCTCAGCCGAGCGTAACTACACCCAGATTGACAGGGAGGCCCTCAGCCTAGTGTGGGGAGTGAAAAAGTTCAATCACTATCTGCACGGGCAGAAGTTCACCTTGCTGACTGACCACCAACCACTTGTCTCCATCTTTAATCCAAAGAAGGGCATTCCGGTGATGACTGCGTAACGGCTACAAAGATGGTTCCTTTTTCTAGGGGCGCACCAATATGAAATTGAGTATAAGGGCACGAAACAGCATGGAAACGCTGATGGACTATCACGCCTGCCACTGCCTACTGCGGAGGAAGCACCAGCAGTGGATCCTGTCGAAATATTTCATTCGACTATAACTGAATGCTTGCCAGTAACTAACACTGGTATAGAGAAGGAGACCCGAAATGACCCGACACTGTCTTGGGTATATGATTTGATGGTGAAGGGGTGGCCAGCACATGGCGACTCACTGTTGCCAGCATTCTCATCCAGAAGAGAACAGCTGTCAGTATGCCAGGGGACCTTGATGTGTGGATCCCGAGTGGTAATTCCACCCAAGTTAAGGGAGAGAGTGCTCAATGAGCTTCACGAAGGTCATCTGGGAGGGGTGAAAATGAAATGCCTTGCTAGGGCTTATGTGTGGTGGCTGGGGATCGATCAGCAAATCGAGGACCTGACCAAGAGCTGCTCAGGATGCCAGAAGGTCCAAAAAGCACCACCACATTCCCCTCTACACCCATGGGAGTGGCCCTCATCTCCATGGCAACGGGTGCATATTGATTTTGCTGGTCCATTCATGGACTCAATGTTTTTAATAGCCGTGGATGCGCACTCAAAATGGCCTGAGGTGTTCAAAATGTCCTCCACCACCACGGAGAAAACTATTGCAGTCCTACGGACAATTTTTGCCAGGAACAGCTTGCCAGAGCAGATTTGCTCTGATAATGGACCACAGTTTGTGTCCGAAGAGTTTCGAAGATTTATGAAAAGGAATGGGGTAAGGCATTACACATCCACCCCGTATCATCCAGCCACAAATGGATTGGCTGAGAGGTTCGTACAAACCTTTAAAAAAGCAGTAAATGCCATGTGCGATGACGACATTCCACTGCAGCATAAGGTGGACAATTTCCTGTTAGCCTACAGAAATGCGACACTTGCAGTCACCAACCAGGCCCCGGCCATGATGTTCTTTAACCGAAGGTTGAGATCTCGTCTGGATTTGCTCAGACCAAATGTACGAAGAGATGTTGAGAGTAAGCAATTCCAGCACATCAATGAGAAGCCGACAAGGAGCTTCAATGTAGGGCAACCAGTCTTGGCCTGCGACTGCCGAACAGAGAAATGGCAACCAGGAACGATATGCACACGGCAGGGGCCACTAATGTACACAGTGGATGTTGGGGAGAACATTGTGAGACGCCATGCTGACCAGATACTAGAGTCACAGGAACGAGTCAACCCCATGTCTCGGCCATAAGTACCTGGTGAGGAACCCGACGTACAGGTCGCATCTACCTCAGTAACAATAGTATTGGAAGCTGATGAATCAATTGACGACAGGGTGTTAGAATCGCCTCCGCACCAAGAGCGAGACACTCGGTAAAGGCGTTATCCAGAAAGAATCAGGAAGCCTCCCCAAAGACTGAATTTATAAATAGGCTATTTTCAGTTAATGTTGCATGTTAAAAGTGTTAATTGTAATCGTTTGATATTTAATTGTTAAATGAGGGTTATGGTACTGTTAATCTAAAAGGGGAGGAATTGTAATGTATGTACCTTTAAGGGGGAGAACTACTTTTTACAGCTCCTGCATCCTGTAGTACCGGCAGTGACCACACCTGTATATAAACCCTGAGTAGTGATCTGTACAGTCAGTTGCAGTTTGAACCCTCATTCAGTAAACACCTGTTGATCATTCCCTGCAGTCTGTTGTCTGATTATTGAAGGACACAACATTAAGATACACGGATATAACAGAGGTGCCTGTTGTGTCCGGGTATAATAAGACACAGACTGCAGGAGAAACGGTACAACAGCTGTTTACTAAACATGGCTCACACTGGAACTGCCTGTACAGATTACTACTCAGTGCTATATACAGGTGTGGTCACTGCCGGTACTACAGTATACATGAGCTGTAAAAAGTAGTTCCCCCCTTAAAGGTATATACATTACAATTCCTCCCCTTTTAGATTAACAGTACCATAACACTCATTTAACAATTAAATATCAAACTAATTACAATTAACACTTTTAACATGCAACATCAGCTGAAAATAGTCTATTTATATATTCAGTGTTTGGGGAGGCCTCCTGATCCTTTCTGGATAGCGCCATTCCCGAGTTTCTTGCTCTTGGTGCGGAGGCGATTCTGGCCCCCTGTCGTCGGTTGGTTCATCAGCTTCCGATGCTACTGTTCCTGGGGTAGATGCGACCTGTACGTCGGGTTCATCACCAGGTACGCATGGGCGAGGCATGGGGTTGACTTGTTCCTGTGACTCTAGGATCTGGTCAGCATGGCGCCTCACGATGCTCTCCCCAACGTCCACTGTGTACATTAGTGGGCCCTGCCATGTGCATATTGTTCCTGGCTGCCATTTTGCTGTTCGGTAGTCGCGGGCCAAGACTGGTTGCCCTACATTGAAGCTCCTTGTTGGCTTCTCATGGATGTGCTGGAATTGTTTACTCTCAACATCTCTTCATACGTTTGGTCTGAGCAAATCCAGGCGAGATCTTAACCTTCGGTTAAAGAACATCATGGCTGGGGCCTGGTTGGTGACTGCATGTGTCGCATTCCGGTAGGCGAACAGGAAATTGTCCACCTTGTGCTGCAGCGGAATGTTGTCATTGTAATAGCCTTTATTGCCTTCTTAAAGGTTTGTACGAACCTCTCAGCCAATCCATTTGTGGCTGGATGATACGGGGCGGATGTGTAATGCCTTACCCCATTCTTTTTCAAGAACCTCCGGAACTCTTTGGACACAAACTGTGGTCCGTTGTCGGAGCAAATCTGTTCTGGCAAGCCATTCCTGGCAAAAATGGTCCGTAGGACTGCAATAGTTTTCTCCATGGTGGTGGAGGACATTTTGATCACCTCAGGCCCTTTCGAGTGTGCATCCACGGCTATTAAAAACATTGAGTCCATGAATGGACCAGCAAAATCAATATGCACCCGTTGCCATGGAGATGAGGGCCACTCCCATGGGTGTAGAGGGGCCTGTGGTGGTGCATTTTCGACTTTCTTGCATCCTGAGCAGCTCTTGGTCAGGTCCTCGATTTGTTTATCGATTCCCGGCCACCACGCATAAGCCCTGGCTAGGCTTTTCATTTTTACCCCTCCCAGATGACCCTCATGGAGCTCATTGAGCACTCTATCCCTTAAGTTGGGTGGAATTACCACTCGGGATCCACACATCAAGGTCCCCCGGCACACTGACAGCTGTTCTCTCCTTGTCGAGAATGCTGGCAACAGTGAGTCGCCATGTGCTGGCCATCCCTTCACCGTCAAATCATATACCCGAGACAGTGTTGGGTCATTTCGGGTTTCCTTTTCGATACAAGTGTTAGTTACCGGTCGGTATTCAACTATAGTCGAATGGAATATTTCGACACGATCCACTGCTGGTGCTTCCTCCGCAGTAGGCAGTGGTAGGCGTGATAGCCCATCAGCATTTCCATGTTGTTTCATGCCCTTATATTCAACCTCATAGCGGTGCGCCCTAGAAAATGTGACCATCTTTGTAGTCGTTGCGCAGTCATCACCGGAACGCCCTTCTTCGGATTAAAAATGGAGACAAGAGGCTGGTGATTAGTCAGCAAGGTGAATTTCTGCCCGTGCAGATAATGATTGAACTTTTTCACTCCCCACACTAGTCTGAGGGCCTCCCTGTCAATCTGGGCGTAGTTACGCTCGGCTGAGGTTAGTGATCATGACGCAAAGGCTATTGGCCTCTCTGAGCCATCCGAGAATTTGTGCGACAGCACCGCTCCAATGCTGTAGGGTGACGCATAACATGCCAACCGAATTGGTAATGCTGGGTTGTAATGGGCCAATACCTCTTTCGATGTGATTAGTGTTTTGCTCTTCTGGAAAGCTCGTCTACATTCGTCACTCCACTTCCATGGCACCCCAGTTTGCAGTAGGGTGTTCAGTGGGTGTAGTATTGTAGACAAATTTGGCAAGAACTTATGGTAGTAGTTTACCAGCCCGAGGAACGACCTCAGTTGTGACACATTTTCCGGTGCTGGAGCCTTGACTACTGCCTCAACCTTCTCTGGGGACTTATGTAACCCCTCTTTATCGATAACGTGGCCACAATATGAGATCTGTTTTCTAAAAAACTCGCATTTGGGGCGTTTAGCTCGGAGCCCATATTCCTGCAATCTAGTGAGCACCTGCGCCACGTTGGCAAGGTGATCACTGTCATTTTCGCCCGTGACCAGGATGTCGTCCAAATAACACTGGGTCCCTGGGATCCCTTGCAGGACTTGTTCCATTGCCCTCTGCCAAATAGCTGGAGCTAATGCTACCCCGAATACCAGCCGGTTGTATTGGTAGAGACCTTTATGGGTGTTGATTGTGAGGTATTTTTTTGATGCTTCTTCTACCTCCATTTGCAGATATGCCTGGGCTAGATCAATCTTCGTGAAGCGTTTCCCTCCAGATAGCGAGGCGAAAATATCTTCAATCCGCGGAAGTGGATATTGTACGGTGTGAAGGACCGGGTTCACTGTTACCTTAAAGTCCCCACAGATGCGAACCTTCCTTGGTTCCCCAGGCGTGCTGCTCAACGACTTTTTCATCACAGGGACGATGGGTGTAGCCCACTCGCTCCAGTCTACCTTGGACAGTACACCTGAATGTTCCAGACTCTCCAGCTCTGCTTCGATGGCTGGACGGATCGCATAAGGTACCGGTCTGGCCTTAAAAAATTTTGGGCTTGCGTTTTCTTCAATTTTAATCATCGCTGTCGTGCCTTTTAGTGTTCCGAGTCCTTGCTGGAACACTTCTTTCGCATCAGTTAGGATCTTTGACAGTCGCCCAGGTGTGACGTCATCATCCTTTTTGTCAGCCACAGTCAGTGCCTGTATGGAATGCCAATCCAGTTGTATTTTCTGGATCCATTCACGTCCCAGTAATGGTGGTCCTCCATCTTGCAATACACACTGGTCTAGTTTTGGTGTTTCCTTACCGTTATATATAACGGTCACCCTTATTTTTCCTTTGGGGTAGACTTTTTGCCCCGTGTACATCTTCAAAATAATTTTTGTGTCTCTCAAAGGTATGTGTGAGAATAGCCGCTCGTAGTCCTGTCGGTTTATGACTGTTAGGGCTGATCCTGTGTCCAATTCCATCTTTACCTGGACTCCTGCTATCTTGAGAGTGACCCAAATGGTTCGGTGATCCTCCGTTGTGATCACATTATGTAGTTTCAGACAACTCGGTTCCCTGCTTTCGGAGTCGTTATCACTCTTTTGTTCGTCTGAAGTATTCTCCATCGTCTTATGTACCTTCTTGTACTTTCCTTTGGTAGGTTTCTTATTGCTGGTTTTCTTTCCCGACCTGCAGACTCGTGCTGTGTGTCCTACTTTTCCACACTGTCTGCACACTTTGTCTTTGAACCAGCAATCATTCTGGTCGTGTGTTGTTCTGCCGCGATAGCACTTCTCTGTTCCATATGACATTTCGTTTGTGCCATATTCTTGCGGTCTCTGTTGTATCTCTGCAGCGCCCCGTGCTGCTGCTTCATATGATACCGCAATGCTGAAAGCCTTTTCCAGCGTAAGGTCCTTTTCAGATAAAAGCCGTTTCTGGGTTCCTTCACTTTGAAGCCCACACACAAACTTGTCCCTTAAGGTATCTGCCAGTCCCGCTCCAAACTGGCAGTGTTTCGATAGTTTGCGCAGTTCTGTTAAATAATCAGCATTGCTTTCATCCTTATGCTGGTTCCGTTTGTGAAACTTGAATCTTTCTGCTATCAGCAGCGGTGTGGGGTTTAAATATTCCTGTAGTATCGTTACTATGTCTTCAAAACTCTTTTCAATTGGCTTCGTTGGGGATACTCGATTTCGGAATAAACCATATGTCTTTGCACCCATTAAATTTAACAATACCAACGCTTTCTTGTCATCTGACACCTCATTTGCCTTGCAGTACACCTCTATTCGTTCAACATATGTAGTGCAATCTTCGACTTCATTGTCAAATGCGGTGATACTGCCACTCTTCGGCATTTTGGGTGTGGTTTAAAATAGCGTCTCCCAATGGCTTAAAATGGCGTCTCCCGCGCTTTTCTTCCTCCCCCGCTGCTGCCAACGCCGCTCCCGGCGGTTCTCGTGGCAATGGCGGCACCCTGTAGGTTTCGCGCGTTTCTCCTGTGCTGCTGCCAACGCCACTCTCGGCGGTCCTCGTGGCAATGGCGGCACCTCGCGGGTTTCTGCGCGTCTCACTCTCCCTCTCTTTGACGCTGCTCAGTCCCTGAACACCGGCTGCACCCTGTTCGCTCTGCCCTCTCTCTCTCTCCCCCGTCGACGCTGCTCGGCCCTTTGCTGTGCCGCTCGGTCGGGCTCTAGCCCGCCGCTGTCCGGGAAGGGTCTGCGCACTACCTGTTGCCAGCCAGTTTCGCTGGACCACCTCGACTGGAAAGCCAAGCCTGGCTCTCGACAGCCTCCCCCGCAATTCTCGAGTCTCTGCTGGATGACTGGGTGGTTGCCCGTGGTCGACGCCCGAGTCTCTGGCCTTGACCTCCAATCTACTGATCTCCAGGGACAAATCCCTGGGAGGTGATGCAGAGTTGCAGGTAGGTTCGAACTTGCCTTGTCGCCAATGTTGTGTCCGGGTATAATAAGACACAGACTGCAGGAGAAACGGTACAACAGGTGTTTACTAAACGTGGCTCACACTGGAACTGCCTGTACAGATTACTACTCAGTGCTATATACAGGTGTGGTCACTGCCGGTACTACAGTATACATGAGCTGTAAAAAGTAGTTCCCCCCTTAAAGGTATATACATTACAGTGACCTTTAAAATGATGATGGAGTTCGATAGTGTAGTGTCCGTGTATCAATAACACACGGACTGCAGGAGAACGGTAATAACAGATGTTTACTGAACAGATGGTATGCTGGAACTGAAAGTACAGAAGCCTGCTACGGCTTTATATACAGGTGTGGTCACTGCCGGTACTACAGTATAAAAGCAGTTCTCTCTTAAAGGTACATACACAACAGATAGGGTGGATGAGGAGAAATTGTTTCCACTTGAGAGTGTGTCCAGAACAAGGGGGAGTAAATATACGATAGCCACCAACAGATCAAATAAAGACATTCAGAGGAATTTCTTTAGAGAGTGGTGAGAATGTGGATCTTGCTGCCCCAGGGAGTGGGTGAAGCAGACAGCATTGATACATTTAAGGGGAGGCTTGATGCACACATGAGGGAGTAGAGAATAGAAGGAGACGGGGCAGGGTGGGAAGAGATAATTTGAGTGTGAGGAGGATCCTGTGGAGTATTAACACTGGCATAGACTAGATTGGCTGAATAGCCTGTTTCTGTGCTGTAGATTGTATGTCATCCTGTGAGTGAGGTTTCAGATCATTCACGGCTGCTAGGGAAGGAAGTCCCCAGAGTACAGTCCAAACATAGGAGAACGTGGAATGACATAAAGTTGGCCAACTCGTCCATAGATCATGTACAATCCATGGATTCGAGCCAACAATTTAATCTCCTGAGAAAAGGTTCACCAAATTTTCTTTCCCCGCCTCCCCCCCCCCCAGCTAAAGCAAAGCCCCTGAGCATCTGTCTAACCTTACATCCCATATTCTACATCAAGCTGGGCTTGTCATGGACATGGTAGTCTATTAGTAAAAAATGGGACTTTGCTCTGAAGCTAATGAGATTTTTTTAATCAACTATTGCAGCGAATACTATTGATGTGATTGTCTCGCTTTGAAGGGAAAGAAAAGAAAACTTTGCATTGAATGGTAATATCAACTAATCTCCTATTTATAGAGACAGAGGTTGAACTCTGACCCTTCCTGATGCCATTTTGGGCACCTGGCAGTTGAATTGTGACCTGACTGTCCCGCTCCGCCCCAGAACTGGCCAATGCATGAAATACCCTTTGGCTAGCTGCATGGCCCCTTTGCCATTCTGTCTGTTACCCCCAATATCATTCCTTCTCGGCATAAACTAACCAAAAGAAAATTGACAGGCAGAAATGAAAGAAAGACTTGCATTTCTATGGCGCCTGTCATGACCTCAGGATGATCCAAAGTGCTTTACAGCCAATTAAGTATTTTGAAGTGTCGCCACTGTTGTAATGTAAGAAACGTGGCTGCCAATTTGCGCACAGCAAGCTCCCACAAACAGCAATGAAATAAATGACCAGATAATCTGCTTTTAGTGATGTTGGTTGAGGGATAAATAGTGGCCAGGACACCGGGGAGAACTCCCCTGCTCTTCATCGAACAGGGCCACAAGATCTTTTACGTCTTCCCGAGAGAGCAGACAGGCCTTGGTTTAACGTCTCATCCGAAAGACGGCATCTCTGACAGTCCAGCACTCCCTCAGCACTGCACTAGGAGTGTCAGCCCGGATTGTGTGCTCAAGTCCCTGGAGTGGAACTTGAACCCACAACCTTCTGACTCAGAGGTGAGAGAGTGAGACCCACCGAACCACATACATTGAGGTATGCGGGGTGAACATAAGAACATAAGAACATAAGAAATAGGAGCAGGAGTAGGCCAATCGGCCCCTCGAGCCTGCTCCACCATTCAATAAGATCATGGCTGATCTGATCCTAACCTCAAATCTACTATCACTCTCCATCCCACCCAAACCCATGTGATCTCCCGGGAGAGGCGAAAAACCAGATAAAAAAACCCAATGGCCAATTTGGGAGAAAAAATCTGGGAAATTCCTCTCCGACCCATCTAGGCGATCGAAACTCGTCCAGATCACTCTGTCCCTATATTTTCTACAGTGCTTACCTTCTGGAAAGGCAATCTCCACCCCAGCCAGCTGGTAGTCACATCCTGCTGTTGTACATGTGCATACAGCTTACTTCAGAAGAAAGCAATTCACTCCGTGCAGCTGCCCAGAGTATAAACAAGGAGGCTCCAACAATTCACCATGGGGCAGAAATTCGGGTCGGGGGCTTGCCGCGCGTGCAAGCCCCTGATCTGCACTTACCCGACGCGCCTGCCGTTCACCTCCAGGGACGCCTGGAATTCCTGTTTGAAAGAGAAGAATCCCGGGCAGCGTCTGACGTCACGCCGCCCAGGAGTGCAGCCAGCGCGAAGCCTGTAGCGTGCAGTGCAAGTGAGACATGCCCCTTGAGGTCTCAGTTTAATAGGACACGCCCCCAATGTTTCTCACAAGCTGAAAAGCATTTTTACATGCAGAGCAGCATTTCAAATAGGTTTTTGGTATTTTTATGAAGCTTTTGGTAACTTTTATAAACTTTTAAAAACGTTTACATTATTTTGAAGAATCTGAAGTAGTTTTAAACAGAATTAAAGCAATTTAAAGACTTTTAAAAGCCCTGAAGAATTTTTTTCATTCCATTTATTTATTTAGCAACGTCGTCGTCATACGTGTCTTCACACTGTTTGTGGTGTATGTAACCTGTTCCACCTTAAGAGAACTTAAGCCTGTTCCACCTTAAGAGATGTACTACTTTCTCTGGCTGCTGTATATGTAATACCGGTGGTGACCACCGGTATATAAGTACTGTGTAGTGATATTGTATTTAGTATAGTCCTGACCTCCAACTAGTAAAGACCTGTTGAAACTTTATTCTTGTAGTCTGTGTCAGTAATTAATCTTAATACAACTGGAACACACAGACTTAACAGTGGCGACGAGTCCGATTCTTACCCTGCAGCAGTTTATATCCACGGCGGCTTCGTCCACAGAACGGGCGTCGAAGAGAGGCATCCACCCTCATCACCCTGCTGGAAGACACGTCGCGCGGCAGGCATCGAGAACCCGGAGTGCAGAAGACATCCTGAACTCGAAGCCTCCATCAGCGGCAGTCAGCTATCTTCTTTCTACCTCGGTGGTGGGTAAGCCGGTCAGCGACGCGAGCAGAAAGTCGGCCGCCTTGGCTGTACAGACGGGGGAGGAAGACGGAGGAATAAGGGCGGTGAGATCGATCGCGACCGGAGATAAGGGCCGGGCTGCATTCGGGCCGAAAGGCGCAGCGCGGGGACATCGATCGCGGCTGGTGATAAGGGCTGGGCCGCTTTCGGGCCAAAAAGGCGCAGCGTCTGGGGCGACTGAAGGCGCGAGAGCCGCGGTGAAGGCGAACGCAGCCGGTGCTAATAACCGGGCTGCAAGAAGGGCTGCGAGGTGCGACATCGGGGAAGCGCGAATGCCCGAGGGAGCCACGGTGAAGCGGAGACAGCGTCGGGGGAGTTACTAACTGCTGGGAAAGGGGAGCAGCAGCGGCACGCCAAACGCCATTGCAGCCAGTGGGTGAAGACCGCCAAGCGCGGGAAAACCGCCATTTTGTAGGCGGAGGACGAAGACAAGAGCGGGAAGCCGCCATCTTGGGATAAAATAAAAATAAAATAAATTGCAACGATGCCTAAACATGGGAACATTAATACCTTTGATAGCGACATCGAAGATTGGGCCATGTATGTAGAACGCATACAAAATTATTGTAAAGCAAATAAAATCCCAGATGCAGAGAAAGCACTAACTTTATTAAATTTAATGGGTGCGAAGACATACGGGCAATTGAAACACCTTTTATCACCAGATGAACCGGCGGATAAGACGTTCGAGGAGATTGTTACTGTCCTGAAAAATCATCTAAACCCCACGCCGCTGATGCTAGCGGAACGATTTAAATTTTACAGCAGAAGGCAGCTGAAGGATGAAAGCAATGCTGAATATTTAATGGAATTGCGTAAGCTAGCAAAGTACTGTCAGTTTGGAACGGGACTAACAGACGCGCTAAGAGATAAATTTGTGTGTGGATTATTAAAAGAAGATACACAAAAGCGACTGCTCGAGGAGAATGAGCTGACGCTTGAGAAAGCGGTCACTATGGCAGCAACACACGAAGCCGCAGCGAGAGGCACGGCAGTAATGCAGCTACGGTCACCGGAACTCAGTACAAATAAATTGGGTTTGAGTACTGTAAAATGTTATCATTGTGGAAAGACAACACACGATCAGAACCAGTGTTGGTTTAAAAACCAAGAATGCAGAACGTGTGGCAGGCTTGGCCACATAGCTAAAGTATGCCGGTCAGGAAAGAAGACCAGCAACAAAAAGTCACCGCAAGGAAAATACATAAAGGTGCACAAGGTGACAAAGACCAGTTCGAACGAACAAAAGTCAGATTCAGACGCTAGCAGTAATGAACTGGGTAGCTTAAGAGTACACAACGTTGGTAAGGATGCAGATCTCCAGACAATTTGGGTCACTCTTCAGATAGCAGGAGTCCAAGTAAAGATGGAATTGGACACTGGATCGGCATTGACGGTCATGAATAAGAAAGATTACAAAAGGTTATTCCAACATATTCCCCTACGGGATACGGAGATTATATTGAAAACATACACGGGGCAAAGAGTGTACCCCATCGGAAAGATAGAGGTAAAAGTGGTCCACAAGGGTGAAGAAAGCCAAGTAATGGACTTATATGTGCTACCTGAAGGAGGTCCACCACTACTGGGACGGGAGTGGATTAGGAAAATGAATATGGACTGGCACTCCTTAAAAGCACTAACGGTAGATTCCGGGGAAACAGATGTCAAACCTAAACGATTGTCCAAAATATTGGATGATGCTAAAGAGGTGTTCCAGCAAGGACTGGGAACACTGAAAGGAATTACGGCAAACGTCAAAATTGATGAACATGCACAACCAAAATTTTTCAAAGCCAGACCGGTACCCTATGCAATACGACCTACTGTAGAAGCGGAACTGGAAGCGCTAGAACGTTCAGGTGTACTGTCTAAGGTAGATTGGAGTGAGTGGGCTACGCCCATTGTTCCCGTTATGAAACATCCTTCGAGCAACAAGCCAGGAGAACCAGGGAAGGCTCGCATCTGTGGAGATTTCAAGATCGCCGTTAATCCTGTGCTTCACACGGTGCAGTATCCGCTTCCGCGGATTGAGGATATTTTTCTTCGTTGTCTGGCGGGAAACACTTCACCAAGATAGACGTGGCGCAGGCATACTTGCAGATGGAGGTTGAAGAAGAGTCACGCCAGTACCTCACGATCAACACGCATAGAGGTTTGTACCTGTATAATAGGCTGGTTTTTGGAGTGGCATCGGCTCCGGCAATTTGGCAGAGGGCCATGGAGCAGGTATTACAGGGAATTCCAGGCACACAATGTTACCTCGACGATATTCTGATTACAGGTGATGGTGATGAAGAACACCTCGCAAACTTGGAACTGGTGCTCAACAGACTGAAAGAGTATGGACTTAGAGTTAATCGGCAGAAATGTGAGTTCTTTCAGAAGCGGATCTCGTACTGTGGTCATGTCATTGACCGGGAGGGGCTTCATAAGTCTCCTGACAAGATAGAGGCAGTTGTAAAGGCTCCCGCTCCGGATAATGTCTCTCAGTTGAGGTCGTTTCTGGGATTGATTAACTATTACCATAAGTTTCTACCGAATCTATCCACGGTACTGCACCCGCTGAACGCTCTTTTACAGAAGGGGGTACCATGGGAATGGAGCAAAAACTGTAAGAGGTCATTTCACAAAAGCAAAGAATTGATCACCTCAGAGGAAGTGTTGGCTCACTTCAACCCGACACTGCCTATTCGGTTGGCTTGTGATGCTTCTCCATATGGTATTGGGGCAGTACTCTCACACAAGTTGCCAAATGGCACGGAAAGGCCAGTCGCGTTTGCATCCAGATCATTGACCTCCGCTGAGCGCAACTATGCGCAGATCGATAGGGAGGCTCTCAGCCTTGTATGGGGAGTGAAGAAGTTTAATCATTACCTGCAGGGCCAAAAATTCACACTTCTGACAGACCATCAGCCGTTGGTATCCATTTTTAACCCTAAGAAGGGTGTTTCGGTGATGACAGCACAGCGACTCCAGAGATGGTCCCTTTTCCTAGGGGCACATCAATATCAAATAGAATTCAAAGGTACAAAGCAGCATGGCAATGCTGATGGGCTGTCGCGCCTACCACTACCTGAAGCGGAAGAGACGATGAAAGTTGACCCTGTTGAGTTATTTCATTCGACCATCATCGAGTGTTTACCAGTCACCAATGCAAGTATTGAAAGAGAAACCAGGAACGACCCGACACTGTCCCGAGTTTACGAGGTGACAGTGAAGGGATGGCCAACACATGGTGATCCTCTGTTACCAGCATTCTCGGCAAGGCGAGACAAGCTGTCCGTCTGCCATGGTACTTTGATGTACGGGACAAGAGTGATTATTCCTCCCAAGTTACGGGAAAGAGTTCTAAAGGAACTGCATGAAGGTCATCTGGGGGGAGTTAAGATGAAAATTCTTGCTAGGGCTTATGTATGGTGGCCGGGCATTGACCAACAGATAGAGGAGTTGACAAAAAGCTGCGCTGGGTGCTAAAATGTGCAAAATGTACCTCCGATCGCACCACTACACCCATGGGAATGGCCTTCAGCCCCATGGCAACGCGTACATATTGACTTTGCTGGTCCATTCATGGACTCCATGTTCCTAATTGCGGTGGACGCACATTTCAAATGGCCAGAAGTGATCAAGATGAATACCACTACTTCAGAAAAGACAATTGCGGTGTTAAGAACAATATTCGCAAGGAACGGATTGCCAGAACAGATATGTTCGGACAACGGACCACAGTTCGTGTCGGAAGAATTCCAAAAATTCTTAAAGAAGAATGGGGTGAAACATTATACCTTTGCCCCATATCATCCGGCGACAAACGGGTTGGCCGAGAGATTTGTCCAAACATTCAAAAAGGCAATAAAGGCCATGAACGATGATCAGATTCCGTTACAACACAAGGTGGACAATTTCCTAATGGCATATCGAAACACCGCTCATGCAGTGACTAACCAAAGTCCTGCCATGATGTTTTATAACAGGAGGTTGCGGTCCAGGTTGGACTTGTTAAAACCAAATGTGCGGAGGGAAGTGGAAAACAAACAGTTCCGGCACATTAATAACAAGTCCACTCGAAGTTTCGACGTAGGACAACCAGTGTTGGCAAGGGGCTATGGAAACGAAAAATGGCAGTCCGGAACAATTCGGGCCAGACAAGGACCTCTGATGTACACAGTAGATATTGGTAACAATGTGATAAGGGGTCATGCGGATCAACTGGTAGAATCAAGAGCAAGGGTCGAACCCATGGTTGTGACAGAGACAACTGTGGAAGACGTTAATAAACCTGAAGCATCTACCTCGGCAGGGACTGTACCTGATGATGACGTCAAATACATAGGAAACCAACAAGAAGAGTCAACTCCGCAACAAGAATCAGAGACCACTGAAAGGCGTTATCCAAACCGAATCAGAAGGCCTCCTGAGAGACTGAACCTTTGAACTGTTTATACCTGAAGTTATATATGTATATATGTTATGATGTTATGTTAAATGGGGATATGACTGTTAAGCTAAAAAGGGAGGATTGTGGTGTATGTAACCTGTTCCACCTTAAGAGAACTTAAGCCTGTTCCACCTTAAGAGATGTACTACTTTCTCTGGCTGCTGTATACGTAATACCGGTGGTGACCACCGGTATATAAGTACTGTGTAGTGATATTGTATTTAGTATAGTCCTGACCTCCAACTAGTAAAGACCTGTTGAAACTTTATTCTTGTAGTCTGTGTCAGTAATTAATCTTAATACAACTGGAACACACAGACTTAACACTGTTCCCTTTGGGGAACTGTATGAAGTGGTGGAAGGATTTATGGCCGTGATTAACGCTCATTCCGTGACTGTAACCATCTTTGAACCAGCCATTAGGATGGTTAGTCCTATGGCGGGAGGGTTTTACGGGCTCCCACAAGCTATACGAGGAGGGGGGGCCACCCACACCCACGGACGCAAATATCCCACTGGATGTCAACCCAGAATTTAGAGCCGGAGCTCCAACTCCACTTGCCGGGACTGTCTGGAGCGGGGTTCGAAACCCTACCCTGTCTGGCCCAGCGGCGGGGATCCTACCGCTACGCCAAAGGCCCACTCCGATTAGCAATGTGAAATGGCTGGAATGAGCACAATTCACGGCATTAAAAGAACTCACAATTGAACTGATGATGACCTCAGCAATCTCCTCAACGAGGTGGAGGCGCAGCGCCTGCTCATCATTGGTAATGAGAAGTCAAAGGCGCTGCAAAAAGGACAGATGATAGTTTGGTCTTTCAAGTGGCAGCATAGGGCTCCAGTCACGGGGAGGGAAAAGGCGCAGGAAACGTATGGGTGTCACCTTTTGCGCGGAGTGGGCCTTTTGCATAGCGGTAAGCATCCCCGCCGCTGGGCCAGAAGGAGTAGGGTTTCGAACCCCGCTCCAGACAATCCCGGCAAGTGGAGTCCGAGCTCCCACTTTAAATTCTGGGTGGACATCCAGCGGGATACTTGCGTCTGCGGGTGTGGGTGGCCCGGCCCCTCAGATGGGTTGTGGGAGCCCGTAAAACCCTCACGCCATAGGGCTAACCACCCTAATGGTTGGTATGAAGATGGTTATGGTCACGGAAGGAGCGTTAACGTGGCCAGAAATCCTTCCACCACTTCATACAGTTCCCGAAAGGGAACAGTGTGAGGATACGTACGACGATGACCTCTTGCGCAATGCACCTCCTTGGACCCTCAGTCGCAGATGCGAGGGGGCAAATCGTGCAATTGTTAAATTTTTCATTTTATTGACATGTAAAATGTTGGCCCAGTAATTCCGTTCCAAACACGTGAGTACGGTCGGGGTACTCACGCATCTGGCCGGAGGAAATGCCGGTTTTCAGCATGTACAGCGCATGCGGGGAAAACCGGCATTTCCTGTCCTCTGAACGAAGGGTTTCAGAGGCAGAATGCGTGCGACTGCACAGGCAGCACGTGCGCAGTAAAATTCACTGGTTTCATTCATGCTTTCAGTGAGGTTAAGTCCTTACAGCTTACACATGAAAAAATCATGAGTACAGTTGCTCCAGAGGCTGCGGAGGAAGATATATTTTATCGTGGCGCTTCTGAAAGGCAATATTTTTGTTTGGGAAAGGGAGGAAAGTTATTTTAAGAAATGCTGAGGTAAGTTTTAAAGTTTATTTTTGTTTTTTAAAACGGGTTTTCAGTACTGTAGGTAGAAGGAGCAATTGTGGCTATGTGAATTGAATTTGCTGTGTTTCTTAAATGTGAAAATGACTCCAACATTTTTAAGAAAGAAACTTTTCATCAGTAATATATTCTTTTAAGTAATTATGTATGTATGTCTGTATATATTCCTTTGCGTATATGTATGTATGTATATATTCCTTTACTTATGTGTATGAATGTATGTATTTAATTATGACTTTCAGAGAAAGTAACTTATTGGAAAATCATAATTAAATACATACATTCATACACATAAGTAAAGGAATATATACATATACGTAAAGGAATATATACGGACATACATACATAATTACTTAAAAGAATATATTACTGATGAAAAGTTTATTTCTTAAAAATGTTGGAAATGTTACATTATTCATTTTAGAACAGTCATTTTCACATTTAATAAACACAGCAAATTCAAATCACACAGCCACAATTGCTCCTTCTACCTACAGTACTGAAAATCCGTTAAAAAAAAACTTTAAAACTTACCTCATCATTTCTTAAAATAACTTTCCTCCCTTTCCCAAACAAAAATATTGCCTTTCAGAAGCTCCACGATAAAATATATCTTCCTCCGCAGCCTCTGGAGCAACTTTACACATGCTTTTTTCATGTGTAAGTTGTAAGGACTTAACCTCACTGAATCCATGAATGAAATCGACGAAGTTCACTGCGCACGCGCTGCCTGTGCAGTCGCACGCGCTGTACCTCTGAACCCCTTCGTTCAGAGGACAGGAAATGCCGGTTTTCTCCGCATGCGCTGTGCATGCTGAAAACCGGCATTTCCTCCGGCCAGACGCGTGAGTACCCCGACCGTACTCACGCGTTTGGAACGGAATTACTCAGCCCATGTGTTGAGCCAAGATTATGACCGAATCTTTGGATAAACAAAGCATTTGATGAAATATATATGTGCTCTGGGGTACAGATTCCCCATATCTTTTTTGACAGTGACATTTGCTGCCTCAGAACAGAACCTGACAGGTTTGTTTATTTTACTCAGCCCTCTTAAGACTTCCCCTCAGAGGTGCGAGAGAGGCATAGAGAGACACACATGCCACCAGAGAGATTACGTTGGTTGCCAAATTCATCGGCTTTATGCTGTGGCTCCATGCATATCTCAAATTGGATGGAAATGCTAAAAGTCACTTGCCTAAAAGCGCAGCTTTGAAACCGTTTCAAGTTGGAATGACATTGCCCCAAATCCCCAGAGCCCGTGTGTAATTCAGCTGGTTCCCCCTTTTGTGAACAGCCTCTCCATTACAAAATGGTTCCTATTGACAGTACGACTGACAATGATGAGATCAGAGATTGTCTCACATCTTGGAAGCTGCGGAGTGGAATCTCCAAGTCATTCTGTCCAGGGATGACTTTTTTAAATAGAGTGCACAGCTGTTTCTGTGTCGCTGGAGGCTCGTTCAAAGACAACTGTTCACAATCTAATCCACTCTTGTAAGGTTGGTTAAGTATTCTGGAGCTTTGATTAACGTCAGTGATTGGTGGAAAATTCCACGGGCCTTTTCCTCGGAGGCTTTATCTGTAAGTGGTTGGTCGAAACCCTCAGGATATCTAGTGGGTAGAACTTTGGACGCGATTTGGACATTTGTAGGCGCGGGGTGGGGTGGGGCACAGGGTAAATCGCTGTGCCTGAATGGCGAGGCCTGAGGTGCCCCTGATAATGGCCCTCGGGCCTCATTAACATCAATGCAGCGGCCATCCGGTAAGTGACAAGTAAGACATCGTCCTTTCCCAATATGGTGGGTGGCGCAATTCTGGCCAGGAATGTGTGCGTGCTGCCTGCCTGTCATACTGGGGCCTTGGTAGGCCCGTTAGTACCTGAAAGACAGGCGCTTTGCAGCCGGATGTATAGGCCAGTGAGTAGGGTCTGTCCACTGTAGATAGGCTACAGTGAATGGGTGTAAAGGGCAAATGGCCTTTCCACATTCTATACTTTCATACAATGGTCATGAAATTCCACAAGGGTTCTCCCTGCCTCACCATAACTTTGGGGGAGGGGAGATCGGCGTATCCCCCAGGAAAACAGTGTAAATAACTGAAAATGTCCGATAATACCATTTCTCTAGTCTTCCACCAATCATCCACTGAACCCCCAGGGTTTCAGGGCCATTATGTTCCAATGACCACTGACTTTTCAAACTGCTGACCTTCAACCAATGCCCTCGCCCTCATTTTCAAATCACTTCATAGTTACACCCTGCCCTGTTTGAGCAGCTTCGCCCAGCCTGGTGTCCCAGCCAACACCCTATGGCCTAGAAATTGAGTTTTGGCGCTGCCAGGGCTTTAGCGCCGGAAGTTAGTGCCGGAGCTAAGTCGCACTGGTCGGGCCCAAAATTCACTGGTTCTGCACCCAAACGGCTGCCGGCGCTGCTGAAAGCTGTTAGCGCCTGAAAACTGGCGCTATGCGCTGAATTTCGGCGCTATTCCGGCGCTGCGGCGCCCGCTGCGGTGCGGCAGGTTCGGGAAGTGCAGGCCTCCTCCTTCCCTTAAGGAGGAGCTGCCTGCACCCGGCCGCGGCCCGCGATAATCTTATTAAAAATGAGCCCGGCACCTCGGACAAGTGCCGGGCTTGCTTCTGTTCCGGGGGGGGGGAGGGGGGGGAAGTCCGGGGAGGGAGCTGCGGCCAGGCGGGCGGCGGGAAAGCGGCCGGCCGCCGCGGGGCCTTTAATGCGCCGGCGCAAACTTGTGCAAGGCACCTCTGCCAGAACGTTGCTTGCGGCTGCCACGGGCGAGGCGGCCGCAAGTCAATTTCGGCGCTGGGGCCCGTCACCACGGCAACCGGGACGCTGCGCACACCGATGACATCATCGGTGCCGGCGCAGCGCTACCGGTCTACCACAGCGGAAGGGCCCCAGGCAATTTAGGCGCCGGCGCCAATTGCAGCGCTAGGCCCTCTAGCGCCGCAAAATCGGCGCTAAGGTCACTGAATTTCTAGGCCTATGTTTCTCCATCTCCTGATTGTTGCTTGCCTCCTCGTCTCTCCACCCCACCATTCGTCACTGCAATCCTGCTCTCCCTGGAGCTCTCCGCAAAAACCATAGCCCCGATTTTAACTTGGGGTGGGAGGCAAGTGCCCAACACATTGCTAGCTTGAGGCCCGGGCAGTTTTAGCAGCCAGATCGCATTTAAATATCATCACGTTGACTCCAGGCGGTCGGAAGCGGGGTTTCGAGTGGCAGGAGGTCACTGACGGGGTCCCGTGGAAACGTCCCCTGGCGCTCGGGGAAGTCATTGGGGGGGAATGTCCGATGGGAATTGTGGCCGGGGGGCAGGAGAAACTCCAGGGGGGTGAAGTTGGGCTTGGGCGGTAGGTCAAAATGGGTGACACCGAGTGAGCAGCTCGTTTTGCTCTCCGTCCTATTTTCTTTTCCTTTGATTTCAATGGTGAGTAAAATCAGGCTGGGCCTAAAATGGGCTACCGATTGGCTATTGCCTGTTTTGTCCCACTGCCCAAGACTAATTTCACCCCTGCCCCCCATTTCATTGAGGTTCCCATAAGGAAACCTTTAAAATAATGTTGATGCCTGGGGCTCTTCTGGCCGTGGATCCTTTCTGACGCTGGTTACAATCTCGTCGGGGTCTGAATGACTTCATCAGATTCCAACATTTCAATATTAACAAGGCCCATGGCGTGAGGCCGCAACACTCCCAGAAACCCGGGGGTTAAAATGGCGGTGGTTTGAACGCAGCGGGAAGCGCTCAACCTCCATTTTAACCCCCCACCCGCACCGTTCCCACTGGTTGGACAGGGTTTACATCGAGGGTTTGCCACCTTCCTCGCTTCCCTAAGGCTAGGGTCTTTGATCATACATTTGGCCCTCCCTTTCATCCTTTCCAATCTCATTCTCAGTGGCCTCCTAACCCTTCTTCAAAGTGGTCTAAGACCTCCTTCCATGTGACGAGTGCTGCGTAAAAGTTCGTTGCTGTTTGTGTGAATACGAGTCTTTGTCAGGGCTCCATATTTAAATGCTACAAAAGTAGGTCAGAAGGAGCTTTTGTTGACTAACAAAATTTGGAAAAGATACGACTTTTGATTAAGTATGCGGTACTAATTATGGAATAAGAGAACAGTTTAGTACCCGGGATTAATATTAACTAGGAACTGAATTGAGACTGCCCTAACATTTAGCCCAAACTCTTCACAGGCAGAAAAGTGAGGACCTCATCTTATCCATTGTCTAGTTCAGAATTCACCCGAGGCCAGGTACCTTAGAGAACCTTGATTTAACACAATATGGTACCCAGCTTTCTAGCAGAGAAAAATATAATTACCCCCTGTATCTGAGCATTGACCCCAGGTACTATTGGTGATCATACAGTGCTCTAACACACTGCACCATGTAGTCCTTTGTCAGAGAGGAGAGGCCTTCACGTCCCTCTTCTATAAGAAAGAAAGACTTGCATTTATATAGCGCCTTTTATCACCTCAGGATGTCCCAAAGCGCTTTACAGCCAATTAAGTACTTTTGAAGAGTAGTTGCTGTTGTAATGTAGGAAACACGGCAGCCAATTTATGCACAACAAGCTCCCACAAACAGCAATGACATAAATGACCAGAACATTTATTTAGTTATTGGATGAGGGATAAATATTGTCCAGGACACCGGGGAGAACTCCGCTGCTCTTCTTCAAATGGCACCGGGTGAACTGTTACATCCACCTGAAGATAGCAGATGGGGCCTTGGTTTAGCGTCTTGTCCAAGAGATGGCACCTCTGACAGTGCAGCACTCCCTCAGTGCTGCACTGGAGTGTCAGCCTAGATGTTGTGCTCAAATCTCTAAAGTGGGACTTGAACCCACGACCTTCTGACTCGGGTGAGAGTGCTAACACTGAGCCACGGCCGACACCACCATTTAATGCTGGATAATGTGGAGCCCATGTTCAAACACTGATACAGGCTACTGCAGCCCCTTTTGTCACTTCCATTCAAACAATGGAATTGTTCATCAGGAGCAAACTCTGTGCAACATTAACGCAGTTAACAGCAGTCAACGTGGATTCAGAAGGGGCAGAGCCTGCTTGACCAACCTCCTCGCCAACCTTGAGGAAAGGACAACCCAAGTGAACTGTGGGAAGCCCTATGATGTGCTGTGCCTTAACCTCCAGAAGGCTTTTGATGAAGTTCCGCAGGAAAGGCTATTCTTTAAACTCAAAGCTGTGAGGATTCAAGGTAAATCCAGGGAATAAAAAACTGGTTGAAGGGTAGGTAAGAACAAATACTCAGTAGAGGAGTAATGTTGAGGTGGGGTCAGTACTGAGTGCTGTGCCTCAGGGCATGGTGTTGGGGCCACCACTGTTTCTAATTTACATCAATGACCTAGATTCAAAACTCAATACAAGTTGGTCAAATTCAAATTTTCAGATGATACCAAACTGAGAAAGGCAGTGGAATCAGAGGAGGCAGCCCAGAAATTACAAAATGAATTGGACAAGATATGTCAGTGGGAAGAACAATGGGAGATTATATATAATGCAAAGAAACGTGGAGTGCTACACACAGGAAGGAGAAACAGACGACATGCGTACTCCATGAATGGTGTTGGAATAACAAAGCTGAAAGAAACTTTGGCATCTTATTTGACTCAACTCAACTCTATCCAGTGCCTATCTATCTCCTCCTAAAGTTGTTTACAATCCTTTTCACAGAAAACCACACTCTCTATTTTTGTGTTGTCAACAAATTTTGATCTTGTGTCTCTTCTACCCAAGTCAGGATCATTTTGATACATTGAGAAGAGCAATGGTGGCAAATGTAACCCCACTATTTAAGAAAGGAGGGAGTGAGAAAACGGGGAACTACAGACCAGTATCAGTAGTAGGGAAAATGCTAGCATTTATTATTAAGGACGTTGTAACAGGACACTTAGAAAATAATGATAGGATTGGGCAGAGTCAACACGGATTTATGAAACAGAAATCATGTTTGACAAATCTGTTAATTTTTTGAGGTTGTAACTAGCAGAATAGATAAGGGGGAACCAGTGGATGTGGTGTATTTGGATTTTCAGAAGGCATTCGATAAGGTGCCACACAAGAGGTTATTAAACAAAATTAGGGCTCATGGGATTGGGGGTAATATATTAACATGGATTGAGGATTGGTTAACGGACGGAAAACAGAGAGTAGGAATAAGCGGGTCATTTTCGGGTTGGCAGGTTGTAACTCGTGGGGTACCACAAGGATCAGTGCTTGGACCTCAGCTATTCACAATCTATATCAATGATTTGGATGAGGGGACCAATTGTAATATATCCAAGTTTGCTGATGATACAGAAGCTGGGTGGGAATGTAAGTTGTGAGGAGGATGCAAAGGGGCTTCAAGGGGCTATAGACAGGCTAAGTGAGTGGGCAAGAACATGGCAAATGGAATATAATGTGGAGAAATGTGAAGTTATTCACTTAGGTAGGAAAAATAGAAAAGCAGAGTATTTTTTAAATGGTGAGAGATTGGGAAATGTTGGTGGTCAGAGGGACCGGAGTGTCCTTGTACACAAATCACTGAAAGTTAACATGCAGGCACAGCAAGCAATTAGGAAAGCAAATGGTATGTTGGCCCTTATTACAAGAGGATTTGAGTATAAGAGTAAAGACGTCTTACTGCAATTATATAGGGCCCTGGTGAGACCACACCTGGAGTATTGTGTACAGTTTTGGTCTCCTTACCTAAGGAAGGATATACTTGCCATAGAGGGAGTGCTACTAAGGTTCACCAGACTGGTTCCTGGGATGGGGGGATTGCCCTATGAGGTGAGATTGAGTAGACTGGGCCTATATTCTCTAGAGTTTAGAAGAATGAGAGGTGATCTCATTGAAACATACAAAATTCTTACAGGAGTTGACAGGGTAGATGCAGGGAGGATGTTTCCCCTGGCTGGAGAGTCTAGAACCAGGGGTCACAGTCTCAGAATAAGGGGTCAACCATTTAGGGCTGAAATGAGGAGAAATTTATTCACTCAGAGGGTGGTGAATCTTTGGAATTCTCTACCCCAGAGGGTTGTGGAGGCTCAGTCATTGAGTATATTCAAGACAGAGATCGATAGATTTTTGAATATTAAAGGAATCAAGGGATATGAGGATAGTGCAGGAAAGTGGAGTTGAGGCTGAAGATCAGCCATGATCTTATTGAATGGCGGAGCAGGCTCGAAGGGCCAAATGGCTGAATCCTGCTCCTATTTCTTATGTTCTTATGGTCCCAACACTGATGCCAGGGGTACACCCCTATTCATATCCCACCAGTCCTAAACACGTCTATTATCCACTACTCTCTGTTTTCTGGTGTTTAACTAACATCTTATTCACGTTGCCACACTCCCTTTAAATTTAATTTTATCAACAAAAAAGAGAATATCTCCAAATCCCACTCACACATCACCCCTATCCTTGCTGACCTACATTGGCTCCTGGTCCCCCAAGACCTCCAATTTAAAATTATTATCCTTGTGTTTAAATACCTTTATGGCCATGTTCCTCTCCCCGAGATATCTGCGCTTCTCTAATTCTGCCCTCTTGAGCATCCCTGTTGCCTTCTGTTGCCTAGGCCTTAAGCTCTGGAATTCCCTGCCTAAACCTCTCTGCCTCTCCACCTCTCTCTCCTCCTTTAAGACACTCCTTAAAACCTACCTCTCTGACCAAGATTTTGGTCACCAGCCCTAATTTCTCCTTATGTGGCTCGGTGTCAAATTTTTGTGTTATAATATTCCTGTGAAGTGCCTTGGGATGTTTTACTACGTTAAAGGTGCTTTATGAATATAAGTTGCTGCTGCTGCTGCTGCTCTATAACCTTCTCCAGTCCTACAACTTCTCCCCCAAACTCTCTGTCCCTCTGACTTTGGCCTCTTGTGCACCCTCCCCTCCCTTCGCTCCACTATTGGCTGCCTTGGACCAATCCTCTGGCATTACCTCTTTAAAACCCTCTGTCTCTCCACCTCCCTCTCCTCTGTCAAGATCCTCCTCAAAATCCACCTCTTTGACCAAGCTTTTGGTCACCTCACCTAACAACGTCTTTGGCTTGGGGTTCTGTTTATTCCTTATGCCTCTTTGAAGAGTCAGGCGATGTGCTCTGTAAATTCAGGTTGATGGAGGTGCTCAAGATTATGAGGGAGTTTTGGTAAGGTGAATTGGGAAAAACTTTCCATCGTTCAATGGAGGACATAAATTTAGCATCAGCAAAAGAACGAAGGGAGAGATTAGGAGACATTGTTTAATGTGGAGGGCTGTTGGAGCACAGGATAATCTACCACAAACAATGGTGGAAGTAGAATCTATAATAGCTTCTAAAAGGGAATTGGATTCAACGATTCAATACCCTGACAATGGGGCAGGAGACTTGAGATAATGAATAGTGCAGCCCATCAGTTATAGTTGGCTTACGTCACTGTGAGTCTAGACAGTCCTCCTCCTGTAGATTCATCAACTACCCTATTCCCTGGCTGCCTCCATCTTTTCCCCCCTCTCAGATTATTTCTGGTAGAACTGATTACCTGTCAAAATTCACACAACATATTCCCTGTAAACATTTCCTTGAACGTTTAATGTTGATTTCAACTGGCCTGGAGTGATCTAAGTAAGTGCTGGAGCTGACGTCATCATATCAGTTAGCATCTCGCACAGCACCCTGTAATCTTGGTGATTTGATCTTTCAGGGCCTGCTGTCAAACTCGGAGCCCCACACAGGAAGAGGTGGCTAATTTCCCATGAGACACTACATCAACAGGAGCTTGTTGCTTGAAGTTTTCATCTGCTTGCTGTGCGGAAGAGGGAGGAGGACTGGAGAAGAGAGCCAGCATGAACTAGGGTGGGGAGGGAAGAATTGAAGAGAAGTGCCAATATCAACTGGAAGAATTGGAGACGTTTGCTAGCAGGAACTGGAAGGGACAAAATAATTAGAAACAGGTGAATGGAGAGGACAAGAAGACGCCCAGTGTGATTCGTAAAGTAAGCAAAGCTTGATTTTCAGTCATTTCCCTGTTCAGATTTAAAGTGTATTCTGCTGAATTCTTTGATATTCCCAAACATTTTCTAGGGAGCTACCCGGCATACTTGGTTTCTTGTTACCTCACCCGGTGAGACAAAGTCCAAAATCAGTTCTGTTCATGTCCAGCACCGGCATTTTATACAGACACAATCGGCGTTTCAGATAAAAGGGAGAACGCAGTCGCAACGACATTCAAGAAGCTCAAAATCATCCCGGACTGAGCAGTTTGATTGCTGGCCACCCCTGCCGAGGGACTCCATTTTGTTAACGCACATCATCTGGAAGATACCTTCCCCCTCAGAGCCTAATCACTGTACTGGAGTCAGGAATCAGAGATAGCACTCACTTTACAAACATCAGTTGGGAGATTTCCTTCAGTGCTACTACGTGAAGATGCTACATTCAATTACCCAGTTCTTAACATCAGAATCACATTCTCCGACAAAAGTTTGATTCAGCAGAAACCGAGTCAATCTGTGTGGTCTCGTTCGTGTTGCCACTGTGAGGTAACGGGATCTCTTTGAATGAGGTCACTGTGATTCCTAGAATACAATCACGCGCTCCCATTCAGGGACTCTAATCCTTTTGCTTCAGGTTGCACAGGTACAGCTGAACATGATCAACTGGGAAATAGCTGGCAAGTGATGAGATGATCGGTTAAGGAATTCTAAAAACTGTTAGAAACATTTTAGTTATATTGCTACTCAATGTTTAATCACACGTTGATAAATCTGTTTTTGACAAGCCTAGGTGGAGGGTCAAGGGTCAACATAAGAACATAAGAGGTAGGAGCAGGAGTAGGCCATACGGCCCCTCGGGCCTGCTCCGCCATTCAATAGGATCATGGCTGATCCGAACCTAGACTCACGTCCACTTCCCTGCCCTCTCCCCGTAACCCCTAATTCCCTTATCTGCTAGGAAACTGTCTATCTCCGTTTTAAATCTATTTAATGTTGCAGCTTCCACAGCTCTCTGGGTAGCAAATTCCATAGATTTACTACCCTCTGAGTAAAGAAGTTTCTCCTTGTAGTGTATGTGCTTTAAGTCAGAACTACTTTTTACAGCTCCTGTGTACTGTAGTACCGGCAGTAACCACACGCAAGCTGTGCGTGCCTCTGTACTCCAGTCTAGAGATGACCCTCCTCCAGTAAAGACCTGTTGTTTGTTTATATACAGCATCTGTGTAATTCTTTATCCACTGAACCACGGATCTAACAATGGCGACAAGTGTTGATGCGAATCTACCTGCAACATAAAAAAAAAAATAGTCGAGCCCAGGAACACGGGCGTCGACCGTGAGCTACCGCCCAGCAGTCAGGCAGAGATCCAACTTCGCTGGGGAGGCTGTGGAGAGCCGGGCTTGATTCCCCAGCCACAACGAGCAGTAAGAGACCGACGACAGGTCCAGAGCAGACCCTTCCCGAGCAGCAGCGGCTGGAGCCGACCGACGGCAGAGAGAGAGAGCTGGGCAGCGTCGACGGGGTAAGAAAGAGGGTGAAGAGAGCAGGGCGCAGCCGGGGATTGATCACTGAGCGGCGTCGAGAAAAAAAAATACTGCAAACCGGAGAGAGAGAGGGTAAGAAACAGCCGGGTTCTAGACTGAGCGGCGTTGACAAATATCAAGAGAAGAACGCGCAGAGCACAGCCAGGGAGCACGGGCTGATCAGGGTCCGTGGGGTGAAGCAACGGGAGACGCCATTGAGCCGTGGAGAAGCAGGGAGGCGCCATTGAGCCGCGGAGAAGAAGGAAGAGCGCGGGAGACGCCATTTTGCGAAGCCGCAGCGGAGAAGACGGGCGAGCGCGGGAAGGAAGGAAAGGGCAGGAGACGCCATTTTGTGCCAGCGGAGAAGAAGGGGAAGCGCGGGAGGCGCCATTGGGGATAGTTAACGCACAACCAAGGATGCCGAAGAGTGGCAGTATCTCTACGGTCGACAATGAAGTCGAAGATTGGGCGACATATGTGGAACGTATTGAGGTGTATTGCAGGGTGAATGAAGTGCCAGATGCTAATAAAGCACTGGTTCTGTTAAATTCCATGGGTGCAAAAACTTATGGGTTACTGCGAAATCTAATAACCCCAGAGAAACCGGTAAACAAGGTTTTTGGAAGCATAGTAGAAATCCTACAGGACTACTTAAGCCCCACACCGCTGCTGATAGCAGAACGATTTAAGTTCCATAAAAGGAACCAACACAAAGACGAAAGCAATGCTGAGTACCTAACGGAACTGCGCAAGCTATCGAAATATTGCCAGTTTGGAGCGGGACTAGCAGACACGTTAAGGGACAAGTTTGTGTGTGGGCTACAAAGTGAAGGAACCCAGAAACGGCTTCTATCAGAAAAGGACCTTACGCTGGACAAAGCTTTCAATATGGCAGTATCATACGAAGCAGCCACAAGGGGCGCTGCAGAGATACAACGGAGACCACAAGAATACGGCACCAACGAAATGACCTATGGAACAGGGAAGTGCTATCGCTGCGGCAGAACAACACATGACCAGAAAGATTGTTGGTTCATGGACCAAGTGTGCAGACAGTGTGGGAAAGCAGGACACATAGCAAGAGTCTGCAGGTCTGGGAAGAAAACCAACAGTAAGAAATCTCCACAGGAGAAGTACAAAAAGGTACACCAGGTGATGGACAGTGGTTCAGATGAACAGAAAAGTGACACAGACTCCGGAAGCAAGGAGCTGGGTTGTCTGAAACTACATAATGTAACCGAAATAGAGGATCACCAGACTATCTGGGTTACTCTCAAGATAGACGGAGTCCAAGTGGAAATGGAATTGGACACAGGGTCAGCTCTAACAGTCATAAATCAAAGAGACTACAATCGACTATTTTCACACATACCCTTGAAAGCTACAGAGATTGTCTTGAAGACGTATACGGGGCAAAAAGTCTACCCCAAAGGAAAAATAAGGGTGAAAGTGGCATATAAAGGTCAGGAAATACCTAAAATGGATATATATGTATTGCCAAATGGAGGACTACCACTGCTAGGACGTGAGTGGATCCGGAAGATACATTTAGATTGGCATTCCATACAGGCACTGAAGGTGGAGGCCAAAAAGGATGACGACGTCAAACCTGGATGACTGTCAAAAATGCTAACTGACGCAAAAGAAGTGTTCCAGGAGGGACTAGGAACACTAAAAGTAATAACAGCAACAATTAAAATAGAGGATAATGCAAGCCCAAAGTTTCTGAAGGCCAGACCAGTGCCTTATGCGATCAGACCAGCGGTTGAAGCAGAGCTGGAAGGGTTGGAACGTTCAGGAGTACTGTCCAAAGTGGACTGGACCGAGTGGGCTACACCCATCGTCCCTGTAATGAAGAGGTCGTTGAGTAATACGCCTGGGGAACCAAAGAAGATCCGCATCTGTGGGGATTTTAAGGTGACAGTGAACCCAGCCCTTCACACGGTGCAATATCCGCTTCCACGAAGTGAGGATATTTTCGCCTCGCTATCTGGTGGTAAACACTTCACCAAAATTGATCTAGCCCAGGTGTACTTGCAAATGGAGGTAGAAGAAGCTTCGAAACATTACCTTACGATCAACACCCATAAAGGTCTCTATCAATACAACCGGCTGGTGTTTGGAGTAGCCTCGGCTCCGGCTATCTGGCAAAGGGTGATGGATCAGGTCCTGCAAGGGATTCCAGGGACCCAGTGTTATTTGGACGACATCTTGGTCACGGGCGAAAATGACGGTGATCACCTAGCTAACTTGGAGAAGGTGCTCGCCAGATTAAAGGAATATGGGCTACGAGCTAATCGCCACAAGTGCGAGTTTTTCCAGAAACAGATCTCGTATTACGGCCACGTCATCGATGAAGAGGGGTTACATAAGCCCCCTGACAAGATTGAGGCAGTAGTCAAGGCTCCAGCACTGGAAAATGTGTCACAACTGAGGTCGTTCCTCGGGCTGGTAAACTATTACCACAAGTTCTTACCAAATTTGTCTACGGTACTACACCCGCTGAACACCCTACTGCAAACAGGGGTACCATGGAAGTGGGATGACAAACGTAGACGAGCTTTCCAGAAGTGTAAAGAATTGATCACATCAAAAGAGGTGTTGGCCCATTTCAACCCAGCACTACCAATTCATTTGGCATGTGATGCATCACCCTACGGGATTGGAGCGGTGCTGTCGCACAAATTCCCGGACGGGTTGGAGAGGCCAGTAGCCTTTGCGTCTCAGTCACTAACCTCAGCCGAGCGCAACTACGCCCAGATTGACAGGGAGGCCCTCAGCCTAGTATGGGGAGTAAAAAAATTCAACCATTATCTGCATGGGCAGAAGTTCACCTTGCTGACTGACCACCAACCACTTGTCTCCATCTTTAATCCTAAGAAGGGCGTGCCAGTAATGACTGCACAGCGGTTACAAAGATAGTCCCTGTTTCTAGGGGCGAATCAATATGAAATAGAATATAAAGGCATGAAACAGCATGGGAACGCTGATGGGCTATCACGCCTGCCACTGCCTACGGTGGAGGAAGCACCAGCAGTGGACCCTATCGAGATATTTTATTCATCGATAATTGAACGATTGCCAGTAACAAACGCGGATATAGAGAAGGAGACCCGCAATGATCCGACGCTGTCACGGGTATATGAATTGACGGTGAGGGGATGGCCAACACATGGCGACTCACTGTTGCCAGCATTCTCATCCAGAAGAGAACAGCTGTCAGTATGCCAGGGGACAGTGATGTGTGGATCCAGAGTGGTGATTCCACCCAGGTTAAGGGAGAGAGTGCTAAAGGAGCTGCATGAAGGTCATCTGGGGGGAGTGAAAATGAAAAGCCTTGCTAGGGCTTATGTGTGGTGGCTGGGAATCGATCAACAAATCGAAGACCTAACTAAGAGCTGCTTAGGATGCCAGAAGGTCCAAAATGCACCACCACATGCCCCTCTACACCCATGGGAGTGGCCCTCCTCTCCATGGCAACGGGTGCACATTGATTTTGCTGGTCCATTCATGGACTCAATGTTCTTAATAGCAGTGGATGCTCATTCAAAGTGGCCTGAGGTGATAAAGATGTCTTCAACCACTACAGAGAAAATGATTGCAGTCCTACGGACCATATTTGCCAGAAATGGTTTGCCAGAGCAGATCTGCTCTGATAATGGACCACAGTTTGTGTCCAACGAGTTCCAAAAATTCATGAAAAGGAATGGGGTAAGGCATTACACATCCGCCCCGTATCATCCAGCCACCAGTGGATTGGCTGAGAGGTTCGTACAAACCTTTAAGAAGGCGATAAAGGCCATGTGCGACGAGGAAATTCCACTACAGCATAAGATGGACAATTTCTTATTAGCCTACCGAAACGCGACACATGTAGTTACCAACCAGACCCCGGCCATGATTTTCTTTAACCGAAGGTTGAGATCTCGTCTGGACTTGCTCAGACCAAATGTGCGAAGAAATGTTGAGGACAAACAATTCCAGCACATCAACGAGAAGCCGACAAGGAGCTTCAATGTCGGGCAACCAGTCTTGGCCCGGGACTATCGAACAGAGAAGTGGCAACCCGGAACGATATGTACAAGGCAGGGGCCATTAATGTACACAGTGGATGTCGGGGAGAACATTGTGAGACGCCACGTCGATCAGATCTTAGCGTCACAGGAAGGCGTCAACCCCATGTCTCGAGTACCTGGGGATGAACCCGACATACCGGTAGCATCTACTTCAGACCCAGTAGCAGTGGAACCCGATGAACTACCCGATGAAAAGGGGTCAGAATCGCCTCTGCACCAAGAACAAGAACCTCCGGAAAGGCGCTATCCCGAAAGGGTCAGGAAGCCGCCCCAAAGACTGAATCTATAAATGGACTTTTTGTTATTGAATGTACATGTAAAAATGTAATTGTTATTTGAATATTAAGGGTATTATTAATCTAAAAAGGGAGGAATTGTAGTGTATGTGCTTTAAGTCAGAACTACTTTTTACAGCTCCTGTATACTGTAGTACCGGCAGTGACCACACCGGTATATAAGCTGTGCGCATGCCTCTGTACTCCAGTCTAGAGATGACCCTCCTCCAGTAAAGACCTGTTGTTTGTTTATATACAGCATCCGTGTAATTCTTTATCCACTGAACCACGGATCTAACACTCCTCATCTCAGTTTTGAAAGGGCAGCCCCTTATTCTAAGGTTATGCCCCCTAGTTCTAGTCTCACCCATCAGTGGAAACATCCTCACCACATCCACCTGATCAAACCCCCTCACAATCTTATGTTTCGATAAGATCGCCTCTCATTCTTCTGAACTCCAATGAGTAGAGGCCCAACCTACTCAACCTTTCCTCATACGTCAACCACCTCATCTCCGGAATCAACCGAGTGAAGCTTCTCTGAACTGCCTCGAGAGCAAGTATATCTTTTCTTAAATATGGAAACCAAAACTGCATGCAGTATTCCAGGTGTGGCCTCACCAATACCCTGTATAACTGCAGCAAGACTTCCCTGTTTTTATACTCCATCCCCCTTGCAATAAAAGCCAAGATTCCATTGGCCTTCCTGATCACCTGCTGCACCTGCATACTAACTTTTTGTGTTTCATGCACCAGGACCCCCAGATCCCTTTGTACTGTAGCACTTTGCAGTTTCTCTCCATTTAGATAATAACTTGCTCTTTGATTTTTTCTGCCAAAGTGCATAACCTCACACTTTCCAACATTATATTCCATCTGCCAAATCTCTGCCCACTCACTTAGCCTGTCTATGTCCTTTTGCAGGTTTTTTTATGTCCTCCTCACTCATTGCTTTCCCTCCCATCTTTGTATCGTCGGCAAACTTGGATATGTTGCACTCGGTCCCTTCCTCCAAATCGTTAATATAGATTGTAAAGAGTTGGGGTCCCAGCACTGACCCCTGCGGAACACCACTAGTTACTGATTGCCAGCCCGAGAACGAACCACTTATCCCAACTCTTTGTTTTCTGTTAGATAGCCAATCTTCCACCCATGCCAGTATATTACCCCCAATCCCATGATTTTTTATCTTGATCAGTAATCTTTTGTGTGGCACCTTGTCAAATGCCTTTTGGAAGTCCAAATACAGTACATCCACTGGTTCCCCTTTATCCACCCTGTATGTTATGTCCTCAAAGAATTCGAGCAAATTTGTCAAACATGACTTCCCCTTCGTAAAACCATGCTGACTCTGTCCTATTAAATTATGTTTATCCAAATGCTCTGTTACTGTTTCCTTAATAATGGACTCCAACATTTTACCAACCACAGATGTTAGGCTAACTGGTGTATAGTTTCCAGCTTTTTGTCTACTTCCCTTCTTAAATAAGGGTGTTACATCAGCAGTTTTCCAATCTGCTGCGACCTTTCCTGAGTCCAGGGAGTTTTGGAAAATAATCACCAATGCATCCACAATCCCTACCGCTACTTCTCTCAAGACCCTAGGATGTAGGCCATCAGGTCCGGGGGATTTATCCGTCTTAAGTCCCATTATTTTACCGAGTACCGCCTCCTTAGTGATTTTAATCGTGTTTAGCTCCTCCACAGCCCCCCCCCCCCATTGCCCCCTGTTTGTCCAGTGTTGGGATATTTTTCGTGTCCTCTACTGTAAAGACTGATACAAAATATTTCTTCAGCGTCTTTGCCATCTCCATGTTCCCCACCACTAGTTTCCCGGTCTCACCCTCTAAGGGACCAACGTTCACTTTAGCCACCCTTTTTCTTTTTATATAGCTATAGAAACTGTTGCTATCGGTTTTTATATTTTTTGCTCATTTACTTTCATAATCTATCTTCCCTTTTTTAATTAATCTTTTAGTTATTCTTTGCTCGCTTTTAAATGCTTCCCAATCTTCTATCCTCCCACTCGATTTGGCTATTGTTTATGCCCTTGTTTTCAGTCGGATACTATCCTTTATTACTTTACTAAGCCACGGATGGCTGTCTTTTCTTTTCCTCCCCTTTTTCCTCAGTGGAATATATTTTTCTTGAAAGATGTGAAATATCTCCTTGAATGTAGACCACTGCTCTTGTACCGTTTTACACTTTAATCTGTTTTCCCAGTCCACTCCCTGGACTCAGCAAAGGTCCCGGCAGACTGGAAAACTGCTAATGTAACACCCTTATTTAAAAAGGGCAGTAGACAGAAGGCTGGAAACTATAGACCGGTTAGCCTAACATCTGTGGTAGGTAAAATTTTGGAGTCCATTATTAAGGAGACAGTAACAGGACATTTGGATAATCATAATTTAATAGGACAAAGTCAGCATGGTTTTATGAAGGGGAAGTCATGTTTGACAAATTTGCTGGAGTTCTTTGAGGAAGTAACATATAGGGTGGATAAAGGGGAACCAGTGGACGTAGTGTATTTAGACTTCCAAAAGGCATTTGACAAGGTGTCACACAAAAGATTATTGCTTAAGATAAAAAATCACGGGATTGGGGGTAATATTCTGGCATGGATAGAGAATTGGCTATCTAACAGAAGGCAGAGAGTTGGGATAAATGGTTCAATCTCAGACTGGCAATCAATAACTAGTGGTGTTCCGCAGGGGTCAGTGCTGGGTCCCCAACTCTTTACAATCTATATTAACGATTTGGAGGAGGGGATCGAGTGTAACATATCAAAGTTTGCAGATGATACTAAGATGGGAGGGAAAGTAGTGAGTGAGAAGGACATAAAAAACCAGCAAGGGGACATAGACAGGCTAAGTAAGTGGGCAGAGATTTGGCAGATGGAATACAATACTGGAAAGCGTGAGGTTATGCACTTTGGCAGGAAAAATCGTAGAGCAAGTTATTATCTTAATGGCAAGAAACTGGAAAGTACTGAAGTACAAAGGGGTCTGGGCGTCCTGGTGCACGAAACTCAAAAGGTTAGTATGCAGGTGCAGCAAGTGATTAAGAAGGCCAATGGAATGTTGGCTTTCATTGCTAGGGGGATAGAATATAAAAATAGGGAGGTATTGCTTCAGTTGTACAAGGTATTGGTGAGACAGCACCTGGAATACTGCATACAGTTTTGGTGTCCATACTTAAGAAAAGACATACTTGCTCTTGAGTCAGTACAAAGAAGGTTCACTCGGTTAATCCCGGGGATGAGGGGATGGACATTTGAGGAGAGGTTGAGTGGATTGGGACTCTACTCATTGGAGTTCAGAAGAATGAGAGGCGATCTTATTGAAACATATAAGATTGTGAAGGGGTTGGATCGGGTGGATGCGGGGAGGATGTTCCCGATGATGGGTGAAACTAGAACTAGGGGCATAGTCTTAGAATAAGGGGCTGCTCTTTCAAAACTGAGATGAGGAGGAACTACTTCACTCAGAGGGTGGTAGGTCCATGGAATATGCTGCCCCAAAAAGCTGTAGAAGCTACATCATTACATAAATTTAAAACAGAAATAGACAGTTTCCTAGAAGTAAAGGGAATTAAGGGTTACGGGGAGCGGGCAGGAATTTGGACATGAGTCTAGGTTCGGATCGGACATGGCCCTGTGGGTAGCGGAGCGGGCCCAGGGGCCGTGTAGCCTGATCCTGCTCCTATTTCATGTGTCTAATTCTGTTAGATTCAGGAGATGGTTCTGTGATAGTAGATTGGCGGTTAGGATCAGATCAGCCATGATCTTATTGAATGGCGGAGCAGGCTCGAGGGGATTGGCCTACTCCTACTCCTATTTCTTATGTAATTCTACTCTCATACCTTCATAGTCTCCTTTATTTATGCTCAGTACGCTGGTTTGAGATCCAACTCTCTCACCCTCAAACTGAATTTGGAATTCAACCATATTATGGTCACTCATTCCAAGGGGATCCTTTACTAGGACATTATTTATTAATCCTGTCTCATTACACAGGACCAGATCTAAGATTGCCTGCCCCCTGGTTGGTTCAGTTACATACTGCTCAAGGAACCCATCCCTAATACATTCTATGAACTCTTCCTCAAGGCTGCCATGCCCAATTTGATTAGTCCAGTCAATATGAAAGTTGAAATCCCCCATGATTATTGCTGTTCCCTTATTACAAGCCCCAACTATTTCTTGATTTATACTCCGACCAACAGAGTTGCAACTGTTAGGAGGCCTATAGACTATGCCCACTAGTGGCCTTTTCCCCTTATTATTCCTTATATCCACCCAAACTATTTCACTATCCTGATCCTTTGACCCAATATCATTTCTGACTATTGCAGTGATTCCATCCTTGATTAACATAGCTACCTCACCTCCCTTTCCTTCCTGTCTGTCCTTCCTAATTGTCAAATACCCTTGTATGTTTAGTTCCCAGTCATGATCATCTTGCAGCCATGTTTCAGTAATGGCCACCAGATCATAACCACGTGTGGTTATTTGGAGCATCAACTCGTCTATTTTGTTACGAATGCTGCGTGCATTCAGATAAAGAGCTTTCAAATATGTTTTCTGATAATTTATTCCTGTTGTTACCCCTTTTACTACTTTACCTTTATCATCATACATTCTGTCCCTTCCTGACATGCTCTGGTTTTTAATTCCCCCACTGCTACCTTGCTCTATTGCCTTCTCCGCTGTCATTTTTATTTTTCGCTTTCTTAAAACCTCCCCCCCACTAATTAGTTTAAAGCCCTCTCTACAGCCCTAGTTATTCGATTCACCAGGATTCTAGTCCCAGCACTGGTCAAATGAAGTCCGTCCCAACGGAACAGCTCTCTCCTGTCCCAGTACTGATGCCAGTGTCCCAGGAAGCAAAACCCATTTCTCCCACACCAGTCTTTGAGCCACGCATTTAACTCTCTAATTTTATTTACCCTAGCCAAATTTGCACGTGGCTCAGGTAGTAATCCAGAGATTATTACCCTTGTGGTTCTGCTTTTTAATTTGGCCCCTAGCTGCTCAAACTCCCTCAGCAGAACCTCTTTCCTTGTCCTATCTATGTCGTTGGTACCAACATGGACCACGACAACTGGATCCTCCCCCTTCCACTCCAAGTTTCTCTCCAGCCCAGAGGAGATGTCCTTAACCCTGGCACTGGGCAGGCAACACAGCCTTCGGGACTCTCGCTCTTGGCTGCAAAGAACCCTATCCCCCTAACGATACTATCCCCTACCACTACAACATTTCTTTTAACTCCCCCCACTTGAATGGCCCCCAGCTCCACGGTGCTGTGGCCAGGTTGCTCATCCTCCCCGCAGTCCCCGTTCCCATCCTCACAGGGAGTAAGAGCCTCAAACCTGCTGGACAAGAGCAAGGGCTGTGGCTCCTCCAACACGACCTCCTGGATCCCCTTACCTGCCTCACTTCTAGTCACACCATATTGGCCTAGAAATTCAGTGTAGCCACTTTTGGGGCGGTAAAGTCGGGCGGGCGCTAAAGTTAGCGCCCGCCGGAAAGTGGAGGCCACTTCGCCGATATTCAGTAGCTTTGGCCAAGGAGTTTGGGCGAGCGCTGAAACTGGCGTTGCACTCCTATCTTTAGGCGCTAAGCCGGCGGTGCAGACTGATAACGCCGAGGCCGGGCGCAGCGCAGGTGCGGTCATGTTTTGATTGACAGCAGACACCCTGACGCCGGCCAGCTCTTAAAGGGGGAAGGGTCGACTTTGTCTGCTGCCACGCCCTGGATAGTGGAGCCCTGCAGCTAGGCCTGAACACTGCTGGTGGACCCAAATAGCGCCTGAAGCCATGCAGAAGGCCCGTGAACGAGCGCAGCGCTTCTCAGAGCATGCTTTGAGGGTGCTGCTTAGGGGTTTGGAAAAGAAAAGAGAGATCTTGTGCCCGGACAGTGGCAAGAAGGCTCCCAGGAGGCAGTACAGGAGAGCCTGGAGAGAAATCGCCCAGAGGGTCTCAGCCAACAGCGATGTCCCCAGGACTGGTGACCAATGCCGCAAGAAGTACAACGACCTCACTTGGTTGGTCAGGGTGAGTACCCTTTCCAGTGTCCTCCTCATCCTTGCATGTGCACCTCACATTATGGGCAAAGGGACCTCAAAGGCCTAATGGCCAGCCCTCCTCCCGCAGCTATGGCACTGGCATGATCATCAATAGCACTTTCTGCACTTTACACACTGGCCAAGCTATTTGACCATGGGAGGCAGTGCACACAACAACAGGGCACCACACTGGCCAAGCTAGTCGACCATGGGAGGCAGTGCACACAACAACAGGGCACCACACTGTACTTAGAGGCCGTCCTTTCTCTTGCAGGCCAAGCTGGCGCAGAATCTGAAGAGCCGGACTGTCACTGGGGGAGGCCGTGTCCAGTTCCAGGAGCTCAGTGACCTGGAGGAGCGCGTGGTTCAACTCATGCGTGCCCGGGTGGTTGGCCCCGTAGCTATTGGAGATGCCGACCCTGTGCTGGGCCCCAATGGTAAGGACATGACCGTTTGGACCTCTCTCGTTCCCCTTGCGCTTCAGATCTACATCCTTTGCCACTGTCCCACCAATGCGCATAATGCCAACACTCATGCCTCCCTCGCTGACGCCCTGTCCTCACTCTAAAGCTACTCTTGTGCCTTCCTGCTTTCAGCTGGTGAGGAGGAGGTCCCTGAAGCTGAGAGTGCCAGTCCCTCGGAAGAGGAGGATGATGAGGACCAAGAGGAAGGCGGCACATCGGGGCAACCGTCATCCGCGCCAGGGGATGGCAATGGAGGGGACACGTCTTGCCTGGAGGAGAGCCAGGGGGAAGTGTTGCAGGGGGGTGTAGCTCCTGGGCCCAGTGGCGTCCAGGCACGCGGGAAGGGTCGGGCAGCACGGCTGCCTTCTCCCCAGAGGGGGGAAGTGTTGCAGGGGAGGGCAGTTGCTGGGCCCAGTGGCGTCCAGGCACGCGGGAAGTGTCGGGCAGCTCGGCGGCCTTCTCCCCAGAGGGAGAGTCCGGCCTCCAGTCCGGAGACGGTCCTCGCCCAGGAGGTGCGCCTCCTTGATGAAATGTCCGCGGACTCGGAGCGGCGCCACACCGAGTTCTTCGGGGTTGTGGGACAGTTGCCTCAGGCCATTGAGTCCCTGGCTCATAGTGTGGCCGATTTCGGGGACTCACAGGCCAGGGGTGTCGACCAACTCGCGGCAGCACAGGACGCGAGTCGAGAGTTCCTGAGTGGTGCCGTGCAGACACTGGCTGGTCTGATGCGGGCACAGACCAGGGCAGTTCGGGCACTCACTTCTGCCACACTCGCTGTGTCACGGACGCATCGCCAGGGCACCCGCCGCCCTGCTGCAGCACAGCGGTCTGGCCTTCACCAGATTGCTGCGCTTGCTGCAGTGCCAGCCCGGCCGAGTGCCAGTGTCTCTGGCGACCAGCGAGCGCCTGGCATCAGCCAGCTTGCCCCCATTGCTGCAGCCGCCACTGCCACTCCCCCAGCCAAGCTGCGACGAGCTGCTGGTGAGACTGATGCTGCCCAGCCACAGCTGCAGCAGTCAGCAGCCGGCCCCTCCAGGGCCGGACCTCGTCTAGGCCGACCCCCAAGGGCATCTGCCGTCACGCATTGTGCCCCTCAGGAGCCTTCCCCCAGCCTTGCAACACCCACAGGGCCCAGGTTGAGGCGGAGCAACAGGTCAGGCAGGGGCCGGAGAAGCCTGCACAAGGACTCGCCCTCTCGGCACACCAAGTAGAGTGTGTTGCCAACTGTTTTTTTATATGGGGGTGTTTGTGTTCTGTATGGGGGGGTTTGTCTTGGTTAGGCCGAGGATGAAGGCCAATTGGATGGACAAGTTTTGTTATTCCTCCCCAGGTTGTGGGAGTGAGATATGTTTTTGACTGTTTTTTGGGGGTCTTGTCTGTTTTTCTGTCTCATGTGGGAAGGGCCCTGAGTTTGTTAAATAAAGCTTTTTATTTATTCAGCTTGTCCAGGTGTCATGTTTCAAGTGGTTGTTGCGTTAACCGGCTGAGGGCTTGCGGAGCGGCTGCATTCAGGTGCGTTCATTGCCACAAGCCATTCCCTGACAGGGGGCCTAGAAGTGTCGTTCAATAAGCCGCCGGCGGACGGCCCTTGGACCTTGTGGCTCCCTCCTGGGCTGGTACTCCTCCTCCTCCTCCTCCTCCTCCTCATGGTCCTCCTGCTCGTCCTCCTGAGGTGGTGGTCCAACGCGAGGTGGCAGTGCCTGAGTCCTGCGGATAGCCAGGTTGGGCAGCATGCAGCAAACGACGACGAACTGGGAGACTCTATCCGGCGAATACTGTAGAGATCCGCCGGAACGATCCAGGCATCGGAACCGTTGCTTGAGGACGCCAATCGTTTGCTCTATGATGTTCCTTGTGGCTTGATGGCTTTCGTTGTATGCCTCCTCAGCAGGGGTCCTGGGCGCGCGGAGCGGGGTCATGAGCCATGTACACAAAGGGTAGCCCTTGTCCCCAATAAGCCATCCCCTTGGTGGAGGCTGTGCCTGGAACATGTCAGCCACAGTAGTCTGGCGCAGGATAAATGCATCGTGGCTGCTTCCTGGAAAGCGGGCATTGACAGCTAGGATGCGCTGCCTGTGGTCACACACCAGCTGTACATTGAGGGAATGGTAGCCCTTCCGGTTGCGGTAATCCTCGGCATTGTCGATAGGTGCCCGCATAGCCACATGCATGCAGTCAATGGCGCCCTGCACCATGGGGAAGTCGGCGATCCTGGCAAATCCGACTGCACGCTGCTCCTGCCTCTCTAGGGTCATGGGGAAGGAGATGAATTGGTGTCTCCTTGCGAAAAGGGCATCGGTGACCTGCCGGATGCAGCGATGCACGGCGAACTGGGAGATGTTCGCTATGTCCCCAGCAGCGGCTTGGAAGGATCCGCTTGCATAAAAGTTCAGAGCCACCGTGACCTTCACTTCCACCGACAGAGACGTCCTGCACATCAGCTGTGGACGCAGATCTCTGTGAAGCAGCTGGCAGATCTCTGCAACCATCTCCCTTCTGAAGCGCAGCCTCTTAACACAATGCGCGGCAGTCATGGTGAGATAGGACACCTGCTGCCGGTATTCCCTGAGTGGGTAAGGCCTACGTTGCCGACGCCTGATGGCCCCTCTGCGTCTAGGCATGGCTGGCCCTCTCACACGGCGTCTGCGAGCCCTTCGCACATAATGCTGGAACTGAGGGTTGGAACCCCATGCAGCCCCCATAATAAACTTGCAAACAGTGAAATCACAATGAGTCAAATTTCCAAGCTCTGGCCAGAAGCCAAAAATACCTCTCCTATGTTGTCCCAAATCAGTAAGGTCTGTTCCTTGGTCTCTGTCCAGAAATCCAAAGCACTAAAGTCATTGCAGCAAAATGGCTGGCCTTTATAGTTCAGTCTAAGTGCCCTTTAATTAGCACTCCCCGAGGCCCGCAGGGCCTCTGCTGCGTTCCACTTCACAGTTCTTAACAGCGCCACGCCCACATTGGGCGGGCGCCACTGAATTTCCGGTTTGGGGCGCACAAACAGCGTTGCACGACGAAATGACGTCACAAGCTGCGCGCGCAGCTGAGCGGGCGCAAACACTTTGCGTCGGCGCTAAATGTCAACTGAAGTTGGGCGTAGGCGCAGATCGGCCTGCGCCCGGGCGCTAAGTGCCTAGCGCTCGAAATCTACCCCTCTTATGGCGCTAACGGCTGGCGAACGCAACTGAATTTCTAGGCCATTGTCCCTGACCATGGACTACATCTGAATTAATTAATCTAATTGGTGTGACTACCTCCTGAAACACAGAGTCCAGGTAACACTCCCCATCCCTGATGTGTTGCAGTGTCTGAAGCTTGGTCTCAAGCTCATCAACACGGAGCCGGAGTTCCTCTAGCAGCAAACACTTATCGCAAATGTAATCACCGTGAGCATCAATGGTGTCCACCAGCTCCCACATTTCGCAGTAGTAACACATCACCTGATCTCCTATTCTATGTAATTAATTAAATTTATTAATATTATTTAAGAAGACCCTCTGCTCCTATTTTAGCAGATCGTCACTAGGGCTGAAAAGTGTGCGAGAGAAGATGAAATAAATCAGGAATTAGTAACTCAGCGATGCCAAGCTTTTTAAAAAAGGCCTTCTGATTGAGGCTGGAAAAGGAACACTGAGGTAATTGAAGAGCCCCACAGTTAGAAATCAGCCAGACCCCCCCCCACGCTCCTGATTGTTCTCCAACAACCGCTATTGGAACTGGGTGTGCGCCATGGTGGGGGAGAACAGGGCTTGGATGCAACGCCTTCCACAGTCCAATAGTTTACCAACATTTGCTGCCGAGGCTCGTGTATATAAATAGTTGCCATCATTTCGAGATATCGGAGGGAGACCAACAACTGGGGAATGATCACCGCTTTCAGGAGAGGTTAGGAACGGAGAGAATATCGGCAGGGAAAGATTAGGAGATGACTCAATGGATTCATAGAAAATCTCATGCCATGAACTGTGAAGGCACATTTGTATCTGACTGTGGAAATGTGGGTTAGATTCTACACACAGGACTTTAAATGAAAGAAGGACTTTTATTTATATCGCACCTTTCACGATCATTGGAAGTCCCAAAGCGCTTTACAGTAAATGAAGTATTTTTTTTGACGTGTAGTCATTGTTGTAATGTAGCAAACATGACAGCCAATTTGTGCACAGCAAGCTCCCACAAATGGCAATGTGATAATGAGCAGATAATCTGTTTCAGTGATGTTGATTGAGGGATAAATATTGGGCACTGCAGGGAAATTCCACTGCTCCTCTTCGAAGTAGTGCCAGGGGATCTCTTATATCCACCCGAGAGTAATGATTCATCCAAAAGTTGGCACCTCCGACAGTGCAGCACTCCCTCAGTACTGCACTGGAGTTTCAGCTGAGAATTTAGTTCTGGAGTGGGGCTTGAAACCCACACCTTCTGCCTCAGAGGCAAGAGTGCTACCCACTGAGCCAGGGCTGAATAAGCTGCATTCTGGGAATCATTTGCAAAGTTCTCTTCTATGAATTAATTCAGCGGGATACGGTGTTGTTGGGTGTGCTTGGCTGTACCTCGTGCTCTCTCTTACCTGGTGCAGCATGAAGCAGGCCGGGAAGCCCATTCTAACCGCAGTACTGACTCTTAGAGCAGCTTCAGCCTGGTTCGGAAGCTGGCCAGCCACCCAGCTGGGTCAGTGATTAAGCCCACTGTGGTGTTCAGCCACACAAATTGGGAAGGGCGTCTGTAAAGTCTGTGGGTTGTGCAGTTAATAAATACACAGACTTCAGAAGTAACAAACAAACAGGTCTTTACTATTTGAAGGTCCGGGTGAATCTGCCCCAGCAATCCTGCCACAACACTTATATACTGGTGTGGTCACTATCGGTATTACAGTATACAGAAGCCAAACAACTAGTGCCACACCTAAAGTAGTTCTCTTAAAGGTGAACGGTTACATTCAATAGTTCCCTTAAAGGTAGACGGGTACATACACTACAATCCTCCCTTTTTAGCTTATTACTTACAGAGTCCCCGTTAAACATACATATCTTCAACTTACTATAAAACAAATTACAGATATAATCTCGGTGGAGTCAATGTCATATAACACAATTTACAAATATAATCTCGGTGGAAACAGTTCACAGGTTCAGTCTCTGCGGAAACAGTTCATAGATTCAGTCTCTGATCTTGACTCGTTCCGAACAACATTTCTTTGGTGTAGCCGGTTCACCTGGCTAGCGTGACTCCTCCATAGCCTTTTTCTTGACGTAACAGCTTGAACTTTCGTCCTGTTGAACCAGCAGTGCGGACTTTTACCCCCAACTGGCTGTCTTGACATTTTCCAGTTTTTCAACTAATTTAGCTCCTTTAGTAATGTCCTGCCTGGGATGGTAGAAGTGCTAATATTTTAGACAGTTATTATCTTCTGCTTCTTCTTTTTCTTTTCTGCCTTTTTGAAACTCTCGGAGCTCCTTTCTCGGCTGCCAGCTGTAGCGCCACCAACTCTCTATGTTCATTAGACCTTAAGTGCTTCATCCGGATTTCAGCACTTTGGGAGTTTTCATCACAAGCTGGGCAGACCACATCCTCATAATATTCAGTGTCACTCAATAGGTCATGGTAATATTCGGGTTCGTCCTGAGTTAGGCCAGCGAGAGAGCCTTCTTCTTCCTCCTCACCCGTCTGGACGTTAGCTGACGGTGGTTCCTTCCCTAGACATCTTTCTTGAAAAGACTTCTTCATGCATTCATATTCATCCCGCTCTTCCTGGGTTATCTGCCATTCCTTCACAACGGACCTCATTTGTGAGTTCAATACCTTCCCTTCCATCGGGAATTGCGTTATCAGGCTATTTAAACCTTCTACTGAAGTAACGGTTTCCACCTTCTTCTGTTCACCTTGACGTGATTCAACGTACTTTTGGCATCCTTGTAAAATTTGTGTTGCCACCTCAGCTATCTCCGTGACTTTTGAGAGCTCCGAACTCGTTCCCCCTGAAGATTGAAGCTCGTGTTCAGATTGTTCCCCTTGCAGAGTCTTGTCCTTCAGCATATGAAGGAGTTGGCTGACCGTTAACTCTTCCCTGGGAACACGGTGGATCAGAGTCTTCTCCATTTCATCCACCTCTTTCTCCAATACTTCCACCTTACGTTCCTCTTGAACTTTGGCTTTCAGCGCTCGGAAAAGTTGCGCCCTGATGCTCTCTAGTTCATGTTCAGGGACCATTCTTACAGTCTCTGAGTTTCTTACAGTTTCCTTTTCTTCCACTGAAAGGATTCCCAGTTGAATCTGTTCTTCAAGTTTTGAACCTCGGTCATTGCCGCCTCATATTTGTCTTGGGTGTCCTTCAATGTTTTTATGAGTTCTTGGACATCCTGTCTTTCATGCTCTGCCATGTTTTTCACCTCTAATTTCTCATCTATGGATGGAACTTCTACCGATGAGTCTGTCTTGGCCTTGAGCTCATCAAGAATTTCCTGCAGCCTTTGGACTTCTTGCTCATGTTCAACCTTTAGTTGTTCATATGCTTCTACTGAAACTAGCTTTTCGGAGGCTGCCGAGTTAACCCCCTCCAGAATTGTAGCTTGGGCCTGTTCATACTGTTCTTTCAACTTCTCACACTCTGCTTGTAAGGAGTCGTAGAGCAGAACGGGAATAAAATCCTGGCTCCCTGAAGATTCCTCTTCCTTTGGTTCGTTCTGTAAATATTCTAGTTCCTGAACAGCATCAGGGGAATGTGATTGGTATTTGACCACGATGGCTCTATGGTCGCTCTCTGCTTGAGCTAGCTGTCTCTGTTGTCTTTCCAGGTTCTCCCATTCGGTGTCCCAGAACTTTTCCATATTTTTCATCTCTTGTACGAGACGGTCACTCAACTGTTCTAATTGTTGTCGCACTTTGACATAAGTTTGCGTCCGAGCTCGGTGTTCTTCCGTCGTGGATGAATCCTTTGCTTGAACAGGCTCAGAATTCCCTGTCAACCTGGAGTTCTGCTCTGCAGCTTTATTCTTCTTGGTACCATAAGTCCTTCTGCATGTCTTCGTTTTCTTCCCCATCGTCGGCAAGTCCCTTTTAGCCTTGTCTTCCATATTCGACTTGGTCTTATCATCATCCATTTCAGAATCTGAGCTAATAGCTTGCACCGAGTCCTCCCTCATTATGGCTTTTAGGTAATGCCATTCCATGTCTATTTTCTTAATCCACTCCCGTCCTAGAAGTGGTGGTCCTCCCTCAGGTAATACGTACAAGTTCATTCTTGGGTGTTCTTTACCCCTATCTCTCACCTTGACTCTTATTTTCCCCACGGGGTATACGTTATGCCCCGTGTATGTCTGTAATACGAACTTGGTATTTCTTAAAGGTATGTGAGAGAATAGCCGGTGGTAGTCCCTTCGGTTGATGACTGATAGAGCTGATCCAGTGTCCAGCTCCATTCTTACTTGGACTCCAGCTATTTTTAGTATGACCCAGATGGTCTGTAGATCCGTTTCTTTACCCACATTGTGGATTCTCAGACTACCCAGCTCCTGGTTGTTTGGGTCTGAGTCTGAATTCTGTTCGTCTGAACTCTTCTCAGCCACCTTGTGTACCTTGTTGTACTTTTCTTGTGGTGGCTTCCTTTGATTGTTGGTCTTTTTCCCGGACCGGCATACCTTCGCGATGTGACCCAGTTTGCCACATTTCCTACACTCTTGGTTCTTAAACCAGCATTGATTCTGGTCATGCGTTGTCTTCCCACAACGGTAGCATTTTGTTGTGCTTGAAGTAATTTGGTCCACCCCGAGTGCCGCCGCCTTTAGTTGCATTTCCGCCATTCCTTTCGCTGCGGCTTCGTGCGATGCAGCTATAAGGACAGCCCTGTCCAGTGTGAGGTCGTTCTCTTCCAGTAGTCGCTTCTGCGTCCCTTCTTTGGACAATCCGCATACGAACTTGTCCCGCAGCGCTTCTGTCAGATTCCCTCCGAACTGGCAGTATTTCGCTAGCCTACGCAGTTCGACCAAGTATTCCGCATTGCTTTCGTCTTTCCTCTGTGTTCTTGCGTAGAATTTGAATCGTTCAGCCAGCATCAACGGTGTGGGGTTCAAGTGGTCCTTCAGCACAGCCACAATCTCTTTGAAGGTCTGATCCGCTGGTTTATTTGGTGCTATTAGATGCTTCAAGAGCCCGTATGTTTTTGCCCCCATCGAGTTTAGCAATGTTATCGCCTTGTCGTCTTCCTCTATTTTGTTGGCTTCGCAATAGATCTCTATGCGTTCCACGTACGTGGCCCAGTCTTCTATTTCAGAATTAAAGTCGTTAATATTCCCTCGCTTAGGCATCTTTCTTCCCTTGGGAGCAGCACCAGTATTTCTTTAAGTATTCTTATTTATTTGTTTATTTCTAAGATGGCGGTTTTCCCGCGAAATCGGCAGTTTCCCGCTCTTTCCTTCTCTCCCCGCCCACTTCAACGGCGGTATGTCAGTTAAGATGGCAGTTTTCCTGCGAAAATGGCGGTTTCCCGCTCTTCCTTTCTCGCCCCGCCCACTTCAATGGCGGTTTCCCGCGTTTCTTCCCGGTGGAAGGGGTACGCTTCCCCCACAGCGGACAGGTTCAGCCGCTGGCTGGCTTCCGCACAGCTCCCCTTACTCGGCTCTGTCTTTTCCTCCCGCCCGCACGGCTCTACCGGCGCTGGGTACACCCCGTTAACGGAGGACAGTTCAGCCGCTGGACTGGCTCTCGCGCAGTCTCTCTCTCCGTACCCGGCTCTGTCGTTCTCTCTCCCGCACGTTCGGTGCTACCGGCCCTGGGTACCCCGTTGGTGGAGAACAGTTCAGCCGCTGGACTGGCTCTCGCGCAGTCTCTCTCCCCTTGCTCGGCTCTGTCTCTCTCTCCCACCCGCACGGTTCCTGTTCACCTCCCAGCCCTCTTGCAGACCGGTGTTTCCCTCCCCGGCTGCGGCTGGGTTTCTCTTCCCGCGCCTACTCACAGTCTCAGCGCTTCGTGGCTGCGGTCGCTGCCCGGTTTTCCCGCCGATCGAGGTCCGACTGTCTCACGACGCCGTTGGACCCGACTTTCTGACCGGCTCCGTTCCCCCCTCGACCGTGGTCGAGTGCACAGCCCTTATCCTCCGGATATTCTCTACACCTTCCCCTACTCACAGTCTCCGCGGCCGCCTTGTTTCCAGCTGATCGGCTCACTCCGCACCGTGGTAGAAGGGTAGTCAGTGCCTGTTGCAGATGGAAGCTTTTGTTGCTAAAGTCTTCCTCCTTCCTCCTGCTGCAGCCTCGTGTTTTCTTTCAGCAGCACGCCGAGGGCGGTTGCCTCTCTTCGACGCTCTTCGTTGCTTTGGTAGTCTTGCCGCAGGGTACGATTGGACTCGTCGCCACTGTAAAGTCTGTGGGTTGTGCAGTTAATAAATACACAGACTTCAGAAGTAACAAACAAACAGGTCTTTACTATTCGAAGGTCCGGGCGAATCTGCCCCAGCAATCCTGCCACAACACTTATATACTGGTGTGGTCACTATCGGTATTACAGTATACAGAAGCCAAACAACTAGTGCCACACCTAAAGTAGTTCTCTTAAAGGTGAACGGTTACATTCAATAGTTCCCTTAAAGGTAGACGGGTACATACACTACAGCGTCCCTCCTGCCCCCTGAGGTTCCATCGCCAGTCTGTGCCCGGTTCACCGATCTCAGCGAGGGTCACTGATTGGGTTTCAGTGTTAGGGGGGGTGTGGGTGGGGAGGGGGCATTAGCTGAAGGATTCCTTCTCCTGATTGCTATCCACTGAGCCCTGCTAGGGAGTGTCCAAGAGTGAATGTTGGGTATTTGACAGAATTGGGCTTGTCTGTGATGCCCTCCATGGAGAATAGCCTCTCGACATTCTGCATTTGGTACCTATGGAACCGAATTTCAATATGAGGTGGCCCCTCGAGTGGGAGGAATAACTGAGGTGAAACCTAAGGTTAAAGGGAGATTTATGAGGGGTTTTGATAGAGTAGAGAGGGAGAGACTGTTTCCAGTGGCAGGAGGGTCGGTAACCAGAGGACACAGATTTAAGATAAAGGACCAGAGGCGAGATGAGGAGAATCTTTTTACATAGCGGGTTGTTGTGACCTGGAATGCACTGCCTGAAAAGACGGTGGAAACAGATTCAATTATAACTTTCAAAAGGGAATTGGAGAAATACTTGAAAGGAAATAATTGCAGGTCTATGGGGAAAGAGCGGGAGGAGTGGGACTAATTGGATAGATTATTCAAAGAGCCGGCACAGGCACAATGGGCCGAATGGTCTCCTTCTGTGCTATAAGATTCTATAAATCAAGGTTGAAAATTGAGGGATTACAAAGGGCAGGATCTCCAGAAAAATTACTGTAATCAAACAAATATTTTTGAAGCTAGAAAATGTGAAGCATTTTGCGTACTTTGTGCTGGTGGATGTGAAATTGCGTGCACTGCTCTCAAATGCTTGCCGATCATTTGCTGCGTCAAAACACCACCTGCGGGTGACCTCCGTGGTGAGTGTGCTGAAGGTTGCATGAAAGCAAGGACCCCGGGGAGCCTGTTAACCAGACTGACTGTCTCTGTCTGCCCTAGCTCCCGTCTGACCTCATTCTGCAGTGGGATTGGAATAAATGAATGGAAGAAAGGCTGCAGGCAGGTGCTGTCTGCCGCTGATGTCTCAGCAAGATTAGCAAGGCCGCGTTCACCTGGCATAGTTAAAACTTGTTGCTGCTATACCAATACTCTGTGTCAGCTTTAAAGAAAGACTCGCATTTCTAGAGCACCTATCACAACCTCGGGTTGCCCCAAAGCTCTTCACAGCCAATGAAGTGCTTGTTTGTTGAAGCGTAGTCGCTGTTGTAATGTAGCAAACACAGCAGCTAATTTGCGCACAGCAAACTCCCACAAACAGCACTGAGATAATGACCAGATCATCTGTTTTTGTGATGTTAGTTGAGGGATAAATAGTGGCCCCAGGACACCGGGGAGAACTCCCCTGCTCGTCTTGGAATAGTGTTGCCAGATCTTTACGTCCATCTGAGAGGGGCCGCGGTTTAATGTCTTGGCCGAAGGACGGCACCTCCGACAGTGCAGCACTCCCTCAGCACTGCATTGGAGTGTCAGCCTGGATTATGCGCCGAACACCTCGAGTCTCTTCGCCGGAAGCAAGAGGAAGCCAAGCGCAAACAGCGGAAGGAGTGCACGTCAACCCAAGCACCCCACCCACCTGCCCCTTCAACCACCGTCTGCCCCACCTGTGACAGAGATGGTAGGTCCCGCATTGGACTCATCAGTCACCTGAGAACTTATTTTTAGTGTGGAAGCAAGTCATCCTCGGTTCCGAGGGACTGCCCAAGAATGTGCTCAGCACTATGGAGTGGGACTTGAGCCCACGACCTTCTGACAGAGGCAACAGTGCTTCCCGCTGTGTCACAGCTGGCAGTTGGATTATCAAATTACCAGTTGTATTAAATTATGCATTATCAGGTATTACACAGGATCGGTTCCTGCAATGCGTTTGCATGGAGGTGTAATCCAATAGATATAATATTCATAGCTCACATGAAGTGCTCCCCTCCCACAGTCTCTTATGTGGAACCTTACCAAATGTCTTCTGGAAGTCCAGTACTAGGTGCTGGCAGTTAAAACCTTGCTGTGTCATCTTACATTCCAACCTATTCGTCCATGATTCAAACCCGGTGTCAGCCATTGCTCAGTGGGAGCACTCTCACCTCTGTGTTTAAGAAGGTTGTGAGTTCAAGTCCCGCTCCAGATGCTTGAGCACATAATCCAGGCTGACACTCCAGTACAGTACTGAGGGAGCACTGCACTGTCAGAGGTGCCACCTTTCGGAAGTGAGGTTAAACTTAAGTCATTATAGCTAACATGCTAGATGAAAAAAGACCAAGGTCCATGTAATGTGCCTTCTACCACCCTGGTAATCGTATGGCACAATGATAATGGAGTTGTTGACTAATCACAGCAAGCAATCTCTGTCAATCAGCCTACAACAGATCCAGACATGAGGTGAGGACCCCAGTGGAGAGAATTGGAACTTCTAGATCCAAATGATCTCGCTCTGTTTGTGGGAGCTTGCTGTGCATAGATTGGCTGCCATTGGCTACATTACAACAGTGACTACACTTCTAAAGTATTCCATTGGCTATAAAGCACTTTGGGATGTCCTGAGGTAGTGAAGGGTACAATATAAGCAAAAGAACCAGAGGCGACATGAGGAAAAACTTGTTTACGCAGCGAGTGGTTAGGATCTGGAATGCACTGCCTGATAGGGTGGTGGAGGCCGACTCAATAGCAGCCTTCAAAAGAGACTTGTAAGAAAGGTACTGCAATAGGAGAAAAGATTGCAGGGATATGGGGAAAGTGCGGGGGGTTGGGACTGACTGGATTGCTCTTCGAAAGAGCCGGCGCAGACTCGATGGGCCCAATGGCCTCCTTCTCTGCTGTACTAGTCTATGATTCTAAGTTCTTTCTTTCTTCAACTTTTTTATTTTGGTTACTGATGCGCTATCAATTACTCAAAAGACTGAGGTTAAGCGAGTAACTAACAGGCTTTTATTAACAAGAGAATGAAGGTGTGCCTCGAGTGGTCGACCAGTCCAGAATACAGAGGGACTGTGGAGCAGTCACCTTTATACCTGGACTTGTGGGAGGAGTCAGCCGAGGCATGTACAGACATGTACACAGTGGAATACAAACAGTGGTTTACCACATTCACCCCTTGTTTAAAAATGAGTCCGGCGGGGTGAAGTGTATTAAAAGTTTGTGTATTGGAGTCTCCCCGGAGGTCTTGTCTGCCGCTGTGATCGACGTGGCGACGGCAGGGGTAGTGAAGCTTCCGGCGTCGAGTCCCGCGTAGGCTGGGGCACTGGTGTGTAGTCCTCGTGGGTGTCGACCGGGTCGCGGGGCCCAGGCGTGCCGTCTGCTGGGGTTGGATATTGGATCGTGGGGGGGGGTGGTAGTGGGTAGTGGGTTACTGTGGCCCCCGAGGGTGCGAGGTCTCGTATGGAGACTGTGTCCTCCCGCCCGTCCGGGTACGCAATGTAAGCATACTGGGGGTTGGCGTGGAGGAGGTCGACCCTCTCGACCAGGGGGTCCGTTTTATGGGTCCTCACGTGTCTTCTCTGTAGGACCGGCCCTGGGGACGTCAGCCATGGCGGTAGCGATGTCCCTGATGTGGACTTCCTTGGGAAGACAAACATTTTCTTATGAGGGGTGGTGTTAGTGGCAGTGCAGAGCAGTGACCGAATAGAGTGGAGTGCATCGGGGAGCACATCCTGCCAGCGGGAGGTCGGAAGGCCCCTAGACTTTAAGGCAAGCAGGGCGGCCTTCCAAACTGTCACATTCTCTCTTTCCACCTGTCCGTTCCCCCGGGGGTTGTAACTGGTCATAGAGTCATAGAGTCATAGAGTTATACAGCACGGATAGAGGCCCTTTGGCCCATCGTGTCCGTGCCGGCCATCAAGCCCTGTCTAATCTAATCCCATATTCCAGCATTTGGTCCGTAGCCTTGTATGTTATGGCATTTCAAGTGCTCATCCAAATGCTTCTTAAATGTTGTGAGGGTTCCTGCCTCCACAACCCTTTCAGGCAGTGAGTTCCAGACTCCAACCACCCTCTGGGTGAAAAAGTTCTTTCTCAAATCCCCTCTAAACCTCCCGCCCTTTACCTTGAATCTATGCCCCCTAGTTATTGACCCTTCTACTAAGGGAAAAAGCTCCTCAGTATCCATCCTATCTATGCCCCTCATAATTTTGTACACCTCAATCATGTCCCCCCTCAGCCTCCTCTGCTCCAAGGAAAACAAACCCAATCTGCCCAGTCTTTCTTCATAGCTGAAGCGCTCCAGCCCTGGTAACATCCTGGTGAATCTCCTCTGCACCCTCTCCAAAGCGATCACATCCTTCCTGTAGTGTGGCGACCAGAACTGCACACAGTATTCCAGCTGTGGCCTAACCAGTGTTTTATACAGCTCCATCATAACCTCCTTGCTCTTATATTCTATGCCTCGGCTAATGAAGGCAAGCATCCCATATGCCTTTTTTACCACCTTATCCACCTGTTCCGCCGCCTTCAGGGATCTGTGTACTTGCACACCCAGATCCCTCTGCCCCTCCGTCTTGCCTAGGGTCTTACCATTCATTGTGTATTCCCTTGCCTTGTTAGTCCCCCCAAAGTGCATCACCTCGCACTTTTCCGGGTTAAATTCCATTTGCCACTGTTCCGCCCATCTGACCAACCCATCTATATCATCCTGCAGACTGAGGCTACCCTCCTCGCTATTTACCACCCTACCAAATTTTGTATCATCCGCGAACTTACTGATCATACCTTTTACATTCATATCCAAGTCATTAATGTAGACCACAAACAGCAAGGGGTATTGCTTGTGGCAATACCCCTAGCGAGCAGGTACTGGCGGAGTTCGTCGCTCATAAACGATGAGCCCCGGTCGCTATGGATATAGCTGGGGAAACCGAACAGGGTGAAGAGGTCGTTCAGACATTTAATGACCGTGGCACTGGTCATGTCCGGGCAGGGGATGGCGAACAGGAAACGGGAGTACTCATCAATAATGTTGAGGAAGTACACATTACGGTCGGAGGAGGGGAGAGGCCCTTTAAAATCAACGCTCAGGCGCTCGAAGGGGCGAGTGGCTTTTATCAGGTGAGCCCTGTCTGGTCTATAAAAGTGCGGTTTGCACTCAGCGCAGACTTGGCAGTTCCTGGTCATGGTCCTGACCTCCTCAATGGAGAAAGGCAGGTTGCGGGCCTTGATGAAGTGGAAGAACCTGGTGACCCCCGGGTGGCAGAGGTCATTGTGGAGGGCCCGCAGTCTATCGATCTGCGCGCTGGCGCAGGTGCCACGCGATAGAGCATCCGGGGATTCATTGAGCTTCCCGGGCCGGTACAAGATCTCGTAATTGTAGGTGGAAAGTTCGATTCTCCACCTCAAGATCTTGTCGTTTTTGATTTTGCCCCTCTGCTTGTTGTTAAACATAAAAGCAACTGAACGCTGGTCAGTGAGCAGGGTAAATCGTTTTCCGGCCAGGTAGTGCCTCCAATGACGCACAGCCTCCACAATAGCCTGGGCCTCCTTCTCAACAGCGGAGTGTCTGGTCTCCGGGCCCTGGAGGGTTCGTGAAAAGAAGGCCACGGGTCTCCCCGCCTGATTAAGGGTAGCGGCCAGGGCAAAGTCGGACGCGTCGCTTTCCACCTGGAAGGGGATGGATTCATCCACTGCGTGCATGGTGGCTTTGGCAATGTCTTCCTTGATACGGTGGAAGGCTAAGCGGGCCTCTGCCGTCAAGGGAAAAGAGGTGGACTTGATCAGCGGAAGGGCCTTGTCCGCATAGTAGGGGACCCACTGGGCGTAATAGGAGAAAAACCCGAGGCACCTCTTCAGGGCCTTGAGGCAGTGGGGCAGTGGGAGTTCCATAATGGGACGCATCCGGTCGGGGTTGGGACCGATGACTCAGTGTTCCACAACACAGCCAAGGATGGTGAGGCGGGTTGTGTGGAATATGCACTTCTCCTTGTTATACGTCAGGTTCAGGAGTTGGGCGGTGCAGAGGAATTTTTCGAGGTTTGCGTCATGGTCCTGCAAGTCATGGCCGCAGATGGTCACATTGTCCAGATATGGGAAAGTGGCCTGCAACGCATTTTGTTCGACCATCCGGTCCATCCCCCTTTGGAAGACGGGGACCCCGTTGGTGACGCCAAAGGGAACCCTAAGGAAGTGATAGAGGCGGCCGTTTGCCTCAAAGGCAGTATACTGGCGGTCCTCAGGGCGGATAGGGAGCTGGTGGTACGCTGATTTCAGGTCAATGGTCGAGAAGACGTGGTACTGCGCGATCTGGTTGACCATATCAGCTATGCGGGGGAGTGGGTAAGCGTCCAGCAGGGTGTAGCGATTTATTGTCTGGCTGTAGTCGATGACCAGGCGCTGCTTCTCGCCGGTCTTAACGACCACAACCTGGGCTCGCCAGGGGCTGGTGCTGCCCTCAATAATCCCCTCCTTCAGGAGCCGCTCCACTTCGGTTTTAATGAAAACCCTGTCCCCGGCACTGTATCGCCTGCTCTTTGTGGCGATGGGCTTACAGTCGGGGGTGAGGTTAGCAAACAGTGGGGGGGGGGGGCGGTGACTCTGAGTGTGGAGAGGTTGCACCTGGTGCGCGGCGGGCAGTTTGGGAGCTGCTGGCTGCGGACTGTGAGTGGGGGGAGGGGTCCACCGTACGCCATCGTAACACTTTTAATGTGGCACTGGAAATCCAACCCCAGTAGAACGGCAGCGCAGAGGTGGGGCAGGACCAGAAGTTTAAAATTATCGTACACAGTCCCGTCTACTAAGAGTGTCACCATGCAGTAGCCGCCAATGTCCGCCGACTGGGACTCGGACGCCATAGAAATCCGCTGGTGCGCAGGCAGGACTGGGAGAGAGCAACGCCGCACCGTGTCGGGGTGGATGAAGCTCTCCGTGCTCCCAGAGTCAAAAAGGCAGATTGTTTCGTGACCATTTACCTTAATGTCCATTGTGGACTGGGCCAGTTGGTGCGGTCTCGCTTGGTCCAGCGTAACGGAGGCCAGCGTAGGGGTCGGTGTGTCATTGCGGGTATCAGATGAGGCGGTGTTGGGGGCCAAGATGGCGGCTGGCGTCCATGATCCCCATGTGGCTGGAGGCGTCCAAAATGGCTGCTGTTCCGGTGGTTCGCACATGGCTGGGGAGGCCCAAGATGGCGGCCCGCACGGCCCACACGCGGCGCTGCTGGGGTTCGGGGTGGCTTTGGCCCTGCCGATGCTGGCGTAGTGTCCCTTCTTCCCGCAGCTCGAGCAGATCGCATTTTTCGCCGGGCAGTGCGCTCTGGGGTGTTTGGCCTGGCCACAGAAGTAGCATTTCTGGCCTTGGGACACTGCTGTGGTAGTTGGGCCATTGCTGGGATGTGGCTGGGGTGGCACGGCGCTATGAGGCGGTCCTACCGTGTCCCAGGCTGTCGTTCCCCGCGGCGTCCACGGTGCAGAGGAGTAGGCATCCATGCCCCGGTAGGCTGCGTCCAATGATAGTGCGAGTTCAGAGGCCTTGTTGAGGTCGAGGTCACTCTGCTCTAAACAGTCACTGTCGGGTGTAATTGGACCTGTGGCCCGTCACAAAAGCGTCCCGGATAAGTTCCTCTGTGTACACAGTGGCCTTTACATCCTTACAACCACAGGCCCGGCCAAGCACAGACAGTGCCTGAAGGTATTCCTCGATCGATTCCCCAGGTTGTTGTTTACGACTCCCCAGGAGGTGCCTGGCGTACACCTCGTTCACTGAGCGCGTGTACTGGTCCTTGAGGAGCTTGAGAGCAGCCGTGTACGAGGTCGCGGCCTGGATGACCGAGTACGCTCGGTGGTTCACTTTGGAGATCAGGACATCCAGTTTGTCCTCATCCGATTTGACCGTTGCAGCGGAGGCGATCAGGAATTTTTCAAAGCATTTAAGCCAGTGAGCAAACTTGGTGGATGCGTCTGCCTCCTGATGGTCTAAGTCCAGGCATGCTGGTGTGAGGATCTTCTCCATTAAAGAAAATCTTGTTAATAAAATTGATGCGCTCTCAATTACTCAAAAGACTGAGGTTAAGCGAGTAACTAACAGGCTTTTATTAACAAGAGAATGAAGGTGTGCCTCGAGTGGTCGACCAGTCCAGAATACAGAGGGACTGTGGAGCAGTCACCTTTATACCTGGACTCGTGGGTGGAGTCAGCCGAGGCATGTACAGACATGTACACAGTGGAATACAAACAGTGGTTTACCACAGTTACATTCTAGCATTTTTGTACTGATAGAAGATCGATTGAAATTCTTCTCCAAACTCAGTATCTGGGGAGCCAGCTGCAGTTTAATGGGGAGTGTCTAAATCATTCTACTCTAAGTTAGAACCTGATGATGGGGCTCACGTTTTGCAATGACTTAATGGAGACTTTTTTTAAAATGGAATTAGTCCATCAATCTCTGTCTACAAGCCAAGCTACATCTGGACCGTAAAGATTTATGTGACTTAATGCTACAAAACTTCACTAACAAGCAAGACTGAAACACATGGTTATAAATCATCCGATTGCTGCTTGGACAATGGGACTTTCTATCTTCTCTTGTTTCAGCTGCTGCCCCTATGCCACACAATGTGCCCCTCAGAAATGCCCAGGCATCCCGGTGACTATCTTCTGTCAATCCCTTTCTCAGACTATCTGCTGGGAAGTTGGCCAAAAGTGACCTGCTGGGACTTGTCCACAAATCTTCCTTCCCTACCTGAACAGATCATTGATTTGAAGAAAGAAAGAACTTAGAATCATCGAATAGTACTGCACAGAAGGAGGCCGTTCAGCCCATCGAGTCTGCGCCGGCTCTTTCGAAGAGCTTGACTCCCCCCTTTGCTCTGTATCTCCCCAACCCCTCCCCATCCTCAATAGCATGATTGCGATTGGGAACTCATTTGTAACAAACTCTAAACCTTGTCCCCTGGCATGCAAGGTTGGAGCACCAATGTTTGGCGCCAGTACATCACCTTCCACTCCCATTATAACATACTGTAATGGGACTATTAGTGTGAGGAACATTTTAAGAAAATGCAGGCTGCGGAATTCATTTCAGTGAGAGATATTTGAGAGACATTTTGCTGAGAGATGTTTGATTCCTCAGGTAGATAGGAGCACAGGAAGTTGGTGTGATGCGGTATTACACATGCAGCACAATAGGAGGCCAGCTTAAGATCGCACCTCGTGTAGAGTGATCAGAGGAGAGCAAGCTTCATACAGAATGATCTAAACAGGCAGGAATGGGGTGGGTGAGGGGGGCGGCATTCGCAGTCTCCTGGCTCTTATTCCTGTTCAATAGCCCATGGTGTGCTCCAGCAGAGAGGGTCTGGAAGCCTCGTGGGATGGATTGCGCTGAGAATCCTCCATGGACCGGAGTGAGAAAGGTGTTGTAAATTGTTTAAGGATTCCACCCACTCCCCCTTCCTAGATGTTCTTCAGGCTCTGAGGCCTTCTGGTTACCACAAGGCCCTGGTGGTAGTGAGCAGGAGTGTAGCTGTCTTGAGAGGCCTCTAGTTTCTACAACCCGCCCCCACCCCACCACCACTCTGAACCCATGCAAGGCCCTACTAGAAGGTGGGCCTGCACTACGTGTGTGCCTTGGCCATGCAAGTATTCTGAGCCTGGATCGTGAGCGCCTCCTCTTCACAGGTGCAATGTACTTCAGGAGCACTGAGCGTTCCTCAGGTACCCCCGGGACGCAAATGAGCCCTCTGCATTCTGTCCGTGTGTCGCTCTATAATTATTCATTACCAATTGATTCCTTGGTTTGACAACAGCAGCTCTATGCTCTGTAAACTGGCCACAGTGACCCAAGCACACGGGATAAAGAAATGACATAAGAGGAAGGGATCACTTCAAAACCGAGCTACAATGGACGAAGGTAGAAAACTGCAGTTCCTAAGTTGGGAGGTGATAAAATATTGGACGTCACAATGCTGGAAAATACTGTGACATGCCGGCGAAAGTCTCGGACTCAGTGGCATCGCTGGCAGACAGAGGCCTCAAAATCTGAAAGGCCCAAATGTGGGATGCGGCGTGTGAGTAACATGTGCCGAGAAACTCCAGTATGATTTGGACAGGTTGGGTGAGTGGGCAGATGTATGGCAGATGCAATATAATGTGGATAAATGCGAGGTTATCCACTTTGGTGGCAAAAACAGGAAGGCAGATTATTATCTGAACGGCAATAGATTGGGAGAAGGGGAAGTGCAACGAGACCTGAGTGTCCTTGTGCACCAGTCGCTGAAGGTAAGCATGCAGGTGCAGCAGGCGGTTAAGAAGGCAAATGGTATGTTGGCCTTCGTAGCGAGACGATTCGAGTACAGGAACAAGGATGTCTTGCTGCAGTTGTACAGGGCCTTGGTGAGACCACATCTTGAGTATTGTGTGCAGTTTTGGTCGCCTTATCTGAGGAAGGATATTCTTGCCATGGAAGGAGTTCAGCGAAGATTCACCAGGCTGATACCTGGGATGGCAGGAATGACGTATGAGGAGAGATTGGGACGATTGGGCTTGTACTCGCTGGAGTTTAGAAGAATGAGAGGGGATCGCATTGAAACTTATAAAATTCTGGCAGGACTGGACAGACTAGATGCAGGGAGGATGTTCCCGATGGTCGGGGAGTCCAGAACCGGGGTCACAGTCTAAGGATAAGGGGTAGGCCTTTTAGGACAGAAATGAGGAGGAATTTCTTCACCCAGAGAGTGGTGAACCTGTGGAATTCAGAAGGCCAATTCATCTATATATATAAAAGAGCTCTTCTGTCTGTCTGTCCCGATGTCTGTCCCGATGTCTGTCTGTCTGTCCGTCCATTCTCTATACGTTTGAAAGTTACAGAGCGTACCGACGCGCGCGTCGCCTCAAAAGAAAGCTTGCGATTCCGGACCGGTCATAGGCGTATTTACGTTTCGGCCGGACAAAAATCCTGCCCGCGGTATCCCAAAAACGTTCAGCGTTCCGCTCATTAGCATCTCATTAGCGACCGTGTGACGTCGAGGTCCACCAATCGGACAGCGGGTTCCTTCCTACAGTTGAGTGTCGAGTGACTCGACGATTGACCAATCCTACGCTTCGGTGACCTGACCGGTCGACCAATCGGTGCGTGTGTGGGCGGGCCTTATCCTTCTGAACCGAGGTGAGTGGCCGCCATCTTGATTTTTCACAATTTTTCCCCCCACACTTTCTGTGTGTTAGGGAACTAAGGTAAATATTTTAATGATGTGTTAGGGAATTAAATAACAATTTAATACGGGGGGGGGAGAGCCTCGGGAAATCGCGGGGGGGGGAGAGCCTCGGGAAATCGCGGGGGGGGAGAGCCTCGGGAAATCGCGGGGGGGGGAGGAGAGCCTCGGGAAATCGCGGGGGGGGAGAGCCTCGGGAAATCGCGGGGGGGGGGAAGAGCCTCGGGAAATCGCGGGGGGGGGGCGAGCCTCGGGAAATCGCGGGGCGCTCGCGCCACCCGCACTGACCGCGCATGCGCCGCCCGCACTGACCGCGCATGCGCCGCCCGCACTGACCGCGCATGCGCCGCCCGCACTGCCCGCGCATGCGCCGCCTGCACTGACCGCGCATGCGCCGGCCGCCCGCCCACAGCGGCCGTCCATCAGCCGCGCGATACGCGGGGGACCTCAGCTGCGGACCTCAGGCGCTAGGCAGGGGGAGGGGCCGGAGAGAGGGACAGAGGGGAGTGGGGGAGCGGGGGAGGCGAGGGAGAGGAGGGGAGGGGAGGGAGAGGAGGGGAGGGGAGGGGAGGGAGGGGAGGGAGGGATAGGACAGGGAGAGGGAGAGGACATGACAGGGAGAGGGGGGACACACAGGGGCAGGGAGACCAAGCGCCCCAAAATTGCCCTCGCGCCCCAAAATTGCCCTCGCAACACGGGGCTCCCCAGCTAGTTAAATATATTCAAGAAGGAGTTAGATATATTTCTTAAGGCTAAAGGGATCAAGGGATATGGGGAGAAGGCAGGGACAGGGTACTGAGTTTGGATGATCAGCCATGGTCTCATTGAATGGCGGGGCAGGCTTGAGGGGCCGAATGGCCTACTCCTGCTGCTATTTTCTATGTTTCTATGACTTCAATGTTGTTCACAATAAGCAGCAGCCAAGTTCACTCTGATGTTAGTGGGTGTGAAGCAGCTGCCGTGCTTCCACCGGGACTCACCATCGAGTGACAACGGGAAAAGTGAATCAGGAAATGCCTGTTTCTCTTAGTTTACAAGCATAATGACAATAAGGATTTACCTCGGAGGGGGGGGGGGCGGGGAGGAATCACTGTTGGCCCTGAAATTCCCTGGGGACTCTCCCCGTCTCCCGCCGCAACATCGAGCCATTTCTCTGGTGGCGGGGGATGGCAGGAGATGAGTTAACGAGGAATTTCAGGGCTGTTGTTGTTTTTGTTTGGAAACTGTGTTGATTTGCGAGATGTCAGCCCTGGCTCAAGCTCGCCTCTGCATCAAAGGCTGTGGGTTCAAGCCCCACTCCAGAGACTTGGGCACAGAACCCAGGCTGACACTCCCAGTGCAGTACTGAGGGAGCACTGCACTGTCGGAGGGTCAGTACTGAGGGAGTGCTGCACTGTGGGACGGTCAGTACTGAGGGAGTGCCGCACTGTCGGAGGGTCAGTACTGAGGGAGCGCTGCACTGTCGGAGGGTCAGTACTGAGGGAGCACTGCACTGTCGGAGGGTCAGTACTGAGGGAGTGCCGCATTGTCGGAGGGTCAGTACTGAGGGAGTGCCACACTGCCGGAGGGTCAGTACTCAGGGAGTGCCGCACAGTCAGAGGGGCAGTACTGAGGGACAGCTGCACTGTCGGAGGGTCAGTACTGAGGGAGTGCCGCACAGTCAGAGGGGCAGTACTGAGGGAGCGCTGCACTGTCAGAGGGTCAGTACTGAGGGAGCGCTGCACTGTCAGAGGGTTAGTACTGAGGGAGTGCCGCACAGTCAGAGGGGCAGTACTGAGGGAGTGCTGCACTGTTGGAAGGTCAGTACTGAGGGAGCGCTGCACTGTCGGAGGGTCAGTACTGAGGGAGTGCCGCACTGTCGGAGGGACAGCACTGAGGGAGTGCTGCACTATGGGAGGGTCAGTACTGAGGGAGTGCTGCACTGTTGGATGGTCAGTACTGAGGGAGCGCTGCACTGTCGGAGGGCCAGTACTGAGGGAGTGCCACACTGTTAGAGGGACAGTACTGAGGGAGTGCTGCACTGTGGGAGGGTCAGTACTGAGGGAGTGCTGCACTGTCGGAGGGTGAGTACTGAGGGAGTGCTGCACTGTCGGTGGGGCAGTACTGAGGGAGTGCCGCACAGTCGGAGGGGCAGTACTGAGGGAGTGCTGCACAGTCGGAGGGTCAGTACTGAAGGAGCGCCGCACTGTCAGAGGGGCAGTACTGAGGGATCGCTGCACTGTTGGAGGGTCAGTACTGAGGGGGTGCTGCACTGTCGGAGGGTCAGTACTGAGGGAGTGCCGCACAGTCAGAGGGGCAGTACTGAGGGAGTGCTGCACTGTCGGAGGGTCAGAACTGAGGGAGTGCCGCACTGTCAGAGGGGCAGTACTGAGGGAGCGCCGCACTGTCGGAGGGTCAGTACTGAGGGAGTGCTACACTGTCGGAGGGGCAGTACTGAGGGAGTGCCGCACTGTCAGAGCGGCAGTACTGAGGGAGCGCCGCACTGTCGGAGAGGCAGTACTGAGGGAGCGCTGCACTGTCGGAGGAGCAGTACTGAGGGAGTGCCGCACTGTCGGAGGAGTACTGAGGGAGTGCCGCACTGTCGGAGGGTTAGTACTGAGGGAGTGCTGCACTGTCGGTGGGGCAGTACTGAGGGAGTGCCGCACAGTCGGAGAGGCAGTACTGAGGGAGTGCTGCACTGTCGGAGGGGCAGTACTGAGGGAGCGCCGCACTGTTGGAGGGGCAGTACTGAGCGAGTGCTGCCGTGTCGGAGGGCCAGTACTGAGGGAGCGCTGCACTGATGGAGGGGCAGTACTGAGGGAGTGCTGCACTGTCGGAGGGGCAGTACTGAGGGAGTGCTGCACTGTCGGAGGGCCAGTACTGAGGTAGTGCTGCACTGTCGGAGAGGCAGTACTGAGGGAGTGCTGCACTGTCGGAGGAGTCGTTTATTACATGCAATATTAAGCCGAGGCCCCTTCTGCTCTCTCAGGTATTTCTAAAAGATCCCTCGGTATTATTCGAGGAGGAGCAGGAGAGTTCTCCTCGGTGTTCTGGCCCAATGTTTATCCCTCAGTGTCATAAAAACCGATGATCTGGTCATTATCACTTTGTTGTTTGTGGGACCTTTCTGCACAAATTGTCTGCTGGGTTTCCTACATTACAACAGTGAATACATCTCAAAAGTACTTATAGAATCATAGAAATTTACAGCACAGCTGGAGGCCATTCGGCCCATCATGTCTGTGCTGACTGAAAAAGAGCTCTCCAGCCTAATCCCACTTTCCAGCTTTTGGTCCATAGCCTTGTAGGTTACAGCACTTCAAGTGCATATCTGAGTACTTTTTAAATGTGATGAGGATTTCTGCTTCCTCCACCCTTTCAGGCAGTGAATTCCAGACCCCCACCACCCTCTGGGTGAAAACATTTCTCCTCAATATCCCTCTATTTCTTCTACCCATTACTTTAAATCTATGCCCCCTGGTTATTGACCTCTCTGCTAAGGGTAATAGGTCATAGAAACATAGAAACATAGAAGGTAGGAGCAGGAGTAGGCCATTCAGCCCCTCGAACCTGCTCCGCCATTCAATGAGATCATGGCTGATCATCCAAATTCAGTACCCTGTCCCTGCTTTCTCCCCATATCCCTTGATCCCTTTAGCCTTAAGAAATATATCCAACTCCTTCTTGAATATATTTAATGAATTGGCCTCTACTGCCTTCTGTGGTAGAGAATTCCACAGGTTCACCACTCTCTGGGTGAATAAATTCCTCCTCATCTCTGTCCTAAATGGGTTACTCCTTATCCTAAGACTGTGACCCCCTGGTTCTGGACTCCGTGACCATCGGGAACATTCTTCCTGCATCTAGTCTGTCTAGTCCTGTTAGAATTTTATAAGTTTCAGTGAGATCCCCTCTCATTCTTCTAAACTCCAGCGAGTACAAGCCCAATCGACCCAATCTCTCCTCATACGTCATTCCTGCCATCCCAGGTATCAGCCTGGTGAATCTTCGCTGCACTCCTTCCATGGCAAGAACATCCTTCCTCAGATAAGGCGAACAAAACTGCACACAATACTCAAGATGTGGTCTCACCGAGGCCCTGTACAACTGCAGCAAGACATCCTTGTTCCTGTACTCAAACCCTTTCGCTACGAAGGCCAATATACCATTTGCCTTCTTAAACGCCTGCTGCACCTGCATGCTTACCTTCAGCGACTGGTGCACAAGGACGCCCAGGTCTCGTTGCACTTCCCCTTCTCCCAATCTATTGCCATTCAGATAATAATCTGCCTTCCTGTTTTTGACACCAAAGTGGATAACCTCACATTTATCCACATTATATTGCTTCTGCCGAATCACCCAACCTGTCTAAATCATACTGGAGTTTCTCGGCATCCTCTTCACAGCACACGCGTCCACCCAGCTTTGTGTCGTCTGCAAACTTGGAGATATTACATCTAGTTCCCTCGTCCAGATCATTAATATATATTGTGAATAGCTGGGGTCCAAGGACCAATCCCTGCGGTACCCCACTAGTCACTGCCTGCCACTCGGAAAAAGAGCCGTTTATTCCAACTCTGCTTTCTGTCTGTCAACCAGTTCTCTATCCAAGTCAATACCTTGCTCCCAATCCCATGTGCCTTAACTTTACATGCTAATCTCTTATGCGGGACCTTATCGAAAGCCTTTTGAAAGTCTAAATACACCACATCCACTGGTTCTCCCTTATTTATTTTACCAGTTACATCCTCAAAAAATTCCAGTAGATTAGTCGAGCACGATTTACCTTTTGTAAATCCATGTTGACGTTTTCCGACCTGGCCACTGTTTTCCAAGTGCTCTGCTATTACATCTTTTATAATGGACTCTAGCATTTTCCCCACTTCCGATGTCAGGCTTACCGGTCTGTAATTCCCCGTTTTCTCTCTACCACCTTTTTTGAACAGTGGGATAATATTAGCTACCCTGCAATCCATGGGTACTGTTCCAGAGTCTATCGAATTTTGGAAGATGACCAGCAATGCATCTACTATTTCTAGGGCCACTTCCTTAAGTACCCTAGGATATAGATTATCAGGCCCTGGGGATTTATCGGCCTTCAATCCCGTCAATTTCTCTAACACCATTTCCGTACAAATACTGATTTCTATCAGTTTCTCCCTTTCATTAGACCCTATGTTCCCCGACATCTCTGGGAGGTTATTTGTGTCCTCCTTTGTGAAGACAGAACCAAAGTATGTATTTAATTGGTCGGCCATTTCTTTGTTCCCCATTATAAATTTCCCTGATTCTGACTGCAAGGGACCTACGCTTGACTTCACCAATCTTTTTCTCTTCACAATATCTATAAAAGCATTACAGTCAGTTTTTATGTTCCTTGAAAGCTTGCTCTCATACTCTATTTCCCCCTCTTAATTAATCCCTTTGTCCTCTGTTGAATCCTAAACTGCTCCCAAACCTTAGGTTTACTGCTTCCTATCCAGTCTATCTAGGTGTTATGTCTGACATTTGGTGATAGGTACTCGATTGCCTTGGCCTGAGCACATGGAGTTTGATAGTGCGGTTATCATTGTATTGTGTATAGGTATTCGATTGCTTGTGCCTGGAAGTGTGTGTGTGGCAGCCATGATTAAAGCAGCATGAACTGAACTCACTGACGGTCTCTGGATTATCTTTGCAAACACAACATTTGGCGACAAGGATGGCTGAAATCTCTCTTCCACCACCTCCTCCCTTCCTTGCACTACCAGGTGAGCCCCCGATCCCATGGGTTCGCTGGTTACAGTCCTTTGAAACCTATCTCATTGCTCTTGGACTAGAAACTGTGAGTACGGCTCGGAAAAAGGCACTGTTATCCCATTGCTTGGGAGCAGAGGGCCAGTGTGTTCTTGGGACATTGTGCACAGCAGACTCAATCCAAACATATGATGAGGCTGTGGCTCTGTTAAGCACACACTTCTCTGCCCCACAAAGTGCCCTCCTGCGGCGATTCATTTTTAGACAGTGTCACCAACTCCTCGGCGAGTCAGTGCATCAATACGTGGCTTATTTGAGGGGGTTAGCTAGCTCGTGCAAGTTCGGTGCATTACAAGATGAGATGGTGCGTGATCAACTAATAGAGCACACAAACAATGTGAGAGTGCGTGAAAGACTGTTACTCGAGTCCGACGATCTGTCGTTGTCACAGGCAGTCAATATTGCCTTTCAAGTGGAGTCTGCAGCCGAATGTGCAACGAAACTAGCGCACTCACCCAGTGACAGCGCCCTCGGCCCCGACAGCTCTGACACGGTAATGCTCGCAGGACAGCAGCAATGCACGCTACCGCGGCAACAGTGTGGAAACTGCGGATCTCGTTCACATGCTACCAGAGCACAGAATTGCCCCGCACGCGGCAAGCCTGTCGCAACTGTGGAAAACAAAATCACTTTGCCAATGTCTGCCGCTCTGCCCCAGTTGCTACAAATGAACACTCTCAGTCCTCAAGCACTATAATTCACAATGTGAGCTCTGGGCCAGTAGTGGCTTTCAAATCATGCACAATTAACCTGAATGATGTGTGCATCCCGCTGATGTTGGATACCGGTACCAGCGTCTCACTGCTGAATGTGGACACATTCAAACACTTTTTCAGCTCCCTGCCACTCTCTGCGCCCTCCACTACCCTTTGCGGGTATGGTAATTCGAAAATTGGACTAGTGGGCTCAGTCAACCTCACTGTACGCTATGGAACAAAAGTTTTGCCAGATTTTTGTTTTCATGTGGCACGCCAAGGAGCTAACCTGATGGGACTGGATCTTTTCACTGACCTGGGTTTTTCTCTCTTGGACACCGGCGGGTCTGCGATTCTGCGCGTCGCCTCACCGTGGCGCCAAACATGGCCAGCACTCTTCAAGGGTCTGGGCTGCCTGACTGCCTTCACCCACCAGGCCATGGTTGACTCCACCGTTACCCCTGTCATTCAGCCACTGCACCGCAACCCACTTGCTCTCCATGACGGGGTCACAGCTGAATTAAAGCAGCTACTGGAAGCCGGCATCATCGAACCTGTTGATGCCTCCCCATGGGTCTCCAACCTGGTGGTCGCAACGAAAAAGTCAGGTGGTCTACGCGTCTGTGTCGATCTTCGAGCAGTGAATAAGGCCGTAATCCTTGACAAGTATCCACTGCCCACGTCAGAGGAACTCACAGCGCAGTTTTATGGTTCCATTCTGTTCTCGAAACTGGACCTTCGACAGGGCTATCTACAGGTTCCCCTCCACCCCAGCAGCAGGGACCTCACTGCTTTTGTGACACATGCTGCCGTCTTTCGGTACACCAGGATGCCATTCGGACTTGGCTCTGCACCCAGCTGCTTCCAAAAGGTGATGGCCTCTGTGCTCGCGGGCATTCCTGGGGTGGCCATCTACCTGGATGACATCGTCGTGCATGGGCTCTCGACATCCACTCACGACGAACGCCTTCACAGAGTTTTCACAGCTCTAGCAAAACACAAGCCCACACTGAATGGCGAAAAGTGTGTCTTTGCTGTTTCAGAGATCGAATTTGTGGGGTTTCGGTTGTCGGCTGACGGTATATCCCCACTCCAGTCAAACGTGGATGCCATTCACAGCATCCCAGAACCCAGCTCTGCAGCACAGGTTGCCTCCTTCCTTGGCATGACTGGGTACTACCTGAAGTTTTTGCCCCAGTACTCAGCCACCACAGCCTCATTGCGCCAGCTCCTGCGAAAGGATGAGCCCTGGGTGTGGTCACAAGCCTGTACGGAAGCTGTTCACCTCCTCAAATCGCAGCTCACGTCGCCTCCAGTGTTGGCTCACTTTGACATCGCCAGCCCCACCCTCGTCACCTGCGACATGTCCGCTGCAGCTGTGGGGGCAGTGCTATCGCAGATACGGAATGGAGTGGAGAAACCAATCGCCTTTGCATCCCGAGCCCTTAGCCCCACCGAACAGAAGTACTCAGCAGGAGAGCGTGAGGCGCTGGCGTGTGTCTGGGCATGTGAGCGGTGGCACCTGTACACGTATGGCCGTGCTTTCACCCTGCGAACCGATCACCAGGCTCTCACTGCCCTGCTGTGGACATCCGACACGGGCCACAGACCACTGCGTCTACACCGCTGGTCTGACCGCCTCCGCCAATACAATTTCAGTCTCCAGTTCACACCAGGACGTGACAATGTTGTTGCAGATCTGCTCTCCCGCACTATCTCTGCCCCAGCCCCACTCGTCGGGTCTGAACAAGTGGAACAGGATATCGTCCAGATGCTGCACATGCCTCTCCTAACCACAGTCTCTCTCCAGGAGCTCAAAGAGGCCTCTGAACAGGATCCGGCCCTCCCCCAGCTGTGCACCTTCATCAGAGATGGCTGGCCTCGCAAGGTGCCTGAGGAACTGTCTGCCTACTCCAGAGTTAAGAGGAGCTCTCCTGCTGGAATGACTCCTGTGTTGCACGTGGGCTCTGCACTGTGGTCCCAAGTGCCCTTCGTGCACGTGTTTCATCCATGGCGCATGAGGGCCACTTGGGCATAGTGAAGCTCAAACAACGATGCCGAGACCTACTGAGGCGGCTGGGTATCGACAGGCAAATCGAGGCCCTGGTCAAGGACTGTGCAGCCTGCCTTGTAAGTGGCAAGCTCCCCCACCCCTGCAACCCCTTGCCTGGCCCTCTCAGCCCTGGGAGCACCTGCAGCTGGACGTCTGCGGGGAGATCCATGGTGTCCCCCACCATCATCGGTTCCTAGTGGTGACCTATGACCTGCACTCAAAATGGCCAGATGTCACTGCCGTGGGCTCCGTCACCTCTCGGGTCATCATTGATATCCTTGAGTCCCTCTTCTCCCGCTGGGGGCATCCAAAGGCCATCACCACAGACAATGGCCCCCAAATGGACTCTTCGGAACTCTCCTCTTACCTTGAGAGCAAGGGCATCCGTCACATTCGCACAGCGTACTACCACCCCGAGTCAAATGGGGGGGGTGGAGCGTTTTAACCAGATGCTGAAAAATGGCCTCAGAGCACACCTATCCCAGGGGTGCGCGTTTGACAAGGCCCTCCTCCACACACTGCTGCACTACAGAGCCTCCCAGCATTCCACTACAGGGGTCTCACCCGCATCCCTCATGCTAGGCCGTGAGCTCATGCCGCCCCTTGGCAGGCTCCGCCCCTCGCTAGCTCAGAGCCCTGCTCCACCGGCTCAAGCCACAGTCGCTAGACAGCAGGAGAAGATGAAACTCCGCTTCGACCAGTCGAAGAGGACCAAGGCGCCCAACATCTCAGTCTCCGATTGGGTCAGAGTCCGCAGGCCTCACCGCAATAATAAGATGGCGTCATTCTGGTCCTGCCCTCTCCAAGTCAGCCGCCAACTTGGACCAGCCACTTTCTGCCTCACTGACGGCTCTCGGTGGCATGCCAGCCGCCTTCGGAAGGTGCCAGCACCCCCTGATGCGGGATTTTACGGACCTAACCCCCAAGCCTTACCCCCAGAGTGGCGGGATGCACATGTGGCTCAGCCAGCCAATCCGCAAGCAGATATTGTGCCTCAGCCTGCTCTTCACCAGTCCACACCTCGGCCTGTTCGTACACGTTCTCGCCCTGGCCACCTACAGGACTTTGTCACTACATTTCATGTTTGAAATTCTGTGAGGGGGGAGGAAATGTTATGTCTGACATTTGGTGATAGGTACTCGATTGCCTTGGCCTGAGCACATGGAGTTTGATAGTGCGGTTATCATTTTATTGAGTATAGGTATTCGATTGCTTGTGCCTGGAAGTGTGTGTGTGGCAGCCATGATTAAAGCAGCATGAACTGAACTCACTGACGGTCTCTGGATTATCTTTGCAAACACAACACTAGGCTCCTCATAATTTTATACACCTCAATTAAATCTCCCCTCAGCCTCCTCTGTTCCAAAAAAAAATAACCCCAGCCTATCCAATCTTTCCTCATAGCTAAAATTCTCCAGTCCTGGCAACATCATCGTAAATCTCCTCTGTACCCTCTCTAGTGCATTCACATCCTTCCTGTAATGTGGTGACCAGAACTGTACACAGTATTCTAGCTGTGGCCTAACTAGTGTTTTATGCAGTTCAAGCATAACCGCTCTGTTCTTATATTCTATGCCTCGGCTAATAAAGGCAAGTATCCCGTATGCCTTTTTACCCACCTTATCTACCTGTCCTGCTACCTTCAGGGATCTGTGGACATGCATTCCAAGGTCTCTCTGATCCTCTGCACTTCTCAGTATCCTACCATTTTTTGTGTATTCCCTTGCCTTGTTAGCCCTCCCCAAATGCATCACTTCACTTTTCTCAGGATTGAATTCCATTTGTCACTTTTCTGCCCACCTGACCAGTCCACTGATATCGTCCTACAGTCTACAGCTTTCTCCTCACTATCAACCACACGACCAAATTTTGTGTCATCTTAATCATGCCCCTACATTGAAGTCTAAATCATCATTGCTATATACCACAAAAAGCAAGGGACCCAGTACTGAACCCTGCGGAACCCCACTGGAAGCAGTTTTCCAGTCACAAAAACACCCGTCAACCATTACCCTTTGCTTCTTGCGACTGAGCCAATTTTGGATTCCATGAGCTTTTAATTTTCTGACCAGTCTGCCATGTGGAACCTTGTCAAAAGCCTTGCTAAAATCCATGTAGACTATATCAAACACGCTACCCTCATCGACCCTCCGTGTTACCTCCTCAAAAAATTCAATCATGAATTTCCCTGAGCAAATCCATGCTGACTGTCCTTGATTAATCCATGTCTTTGTAAATGATGATTAATACTGTCCTTCAGAGTTTTTTCCCAATAATTTGCCCACCACTGAGGATAGGCTGACTGGCCTGTAATCACTCGGTCCGTCCCTTTCTCCCTTTTTAAATAATGGTAGAACGTTAGCAGTCCTCCAGTCCTCCGGCACCACACCTGTAGCTAGAGAGTAGAGGTGTGGTTTTGGGAAGATTTGAAGATGTGAAAGGCATCGTATCAATGCAAGTTCTTTTCTTTCTCATAGTTAGCAGACTACAGAGAGATTAAGCTCCGCATAAACAGAGCATCTGCTTTTCTGATACGCAATACGCAGTGTCTCCCAGTAAGGACACACCCCACTGACTAAGACCAAAGAACTTAGAAGCAGCTTAGCAGCAGCCAGGGCTTGAGCACATCCAGGCATGTATAATAGCACTGCTGGAGTTTAACTGGTACAACATACAGCAGAGACCAGTGGCCAGTTCTCACTATGTGGCATCTAGGAGCACCATATCCATTTCTCTCCTATACTCTGCCAATACTCACTGGAGTTTAGAAGAATGAGAGGTGATCTCATTGAAACATACAAGATTCTGAAGGGTAGATGCTGAGAGGTTGTTTCCCCTGGCTGGAGAGTCTAGAACTAGGGGGGTATAGTTTCAGGATAAGGGGTCAGCCATTTAAGTCTGAGATGAGGAGGAATTTCTTCATTCAGAGGGTTGTGAATCTTTGGAATTCTCTGCCCCAGAGGGCTGTGAATGCTGAGTCGTTGAGTATATTCAAGGCTGAGATTGATAGATTTTTGGACTCTCGGGGAATCAAGGGATATGGAGATCGGGCGGGAAAGTGGAGTTGAGGTCGATGATCAGCCATGATCTTATTGAATGGCGGAGCAGGCTCGAGGGACCGTATGGCCTACTCCTGCTCCTATTTCTTAAGTTCTTATTAGAGCATTAGATTCCAGGGCTACCGGAATCCCAGTGAGAGGTTTACCTCTTCAGGCCCCATCAACAAGGCAGGTTGATCAATCATCAGAAATACCATGGAATGCTAGACACCTACACAAAAAGATAGCAACATGCAGGAGGCCGTGCACGTAGAGAGACCGGACATGTTTTGGGTCCGTACCCTTCATCAGAACTGATAAGCAAGAGGTTGGCAAGTATAAAAAAGAGGAAGGGGGGGTGGAGGAGTGAAATTTACACATTATCCCAAAGGATTGGTCACATTCAATTTCCTATCCTTCCTCCCAACGTGTGTCCATGTCTGGTGGGGGCAGCACACTAACCCTCAGTACAAACCTCTCAACTAACACACAGTTGGAGACCTGGCTTGGAACGTCTGACCCTACACATGTCTTGGGGAACTTGATGCTGTCACCAGGAGCCTGAAATGTGAAATGTTCCATTTCCCAACACCAACATTTTTCACCGTACGCTACAGAAGGTTGAGAGGATAAGTGACGGGGGTGGATCTGGACTTTTGGTTCGGCTATCAGCAGCGAGGCGGCATCTGCAATTTAAGGTTCCCCCTGGCCTGATTTGAATTGGGCAGGCAAGCTGCGGACACCAAACGCATGGCACAGGCACGATGGGCTGAATGGCCTCCTGTGCTGTATGATTCTATAATGAGCGAGTGGTGATATCCTATGTACGAGCTCTGGCCCAAGTGAGAGCAAGAGAGCAATTCATTGCTTCCCTGAAAAACTGAAAAAATGATTCCATAAACTTTGACAGTTACTTTTTTCAAGGTCCTTGATTAGGGCTGCTCAGTCTCCCTGCCAATGTTTCTTCCCAAATCTTCGCTTCTGACCACCTTTGAGATTTCGAGACACATAAGCCTCAATTTCCGACTGCCATCATTTAAGTGTTGCCATTTTGCAGCAAGTGGTGTAATAACAGAAGCTCAGGGTCGTCATTCCCAAATATGGTGTTTATGCTAATGAGCTTTGTGTTACTTTATTGTATAAAAGAAATAGATACAAATTTCATTGGATATCTGCACTGCTCACTCTGTCCCATACAAGCTCCACTGCACTTAGTGCAAGCTTCAATAACATTACTCCTATCAACAGTTCCAGTGAAACTTCCCTAATTACTCTGGTCTGACAGCAGTGCTTTAAACATATTTCTACAGTGTCCCAGTTGTACAGGGAGATTACCACTCGCAGTGCACTAACTAGCTGCAGAACCTCCTGAGCTGATGCTGGTTTAAGTTCTAGAATCAGTAGTAAATCACTTCCCATTCACTCTATGTGTGGAATTCCAATGGATCTGGGGAGGGTAATTCAGCTACACCTGGCCTCAGGACCCCTGAGCTAGGGAGAGGCAAATCAGCTAGAGTTCGCACTCCTAATTGCTATCCAGTGACTCCTGTTAGAAAATGTGTGTATATGTGTGTGCGTGTGCGCATGTCGGTGTTTGTGCATGCATACATGTCTGTGCATGTGTGTGTATATGTGCGTGCGTGTGTATATGTGCATGCGTGTGTATGTGTGTGCGTATGTGTGTGCGTGTGTATATGTGTGTACGTGTGTGAGTGTATATGTGTGTGTGTGTACATGTGCGTGTGTGTGTATGTGTGTGTATGTGTGCGTGCACGTGTGCATGTGTATATATGTGTGTATATATGTGTGCAAGTATAGGTGTGCGTGTTTGTATATGTGTGTGCATGTGTATATGTGTGCATGTGTATATGTGTGCATGTGTATGTGTGTGTGTGCGTATATGTGTGTGTGTGCGTGTGTATATGTGTATATGTGTGTGTGTGCTTGTGTGTATATGTGTGTGCGTGTGTATATGTGTGTTTTTATCTGTGTCTGTGTGTATGTGTACGTGTGCGTGTGTATGTGTGTACGTGTGTATATGTGCATGTGTGTGTATATGTGTGTGCATGTGTATAGGTGTGTGCATGCGTATAGGTGTGTGCATACATATAGGTGTGTGCATGCGTATAGGTGTGTGCATGTGCATAGGTGAGTGCATGTGTATGTGTGTGCATGTGTATATGTGCGTGTGTATATGTGCCTGCATGTGTATGTGTGTGTGCATGTGTATATGTGGGTGTGTGTGTATCTGTATATGTGCATGTGTGTGTATAGGTGTGTGCATGTGTATGTGTGTGCATGTGTATATGTGTGTGTATGTGCGCGTGTGTATGTGTGCGTGCATGTGTATATGTGCATGCATGTGTATATGTGCGTGCATGTGTATATGCATGTGTACATGTGAGCGTGTATATTTGTGTGTGCATGTGCACGTGTATGCGTGCATGTGTACATGTGTGTGCATGTGTATATGTGCGTGTGTGTGTATATGTGTGTATATATGTGTGCGTGTGTGTGTACATGAGTGCGTGTTTATATGTGCATGCATGTGTATGTGTGTATATGTGTGTACATGAGCATGTGTGCATGTGTGCGCATGTGTACATGTGCATGTGTATGTGTGCGTGTGTATATGTGTGCAAGTGTATATGTGTTTGCATGTGTATATGTGTGTGCGTGTTTATATGTGTGTATGTGTGTATATATGCATGAATATGTGAGTGTATATGTGTGTGCATGTATATGTGTCTGTGTGTATATGTGCGTGCGTGTGTATATGTGTGTATATATGTGTGCATGTGAATAGGTGCATGCATGTGTATGTGTGGGCATGTGTGTGTGCATGTGTATAGGTGTGAGCATGTGTAGGTGTGTGCATGTGTATGTGTGCGTGCATGTGTATATGTGTGTGCATGTGTATATGTGCGTGTGTATATGTGCGTGCATGTGTATATGTGCGTGCGTGTGTATATGTGTGTGCGTGTGTATATGTGTGTGTATATATGCGTGCGTGTGTATATGTGCGTGTGTATATGGGCGTGCGTATATGTGCATGTGTGTGCCTGTGTATGTGTGTGTGTGTGAATATGTGTGTGTTTATATGTGCATGCATGTGTATATTTGCATGCATGTGTATATATGCATGTACATGTGTGTGTACATATATGTGCGTATGTGTGTGCATTTGTCTATATGTGTGCACATGTGTGTATGTGTGTACATGTGTGTGTGAGCATGTGTATGTGTGTGCGTGTGTGTATGTGTGTGCGTGTGTGTATGTGTGTGCGTGTGTATGTGTGTGCGTGCGTGTGTATATGTGCAAGCATGTGTATATGTGCGTGCGTGTGTATATGTGCCTGCGTTTATATGTGCGTGTGTATATGTGCGCGCGTGTGTATATGTGCACATGTGTATATGTGTGCACATGTGTATATGTGCTGTGTGTATATGTGCATGCGTGTACGTGTGTGTGTATATGTGTGCATGTGCGTGTGCATGTATATATGTGGGCATGTGTATATGTGTGTGTGTATGTGTGTGTGTGTACATATGTGTGTGCGTGTGGATGTGTGTGTATATATATGTGAGTGTCTATGTGTGTGCATGTGTACGTGTCTATGTGTGTGCATGTGTACATGTGTGTGCATGTATATATGAGCATGCATGTGTGTGTATGTGTGTGCGTGTATATGTGCGTGTGTGTATATGTGTGCAAGTGTGTATATGTGCGCGTGTGTATATGTGCGAGCGTGTGTATATGTGCGCACATGTGTATATGTGTGGGTGTGTACATGCGTGTGCACATGTGTTTGCATGTGCACGTGTGTGCATGTGTATATGCGCGTCTATGTGCGTGCGCGTGCGTATATGCATGTGTGTACGTGTGTGTGTACATGTGCATGCGTGTACACATGAGTGCGTATGTATGTGTGTGTGTATATATGTATGTGTGCGTATATGTGTACATGTGTGTACATGTGTGTGCACGTGTACACGTGTGTGCATGTGTACATGTGCATGTGCGTGAGTATGTGTGTGTGTACAATGTGTGTGAGTGTGTTTGCATGTGTGCATATGTGTGCATGTGTACCTGTGTGCGTGTATATGTGTGTGTATATGTGCGTGCGTGTGTATGTATGTGTGTGTATATGTGTGTGTGTATATATGCGTGCGTGTGTGAGGGTGTAAATGTGTGTATGTGTGTATATGTGTATGTGTGTATATGCGTGCCTGTGTACATGTGTGTGCCTGTGTACATGTGTGTGCCTGTGTATATGTGTGCATGTTTATAGTTGTGTGTGTATATTTGTGTGTATATCGTTGTGCGTGTGTACATGTGCGTGCGTGTGTATATTCGTGTGTGTAAGTGTGTGCGTGTGTACATGTGTGTGCATGTGTTTGCGTGTGTACCTATGTGTACATGTGTGTGCATGTGTATATGTGTGTGTGTGTGTATATGTGTGTGTTTATATGTGCGTGCTTGTGTATATGTGTGTGTGTGTATATGTGCATTCACGTGTATCTGCGTGCGTGTGTGAGGGTGTAAAAGTGAGTGCATCTGTATATGTGTGCACGTGTGTACATGTGTGCGTGTGTATGTGTGTGCCTGTGTATATGTGTATGCATGTGTATATGTGTGCCTGTGAATATGTGTGTGCGAGTGTACATGTGTGTGCATGTGTATATTTGTATGTGTGTATAGTTGTGTATGTGTGTGTATATGGTTGTACGTGTGTATATGTGCATATGTGTGTACATGTGTGTGCGTGTGTGCACGTGTGAATGTGCATGCATGTGTATATGTGCGTGCATGTGTATATGCGTGTATATGTGTATATGTGTGTGTGTACATGTGTGTGCATGTGTATGTGTGCATGTGTATGTGTGTGTTTATGTGCATGTGTTTATGTGTGTGCATGTGTACATGTGTGTGCATGTGTATGTGTGTATACGTGTGTGTGTGTATAGGTGTGCATGTGTATGTGTGCGTGTGTACATGTGTGTGTGTGTGAACATGTGCATGTGTATGTATGTGTGTGCATGTGTGCATGTGTGTACATTGTGTGTGCGTATATGTGCGCGCATGTTTATATATGTGTATATGTGTTTGCGTTTGTATATGTGTGTGTGTGTACATGTGTGTGCGTGTGTACATGTGTGTGCATGTGTACATGTGTGCGCCGGTGTACATGAGTGTGCACATGTACATGTGCGTGCATGTGTAAATATGCATGTGTGTGCGTGTGTATATATGTGTGTGTACATATGTGTGCATGTGTACATGTATGTGCATGTGTATATGCGTGAGTGTGTATATGCGTGTGTGTATAGGCGTGTGTGTTTATTTGCGTGCGTGTGTATATGTGCATGCGTGTGTATGTGACTGCGTGTGTATATATGACTGCGTGTATATGTGTGCATGTGTATATGTGCGTGTATATATGTGAGCGTGTGTATATGTGCGCGTGTGTGTATGTGCATGTGTATATGTGTGGGTGTGTACGCGTGTGTGTATATATGTGCGTGTGTGTATATGTGCGCACGTGTGTATATGTGCGCGTGTGTGTATGTGTGTGCATGTGTATGTGTGCGTGTGAATGTGTGTATATATGTGTGCGTGTGTTTGTGTTTGCAAGTGTATGTTTGTGCATGTGCATATTTGCGTGTGTGTGCATGTATGTGTATATGTGTGCATGTGTATTTGTGTGTACATGTGTGTGCATGTGTACACGTGCATGCATGTGTACATGTGCATGTGTGTGTGCATGTATGTGTACATTGTGTGTGTTTGTATATGCATGTATATGTGTTTGCATGTGTACATGTGTGCATGTGTACCTGTGTGTGCGTGTATATGCGTGTGCATGTTTGTGTGTGTATATGTGCGTGCATGTGTATATGTGCATGTGTATATATGCATTCATGTGTACATTGTGTGTATATGTGTGTGCGTGTGTATGTGTGTGTGTATATGTGTGTGTGTCTGTGCGTGCGTGCGTGTGTAAATGTGTGTGCGTGTGTATGTGTGCCTGTGTACGTGTGTGCGAGTGTACATGTGTATGCCTGTGTATATGTGTGCGTGTGTATATTTGTGTGTGTGTACATGTGCGTGTGTATATTTGTGTGCATGTGTGCGTGTGTGTGTACATGAGTGTGCATGTGTACATGAGTGTGCATGTGCGTGCATGTGTACATGTGTGTGTGTATATGTGCATGCAGGTGTATATGTGTGTGCATGTGTATATGCATGCGTTTATATGTGTGTGCATGTGTACGTGTGTGCATGTGTACATGTGTGTCCAAAATGATGAGGGGCATAGATAGGGTAGACAAAGAGGAACTTTTCCCCTTAGTAGGGGGGTCAATAACAAGGGGGCATAGATTCAGGGTAAGGGGCAGGAGATTTAGAGGGGATTTGAGGAGGAAGTTTTTCACCCAGAGGGTGGTTGGAATGTGGAACTCAATGCCTAAAAGGGTGGTAGAGGCAGGAACCCTCACAACATTCAAGAAGCATTTGGATGAGCACTTGAAATGCCATTGCATACAAGGCTATGGACCAAATGCTGGAAAATGGGATTAGACTGGACAGGGATGGATGGGCGGCGCAGACACGATGGGCCGAAGGGCCTCTTTCTGTGCTGTAAAACTCTATGACTCTATGACTCTATGTGTTTGTGTGTGTACATGTGTGTGCATTTGTGTTTGTGTGTACATGTGTGTGCAGGTGTATGTTTGTGCATGTGTATGTGTGCTTGCATGTTTATGCACGTGCGTGTGTATATGTGCATTCCTGTGTATATGAGTGTGCCTGTGTATGCATGTCTGTGTATATGTGTGTGTGTATGTACGTGCGTGTGAGGGTGTAAATGTGTGTGCGTGTGTATATGTGTGTGTGCGTGTGTGTGCGTGTGTACATGTGTGTGCATGTGTGTGTGTGCGTATGTATGTGTGCTGTGTATGTGTGTGCGAGTGTACATATGTATATTTGTGTGAGTGTATAGGTGTGTGTATGTGTGTTAGTGTGTATATGGTTGTGCGTGTGTATATGTGCTTGCGTGTATACATGTGTGTGCATGTGTGTGCATGTGTGCATGTGCATGCATGTGTATATGCGTGCATGTGTATATGTATTTGTACGTGAGTGCATATGTGTATGCGTGTGTTTATGTGCATGTGTTTGCATGTGTGTGTACATGTGTATATGTGTGTGTGTGTATATATATGTGTGTGTATATGTGCATGCGTGTGTATGTGTTTGTGTGTGTATGTGCATTCATGTGTACATGTGTGTATGTATATGCGTGTGCATGTGTATGCATGGGTGTGTATATGAGTGTGTGTGTATATGTGTATGCGTGTGTGCAGGTGTAAATGTGTGTGCTTATGTATATGTGTGTGTCTATATATGTGTGATTGTGTATATGTGCGTGTGCCTGTGTACATATGTGTGTGTATATGTTTGCGTGTGTACATGTGCGTGCATGTGAACATGTGCATGTGTATGTATATGTGTGTACATGTGTGCATGTGTGTACATGTGTACATGTGCGTGTGAGTACATGTGTGTGTGTGTATGTGTGCGTGTGTGTATATGTGTGTATTTGTTTGTGTTTGTACATGTGTGCATGTGTACATGTGTGTGCATGTACTTGTGTGTGCATGTGTAAATGTGTGTGTATGTGTGTGCGTGTGTACATGTGTACATGTGTGTGCATGTGTATATATGTGTGCATGTGTATATGTGTGTGCGTCTGTGTGTGTACATGTGCGTGCATGTGTATATGTGTGTGTGCGTATGTGCGTTCATGTGTACATGTGTGTGTGTATATGCATGTGCGTGTGTATGCATGGGTGTGTATATGTGCGTGTGTGTGCGGGTGTAAGTGTGTGTGCGTATGTGTGTGTGTCTATACATGTGTGATTGTGTATATGCGTGTGCCTGTGTACATGTGTGAACAAGTATACATGTGTGTGCCTGTGTATATCTGTGCATGTGTATATTTGTGTTTGTGTATAGGTGCGTGCGTGTATATATGTGTGAGTCTGCATATGGTTGTGCGTGTCTGTGTGCATGTGTGTACGTGTTTATGTCTATGTGTGTTTATGTGCATGCGTGTGTATGTGCGTGTGTGTATATGTGCATTCATGTGTATATGTGAGTGCATGTGTATGTGTGTATATCTGCATGCATGTGTGAGGGTGTAAAAGTATGTGCGTGTGTATATGTGTGTGGGTGTGTATATGTGTGAGCGTGTGTACATGTGTGTGCATGTGTGTGCATATGTATATGTATATGTGTGCTGTGTAATTGTGTGCGAGTGTACGTATGTGCATGTGTTTATTTGTGTGTGTATAGGTGCATGTGTGTGCATGTGCGTGAGCGTGTATATGGTTGTGCATATGTGCGTGCGTGTGTAAATGTGTGTGCAGATGTGCATGTGCATGCATGTGTATATGTGCGTGCATGTGTATATGCATGTATATGTATGTGTATATGCGTGTGTGTACATGTGTGTGCATGTGTATATGTATGCATATGTGTATGCGTGTGTTTATGTGCATCTGTTTGTGCATGCATCTGTATGTATGTGTGTGTATATGTGTGTGTGTGTATATGCGTGCGTGCGTGAGGGTGTAAAAGTGTGCGTGTGTATATGTGTGCATGTGTGTATGTGTGTGTGCGTGTGTATGTGTGTGTATGTGCGTGCATCTGTATATGTGCATGCACATGTGCGTATATGTGCATGTGTGTATGTGTGCGCATGTGTACGTGTGTATGAATGTGTGTGTATATGTGTTTGTGTATATGTGTATATGTGTACATGTGTGTGCATGAGTACATGTGGGTGTGTGTGTGTGTACATATGTAAATGTGTGTGTGTGTACATGTGTATGTGTGTGTGTGCATGTGTATGTGTGTGTACATGTGTGTGTGTATATGTGTGTCTGTATACATGTGTGTACATGTGTGTGTGTATATGTGTGCGTGTATATGTGTGTATATATATGTGTGTATGTGTGTATATGTGTGTGCATGTGTATGTGTATATGTGTATATAAGACTGCGTGTGTATAGGTGCGTGTGTGTGTATATGTGCATGTGTGTGTATATGTGTGCATGTATATATGTGTGTGCATGTGTATATGTGCATGCGTTTGTGTGTATGTGTACATGTGTGTGTATGCGTGTGCGTGTGTGTGTATATATGCCTGTGCGTGTTTATAGGTGTGTGTGTATATCTGTGTGCATGTGTACGTGTGTGTGTACATATGCATGTGCATACATGTTCATGCATGTGTACATGTGCGTGCATGTGTACGTGTGTGCATGTGTGTATGCGTGTATATGTGTGTGTGCGTGTGTACATGTGTGTGTACATGTGCGTTTGTGTGTATATTGTGTGTGTGTATAGGTGCATGTGTGTGTATGTGTGAGTGTGTATATGGTTGTGCGTGTGTGTGTACATGTGTGTGCATGTGTATATTTGTGTGTGTGTATAGGTGCATGTGTGTATGTGTGAGTGTATTTATGGTTGTGCGTGTGTGTGTACATGTGCATGCGTGTGTACATGTGTGTGCATGTGTGCATGTGCATGCAGGTGTATATGTGTGCATGTGTATAAGCGTGTATATGTATGTGTATATGTGTGTGTGTACATATGTGTGCATGTGTATGTGTGCATATGTGTATGCGTATGTTTATGTGCATGTGTGCGTGTGTGTATATGTGCGAGCGTGTGAATGTGCGTGTGTATGTGTGCATGTGTATATGTGTGTGCATGTGTATATGTACATGTGTACATGTGTGTGCATGTGTATGTATGTGTGCGTACATGTGTGCTTGTGTGCATGTGTGTGTGTACATGTGTGCGTGTGTATATGTGCATGTGTATATGTGTTTGCGTGTGTATATGCGTGTGTGTGTGTATATGTGTGCGTGTGTACATGTGTGTGTGTATATATGTGTGCATGTGTATATGTGTGTGCGTCTGTGTGTATATGTTTGTGTGTGTGCGTTCATGTGCACATGTGTGTATATGCGTGAGCGTGTGTATGCATGGGTGTGTATATGTGTGAGTGTGTATGTGCGTGCGTGTGTGCGGGTGTAAATGTGTGTGCATATGTATATCTGTGTGTGTCTATATATGTGTGATTGTGTATATGTGCGTGTGCCTGTGTATATGTGTGTGTGTGTATATTTGTGTGTGTATAGGTGCAAGCGTGTACATGTGTGTGAGTGTGTGTGAGTCTGTATATGGTTGTGCATGTGTATATGTGTGTGCATGTGTGTGCATGTTTATGTGCGTGCGTGTGTATATGTGCGTGTGTATATGTGCATCCATGTGTATGTGTGTGCGTGTGTATGTATATGTGTGTGTGTGTATGAACGTACATGCGTGAGGGTGTAAAAGTGTGCGTGTATGTGTGTGCGTGTGTATATGTGTGTGTGTGTGTATGTGTGTGTATGTGCGTGCGTGTGTATATGTGTGTGCACATATGCATATGTGTGCGTGTGTGCATATGTGCGCATGTGTATATGTGTGCACGTGTGTACATGCATGTGCATGTGTACATGTGTGTGCATGTGTATATGTGTGTGTATGTGTACATGTGTGTGCGTGTGTACAGGTGTGCGCATGTATACGTGCGCGTGTGTAGGTGTGTGCACATGTGTGTGCATGTGTACCTGTGTGCATGTGTACATGTGTACGTGTGTGTGCGTGTGTATATGTGTGTGTGTGTACATGTGTGTGTGTGTATATATGTGCGTGTGTACATGTGTGTGTGTGTATATGTCTGTGTGTGTGTATATGTGTGCCTGTATATATGTGTGTACGTGTGTGTGTATATGTGTGTGCATGTGTGTATGTGTGCGCGTGTGTACGTGTGTGCATGTGTATGTGTATATGTCTGTGCATGCGTATATGTGTGTGTGTGCGTATATGTGTGTGTGTGTGTATATGTGTGTGTGTATGTGTGTGTGTGTGTATATGTGCATGTGTTTGTGTGTATGTGTACATGTGTGTGTGTATGTGTGCTTGTGTATATGTGTGTGTGTATATATGCCTGTGCATGTGAATAGGTGCGTGTGTGTATATGTGTGCGTGTGTATATGTGTATGCATGTGTATATCTGTGTGCATGTGTATGTGTGTGAGTACATGTGCATGTATGTACATGTGCATGCATGTGTACATGTGCGTGCATGTGTACATGTGTGTGCGTGTATATATGTGCGTGTGTACATGTGTGTGTGTGTATATGTATGTGTGTGTGTATATGTGTGCCTGTATATATGTGTGTACGTGTGTGTGTATATGTGTGTGCATGTGTGTATGTGTGCGCGTGTGTACGTGTGTGCATGTGTATGTGTATATGTCTGTGCATGCGTATATGTGTGTGTGTGCGTATATGTGTGTGTGTGTATATGTGTGTGTGTATGTGTGTGTGCGTGTGTATATGTGCATGTGTTTGTGTGTATGTGTACATGTGTGTGTGTATGTGTGCTTGTGTATATGTGTGTGTGTATATATGCCTGTGCATGTGAATAGGTGCGTGTGTGTATATGTGTGCGTGTGTATATGTGTATGCATGTGTATATCTGTGTGCATGTGTATGTGTGTGAGTACATGTGCATGTATGTACATGTGCATGCATGTGTACATGTGCGTGCATGTGTACATGTGTGTGTACACGTGTGTGCATGTGTGTATGCATTTATAGGGGTGTGTATGTCTGTGCATGTGTACATGTGTACATGTGTGTTCATGTGTACACATGTGTGTATATGCATGCGTGTACATGTGTATGTGTGTGTACATGTGTGTATATGTGTGTGCATGTGTATGTGTGTGCATGCTATGTGCATGCATGTGTGTGTGTGTTTGTATATGTGCTTGTGTGTGCGTGTGCATATGTGCATGTGTGTATATGTGTGTGCATGTGTACATGTGCGCGTGTGTGTCCGTGTGTGCATGTGTGTATATGTGTGTGTGTGTGTATGTGCATGCATGTGTATGTGTGTACGTGTGTATGTGCGCATGTGTGTATGTGTGTGTGTGCGTGTGTATATGTGCGTGTATATGTGCATCTGTGTCGATATGTGCATGTGTGTGTATGTGTGTGTGTGCATGCATGTGTGTATGTGTGTGTGTATGTATGTGCGCGTGTGTGTACATGTGTGTGCATGTGTATATGTGTGTGTCTGTTGACATAAGTTTGGGCTGTAATGATACCTCCAGTCAAATAGTTTGCTGATCCTCACTGTCAAGACTCACGTGTGAATAAATGAGCAGTTGAGTGAAGTACCAGAGAGGGCGATCGGCACCCGTCAAACTGTTACCTCAGGAAAAAAGCCGTCAGCAGAGGTGGGGAGAACATTTTAAAAATTGTTCTTTTTGTTTGGGGAGAGGGGCTCGCCCAGCTATCAGTGCAGATCAATGAGCCCCTGAGTCGCTCTCTGTGCCCCTCGAGGCTTCACTCTCTGCTGACTCGAGTCACACACACAGCACTCAGCTCATTCCCTCCCCACAGGCAGGTGATAGAAAATGGCTGGCGTGGCGACGGTGAGCATCCTCTCCCCAGGTGGGCAGGCTGTTGCTTTAGGAGTGGAGAGAAGGCGAGGCATGAACCCACTCCCCCCACCCACCGCGGGCACCCAGCCTCGGGATGGCGATGATGGGGAAAGGGGTCTGTATCTTTACAACGCCCCTGGTACAACACCTTCTCAAAATGCCAAGCAATTAGCAAACCGCACAGTATATCGAAATAAAGCTCCTCCAGAAACATCGTCGCTTCCAACTAACTCAGTTACAATGCTGAAACAACTTATCCAATAAAGGGTTAATTTGCATTCTCGGTACACTCAAGGCTGAGGTACAGGGGGATAAACCCAATAACTTTCTGTCTTTTTCCCCCCTCAGGATCACAATATCAGATCACAACGTGACAGAGGGCACAATTGCTCACAGTAATCGTGTTCTTCTTAAAAAAAAGAATAAATTCTGGCTAATACAGTCACAGATATCAACCGAAAATACAGACACCCGGTATAATTACAGACACCCAATATAATTACAGACACCCGATATAATTACAGACACCCAGTATAAATACAGACACCCGGTATAAACTGCAATGGGATTCTCAGTGATTCAGCCATATTGAGATTCATTGCGAAGCACTATTCAAATCCCAGCCGTTTCAGAATTTAAGATAAACGTACAATCAATCCCATCAGCCTGCAAACAAAATAGGTGTGACCACATTGCAATCTCAGCTGAAAATGGAAACCACAACATTGTCCAGCCTGACAGCAGCAACGCAGGCTCACAGCTAATGCATGGCTGTGCAGCACTCGGGTCTCTTAATGAAATGCCCACAGACAGTAGTACAGTGATACACCCACTCCCTCCCACACCGGCTGGCCGGATCAATAGCTTATTCCATAGGATCAGATTTAATTCACTTACTCCATTGCCAGTGCCATTCACTCTGCGCTGCTCCTGGTTACGGAGGGGAGTCTCTCTGGGATGCTGGCTCGGAAGAGGTACAGTCGGGTCTGTGTGCACAGTCGGAGGGTGCTTGTTTCACTCAGAAAGCCCCCCCCCCCCCGCCGCCTGCTTTGACAGTCTGATATCAGCGAGCAGCGGCTTCAGATCTTGTTGCCTTTGTCCTGTGTTGATTCAGCTCTAAGATGCAGTGGTGTCACTGCACCCCTACTGGACGCTGTCCGCATTGCTGAGAGTGCCTGTTGGGATTCTGACAGCTGCCTTAAGGTGATATTTCATACGATTAAATTAAATACAGGAGTCACACTGGGGAATGAGTGCTTCACACAGAATAAAACACAAAGGGGCTGCAGGTTTCATTCTTTTATTTTATCCGGAATGGCTGAAATATAATTAACAATAAAGAGAGACTTGCATTTCTATAGCGCCTTTCACAACCCCAGGACGCTCCAAAGTGCTTTACGGCCAATGAAGTACTTTTGATGTTACTTTTGTGATTTAGGGAAACGCAGCAGCCAATTTGTACATAGCAAACTCCCAGAGACGCAGCAGCCAATTTGTACATAGCAAACTCCCACAAACAGCAATAAGATCATTGATTTTTAGTGATGTTGGTTGAGGAATAAATATTGGTCGGGTCTCTGGGGAGAACTCTCGGGCCTTCATCAGAATAATGCTGTGGGATTGTCTATGTCCACCTGAGAGAGCAGATGGGGCCTCGGCTTAACGTCTCATCCGACAGACGGCACCTCTGACTGTGCAGCACTCCCTCAGCACTGCAGTGGAGTGGCAGCCAAGATTTTATGTCTTAATTATCTGGAGTGGGACTTGAACCCACAACCTTCTGACTCAGAGGTGAGAGAGCTACCCACTGAGCTGATAACAAATAGCTTGCAGCCAATCACAGTATAGAACACAACTTGCATTTATATAGTGACTTTAATGTAGTAAAATGTCCGAAGGAGCGTAATCAGACAACAAATTGACACCGAGCCAAAGAAGGAGATAGTAGGACAGGTGACAAGTTTAAGAAACATCTTAAAGGAGGAGAGGTGGAGAGACGTGAGGTTTAGGGAGGGAATTCCAGAGCTTAGGGCCTAGAAGGCTGAAGGCATGGCCACCAATGGTGGAGCAAAAGGAGTAGGAGATGCACAAGCGGGCAGAATTGGAGGAATGTAGAGTTTTTGGAGTTTGTAGGGCTGGAGGAGCTGACAGAGATTGGGAAGACGGTAGGAGGCCATGGAGAGATTTGAACATGAGATGAGAATTTTAAAATGAGGAATTAGTGGACCGGTAGCCAATGTTGGTCAGCGAGCACAGCGGGTGATGGGGATACGGGGAGCAGAGTTCTTGTTGAGCTCAAGTTTATGGAGGGTGGAAGATGGGAGGCCGACCAGTGGAGTATTGGAATAGTTGAGTCTGGAGGTAACAAAGGCTTGGATGAGGGTTTCAGCAGCAGATGAGCTGAGGCAGGGGCGGAGACGGGCGATGTTACGGAGGTGGAAGTAGGCGGTCTTGGTGATGGAGAGGATATGGCGTAGGAAGCTCAGCTCAGGGTCAGATAGGATGCCGAGGTTGCAAACAGCCTGGTTCAAACTGAGCCAAGTGGCCAGGGACGGGGACAGAATCGGTAAAGAGGGAACAGAGTTCATGGCGGGGACTGAAGACAATGGCATTGGTCTTCCCAATGTTTAATTGGAGAAACATATGGTTCATTCAAGCAGTCTGACAATACAGAGGCCATGGAGGGGTAGAGAGAGGTGGTGGTGAGGTAGATCTGGGTGTCGTCAGAGTACTTGTGGAACCTGACCCTATGTCTTCGGCTGATGTTGCTAAGGGGCAGCATGTTGATGAGAAAATGGAGAGGGTCAAGGATAGATCCTTAAGGGACTCTAGAGGTAACGGAGCGGGGAAGGGAAGAGAAGCCATTTCACACCCACAATAATGATCCTTGAAATCATCTTAAGTAGCTAACAAGCTATTTACCTGCTAAAATTAACATTTAATTTCTCAATTGCTCGAGGATAAACTTTTAAACATTACAATGAAGTAATGGGATTAGTAAAACTGTTCATGTGGATGGTGAACACCAACATGGGCAGGTGGGGCAGATGGCCTGTTTCTGGGTTGTAATTTCTATATAATTCTCAAGGAAATCATTGTCTTAGAAATAAACTTTCCTGGTTCACTGTAGCAGTGCCTGTAAAAACCTCTCTCTGCACAATCTGTCCTGTTCTCTGAGCGTGAGGCTTCAGTTCAACTGCATTTCCAGAACTTGCAATGACTGAGAAAGAGCGGAATATAAAGTCACTGGGAGAGAGAGAGAGAGAGAGAGAGGGACCCAGACAGAGAGAGACATGGGCTGGATTTCCACAACCTCGGCGGGTCCGTGGAGGGCAGTGTCGGTGGTGGCTCCAGCCCACTGTACAGAATGAATTTCCCCTGATTGGGCTTGTTAAGCCCACCCAACGCGTTTGCCGGCCAATTGAAAGAAGCGGGCCTGATGACGTCATTTGATGACGCATCATCAGCTGGTTTTCTTAAAGGGACCATGCGTAAATTTATCTTGACATTTGTGCTGTCAGTGTTCTGCAGCATTGAGGTGCCGCAAACACTGACAAGCACTGCACAAAGGCACAGGGCTGCACCCAGGCTCTCCCATGACTCCCTGCATATGCTTATGGAGACCAACAAAACCTGGTTGCACATTGCACAGGAGGACACAAGCAGGGATGTTGTCAGGAAGGCCAGGCTGCAGTGGCACAAACCTTTCAATGATCTCAGTAGATCACAAAACATTAGTACAAAGCCGCACTCGACCTCATCCTGCTGTGCCTCTCACCACATCCCCATCACCCTGCCTTCCCTACCCTACTCCTGCATATCCTTACTCACACCAACTTACCTTGCACCCCCACCCATCCCTCTCTATCTACATTATCACTTTCCCATCTCACCAGCCACCCCTCACACTCACCCTCATCCTAGTGTAATCATACCAACTAACAACACACAAGGGTAGGCACTTGGGTGTTTTCACCAATGTTCATGTGAAGTTTCTGTTAATATGCTGTCAAACATTGAGACTTTTATTTTCAGCACTTTGCCTTCTTGGACAGATTTGTGTGCAGCTTTGGAAGTGGCTTAGTGAGTTGCAGTGAATGGTGAGACATAACGATACCCTCCTCAATGGTGGTGAGTGTGAAAGGAATAGCTTGGGCATTGTAGGGATGCTTTATGGTGCTGGTGTGGGGTGGTGCCAACCTGGCACATCATGTGGCAGCCAGTGTGTACAGCGTCAAGTGAAGTAAATCTGGCCATGGTGAGGCCATCCCTGGCCTCCCGGGCAGCAATGTGCTCGGGTGCTCATACTCTGTGTCCTGTGCAGCATCAGGTGATTGCAGAGAAGATTGGTGTTGTTGGTGCTGCTGGTGTGCCTGGTGCTGCTAGTGTTGGGGCTGATCGTGGTGCGATTCGGAGGAACAAGGTGAGGTAGTTCCAAGCGCACCCATGCTGATGGAATAGATAGCAGGTGAAGTAGAGATGACAGAAGCGATCTGTCAATGGAGGGAGAGGTAATGAGGTCAGACTGGATGGAGACTTGTGTAAAGACTTGCAGAATTCTGAATCTGTAGTGGAAATGCAGTTTAGAGAAGCTGGTGGTTAACGGAACATTTCACAATCAACTGGGAGTTTTGACTTGACATTTGAAGCTATGAACTCATCAGCTGATTCAATGACCAATGACCTCCCGCCTCAGCTTCATAAACGCGGGAAACCAGTGGGCGACCTATCAAATTCAAAAAGCTGGGATAAAATGATTGATAAGTGGCTGCAAACAAGCAACTAATGATTTTAATTGCCTCCCCCGCCGCTGCGTGTCGGGTCTGCTCAGCGCTGGCAGACCCGACATTTGGTAAAGGTGCATGGTGGCAGGTTCACAGCAGGGTCCCGACTCGCTGGGGAAAGAATACATTTTCCCACCCGACCCACCACTGATCACGCCTGCTGACCCCCCAGAAAATTCCCCTGAGAGCGAAAGAGAAAGGGAGGCAGAGAGAAAAAGAGACAGAGAGAGAGAGAGAGACAGATAGAGGGACCAAGTCAGAGCAGAGGGAGAGAGACCTTGACAGAATTGCAGAGAGAGAGACAGAGAAAGGACTCAGACAGAGAGTGCGAGACAGAGAGAGACCCAGACAGAATTACAGAGGGAGGGAGACCCTAATATTAACGGGCTGGTGGGGAGGGAGTGGGGTGAGGGGGCAGGGGTAGTTTTGCATCCTGTCAAATTGAATGGCAGGGATTGATTACCACTTTTGGACTCCATTTCCCAGCCACAGCCAGCTAGGTTGAGATTCTGGCTGGCTGTCAGGCGGATAGGCCTTTGGCATCACGCCGCAGCCGGGGAGCGGAGAGGAGGGAGGGAGAGATTGGGGGTCGGGGCCATTGATGGGGGGCCCGGAGAGTTAGAGGGTCGGGGTGGAACATCGATGGTGACCCCGGAGAGACCAGTGGTCAGTGGAGATAATGATGGGAGGGTCACTGATGATCAGGGGAGGAGGGGAGGAGATCGTGGTGGGGGCACGCGGGGAACATGAGGGGGATCGGGAGGACATCTCAGGCTGTAGAGGACATCGGGAGGGCACTGGAGAGGGAGGTTTACAGGTTAACCTGGGGGTTCAGGGTGAAGCACTCCTGCTCCTCCTGGCTCTCATGCAGTGCTGGAAAAGCACTGACCTGTTCCATGCTGCAATCCTCGTCTCCCTTTAGTTCTCGGGTATCCCGAGGCCCAGGAAACCCAGCCAACCAGCGTTAAACCTGGAACAGAGAAACAATCTGAGGCACACAGCCTCATTAAAATATTTAACTGGGCGACCCGCCTCCTGAAAGTGGGTTGGTCTCCGGCCCTGCCCCGCCTCCTGAGAGCGGATTGGTCTCCTGGTCCCAGTCCCGCCTCCTGAGTGCGGATTGGACTCCTGCCCCCAGTCCCGCCTCCTGAGAGCGGATTGATCACCCGTCCCTGGTCCCACCTCCTGAGAGCGGATTGGTCGCCTGTCCCCGGTCCCACCTCCTGACAGTGGATTGGTCTCCTGACCCCGGTCCCGCCTCCTGAGAGCGGATTGGTCTCCTGCCCCCGCCCCGCCTCCTGAGAGCGGATTGGTCTCCTGTCCCCGGTCCCGCCTCCTGAGAGCGGATTGGTCGCCCGGCCCCCAGTCCCACCTCCTGAGAGCGGATTGGTCTCCGGCCCCGCCTCGCCTCCTGAGAGCGGGTTGGTCGCCCGTCCCCGGTCCTGCATCCTGAGAGCGGATTGGCCTTTGGCCCCCAGTCCCACCTCCTGAGGGCGGATTGGTCTCATGTCCCCGGTCCTGCATCCTGAGAGCGGATTGGTCTCCGGTCCCCGGTCCTGCATCCTGAGAGCGGATTGGTCTCCTGTCCCGCCCCGCCTCCTGAAAGCGGATTGGTCTCCTGTCACCAGTCCCGGCTCCTGAGAGCGGATTGGTCTCCTGTCCCCGGTCCCGCCTCCTGAGAGCGGAATGGTCTCTGTTGTGTATGTACCTTTAAGGGAATAACTGGTCTCAGACAGCAGTACCGGCAGTGACCACCCCTGTATAAAAGGCCCTAGCAGGCTTCTGTAGTTTCAGTTTCCAGGTTGTCTCCATTCAGTAAAGGCTTGTTATAATCAGCTCCTGCAGTCCGTGTCTCAATTATACATGGACATAATACTGGCGACGAGTAAGAAACGAACTTACCTGCAACTCGGCAGCACCTCAGACAACGTTATTGAAGGTCGAAGCCAGAAGAAAAAAAAAATAATCCAAAGAAACTCGAGAAACTGGCGTCGACTGTGGTCAACCGCCCTCTAAATCATTGAATTGAGAAGTGCAGGAGAGACTGTCGAGAGCCAGGCTTGGTCTCCAGTCTGTGGTTTCCCAGCTAATCGGGCTGGTGGCAGGTAGTGCACTGATCCTTCCTGGGCTGCGGCGGGCTAGAGCTCGATCGGGTGGCTCTGCAACGGGGCCGGGCAGCGAGTCGGGAAGCAAAGAGTGAGAAGAAGGTGGAGCACACAGGGCGCGGCTGGTGCTTCGCAGCCGGGCAGCGTTCGGACCTAAGAAGAGGGAGGGAAGTGTCCCAGAGGGTCCGCTCCATGACGGGAACGGTTCTTCAATTAACGGAGCAAATATTGAAGCGCGATAGAAAAATAAAAATACTGCGGAGAGCGGCGTTGGCAGCAGCGGCAGTGGTGGGAAAGTGCGGGAGGAGCCATCTTAACTCGGCGGGGAAGAAGGAAAAGCGCGGGAGGCGCCATTTTGATCCATCGGGGACGAAGGCAAAGCACGGGAGGCGCCATCTTAGATTTTCAAGATGCCAAAGACTGGCGATATCACTGCCTTCGATAATGCAATAGAAGACTGGACCACGTATGTGGAAAGAGTCGAGGTATATTGCGAGGCAAACGAAATAGCCGATGAGAAAAAGGCATCGGTATTGCTAAATTTAATGGGCGCAAGAACGTACGGCCTATTGCAGGACCTGATTACTCCAGCCAAACCGAAGGCGAAGAGTTTTAACAAAATTGTTGCTATCCTACAGGAACACCTAAATCCTACACCGCTGCTGATAGCAGAAAGATTTAAATTCCACAGGAGAAATCAGCATAAAAATGAGAGCAATGCTGATTACCTTACAGAACTACGCAAGCTATCAAAGCACTGCCAGTTCGGAGCAGGACTGGCAGATACCTTACGGGACAAATTTGTCTGTGGACTCCTGAGTGAAGGAACCCAGAAGAGGTTACTCTCAGAGAAAGAGCTGACGCTAGATAAGGCTTTCAGCGTGGCAGTATCGTACGAAGCAGCAGCAAGGGGAGCTGCGGAAATACTACAAAAGCCACAGGAATACGGCACCCACGAAATGACACGGGGATTTGCAAAATGTTATCGCTGCGGCAGAACAAACCATGACCAGAAGGACTGCTGGTCCAAGGACAAAATATGCAGGCAATGCGGAAAGATGGGACACATTGCACGAGTTTGCAAGTCTGGGAAGAAGACCAACGACAACAAAAAGGCTACTAAGGAACCGTACAGGAAAGTACAAAAGATGACGGACAGTAGTTCCGAAGACCAGATGAGCGATAGTGAATCCGGGAACAAGAGACTAAGCTGTCTCAAACTTCACAATGTAATCGCAAAAGAGGATCACTGAACCATTTGGGTCACCCTCACGATAGCAGGGTCCCAAGTCAAAATGGAATTGGATACAGGATCAGCTCTAACCTTCATGAATCGACGAGACTACGAGCGGCTATTCTCACACATACCCTTGAGAGAGACATCCATTGTCTTGAGGACGTATACGGGGCAAAAAGTATACCCCAGAGGAATAATAAGGGTGCCTGTCGAATACAACGGCAAGAAAATACGGAAATTGTATCTCTACATTCTGCAAGATGGTGGACCACCGTTATTGGGACGTGAATGGATCAGAAAGATAAGTTTAGACTGGCACTCCATTCAGGCACTGATGGTGGCTGGTAAAAAGGATGACGACGTCACTCCTGGACGATTGTCAACAATCTTAGCTGACGCCAAAGAGGTATTTCAACAAGAACTGGGCACTCTTAAAGGCGTAACCGCCTCGATAAAAATAGAGGAGAATGCAATTCCCAAGTTTTTCAAAGCAAGACCGGTACCATATGCAATTCCCGCAGCCGTCGAGGCAGAGCTGGAGAATCTGGAGAAGGCAGGCGTGTTATCTAAGGTAGACTGGAGCGAGTGGGCGACACCCATTGTTCCTGTCATGAAGAAAACATTAAACAATAAGTCTGAGGAGCCAAGGAAGGTGTGCATCTGTGGGGACTTCAAGGTGATGGTGAACCCAATCCTTCACACAGTACAATATCCTCTTCCAAGAATAGAAGATATCTTCGCCTCACTATCTGGAGGGAAGCGTTTTACAAAAATTGACCTAGCACAAGCATATTTGCAGATGGAGGTTGAAGAATCCTCTAGGAAGTATCTCACGATAAACACTCACAAAGGTCTTTACCAGTATAATCGATTGGTATTCGGAGTAGCATCAGCTCCGGCGATATGGCAAAGAGTGATGGAACAAGTCCTGCAAGGGATTCCGGGGATTCAGTGTTACTTGGACGATATCCTAGTGACAGGTGAAGATGACAGTGAACACCTTGCCAACCTAGAGCAGGTGCTCACTAAACTACGTGAACATGGGCTACCAGCCAATCGCCCTAAGTGCGAGTTTTTTAAGAAACAGATATCGTATTGTGGCCACGTGATTGATGAAGAGGAGTTGCATAAGTCCCCTGACAAAATTGAAGCGGTAGTTAAGGCTCCAGCGCCTGAAAATGTGTCGCAACTGAGGTCATTCCTCGGATTGGTGAATTACTATCATAAGTTTTTGCCGAATTTGTCCACAATTCTGCATCCACTGAACGCCCTACTACGAACGGGAGTAGCATCGAAATGGAGCGATGAATGTAAGCGGGCCTTTCAGAAGAGTAAGGACCTAATCACTTCAAGAGAAGTATTGGCTCACTACAAGCCATCACTACCGATAAGACTGGCGTGTGATGCGTCTCCCTACGGTGTTGGGGCGGTACTGTCACATAAATTCCTTGATGGTTCAGAGAGGCCGATAGCTTTTGTGTCACGCTCGTTAACTTCAGCCGAGCGTAACTACGCCCAGATTGACAGAGAGGCCCTCAGCCTGGTGTGGGGGGTGAAGAAGTTCAATCACTACCTGCACGGTCAGAAATTTACTCTACTAACTGATCATCAACCTCTCGTCTCCATTTTCAACCCTCAGAAGGGCGTACCGATAATGACAGCACAACGGCTACAGAGGTGGTCCCTTTTCCTAGGGGCACACCAATATGACATCGAGTACAAAGGAACTAAACAGCATGGGAATGCTGATGGATTGTCGCGCCTACCGTTGCCGACGGTGGAAGAAGAACTGGCAGTGGATCCAGTGGAGTCATTCCACTCGACTATAGTCGAATGTCTCCCTGTGACGAATGCAAACATAGAAAAGGAAAGACGAATGACCCGACACTCTCCTGGGTCTATGATTTAATGGTGAAGGGATGGCCAGCACATGGCGAACCACTGCTGCCAGCATTCTCGCCGAGAAGAGAACAGCTGTCAGTGTGCAGAGGAACCTTGACGTGTGGATCCAGTGTAGTAATTCCACCCAAATTGAAGGATAGAGTGCTCAATGAGCTTCATGAGGGTCATCTGGGAGGGGTAAAAATGAAGAACTTAGCCAGAGCGTTTGTGTGGTGGCCGGGAATCGATAGAGAAATCGAAGAGATGACCAAGAGCTGTACAGGATGCCAGAAGGTCCAAAACGCCCCACCACAAGCCCCTCTACATCCATGGGAGTGGCCCTCATCTCCATGGCAAAAGGGTGCACATTGATTTTGCTGGTCCCTTTATGGACTCGATGTTTTTAATTGCGGTGGATGCACATTCAAAGTGGCCAGAGGTAATAAAGATGTCCTCAACCACCACAGAAAAAACTATCACAGTCTTACGAACCATATTCGCCAGGAATGGGCTGCCTGAACAGATTTGCTCTGACAATGGACCACAGTTTGTGTCTGAAGAGTTCCGGAGGTTCTTAAAGAACAATGGTGTTAAGCATTACACATCCGCCCCATATCATCCAGCCACTAATGGATTGGCCGAGAGGTTTGTTCAAACATTCAAGAAGGCTATCAAGGCAATGTGTAATGAAGATATACCCCTACAACACAAGGTGGCTAACTTCTTGTTTGCCTACCGGAATGCGACACATGCGGTTACCAACCAAACTGCAGCCATGATGTTCTTCAATCGAAGACTACGATGCCGCTTGGATTTGGTTAAGCCAAACGTCAGAAGAGATGTGGAGAACAGGCAGTTTCAGAATATGAATGAAAGGCCGACCAGGAGTTTTAAGATAGGTCAACCAGTTTTGGCCCGGGACTACCGCACAGAGAAATGGCAGCCAGGAACGATCTGTACACGGCAAGGACCTCTAATGTATACCGTGGACGTTGGAGAGAGCATTGTAAGACGCCATGCTGACCAGATTCTAGAGTCACTGGAAAATGTCAACTCCACACCACGATCTGATACACCTGGCGATGAAACCGAAGTACCAATTGCATCTACCGCAGAATCGGTGATATTGGAAGCAGACGAACCAAACAACGACATTGACCCTGACGCAACCTTGCCAGAAGAACCTGATATTCCAAAGAGGCGTTATCCAAACAGAATCAGGAAGCCTCCTCAAAGACTGAACTTATAATTGCTTAACTTCAACCAATGTATCTAGCAACCGTAATTGTAATTGTAATTAGTTATAATTTAGTTGTTAAATGAATGTTATGTACTGTTTATCTAAAAGGGGAGGAATTGTTGTGTATGTACCTTTAAGGGAATAACTGGTCTCAGACTGCAGTACCGGCAGTGACCACCCCTGTATAAAAGGCCCTAGCAGGCTTCTGTAGTTTCAGTTTCCAGGTTGTCTCCATTCAGTAATGACTTGTTATAATCAACTCCTGCAGTCCGTGTCTCAATTATACATGGACATAATAGTCTTCTGTCCCCAGTCCCACCTCCTGAGAACAGATTGGTCTCCTGTCACCAGTCCTGGCTCCTGAGAGCGGATTATTCTCCTGTCCCCGGTCCCGCTTCCTGAGAGCGGATTGGTGTCCTGTCCCCAGTCCCGGCTCCTGAGAGCGGATTGGTCTCCTGTCCCCGGTCCCGCCTCCTGAGAGCGGATTGGTGTCCTGTCCCCAGTCCCGGCTCCTGAGAGCGGATTGGTCTCCTGTCCCCGGTCCCGCCTCCTGAGAGCGGATTGGTCTCCTGTCCCCGGTCCCGCCTCCTGAGAGCGGATTGGTCTCCTGTCCCCGATCCCGCCTCCTGAGCGCAGATTGGTCACCTGTCCCGCCCTGCCTCCTGAAAGTGGATTGGTCACCTGTCCTGCCCCGCCCCGCCTCCTGAGAGCGGATTGGTCGCCTGTCCCGCCCCGCATCCTGAGAGCGGATTGGTCGCCCGGCCCCCAGTCCCACCTCCTGAGAGCGGATTGGTCGACTGTCCCGCCCTGCCTCCTGATAGCGGATTGGTTGCCCGGCCCCCAGTCCCACCTCCTGAGAGAGGATTGGTCGCCTGTCCCACCCCGCCCTGTCTCCTGACAGCGGATTAGTCGCCTGTCCCACCCCACCTCCTCAGAGCAGTTTGGTCGCCTGTCTCGCCCCGCCTGCGGGTTCCACGTGGGTTGGGTTCGGGTTTGAGATTCTTTACATTTTTAATTCCCACCATCTCCAACAATGGAGATCTCCACCGGAGCATTATTGTTTAAGGGAGATGGACACAGATGAAGTTTCTGGAGTTTAGAAGAATAAGAGGTGATCTGATTGAAATATACAAGATTCTGAAGGGGGTTGACAGGGTAGATGCTGAGAGGCTGTTTCCCCTGGCTGGCGAGTCTAGAACCAGGGGGCACAGTCTCAGGTTAAGGGGTCAGCCATTTAGGATGAGATGAGGAGGAATTTCTTCACTCAGAGGGTTGTGCATCTTTGGAATTCTCTACCCCAGAGGGCTGTGGAGGCTCAGTCGTTGAGTATATTCAAGACAGAGATTGATAGATTTTGGAATATTAAGGGAATCAAGGGATACGGGGATAGGGCGAGAAAGTGGAGCTGAGTTAGAAGATCAGCCATGATCTTATAGAATGACAGAGCAGGCGCGAGGGGCTGAATGGCCGAGTCCTGCTCCTATTTCTTATGTTCTTTTTCTCCTGTAGCTGTGCAATGCCCAAGGAAATTGATGATATTATACAGTAATGCATTGTGTATTGCATTTTATAATCCTCCTGTCATAAACCAGCATATCTTCCACCTCACTGTGAATAAAATCACAGAAGAGTAACTGTTTCTATATTATTCATTCTCGGGATGTGGGTGTCGCTGGCACGACCGGCATTTATTGCCCATCTCTAGTTGCCCTCCTGATGGTGGTGGGCCTTATTCTTGAACTGTTACAGTCCGTGTGATGAGCTGATTAACACAACCGAGGGGCTCGCTGGGCCAGTGCAGAGGGCAGTTAAGAGTCAAGCACGTTGGTGTGGGACTGGAGACACATATAGGCCAGACTGAGTAAGGAGTCATAGAGTCATAGAGTTATACAGCACAGAAAGAGGCCCTTCAGCCCATCGCGTCTGTGCCGGCCATCAAGCCCTGTCTAATCGAATCCCATTTTCCAGCATTTGGTCCGTAGCTTTGTATGGTATGGCATTTCAAGTGCTCATCCAAATGCTTCTTGAATGTTGTGAGGGTTCCTGCCTCTACCACCCTTTCAGGCAGTAAGTTCCAGATTCCAACCACCCTCTGGGTGAAAAAGTTCTTCCTCAAATCCCCTCTAAGCCTCCTGCCCCATACCTTGAATCTATGCCCCCTTGTTATTGACCCCTCTACTAAGGGAAAAAGTTCCTTTCTATCTACCCTATCTATGCCCCTCATAATTTTGTACACCTCAATCAGGTCCCCCCTCAGCCTTCTCTGCTCCAAGGAAAACAACCCCATCCTGTCCAGTCTTTCTTCATAGTTGAAGCGCTCCAGCCCAGGTAACATCCTGGTGAATCTCCTCTGCACCCTCTCCAAAGCAATCACATCCTTCCTATAGTGTGGCGACCAGAACTGCACACTGTATTCCAGCTGTGGCCTAACCAGCGTTTTGTACAGCTCCATCATAACCTCCCTGCTCTTATATTCTAAGCCTCGGCTAATGAAGGCAAGCATCCCATATGCCTTTTTAACCACCTTATCCACCTGTTCTGCTGCCTTCAGAGATCTATGTACATGCACACCAAGGTCCCTCTGATCCTCTGTCTTTCCTAGGGTCTTACCATTCATTGTGTATTCCCTTGCCTTGTTAGTCCCTCCAAAATGCATCACCTCACACTTTTCAGGGTTAAATTCCATTAGCCACTGTTCCGCCTGTTATGTTCATTAATAAATAGACATTCTTATTATGAACACAGCTAGCTTCTAGCTAGTCATTTATTCAGTACACATTCTCTAGGTACAGTATCTGTAGAGATGCAGCATGTGTGCTCCTGTGTGCAGGCTGCCATCTTGACTGTTGCCTTGTGGGTAGCCTAGCCTCATGGGTAATGTAGTCTTAATATATATACAGCTGGGTAGTGTAGTCTCATACATACAGCTATATACAGCTCTACAGCTCCACCTAGTGTCCACTATAGAATGACATGTTATTGATCATTACATCCCCCTTTCTTTGAGGTTTAATAAAATCAATATCAATCAACTTTCAAGAAAACAATAAAAATAATATCAGTAACACTTTTGTTAGTGCTCTATAAACATAAACATTTTCAAAACAGTCAACACATTTTCAAAGCTTTACATTGTACTCAAAGATTAAGTCTATCAGGCTCTTTTACTTCACGTGTGGATCTTCTCAACACGGGTAAGTCTGATGTGTCTTCATGAGATTGTTCTGGCGGAGAATGACAAGATGCAGTTGCGGCATTGTCAGCAATCTGCTCTTGTATAGATCGAGGTCTCCTTGCGATCTTTGCTTGGAGAGGGTTTCAGTGTTTCCTTCACTCTTCATGCCATAACTCTCAATGTAGTCAATGCACTCTCGAAAAACTGCTGGCAGCTGGATCCCATCATACAGCATAGTCCTTTCAGCAGCCTCGGCTAATGGAACACCAAAGATTGGCCTGAGGGAAGAAGGAGTATCCACCGGAACTGCTTCCTGCTCTGGCGCAGGCTTCTTCTTTTTCTTTTTCTCTTTCCACTGCTTAACAACATCTGCTGCGGTTATATCTTTGGACTTTTTCTCCTTGTGTTTTTCCTCTTTGTGCTTTTCTTTGACCTTAAAGTCTTTTTCTTTCTTCTTGGAGAAACTAGGCTTTTTGAAGACATGGATACCCTTTGGCCTTTTCATCCTTGATGGGCTCTCTGCTTCATCACCTGAGTCATCTGGTCTGCTTATGGCACAGTTTATACGGTAGACTCTCTTGACTAGTTCTAAGTCTTCACAAGCTTTGTCACCTAGTATCGAATCAAGTCTTTCAGCCACAACAGAAAACATGAGATGATGCACTGGCCTAGAAATTCAGTTGGGTTAGCGCCCAATTAGGGGCGTTGGAGTGGCTTGCGCCGGCGGTATCGCTGCGCCCAAAATTGTGATGGGCCCTAACATCGGCGTTACCCGGTAGCACTGCACCGGCACCGATGACGTCATCGGTGTGCGCAGCGCCCCGGTTGCAGTGGTAATCTGGCCCGATGGCCAAATTCAGTTGCGGCCGCCTCGCCCGTGGCAGCCGCAAACAACGATTGTGGAACGGGATGTTGCAGCACCGTAAGGCCGGCGCATAAAGGTGGAGCGGCGGCCGGCCGCTTTCCTGGCGGCCGCCTGCCCGCACCTCCCTCCCCGGACTCCTGCACCACCCCCCCGCGGCACTGATGTGTGTGTCCCGCAAGCCCGGCACTTCTCCGAGGTGCCGGGCTCATTTGTCGGGGGAATCCACCGGTCAGCTGTCGGCTGCACGCAGCTCCTCCTTAAGCGAAGGAGGAGGCCTGCAGTACCCCAGCCTGCCGCACCGCATCGGGTGTCACAGCGGGGGATTAGCGCCTGAAACCTGCATTCAACGCCCATAGCGAGGCGCTAAAACCCTCCATTAGCGCCCGCCACCGTCTGGGCCCGGGGCAACTGAATTTTAGGCGGGCGCAGCGGCAATTATGGCGGGCGCAAAATTTCGGGCGCTAAAGCCCTGGCGGACTCAAACCGAATTTCTAGGCCACTTTGTCTTTGACTGTCACTTTGAGTCTGCATACACCTAAGCTATCTATTTTCTGTCCATTATAGTCCTTCAGTAGTACTGACTTTTTCTGTATTTTGGGCTTTTCTTTCATATTGTTAATGTCACTCATACTGATTAAGTTTGCTTTTGCCCCAGTGTCCAGTTTCAATGTAACTAATGCTCCATTTATCTGCAGTGGGATCATCCATTTGTCCACTTTTACTGCATTGACTTTATGTTCAGCATTGTCCATTTCTGAGGGCTGCACATTTTCTGTATCTTTTTTGATATCGTCACATGACACCATTCCTACAAAAAATGTCTCACTTAAATCAGTGTCCTCAATCACATTAACTTGTTGCCCTTTTGTTGTTTTTACTTTTGAAAAGCATTGTTTGGCAAAGTGATTCTTTCCATTACACTTTGTGCACATTTTTCCAAATGCTGGGCATTGTCTTAACTGGTGTTTGTAACCATAGCATTTACAATTAAAAATTTCATCCTCCGATTGCTTTTCATTTCTGTTCTGCCCATGTTTCTTCCCCTTATAGGACACAGCACTGACAGCAGCATTATCATTCATTACAATCGCATCATTATTGATTTCACTGAAAGTCTTTGCGTGCTTTCGAGCTAGCTCGCTGGCTTGGCATATTTTCACCGCATTTTCCAAATTTAGTTCTGTTTCTCTCAACAGACATTCCCTGACTTTTTTATCATGAATACCAAACACAATCTGGTCACGAATCATGGATGCTTTGAGCTCAGAGAAATTACATGTCTGTGCTTTCAGTTTCAGATCAGTTATAAAGCTATCAAAAGTCTCATTTTGCTGCTGTGTCCGAGAACAGAAGATGTATCTTTCATAGGTCTCATTCTTTTTGGGAGAGCACTGTGCATCAAATTTTTTTAGCACTTCTTCTAATTTTCCTCTGTTCTCCTCTGGATTAAATACAAATGTATTAAATACCTCTATCGCCTGTGGGCCTGCAACCGTAAGCAGCAACGCTATCTTCCTTGCGTCTGGCTTCATACCGAATCCGATGGCTGCAATGTAGAGTTCGAATTGGTGTTTAAAAATCCGCCAATTGTGTTCGACGTTTCCCTCGAGATTCAAACGCTCTGGTGGCTTCAAATTCTCCATGTCGCTTTTCCCAATTTTCAGTAGATCTTCACCACCCTGGTACCATGTTATGTTCATTAATAAATAGACATTCTTATTATGAACACAGCTAGCTTCTAGCTAGTCATTTATTCAGTACACGTTCTCTAGGTACAGTATCTGTAGAGATGCAGCATGTGTGCTCCTGTGTACAGGCTGCCATCTTGACTGTTGCCTTGTGGGTAGCCTAGCCTCATGGGTAATGTAGTCTTAATATATATACAGCTGGGTAGTGTAGTCTTATACATACAGCTATATACAGCTCTACAGCTCCACCTAGTGTCCACTATAGAATGACATGTTATTGATCATTACACCGCCCATCTGACCAACCCATCTATATTGTCCTGCAGACTGAGGCTACCCTCCTTGCTATTTACCACCCCACCAATTTTTGTGTCATCTGCGAACTTACTGATCATACCTTTTACATTCACATCCAAATCATTAATGTAGACCACAAACAGTAAGGGACCCAGCACTGATCCCTGCGGTACCCCACTGGACACAGGCTTCCAGTCACAAAAACAACCTTCGACCATCACCCTCTGCCTTCTGCCACTAAGCCAGTTTTGGATCCAATGTGCCAAGGCACCCTGGATCCCATGGGCTCTTACCTTCTTGACCAGTCTCCTGTGCGGGACTTTATCGAAAGCCTTACTGAAATCCATGTATACCACATCCACTGCACTACCCTCATCCACACACCTAGTCACCCCCTCGAAAAATTCAATCAAATTGGTCAGACATGATCTTCCCTTGACAAAGCCATGCTGACTATCCCTGATTAATACTTGCCTCTCCAAGTGGAGACTAATTCTGTCCCTCAGAATTTTTTCCAATAATGTCCCTACCACTGATGTTAGGCTCACTGGCCTGTAATTCCATGGTTTATCCCTACTACCCTTATTGAATAATGGTACTATGTTAGCTGTTCTCCAGTCCTCTCGCACATCCCCTGTGGCCAGAGAGGTTTTGAAAATTTGTGTCAGTGCCCCTGCAATCTCCTCCTTTGCGTCACACAGCAGCCTGGGATACATCTCGTCCGGGCCTGGGGATTTATCCACTTTTAAGCCTGCTAAAACCGCTAGTACCTCCTCCCTCTCGATGCGAATATGTTCAAGTATATCACCGTCCCCCTGCCCGATTACTATGTCTACATCGTCCTTCTCCATAGTGAACACAGATGCAAAAAATTAATTTAAAACCCCACCTACATCTTCTGGCTCCACACACAGATTGCCACTTTGGTCCCTAATGGGCCCTACTCTTTCCCTAGTTATCCTCTTGCCCTTAATATACTTATAAAACACCTTAAGATTTTACTTTATTTTGCTCGCCAGTGTTATTTCATGGCCCCTCCTCACTCTCCTAATTTCTTTTTTAAGTATCCCCCTGCACTTTTTATACTCCTCTAGGACTTCCTCTGCTTTTAGTCCTTTGTATCTGCCAAAAGCCCCCTTTTCCTAATCCATTCTCGTATATTCCTTGACATCCAAGGTTCCCTGGGCTTGTTGGTCCCACCCTTGACCTTTACGGGAACATGTTGCCATTGTACTCTCTCAATTTCCTTTCTGAAAGACTCCCATTGCTCCGATGTGGATTTTCCTACAAGTAGCTGATCCCAGTCCACTTTGGCCAGATCCTGCCTTATCATATTAAAATCGGCCTTCCCCCAATTTAGAACTTTTATTTCCGGTCCATCTCTGTCCTTTTCCATGACTACCTTAAATCTCACCGAATTATGGTCACTGTCACCAAAGTGCTCACGAGGGGGTGACTAGAAAGGAAGGCTGGTTTCCTTCCTAAATGATATTAGTGAACTACTGGGTTGTTACGACATTGCCACAGCTTTGTGGTCACTTTTTTTGATACCAGCTTTTTATATCCAGATTTTAAAAAACTGAATTCAAATTCTTAAACTGCCTCAGTGGGATTTGACCTTGTGTGCACGGGATTATTAGACCAGTAACATAACCACCACACTACCACAGGCCAGCACCGTTCAACGCACTGTGAGCAGCAGTAGAGGAGATTGGCTAGTAATAGAATCATTCATAATATAGTGAAGAGTGCATTGGGACTGAGACAGGCAGAAAGATGGGGAGAGAGATGGTGAGAGAGATGGTGAGAGAGATGGGCAGAGGGAGATGGTGAGGGAGATGGTGAGGGAGATGGTGAGGCAGATGGTGATAGAGATGATGAGAGAGATGGGCAGAGGCAGATGGTGAGAGAGATGGCGAGAGAGATGGCGAGAGAGATGGGCATTGGGAGATGGTGAGAGATATAGTGAGAGAGAGGGTGAGAGAGTTGGTGAGAGAGATGGTGAGAGAGTTGGGCAGAGGGAGATGTTGAGAGATAAGGTGAGGGAGATGGGCAGAGAGATGGGCAGAGAGATGGGCAGAGAGATGGCAGAGAGATGGGCAGAGGGAGGTGGTGAGAGAGATGGGCAGAGGGAGATGGTGAGAGAGATGGGCAGAGAGAGATGGGCAGAGAGAGATGGGCAGGGTGAGATGGTGAGAGAGATGGGCAGAGAGATGGGCAGAGGGAGATGGTGAGAGATGGGCAGAGGGAGCTAGTGAGAGAGATGGCGAGAGAGATGGACAGAGAGAGATGCTGAAAGAGATGGGCAGCGGGAGATGGGCAGAGGGAGATGATTAGAGAGATGGTGAGAGGGATGGGCAGAGAGATGTGGAGAGAGATGGCGAGGGAGATGGCGAGGGAGATGGCGAGGGAGATGGTGAGAGAGATGGCGAGAGAGATGGAAAGGGAGATGGTGTGAGAGATGGACAGAGGGAGATGCTGAGAGAGAAGGTGAGAGAGATGGTGAGAGAAATGGACAGAGGGAGATGGTGAGAGAGATGGTGAGAGAGATGGTGAGAGGGAGATGGCGAGAGAGATGGGCAGAGGGATATGGGCAGAGAGATGGGGAGAGTGATGGGCATAGAGAGATGGACAGAGTGATGGTGAGAGAAATGGGCAGAGGGAGATGGTGAGAGAGATGGGGAGAGTGATGGGGAGAGAGATGGGGTGAGAGATGGGCAGAGAGAGATGGGCAGAAAGATGGGCAGAGTGATGGTGAGAGAAATGGGCAGAGGGAGATGGTGAGAGAGTTGGTGCGAGAGATGCTGAGAATGATGGTGAGAGAGATGGGCAGAGGGAGATTGTGTAAAAGATGGGCAGAGGGAGATTTTGAGAGAGACGGTGAGAGACGGCGAGAGAGCCAGCAAGAGAGACGGCGAGAGAGACGGCGAGAGAGACGGCACGAGAGACGGCACGAGAGACGGCAAGAGAGATGGCAGGAGAGATGGCAGGAGAGATAGTGAGACATAGGCAGAGGGTGATGGTGAGAGAGATGGTGAGAGAGATGGGCAGAGAGAGATGGAGAGCGAGATGGTGAGACATGGTGAGAGAGTTGGTGAGAGAGCTGGTGAGAGAGATGGTGAGAGATGGTGAGAGAGATGGTGAGAGAGATGGGCAGAGGGGGATGGTAAGGGAGATGGTGAGGGAGATGGTGAGGGAGATGGTGAGGGAGATGGGCAGAGGGAGTTGGTGAGAGAGATGGTGAGCGAGATGCTGAGAGAGGTGGGCAGAGGGAGATGGTGAGAGAGATGATGAGAGAGATGGTGAAAGTGATGGTGAGACAGATGGGCAGAGAGATGATGAGAGAGATGGTGAGAGAGATGGGCAGAGAGATGGTGAGAGAGATGGGCAGAGAGATGAGCAGAGAGATGGGCAGAGAGATGGTGAGAGCGATGGTGAGAGTGATTGTGAGACAGATGGTGAGAGAGATGATGAGCGAGATGGCGAGAGAGATGGTGAGAGCGATGGTGAGAGCGATGGTGAGAGAGATGGGCAGAGAGATGGTGAGAGCGATGGTGAGAGTGATTGTGAAACAGATGGTGAGAGAGATGATGAGCGAGATGGCGAGAGAGATGGTGAGAACGATGGTGAGAGAGATGGGCAGGGAGAGATGGTGAGAGAGATGGTGAGAGAGATGGGCAGAGTGAGAAGGGCAGAGAGAGATGTTGAGAGAGATGTTGAGAGAGATGGTGAGATGGGCATAGAGAGATTGGGAGATAGAGATAGGCAGATAGAGATGGTGAGAGAGATGGTGAGAGCGATGGTGAGCGAGATGGTAAGAGAGATGCACAGAGGGAGATGGTGAGAGAGGTGGTGACAGAGATGAGCAGAGGGAGATGGTGAGAGAGATGGTGAGAGAGATGGTGAGAGAGATAGGCAGAGAGATATGGTGCGGGAGATTGGCAGGGAGATGGTGAGAGAGATGGTGAGGGAGATTGGCAGAGAGATGGTGACAGACATGGTAAGAGAGATGATGAGAGAGACATGGTAAGGGCGATGGTGAGAGAGATGTTGAGAGAGATGGTGAGGGAGATACTGAGGGAGAGTGTGAGAGAGATGGTGCGAGGGAGATGGTGAGAGAGATGGTGAGAGAGATGGACAGAGAGAGATGGTGAGAGAGATGGGGAGAGATGATAAGAGAGATGGGCAGATGGAGATGGCGAGAGAGATGGCGAAGGAGATGGCGAGGGAGATGGTGAGAGAGATGGTGAGGGAGATGGTCGGGGAGATGGTGAGGGAGATGGTGATAGAGATGGGCAGAGGAAGATGGTGAGAGAGAGGTTGAAAGAGATCGTGAGAGAGGGTGAGGGAGATGGCGAGGGAGATGGTGAGCGAGATGACGAGAGAGATGGTGAAAGTGATGGTGAGACAGATGGGCAGAGAGATGGTGAGTGATGGGCAGTGAGATGGTGAGAAGATGTTGATAACGATGGTGAGAGAGATGGTGAGAGCGATGGTGAGCGAGATGGTAAGAGAGATGCACAGAGGGAGATGGTGAGAGAGGTGGTGAGAGAGATATGGTGCGGGAGATTGGCAGGGAGATGGTGAGAGAGATGGTGAGGGAGATTGGCAGAGAGATGATGAGAGACATGGTAAGAGAGATGATGAGAGAGACATGGTAAGGGCGATGGTGAGAGAGATACTGAGGGAGATGCTGAGGGAGATGCTGTGGGAGATGCTGAGGGAGATGGTGAGGGAGATTGTGAGAGAGATTGTGATTGAGATGGGCTGAGAGAATGGCAGAGAGATTTTGAGAGAGATGGGATGACAGATGGTGAGAGAAGTGGTTTGAGAGATGCTGAGGGAGAGTGTGAGAGAGATGGTGCGAGGGAGATGGGGAGAGATGATAAGAGAGATGGGCAGATGGAGATGGTGAGAGAGATGGCGAAGGATATGGCGAGGGAGATGGTGAGAGAGATGGTGAGGGAGATGGTGGGGGAGATGGTGAGGGAGATGGTGATAGAGATGGGCAGAGGGAGATGGGGAGAGATGATAAGAGAGATGGGCAGATGGAGATGGCGAGAGAGATGGCGAAGGAGATGGCGAGGGAGATGGTGAGAGAGATGGTGGGGAGATGGTGAGGGAGATGGTGATAGAGATGGGCAGAGGAAGATGGTGAGAGAGAGGTTGAAAGAGATCGTGAGAGAGGGTGAGGGAGATGGCGAGGGAGATGGTGAGCGAGATGGCAAGCGAGATGACGAGAGAGATGGTGAAAGTGAAGGTGAGACAGATGGGCAGAGAGATGGTGAGTGATGGGCAGTGAGATGGTGAGAAGATGTTGATAACGATGGTGAGAGAGATGGTGAGAGAGAAGGTGAGAGAGATGGTGAGAGAGATGGTGAGAGAGATGGTGAGAGCAATAGTGAGAGATATTGTGAGACAGATGGTGAGAGAGATGAGTGAGATGGTGAGAGGGATGACGAGAGAGATGGGCTGAAAGAGATGGTGAGAGAGATGGGCAGGGAGAGATGGTGAGAAAGATGGTGAGAGAGATGGTGAGAGAGATGGGCAGGGAGAGATGGTGAGAGAGATGGTGAGAGAGATGGTGAGAGAGATGGGCAGAGAGAGATGTTGAGAGAGATGGTGAGAGAGATGGGCAGAGAGAGATGGGCAGATAGATATGGGCAGATATAGATGCTGAGGGAGATGGTGAGAGACATAGGCAGAGAGTGATTGTGAGAGCAATGGTGAGCGATAGGGAAAGAGAGATGCACAGAGGGAGATGGTGAGCGAGATGGTGAGAGAGATGGGCAGAAAGAGATGGTGAGGGAGATTGGCAGAGATGGTGAGAGAGATGGTAAGAGAGATGAAGAGAGAGACATGGTGAGAGAGATGGTGAGAGAAATGGTGAGAGAGATGGTGAGGGAGATTGGCAGAGAAATGGTGAGAGAGGTGGTTAGGGAGATGCTGAGGGAGATGGTGAGAGAGATGGGGAGAGATGGTAAGAGAGATGGGCAGATGGAGATGGCGAGAGAGATGGCGAAGGAGATGGCGAGGGAGATGGTGAGAGAGATGGTGAGGGAGATGGTGGGGGAGATGGTGAGGGAGGTGGTGATAGAGATGGGCAGAGGAAGATGGTGAGAGAGAGGTTGAAAGAGATCGTGAGAGAGGGTGAGGGAGATGGCGAGGGAGATGGTGAGCGAGATGACGAGAGAGATGGTGAAAGTGATGGTGAGACAGATGGGCAGAGAGATGGTGAGTGATGGGCAGTGAGATGGTGAGAAGATGTTGATAACGATGGTGAGAGAGATGGTGAGAGCGATGGTGAGCGAGATGGTAAGAGAGATGCACAGAGGGAGATGGTGAGAGAGGTGGTGAGAGAGATATGGTGCGGGAGATTGGCAGGGAGATGGTGAGAGAGATGGTGAGGGAGATTGGCAGAGAGATGATGAGAGACATGGTAAGAGAGATGATGAGAGAGACATGGTAAGGGCGATGGTGAGAGAGATACTGAGGGAGATGCTGAGGGAGATCCTGTGGGAGATGCTGAGGGAGATGGTGAGGGAGATTGTGAGAGAGATTGTGATTGAGATGGGCTGAGAGAATGGCAGAGAGATTTTGAGAGAGATGGGATGACAGATGGTGAGAGAGGTGGTTTGAGAGATGCTGAGGGAGAGTGTGAGAGAGATGGTGCGAGGGAGATGGGGAGAGATGATAAGAGAGATGGGCAGATGGAGATGGCGAGAGAGATGGCGAAGGAGATGGCGAGGGAGATGGTGAGAGAGATGGTGAGGGAGATGGTGGGGGAGATGGTGAGGGAGATGGTGATAGAGATGGGCAGAGGGAGATGGGGAGAGATGATAAGAGAGATGGGCAGATGGAGATGGCGAGAGAGATGGCGAAGGAGATGGCGAGGGAGATGGTGAGAGAGATGGTGGGGAGATGGTGAGGGAGATGGTGGTAGAGATGGGCAGAGGAAGATGGTGAGAGAGAGGTTGAAAGAGATCGTGAGAGAGGGTGAGGGAGATGGCGAGGGAGATGGTGAGCGAGATGGTGAGAAAGATGATGAGAGAGATGGTGAAAGTGAAGGTGAGACAGATGGGCAGAGAGATGGTGAGTGATGGGCAGTGAGATGGTGAGAAGATGTTGATAACGATGGTGAGAGAGATGGTGAGAGAGAAGGTGAGAGAGATGGTGAGAGAGATGGTGAGAGAGATGGTGAGAGCAATAGTGAGAGATATTGTGAGACAGATGGTGAGAGACATGAGTGAGATGGTGAGAGGGATGGCGAGAGAGATGGGCTGAAAGAGATGGTGAGAGAGATGGGCAGGGAGAGCTGGTGAGAAAGATGGTGAGAGAGATGGTGAGAGAGATGGGCAGGGAGAGATGGTGAGAGAGATGGTGAGAGAGATGGTGAGAGAGATGGGCAGAGAGAGATGTTGAGAGAGATGGTGAGAGAGATGGGCAGAGAGAGATGGGCAGATAGATATGGGCAGATATAGATGCTGAGGGAGATGGTGAGAGACATAGGCAGAGAGTGATTGTGAGAGCAATGGTGAGCGATAGGGAAAGAGAGATGCACAGAGGGAGATGGTGAGCGAGATGGTGAGAGAAATGGGCAGAAAGAGATGGTGAGGGAGATTGGCAGAGATGGTGAGAGAGATGGTAAGAGAGATGAAGAGAGAGACATGGTGAGAGAGATGGTGAGAGAAATGGTGAGAGAGATGGTGAGGGAGATTGGCAGAGAAATGGTGAGAGAGGTGGTTAGGGAGATGCTGAGGGAGATGGTGAGAGAGATGGACAGAGGGAGATGGTGAGAGAGATGGTGAGAGAGATGGTGAGAGAGATGGACAGAGGGAGATGGGGAGAGAGATGGTGAGAGAGTTGGGCAGGGGGAGATGTTGAGAGAGATTGTGAGGGAGATGGTGAGAGAGACAGTGAGAGATGGTGAGAGAGATGGGCAGAGGGAGATGGTGAGAGAGATGGGCAGAGGGAGATGGTGAGGGAGATGGTGAGAGGGAGATTGTGAGGGAGATGGTGAGAGAGATGGTGAGAGCGATGGTGAGAGAGATGGGCAGGGAGAGATGGTGAGAGAGATGGTGAGAGAGATGGGCAGAGTGAGAAGGGCAGAGAGAGATGTTGAGAGAGATGTTGAGAGAGATGGTGAGATGGGCATAGAGAGATTGGGAGATAGAGATGGGCAGATAGAGATGGTGAGAGAGATGGTGAGAGCAATGGTGAGTGAGATGGTAAGAGAGATGCACAGAGGGAGATGGTGAGAGAGGTGGTGAGAGAGATATGGTGCGGGGGATTGGCAGGGAGATGGTGAGAGAGATGGTGAGGGAGATTGGCAGAGAGATGATGAGAGACATGGTAAGAGAGATGATGAGAGAGACATGGTAAGGGCGATGGTGAGAGAGATACTGAGGGAGATGCTGAGGGAGATGCTGTGGGAGATGCTGAGGGAGATGGTGAGGGAGATTGTGAGGGAGATTGTGAGAGAGATTGTGATTGAGATGGGCTGAGAGAATGGCAGAGAGATTTTGAGAGAGATGGGATGACAGATGGTGAGAGAGGTGGTTTGAGAGATGCTGAGGGAGAGTGTGAGAGAGATGGTGCGAGGGAGATGGGGAGAGATGATAAGAGAGATGGGCAGATGGAGATGGCGAGAGAGATGGCGAAGGAGATGGCGAGGGAGATGGTGAGAGAGATGGTGGGGGAGATGGTGAGGGAGATGGTGATAGAGATGGGCAGAGGAAGATGGTGAGAGAGAGGTTGAAAGAGATCGTGAGAGAGGGTGAGGGAGATGGCGAGGGAGATGGTGAGCGAGATGGTGAGCGAGATGACGAGAGAGATGGTGAAAGTGAAGGTGAGACAGATGGGCAGAGAGATGCTGAGTGATGGGCAGTGAGATGGTGAGAAGATGTTGATAACGATGGTGAGAGAGATGGTGAGAGAGAAGGTGAGAGAGATGGTGAGAGAGATGGTGAGAGAGATGGTGAGAGAGATGGTGAGAGCAATAGTGAGAGATATTGTGAGACAGATGGTGAGAGAGATGAGTGAGATGGTGAGAGAGATGGCGAGAGAGATGGGCTGAAAGAGATGGTGAGAGAGATGGGCAGGGAGAGATGGTGAGAAAGATGGTGAGAGAGATGGTGAGAGAGATGGGCAGGGAGAGATGGTGAGAGAGATGGTGAGAGAGATGGTGAGAGAGATGGGCAGAGAGAGATGTTGAGAGAGATGGTGAGAGAAATGGGCAGAGAGAGATGGGCAGATCGATATGGGCAGATATAGATGCTGAGGGAGATGGTGAGAGACATAGGCAGAGAGTGATTGTGAGAGCAATGGTGAGCGATAGGGAAAGAGAGATGCACAGAGGGAGATGGTGAGCGAGATGGTGAGAGAGATGGGCAGAATGAGATGGTGAGGGAGATTGGCAGAGATGGTGAGAGAGATGGTAAGAGAGATGAAGAGAGAGACATGGTGAGAGAGATGGTGAGAGGAATGGTGAGAGAGATGGTGAGGGAGATTGGCAGAGAAATGGTGAGAGAGGTGGTTAGGGAGATGCTGAGGGAGATGGTGAGAGAGATGGACAGAGGGAGATGGTGAGAGAGATGGTGAGAGAGATGGACAGAGGGAGATGGGGAGGGAGATGGTGAGAGAGTTGGGCAGGGGGAGATGTTGAGAGAGATTGTGAGGGAGATGGTGAGAGAGACAGTGAGAGATGGTGAGAGAGATGGGCAGAGGGAGATGGTGAGAGAGATGGGCAGAGGGAGATGATGAGGGAGATGGTGAGAGGGAGATTGTGAGGGAGATGGTGAGAGAGATGGTGAGAGCGATGGTGAGAGAGATGGGCAGGGAGAGATGGTGAGAGAGATGGTGAGAGAGATGGGCAGAGTGAGAAGGGCAGAGAGAGATGTTGAGAGAGATGTTGAGAGAGATGGTGAGATGGGCAGAGAGAGATCGGGAGATAGAGATGGGCAGATAGAGATGGTGAGCGAGATGGTGAGAGGGATGGTGAGAGTGATGGTGAGAGTGATGGTGAGAGAGATGGTGAGAGAAATGGACAGAGGGAAATGGTGAGAGAGATGATGAGAGAGATGGTGAAAGTGATTTTGAGACAGATGGGCAGAGAGATGATGAGAGAGATGGTGAGAGAGATGGGCAGAGAGATGGTGAGAGAGATGGGCAGAGAGATGGGCAGAGAGATGGTGAGAGTGATGGTGAGAGCGATGGTGAGAGTGATTGTGAGACAGATGGTGAGAGAGATGATGAGCAAGATGGCGAGAGAGATGGTGAGAGCGATGGTGAGAGAGATGGGCAGGGAGAGATGGTGAGAGAGATGGTGAGAGAGATGGTGAGATGGGCAGAGAGAGATCGGGAGATAGAGATGGGCAGATAGAGATGGTGAGAGAGATGGTGAGAGCGATGGTGAGCGAGATGGTAAGAGAGATGCACAGAGGGAGATGGTGAGAGAGGTGGTGAGAGAGATGAGCAGAGGGAGATGGTTAGAGAGATGGTGAGAGAGATGGGCAGAGAGATATGGTGCGAGAGATTGGCAGGGAGATGGTGAGAGAGATGCTGAGGGAGATTGGCAGAGAGATGGTGAGAGACATGGTAAGAGAGATGATGAGAGAGACATGGTAAGGGCGATGGTGAGAGAGATGGTGAGAGAGATGGTGAGGAAGATACTGAGGGAGATGCTGAGGAAGATGCTGAGGGAGATGCTGAGGGAGATGGTGAGAGAGATGGTGCGAGGGAGATGGTGAGAGAGATGGTGAGAGAGATGGTGAGAGAGATGGTGAGAGAGATGGACAGAGGGAGATGGCGAGAGATGGTGAGAGAGATGGTGAGAGAGATGGACAGAGGGAGATGGTGAGAGAGATTGTGAGAGAGATGGGCAGAGGGAGATGGTGAGAGAGATTGTGAGAGAGATGGGCAGAGGGAGATGGGGAGAGAGATGGTGAGCGAGATGGTGAGAGAGTTGGGCAGGGGGAGATGTTGAGAGAGATTGTGAGGGAGCTGGTGAGAGAGACGGTGAGAGATTGTGAGAGAGATGGGCAGAGGGAGATGGTGAGAGAGATGGGCAGAGGGAGATGGTGAGGGAGATGGTGAGAGGGAGATGGTGAGAGAGATGGTGAGAGAGATGGTGAGGGAGATGGTGAGGGAGATGGTGAGAGAGATGGTGAGAGGGAGATGGTGAGAGAGATGGTGAGGGAGATGGTAAGTGAGATGGTGAGAGAGATGGTGAGAGAGATGTTGCGCGAGATGGTGAGGGAGATGGTGAGGGAGATGGTGAGGGAGATGGTGAGGGAGATGGTGAGGGAGATGATGAGAGAGATGGGCAGAGAGATGGTGAGAGAGATGGCGAGAGAGATGGTGAGAGAGATGGTGAGCGAGATGGTGAGAGAGATGGTTAAGGAGTTCGTGAGAGAGATGGGGAGGGACGTGGCAAGAGAGAAGACGTGAGTGATGGTGAGAGAGATGGGGAGGGAGATGGCGAGAGAGATGACGTGAGTGATGGTGAGAGAGATGGCTAGAGTGATGGCGAGAGAGTTGATGAGAGAGATGATGAGAGAAATGGGCAGAGGTGTAACGGCTTCAGCGGCACTTCCCTCTGCTCGCCGCCTGAGGGCGGTATTTGAGGCCTCGGTGCGCTGCTGCCGTGCCTTCTGGCCCCCTCTCCTCACCTGTTTCTCGAGTAATTGATCTCATCAGAGTAATTAGGATAGTTAATAAAGATTTTCGGTTTTTGTTTTGTCCTCTTTTAATTGGACCAAGTAAATTAAACAAATAGACTGCAATTAAAAATGTAAAACTTTAAATAAACCTTAGCAAATCAAATTAAAATTTGGTTGTCCACATCAATTATGCACTCCAGTCCCCGCGGTGCCCACCGGTCACGGGAGTACTCGAGCGTGCCGGCGGACACCGCATGCTCCATCTCCAGGGCCACCCGGGCGCGAACATGGCCGCGGAAGAGAGGGCGGCAATCTGGCAGGACGACCCCCTCGACCGCCCGCTGCCTGGACCAATTGATGGCTTTTTTAGCCAGGCCCAGGAGCAGACCCATGAGGAGGTCCTCCAACCTGCCCGCCCCCCTCCGCACCGGGTGACCATAGATCAAGAGCGTGGGACTGAAGTGCAACCAAAAATCGAGGAGCTGCCCCTTCAAATAATGGAAGAGGGGCTGCAACCTCTCACACTCTGTATATATATGAAAAACGGACTCCTCCAGGCCGCACAACAAACAGGCGGCCTGGGAGTCCGTGAACCTACTTAAAAATATATTGCACGGGACTGCCCTGTGCAAAACCCTCCAGGCCAAGTCCCCAATAGAACAGGGGAGGACTCCCGCATAGAGAGCCCTCCATTGGGGACCTCCGCCTCCGCCGGAAGGCAAGATGGCACGCCAAGGCGTGTCCGGACGGCAGGCAAAGATGGCAAAGTGGAGAGTGTGCAGGAGCAGCCCATACAGGAAACCCCTCCGTGCGGAATGAAAAGGCACGGAGGGTATTTCCTCGAGACGGCTCAAGTTGTGAGGCGCCGGTTCCCGATGGGAGTTTCGGGACTGGGCGCCGATAAGGAATTCCGTCCGAACGGGGGAAAGCTCGGACGGGATCGCCCCACGCGCTTGAGCCGCCTCGATACACCTTGTGGCACCGGGGCGCAGCGTCGCTTTCATCGACTCGATGGCATTGACCGCGAGCTGGATGTTGGCCCAAGACATGCGCCGCGCCAACTCCTCCGGCGCCATCCAGCCCGCTCCTCCGCCATCGAGCAGGTCCCTGACTCTAGTCACCTTGCCGGGCACAGCCCTGCGCTCCGCCAGCCACCCGAACACGTGGACGTGGAGGTGCGGATTCCTGAACAGCGGCTCCCGAAGGACAGCCGCCATTCCTGACGGGGGAGAGCTCCACCTGGAAGCGACGTAGTTCCAAACCCATAGCAGTTCCCGGTAGAAGACAGGCAGCTCCCGCAGGCTGGCACGCGTGCCGCCCACTTCCAAAAACAGGAGCTGCATGTCGTAATTGAGGCCGTGCAGCTGGCGGAAAAAATACGTTGCCAGCGCACACCATCTCGGAGGATTCTCGACGTACAGGTATCTCTGCAGCATCTGAAGACGGAAAGTCGCAGCCTGGGTGCGGAGGCACACCAGTGCCTGACCGCCCTCCCTAAGCGGGAGACTCAGAACCGCGGCAGAGACCCAGTGCTTCCTTTTGTCCCAGAAGAAGTCGACGAGCTTCTTCTGTATCTTGGCGACAAACGCAGGGGGAGGGATCAGAGTGACCAACCGGTAACGCAACATGGCGGCCACCAGTTCGTTTATGACCATCGCTCGACCCCTGTAGGACAACACTCGGAGCAGTCCTGTCCAGCGTCCTAAGCGAGTGGTGACTTTGGCCTCCAACTCTTGCCAGTTCGCTGGCCAGGCATCCTCGGCAGGGCTAAGGTAGACTCCCAAGTAGAGGAGGTGCGTGGTGCTCCAGGCGAAGGGCCTGAACTCCTCCGGCAGGGAGTCCACCCGCCACTGACCCACCAGGAGTCCGGAACATTTCTCCCAGTTGATCTTGGTGGAGGATGCGTCCGAGTAAATCTGCTGGCATTCCTGCATCCTCCGCAAGTCAGCGGGATACGTGACCATGAGGAGCACGTCATCGGCATAAGCCGAGAGGACCACCTCCACGCCCGGCCCTTGCAGAGCCAGTCCCGTCAACCTTCTCCGCAAGAGGCGCAGCAAAGGCTCTACGCAAACGGCGTATAACTGGCCGGACATGGGGCATCCCTGACGCACCCCCCTCCCGAAGCGAAGGGGTGCCATCAAGGACCCGTTAACTTTAATCAGACACTCTGCGGCAGAGTACAGAAGTCGGATCCGGGCGACAAAATGCGTCCCGAACCCAAATGCGCGCAGAGTCCCGAAGAGATACTCGTGATCTACCCTGTCGAACGCCTTCTCCTGATCCAGGGAAAGGAAGGCGACCGACAGACCAGCCCTCTGGGAATGCTGGACCAGGTCCCAGACCAGATGGATGTTATCGTGGATGGTCCGGCCCGGGATCGTGTAGGACTGGTCGGGGTGGATCATGTGGGCCAGCACGGCGCCAAGGCGAGCAGACATGGCCCTGGCAAAAATTTTGTAGTCCGTGCTGAGGAGGGAGACCGGGCGCCTGATCTTAAGGAGGCGGAGATCGCCCTTCTTAGGCAGCAGGGCAATAACCGCCCTGCGCCAAGAGAGGGGCATCTCCCCGGTCGCCAAACTTTCCCCAGGACCCGCGCGTAGTCGCCCCCCAAGACGTCCCAGAGCGCCCTGTGGAACTCCATGGTCAGCCCGTCCAGCCCCGGGGACTTTCCCCTGGAGAGCTGGCGGAGGGCGCCGGTCAGCTCCTCCAGACTCAGAGGAGCGTCCAATTTTTCGGCGCCCTCCAGGCTGACCTTCGGCAGGTCCTCCCACAAAACTCTGCGCGCATCCTCGCTGGACGGATCCGGAGAGAACAGAGCCCCGTAATAGGCACGGGCCTCTGCGCTGATTCCCTCCGGGTCCGAGACCAGAGATCCGTCGTCAGCCAGCAGCCCCAAGAGCTGCTTACGGACCCCCCGTCTTTTTTCCAACGAGTAGAAGAAGGGGGAGCCACGGTCCAGGTCCCGCAGGAACTGGATCCGCGACCTCACGTACGCGCCTTGGGACCCGACGAGCTGCAGGTCCTTCAGCGCGCCCTTCTTCTCTTCGTACACCTTCCGCAGGGCCGGGTCCTCGACGACTTGACCGATACGGGACTCCAGGTCGAGCACCTCCTTCTCCAACCGCCCAACCCGGGCCTCCCGCCTCTTGGTCGACCCCTTCACGTACTCCTGACAGAAGAGACAGACGTGAGCCTTGACCACGTCCCACCATAGCCTCAAGGAGGGGAAGCACCCCCGCTTCCTTCTCCAGCCGGCCCAGAACCGACGAAACGAATCCTGGAACCGCATGTCCTCCAGCAGCAGGTTGTTAAAATGCCAGTACGCGGATCCCCCACGCGCGCAGCGGAATGAGCTCCGCCCACACCAGGTGGTGGTCCGTGCATGGCACCGGTCGCATGGAAGCCGCCAGAATGCAGGAGATGTACGCCCGGGAAATATAAAGGCGGTCGATTCTGGGCCATCCTCCTCCAGACCTCACGCTAGTGAAGGCGCTGGATTTGGGGTGGAGATGTTGCCAGACGTCCACCAAGTCGAAGGACCCGACCAGGTCCCTCAACATCTCCATCGCTGCTGGGCATCGCTGGGGGGCCGAACGGTCCCTCGCCTCAAGGGTGCAGTTAAAATCCCCCCCGAGGATGACGCACTCGCCCGCGTCGATGGAGCCCAGAAGAGCGGAAACTTCTTCAAAGAAGCGCACTTGCTGTGCACTGGCCTGAGGGGCGTACACGTTCACTAGATGGAGCGGCATGCCCCCCAGGCGAACAGTGACCTGGAGCAAGCGGCCCGGCACGTGCTCCTTGACCCCCAAGATATCCCGCTGAAAATGCGGGGCCAGCAAGATAGCCACCCCGCTGGAAACGTTGGAGAGGTGACTCATGCTGACCCCTCCTTGCCACTCCAGGAGCCACGTGGCCTCGTCTCCCAGAACAGTGTGGGTTTCTTGCAGGAAGCACACCGCATACTTTCCCGTCCCGAAGGACCGAAAGGTTATTAAATCTGCAGCGAGCCTCCCTGCTGCCGTTGATGCTGAGGCTGGCTATGGTTATCTTCATATCAGAAGCATAGTGCAACCTCTACCTACAACTAACGGGGGGAGGGAGCGCAGCCGCTAGTCGATCGCCACTCCCTCAGCAGCCCAGTGAGGAACGACCTGAGCCGATGCAGCTCGAGCGGGCTCACGTCTTGGTCTGCGCCCATGATTTTGACGGCGGCGCGGACCGACCCGATGAGCAGCGCCAGCTCCGACCACCTGTCGAGGGCCAGCCAGCTCTTATTTTGACGACCCTGGCACGCAGCCATAAAATCCCGGATTTCCCTGACGGGGATGAGGGGAGACTCGACGAGGGGCACGAGGTCATCCATCGCCTCATCGGCGATGGAGTCCGAATCGTCCTCCGCACCCATCACCGAGTCCCCGTCCTCCTCCCGGGGGTCACCACCAGCGGCCGACCCGTCCGTCGCACAGTGCGCAGCGAACGGCTCGGCCGCACCGGCCGGCCCTGCCTCTGCCTGGATCCCACCCCCAGCATCGGCGGCAGAGGATTCCTCCCTGGGCTCCTCCAGGGGCACCGGGCAGGAGACGGCAGTGGTCCAGGATCCCCCTCTGCTCCAGATGCCAGAACGACCGGAGAAATCGGAGAGAAAGCAAATCCGAATTCGTCCAGGTCGTCCGGCGCCGGAGACACAATCAGAGGGCCTCCCCCCTTCCCCGCCACCGGCCTCCGACGCAGCAGATGGGGTGTTTTCAACTAAAACCTCGACCAGGTCGAGCAGCCCCTGGGAAATGTCCGGGTCGTATTGGGCGAACTCATTTTCCCTGAACTCGCCCGACCCAGACCGCAGGCCACCCGACCCGGCGAGGGGTAACGGCACAGAAAGTATATCTATTTCCGCCGCGGGTTGTTCCGCGACCCCCCCATGGGCAGGGTCTTGTCCCCATCCCCGGGAGGCACGTGCTGGACAGACGCATCTGCCTCAGCCTCCCAAGGGACAGGTGACCCCTTCCGATCGCTGGTGATGGTGACAGCAGGGGGGTGGGGGCGCAGTACCCGCAGCGGGCGATGACTCCCCCTGTTCGGAGGGACCTTCGTCCTCACGGTCCTCCTCCTCTTCCAGGGGGTCGCGCCTTCTTTTTAGCGTGGAGGGAGCGAGGGAGACCTCCATGTCTGCAGGGGCCTCCTCCTCTGCTCCCTCCGGCGGAGCAGGTTTGTCGGGTTCCTCGGGCCCGAGCCCGGCCGCAGGTATCGGCGTTTCCGCTACGGCGGTTTCGGCCACAGGCTCGGGCACGAGGCCCCTCCCACCCTCGTCTGCCCCGACCAACTCCGCGAGGAGCGCGGGTGTCAGGGGCTCCAAGTTTAAGGGCCGGCACTCCACGGGGGGACCCACCCTGAGGTGTTTTGTCTTTTGCCACGCCTTCCTTCCACCCGGACGTGCTCCCACCCCCCCGCCGGAGGCCTTGGTGGCATCGGCCTCCGACGTCGACCGCGCATCAGTGGCTCCCGACGCGCGGACAGATCCGGGGGGAGGAGCGGCGGCGGCACCAGCCTCGGCTGCACTAGATGACCTGGCGGCCTTGGAGGCGGGGCAGTTTTTCCTAATGTGCCCCACCTCCTTACAGGCGTGGCACCACACACCGCCCGACGTCCAGGAGACGCGATAGGCGGACCCCTCGTGGAGGATGACGAAAGCCCCGTCGGTGTCCTCCTCCCGCGCCAGCTGGATAAAAAGCTGGCGCCGGAAGGAGAAAACGTGGCGAAGGCTGGCCTCCCGGAAGCCGAGCGGGATGGGCGTAATCCCCGACCTCACCTCCCCGAGTTGGTGTAAGTGGGGGAGGAGGAGCTCACCAGGAACAAAGGGCGGGATGTTGGAAATAACCATCCTCTGCACGGTGGCCTCGAGGGGGTCCACCGGCAGAAAGTCCCGCCCACGGTGAGCCCCTTGGCGACGGCCAGGGACACCGCCCGCTCCGACCTCAGGAAGAACACAGCCTTCCCGTACATTTTTGAGGCGGCGAGGATGGCTGAAGGGCCGACAACCCCAGCCATGGCCTTTACACACGCCTCAATTGTCATTGTGGGGTGGGTTCTTTTGTTCATTAATAATTAGACATTCTTATTATGAACACAGCTAGCTTCTGCTAGACACTTTTATTGAGCACATGTGGACTAGGTACAGTATCTGTAGAGGCTTCCATCCTGACTGTTGCCTTGTGGGTAGCCTAGTGCCTCATGGGTAATGTAGTCTTAATATCATACAGCTGGGTAGTGTAGTCTTATACATACAGCTATATACAGCTGTACACAGCTCTACGGCTCCACCTAGTGTCCACTATAGAATGACATGTTAATGATCATTACAGGTGTAGCTCTTCACCCCAAGCTTTTTCATTATTAAAGAGAAAGGTGACGGGGCGACAGAAGCAGTGGGAGTAGCCGTGGCTGTGGCTGCCACCGCCGCAAATGACCTAGCCGGCCCCGCCACCGGCGAAGAAATAGACGCCATTATGGGGTGGTATTTAAAAAAAGAGCTACACTCACCCCAAGTCACAGGCCTTAAGGTGTTAATGGCTTCCGTTATTTATTTAAAGTCCTCCCTTGAGCAGAGGGAGCTGTTAAATTAAAGGCAGACCTCTCCCCTTATTGATTGGAATTGGGAGAGGGGCCTTCTCCCCTCTGTTCAAGTGGCAATTAATAAAAAGATTAATGGAGGTGCCTCTTGAGAGAGAGAGCAGAGAGAGACAAAGAGAGAGAGAGAGGGGGGCGTGGGAAGGAGGGAGGCCACAAGGGCAGGGTTGCCACTCAGGATGGTGGGTGGGTGGGTGTCGGCAGGGGTGCACTCTCCGATGGAAAAATAAAGTCTCTGAAGGTGTTCTTCTGGTAGGGGGGGAAGATGTCTTCGCCTGGGAAAGCTGGAGAATATCCAGGCTCAGTCCTACACCAGGTCTTAACGATGTATTAATTGATTTAAAGACTTCACCTAGGCAGCTCAAGCTGTCCCAGGCCAGGCAATAGAAGGGGTGCTTATTAGTGGTGTGTGTGGCCTAGTAATCTACAAGAGCCACTCACACACACAGACACCCCTTGGTGATCCGGCCGGTCTACTTTCCTCCCCCCACCTACAATACAATGTCTTTTGGAGAATGCACCAAATGACACCCACCTGCAGATGTTCAGTGGAAGATGTTATCCTTCCCTCCTTCCAAGCAGTTGATGGTGGGTGTTGATTGCTGCTTCTCTCCCCTCTCTCCCTCTCCTGGAATGGAGGCCAATTTGGGGAGGCAGTGGTGGAAAGGCCTCTCCTCTGGTCGGTGTTGGCCTCCTTTTCCCCCTGTCCTCTCTCTCCAGGCACCTCAGTTGTAGTTGATGATGATGGTGGTAGTGGTGGTCTGTAGTTTCTCCTTCTCCTCCTCTCCCTGGTCAAGGAGACCACCACTTTCCACTCTCCTTTGGGTGAACCAGCAGCACAGAGAGCAAGGCAGAGAATGAATAAAGCTGTGCCTCTTTTGGTAGGACCAATCAAAAATAAACAAATAAACTGTAACTAATAGAACTTTAAATAAACGTTAACAAATCAAATTAGAATTTGGTTATCCAAATCAATTATGCACTCCAGTCCCCGCGGCGCCCACCAGTCACGGAAGTCCTCAAGCGTGCCGGTGGACACCGCATGCTCCATCTCCAGGGCCACCTGGGCGCGAACATGGCTGCGGAAGAGAGGGATGCAATCTGGCTGGACGACCCCCTCGACCGCCCGCTGCCTGGACCAATTGATGGCTTTTTTAGCCAGGCCCAGGAGCAGACCCACGAGGAGGTCCTCCAACCTGTCCGCTCCCCTCCGCACCGGGTGACCGTAGATCAAGAGCGTGGGACTGAAGTGCAACCAAAAATCGAGGAGCAGCCCCTTCAAATAATGGAAGAGGGGCTGCAACCTCTCACACTCCATGTAAATGTGAAAAATGGACTCCTCCAGCCGCAGAACAAACAGGCGGCCTGGGAGTCCGTGAACCTACTTAAAAATATATTGCACGGGACTGCTCCGTGCAACACCCTCCAGGCCAAGTCCCCAATAGAACAAGGGAGGACTCCCGCATAGAGAGCCCTCCATTGGGGACCTCCGCCTCCGCCGGAAGGCAAGATGGCACGCCACGGCGTATCCGGATGGCAGGCGAAGATGACAAAGTGGAAAGTGTGCAGGAGCAGCCCGTACAGGAAACATAAGAACATAAGAAATAGGAGCAGGAGTAGGCCAATCGGCCCCTCGAGCCTGCTCCACCATTCAATAAGATCATGGCTGATCTGATCCTAACCTCAAATCTTCTATCACTGTGCATCCACCCGAACCCATGTGATCTCCCGGGAGAGGCGAAAAACCAGATAAAGACCCAATGGCCAATTTGGGAGAAAAAAATCTGGGAAATTCCTCTCCGACCCATCTAGGCGATCAAAATTCTTCCAGGAGATCACTCTGTCCCTACATTTTCTACAGTACTTACCTTCTGTAAAGGCGATCTCCACCCCAGCCAGGAACAGGAATAAAACCATCTCCTGAAATCTAACACAGAATTAGAACACAGTAGGAGCAGAACCAGGCTACACGGCCCCTGGGCCCACTCCGCTACACACAGGGCCATGACCATTCCGAACCTAGACTCATGTCCAATTTCCTGCCCGCTCCCCGTAACCCTTAATTCCCTTTACTTCTAGGAAACTATCTATTTCTGTTTTAAATTTATTTAATGATGTAGCTTCCACAGCTTTCTGGGGCAGCAAATTCCACAAACCTACCACCCTCTGAGTGAAGAAGTTTCTCCTCATCTCAGTTTTGAAAGAGCAGCCCCTTATTTTAAGATTATGCCCCCTAGTTCTAGTTTCGCCCATCATTGGGAACATCCTCACCGCATCCACCCGATCAAGCCCCTTCACAATCTTATATGTTTCAATAAGATTGCCTCTCATTCTTCTGAACTCCAATGAGTAGAGTCCCAATCTACTCAACCTCTCCTCATATGACCACCCCCTCATCCCCGGAATGAAAAGGCACGGAGGGTATTTCCTCGAGATGGCTCAAGTTGTGAGGCGTCGGTTCCCGAGGGGAGTTTCGGGGCTGGGCGCCGATAAGGAATTCCGCCCGAACGGGAGAAAGCTCGGACGGGATCGCCCCACGCGCTTGAGCCGCCTCGATACACCTTGTGGCGCCGGGGCGCAGTTTCGCTTTCATCGACTCGATGGCTTTGACCGTGAGCCGGACGTTGGCCCAAGACATGCGCCGCGCCAACTCCTCCGGCGCCATCCAGCCCGCTCCTCCGCCATCGAGCAGGTCCCCAACTCTAGTCACCTTGCCAGGCACAGCCCTGCGTTCCGCCAGCCACCCGAACCCGCGGACGTGGAGGTGCGGATTCCTGAACAGCGCCTCCCGAAGGACAGCCGCCATTCCTGACGGGGAGAGCTCTGCATGGAAGCGACATAGTTCCAAACCCATAGCAGTTCCTGGTAGAAGACAGGGAGCTCCCGCAGGCTGGCACGCGTGCCGCCCACTTTCACAAACAGGAGCTGCATGTCGTAATTGAGGCCGTGCAGCTGGCGGAAAAAATACGTCGCCAGCGCACACCATCTCGGAGGATTCCCGACGTACAGGTATCGCTGCAGCGTCTGAAGATGGAAAGTCGCAGCCTGGGTGCGAAGGCACACCAGCGCCTGACCGCCCTCCCTAAGCAGGAGACTCAGAACCGCGGCAGAGACCCAGTGCATCCTTTTGCCCCAGAAGAAGTCAATGAGCTTCTTCTGTATCTTGGCGACAAACGCAGGGGGAGGGATCAGAGTGACCAACCGGTACCACAACATGGCGGCCACCAGTTGGTTTATGACCAACGCTCGACCCCTGTAGGACAACACTCGGAGCAGTCCTGTCCAGCGTCCTATGCGAGTGGTGACTTTGGCCTCCAACTCATGCCAGTTCGCCGGCCAGGCATCCTCGGCAGGGCTGAGGTAGACTCCCAAGTAGAGGAGGTGCATGGTGCTCCAGGCGAAGGGCCTGAACTCCTCCGGCAGGGAGTCCTCCCGCCACTGACCCACCAGGAGTCCAGAACATTTCTCCCAGTTGATCTTGGCGGAGGATGCGTCCGAGTAAATCTGCTGGCATACCCGCATCCTCCGCAAGTCAGCGGGATCCGTGACCGTGAGGAGCACGTCATCAGCGTAAGCCGAGAGGACCACCTCCACGCCCGGTCCTTGCAGAGCCAGTCCCGTCAACCTGTTCCGCAAGAGGCGCAGGAAAGGCTCTACGCAAATGGCGTATAACTGGCCGGACATGGGGCATCCCTGATGCACCCCCCTCCCGAAGGGAAGGGGCGCCGTCAAGGACCCATTAACTTTAATCAGACACTCTGCGGCAGCGTACAGAAGTCGGATCCGGGCGACAAAATGCGTCCCGAACCCGAATGCGCGCAGAGTCCCGAAGAGATACTCGTGATTCACCCTGTTGAACGCCTTCTCCTGATCCAGGGAAAGGAAGGCGACCGACAGACCAGCCCTCTGGGAATGGTGGACCTGGTCCCGGACCAGATGGATGTTATCGTGGATAGTGCGGCCCGGGACCGTGTAGGACTGGTCGGGGTGGATCATGTGGGCCAGCACGGCGCCAAGGCGAGCAGACATGGCCCTGGCAAAAATTTTATATTCCGTGCTGAGGAGGGAGACCGGGCGCCAGTTCTTAAGGAGGCGGAGATCGCCCCTCTTAGGCAGCAGGACAATAACCGCCCTGCGCCAAGAGAGGGGCATCACCCCGGTCGCCAAACTTTCCCCCAGGACACGCGTGTAGTCGCCCCCCAAGACGTCCCAGAACGCCCTGTGGAACTCCACGGTCAGCCCGTCCAGCCCCGGGGACTTTCCCCTGGAGAGCTGGTGGAGGGCGCCGGTCAGCTCCTCCAGACTCAGAGGAGCGTCCAATTTTTCGTGCCCTCCAGGCCAACCTTCGGCAGGTCATACCACAAAACTCTGCGCGCATCCTCGCTGGATGGATCCGGAGAGAACAGAGCCCCGTAATAGGCGCGGGTCTCCACGCTGATTCCCTCCGTATCCGAGACCAGAGATCCGTCGTCGGCCAGCAGCCCCAAGAGCTGCTTACGGACCCCCCGTCTTTTTTCCAGCGATTAGAAGAAGGGGAGCCGTGGTCCAGGTCCCGCAGGAACTGGATCCGCGTCCTCATGTACGTGCCTCGGGACCCGACGAGCTGCAGGTCCTTCAGCGCGCCCTTCTTCTCTTCGTACACCTTCCGCAGAGCCGGGTCCTCGACGACTTGACCGAGATGGGACTCCAGGTCGAGCACCTCCTTCTCCAACCGCCCGACCCGGGCCTCCCACCTCTTGGTCGACCCCTTCGCGTACTCCTGACAGAAGAGACGGATGTGAGCCTTGACCATGTCCCACCATAGCCGCAAGGAGGGGAAGCCCCCGTGCTTCCTTCTCCAGTCAGCCCAGAACCGGCGAAACGAATCCCGGAACCGCGCGTCCTCCAGCAGCAGGTTGTTAAAGTGCCAGTACGCGGACCCACCCCGCGCGCGCAGCGGAACGAGCTCCGCCCACACCAGGTGGTGGTCCGTGCACGGCACCGGCCGCATGGAAGCCGCCGGAACGCAGGAGACGTACGCCCGGGAAATGTAGAGGCGGTCGATTCTGGACCCCCTCCAGACCTCACGCTAGTGAAGGCGCTGGAGTCGGGATGAAGATTTTGCCAGACGTCCACCAAGTCGATGGACCCGACCAGGTCCCTCAACTTCTCCATCACAGCCGGGCATCGCGGGGGACCCGGACGGTCCCTTGCCTCGAGGGTGCAGTTAAAATCCCCCCCAAGGATGACGCACTCACCCACGTCGATGGAGCCCAGAAGAGCGGACACTTCTTCAAAGAAGCGCACTTGCTGCGCACCGGCCTGAGGGGCGTACACGTTCACTAGATGGAGCGGCACGCCCCCCAGGCGAACAGTGACCTGGAGCAAGCGGCCCGGCACGTGCTCCTTGACCCCCAAGAACTCCGGCTGAAAATGCGGGGCCAGCAAGATAGCCACCCCACTGGAAACGCTGGAGAGGTGACTCATGCTGACCCCTCCTTGCCACTCCAGGAGCCATGTGGCCTCATCTCCCGGAACGGTGTGGGTTTCTTGCAGGAAGCACACCGCATACTTCCCGTCCTGACGGACCGAAAGGTTATTAAATCTGCGGCGAGCCTCCCTGCTGCCGTTGATGTTGAGGCTGGCTATGGTTATCTTCATATCAGAAGCATAGTGCAACCTCTACCTACACCTAACGGGAGGAGGGAGCGCAGCCGCTAGTCGACCGCCACTCCCTCAGCAGCCCAGTGAGGAATGACCTGAGCCGACGCAGCTCGAGCGGGCTCACGTCCGCGCCCATGGTCTTGACGGCGGCGCGGACCGACCTGATGAGCAGCGCCAGCTCCGACCACCTGGCGAGGGCCAGCCGGGTCTTGTTTTGACGACCCTGGCACACGGCCACAAAATCCCGGAGTTCCCTGACGGGAATGAGGGGAGACTCGGCGAGGGGCACGAGATCATCCATCGCCTCATCGGCGATGGAATCCAACTCGTCCTCCGCGCCCATCACCGAGTCCCCGTCCTCCTCCGGGGGGTCGCCACCAGTGGCCGACCCGTCCGTTGCGCAGTGCGCAGCGAACGGCTCGGCCGCATCGGCCGGCCTCGCCTCCACCCGGATCCCACCCCCAGGATCGGTAGCAGAGGATTCCTCCCTGGGCTCCTCCGGGGGCGCCGGGCCAGAAGACGTCAGCGGTTCGGAGTCCTCCTCCGCCCCAGACGCCAGAACGCCCGGAGAAATCGGGGAGAAAACAAATTGAAATTCCTCCAGGACGTCCCCCTCCAGAGCACAGTCAGGGGGCCTTCCTCCTCCTCGCCACCAGTCTCCGACCCAGCGGATGGGGTGTCCTGGACTAAAATTTCAACCAGCTCGAGCAGCCCCTGGGAAATGTCCGGGTCGCATAGGGCGAGCTCAGTTTCTTCCAGCTCGCCCGACCCAGACCCCAGGCCGCCCGACCCGGCGAGGGGTAACGGCACAGAAAGTGTGTCCATATCCGCTGCGGGTTGTTCCGCGACCCCCCCCCCATGGGCAGGGTCTCGTCCCCATCCCCGGGAGGTACGTGCTGGACAGACACATCTGCCTCAGCCTCCTGAGGGACAGGCGACCCCTGCCAATCGCTGGTGATGGTGACAGCGGGGGTGGGGTGCGCAGTGCCCATGGCGGGCGACGACTCCCCCTGCTCGGAGGGATCTTCCTCCTCCCGGTCCTCCTCCTCTTCCAGGGGGTCGCACCTTCTTTTTAGCACGGAGGGAGCGAGGGAGACCTCCATGTCTGCAGAGGCCTCCACCTCTGCTCCCTCCGGCGTAGCAGGTTTTTCGGGTTCCTCGGGCCCGAGCCCGGCTGCAGGTATCGGCATTCCGCTACGGCGGTTGCGGCCACAGGCTCGGGCACGAGGCCCCTCGCGCCCTCGTCTGGCCCGATCAACTCCGCAAGGAGCGCGGGTGTCAGGGGCTCTAAGTTTAGGGTTCGGCCCTCCGCGGGGGTCCCGCCCTGAGGTATTTCGTCTTATGCCGCGACTTCCTTCCGCCTGGACCGGCTCCCTCCACCCCGCCGGAGGCCCTGGTGGCATCGGCCTCCGACGTCGACCGCGCATCAGTGGCTCCCGACGTGCGGACAGATCCGGGGGTGGGGAGCGGTGGTGGCACCAGCCTCGGCCGCGCCAGACGATCTGGCGGCCTTGGAGGCGGGGCAGCTTTTTCTGATGTGCCCCACGTCCTTGCAGGCGTGGCACCGCACACCGTCCGACGTCCCGAAGACGCGATAGGCAGTCCCCTCGTGGAGGATGACAAAAGCCCCGTGGGGGTGCTCCTCCCGCGCCAGCTGAATAATCAGCTGGCGCCGGAAGGAGAGAGCGTGGCGAAGGCTGGCCTCCCAGAAGCCGAGCGGAATGGGTGTAATCCCCGACCTCACCTCCCCAAGTTGACGTAAGTGGGGGAGGAGGAGCTCACCCGGAACAAAGGGCGGGAGGTTGGAAATAACCACCCTCTGCACGGTGGCCTCAAGGGGGTCCACCGGCAGGAAGGTCCCGCCCACGGTGAGCCCCTTGGTGACGGCCAGGGACACCGCCCGCTCTGACCTCAGGAAGAACACAGCCTTCCCGTACATTTTTGAGGCGGCGAGGATGGCTGAAGGGCCGACAACCCCAGCCATGGCCTTTACACACGCCTCAATTGTCATTGTAGGGTGGGTGTAGCTCTTCACCCCAAGCTTTTTCGTTATTAAAGAGAAAGGTGACGGGGCCGCAGAAGCAGCGGGAGCAGCCGTGGCTGTGGCTGCCACCGCCGCATATGTCCTAGCCGGCCCCACCACCAGCAAAGAATTAGACGCCATTATGGGGTGGTTTTTTAAAAGAGCTACACCCACCCCCAGTCACAGGCCTTGAGATGTTGAAGATGGCCTCCGGTTTTTTAAAGTCCTCCCTTGAGCAGAGGGAGCTGTTAAATTAAAGGCCCACCTCTCCCCTTATTGATTGGAATTGGGAGAGGGGCCTTCTCCCCTCTGCTCAAGTGGCAATTAATTAAAAGGTGGAAAAGAGGTGCCTCTTGAGAGAGACAAAGAGAGAGACAAAGAGAGAGAGAGAGGGGGGTGGGAAGGAGGGAGGCCGCAAAGGCAGGGTCGCCACTCAGCATGGTAGGTGGGTGGGTGTCGGCAGGGGTGCATTCTGCGATGGAAAAACAAAGTCTCTGTTGGTGGTCTTCTGGCACGGGGAGAAGATGTCTTCGACTGGGAAAGCTGGAGATGCCCAGGCTCAGTCCTACACCAGGTCTTAACGATGTATTAATTAATTTAAAGACTTCACCTAGGCAGCTCCAGCTGTCCCAGGCCAGGCAATAGAAGGGGTGCTTATTAGTGGTGTGTGTGGCCTAGTATTCTACAAGAGCCACACACACACACAGACACCCCTTGGTGTTCCGGCCAGTCTTCTTTCCTCCCCCCACCTACAATACAAAGTCTTTTGGAGAATGCACCAAATGACACCCACCTGCAGATGTTCAGAAGAAGATGTTAGCCTTCCCTCCTTCCAAGCAGTTGATGGTGGGTGTTGATTGCTGCTTCTCTCCCCTCTCTCCGTCTCCTGGAATGGAGGCCAATTTGGGGAGGCAGTGGTGGAAAGGCCTCTCCTCTAGTAGGTGTTGGCCTCCTTTTCCCTCTGTCCTCTCTCTCCAGGCATCTCAGTTGTAGCTGTTGCTGTTGTGGTAGTGGTGGTCTGACGTTTCTCCTTCTCCTCCGCTCCCTGGTCAAGGAGACCACCACTTTCCACTCTCCTTCAGGATGAACCAACAGCACAGAGAGCAAGGCAGAGAATGAATAAAGCTGTGAGGTCCAGTCCCGGTCTTGTCTCTGTGCCTCTGGCCTCACCTGTGTGTTGTTAAGTTATTTGTCTCCTGTCTCATTTGAATAATTATGTCATGTGACCAATCTGGCCTGTATTTAAGCTTCCTGTTTCCTGTCCTCTGTGCTCAGTCCTGGGTGCGCCTGCTTGCAAGTAACAGCTCTTGCTGTGTCTCTGGCGTTCTCGAGTCTCTCTATGTTTTCGAGTCTCAACTTAATCTCCTTTCAAGTGTTACCATGTCTCTGTGTTTTTGAGTATCAAGTGAAGCATCTTTCGAGTTCTACCCGGTCTCGAGTCCTTGGATAGGTTTCCTGCGCTTGGGTCCACTACCAAAACCCTAGCATAACGGCCCCATGAATGCATGGCCCCGTGACAAGAGGGAGATGGTGAGAGTGGTGGTGAGAGAGGTGGTGAGAGAGGTGGTGAGAGAGGTGGTGAGAGGTGGTGAGAGAGATGGTGAGAGAGATGGTGATAGAGATGGTGAGAGATATGGTGTGAAAGATGGTGAGAGAGATGGACAGGGGGAGATGGTGAGAGAAATGGTGATAGATATGGGCAGAGGATGATGGTGAGAGAGATGGTGAGGGAGATGGTGAGGGAGATGGTGAGGGAGATGGTGAGGGAGATGGTGAGGGAGATGGTGAGGGAGATGGTGAGGGAGATGGCGAGAGAGATGGGCAGAGGGAGATGGTGAGAGAGATGGCGAGAGAGATGGCGAGAGAGATGGCGAGAGAGATGGCGAGAAAGATGGCGAGAGAGAGATGGCGAGAGAGATGGTGAGAGAGATGGCGAGCTTGAGATGGTGAGAGAGATGGGCGAGAGAGATGGGCGAGGGAGATGGGCGAGGGAGATGGAGAGAGAGAGGGCGAGGGAGAAGGGCAGGGAGATGGTGAGAGAGGTGGTGAGAGAGATGGTGAGGGAGATGGGCAGAGGGAGATGGGCAGAGGGAGATGGGCAGAGGGAGATGGGCAGAGAGATGGGGAGGGAGATGGGGAGGGAGATGGGTAGGGAGATGGCGAGGGAAATGGCGAGGGAGATGGCGACAGAAGTGGTGAGAGAGTTGGGTGAAGAGATGGTGAGAGAGAGATTGTGACAGAGAGATGCTGAGAGAGAGATGGTGAGAGAGAGATGGTGAGAGAGAGATGGTGAGAGAGAGATGGTGAGAGAGAGATGGTGAGAGAGAGGTGTTGAGTGAGAGGTGCAGAGAGAATGGCACAGATATGTTGACAGAGATGGGCCGAGGGATGGTGAGAGAGATGGTGAGAAGGAGGTTGTGAGAGATGGTGAGAGAGATGGGCAGAGGGAGACGGTGAGAGAGATGGGCAGAGGGAGACGGTGAGAGAGATGGGCAGAGGGAGACGGTGAAAGTTGGTGAGAGAGATGGTGAGAGGGAGATGTTAAGAGAGAGGGTGACAGAGATGGAGAGAGAGAGGGTGAGAGAGGGAGTGAGAGATGTGGTGAGGGAGATGGGCAGAGAGATGGTGAGAAAGATGGTGATGGAGATGTTAAGAGAGATGTTGAGGGAATTGATGAAAGACATGGTGAGAGAGATGGTGAGGGAGAAGATGAGAGAGATGGCGAGAGAGATGGCGAGAGAGAGATGGCGAGAGAGAGATGGCGAGAGAGATGGCGAGAGAGATGGTGAGAGAGATATGTTGACAGAGATGGGCAGACAGAGATGGTGAGAGAGATGGTGTGAGATGGGCAGAGAGAGATGGGCAGAGAGAGAGATGGTAGATCCGTGATTCTGAGAGTATGATGTTTTCAAATAACTACACGGATGCTGTAACTTAACAATCAACAGGTGTTTACTGGGGTAGGGTAGTCTCAAGACTGGGGGTACAGAGGCATGCTCAAGGCTTATATACAGGTGTGGTCACTGCCGGTACTACAGTATACAAGAGCTGTAAAAGTAGTTCTCTCTTAAAGGTACATACACTACAATTCCTCCCCTTTTAGATTAGCAGTACCCATAATATTCAAATAACAATTAACACTTTAACAAGTACATTAAACAAAAATAGTCCATTTATAGATTGAGGGCTAGAAATTCAGTAGGCTTTGCGCCCAGTTTTCGCCTAAAGAGGGCTTTTGCGCCACTTGCTGAGCTTTCGCCGATATTCAGCGCTGCGGTAATGGCGGCGTTAGCCAGTAGCGCTGCGCCGCCACCGATGACATCATCGGTGTGCGCAGTGCCCCGCTACCGCACCGCTACCGGCCCGACCGCCATATTTAGTTGCGGCCGCCTCTTCCGCAGCGGCCGCAAACAGCGATCAGAAAACGGGGCCGTCCTGTAGCGTTAGTGGGGCAAGTTAAGGCGGAGGTGCGGTCATCCGCTTTTTCGGCGGCCGCCTGCCCGCACCTCCTTCCCCGGCCTCCTCCACCCACCCCCCGCGGCACTGCCGGCTGTTTTCCGGGAGACCGGCACTTCTCCGTGGTGCCGGGCTCATTTGCCGGCACTAGCGAGCGGCGATCTCGCTGTTGCAGGCACCTCCCCCTGAAGAGAGGGAGGAAGGCCTGCAGTACCGCAGCCTGCCGCTCCGCAGCGGGTGGCGCTGCGGCACCTAGCGCGCCGATATTCAGTTTCAGCGCCCCAAGCGGGGGCACCGAAACCCTTGAAAAGCGGCCGCCTTCGAGTTGGGGCGCTGAAACTGAATTTCCGGCGGGCGCAAGTGGCTCCGCGCGCAGCGGTACTTTCTGGGCGCGAGCGAGCTGGCCGCCCCAAACTGAATTTCTAGCCCTCAGTCTTTGGGGAGGCTCCCTGATCCTTTCTGGATAGCGCCTTTCCTGAGGTTCTTGTTCTTGGTGCGGAGGTGATTCTGGCCCCTTTTTGTTGGTTAGTTCATCAGTTTCCACTGCTACTGGTTCTGAGGTAGATGCTACCGATATGTCGGGTTCATCCCCAGGTACTCGAGACATGGGGTTGACTCGTTCCTGTGATGCTAAGATCTGATCGACGTGGCGTCTCACAATGTTCTCCCCGACATCCACTGTGTACATTAATGGCCCCTGCCTTGTGCATATCGTTCCGGGTTGCCATTTCTCTGTTCGGTAGTCACAGGCCAAGACTGGTTGTCCTACATTGAAGCTCCTTGTCGGCTTCTCATTGATGTGCTGGAATTGTTTATCCTCAACACTTCTTCGCACATTTGGTCTGAGCAAATCCAGATGAGATCTCAACCTTCGGTTAAAGAACATCATGGCTGGGGTCTGGTTGTGCCGCATTTGTCGCATTTCTGTAGGCTAACAGGAAATTGTCCACCTTATGCTGCAGTGGAATTTCATCATCGCACATGGCCTTTATCGCCTTTTTAAAGGTTTGTACGAACCTCTCAGCCAATCCATTTGTGGCTGGATGATACGGGGCGGATGTGTAATGCCTTACCCCATTCCTTCTCATAAATTTCCGAAACTCTTCGGACACAAACTGTGGTCCATTGTCAGAGCGAATCTGCTCTGGCAAGCCGTTCCTGGCAAATATGGTCCATAGGACTGCAATCGTTTTCTCTGTAGTGGTTGAGGATATTTTGATCACCTCAGGCCATTTTGAGTGAGCATCCACTGCTATTAAGAACATTGAGTCCATGAATGGACCAGCAAAATCAATATGCACCAGTTGCCATAGAGAGGAGGGCCACTCCCACGGGTGTAGAGGGGCATGTGGTGGTGCATTTTGGACCTTCTGGCATCCCGAGCAGCTCTTAGATAGGTCCTCGATTTGTTGATCGATCCCCGGCCACCACACATAAGCCCTAGCAAGGCTTTTCATTTTCACCCCTCCCAGATGACCTTCGTGAAGCTCATTTAGCACTCTCTCCCTTAACCTGGGTGGAATTATCACTCGGGATCCACACATCACTGTCCCCTGGCATACTCACAGCTGTTCTCTTCTGGATGAGAATGCTAGCAACAGTGAGTCGCCATGTGTTGGCCATCCCCTCACCGTCAAATCATATACCCGAGACAGTGTCGGACCATTGCGGGTCTCCTTCTCTATATCCGCGTTAGTTACTGGCAATCGTTCAATTATTGACGAATAAAATATCTCGATAGGGTCCACTGCTGGTGCTTCCTCCACAGTAGGCAGTGGCAGGTGTGATAGCCCATCAGCGTTTCCATGCTGTTTCGTGCCTTTTTATTCTATTTCATATTGGTTCGCCCCTAGAAAAAGGGACCATCTTTGTAACTGTTGTGCAGTCATCACCGGAACGCCCTTCTTTGGATTAAAGATGGAGACAAGTGGTTGGTGGTCAGTCAGCAAGGTGAACTTCTGCCCATGCAGATAGTGGTTAAATTTTTTTACTCCCCATACTAGGCTGAGGGCCTCCCTGTCAATCTGGGCATAGTTGCGCTCGGCTGAGGTTAGTGACCGAGACACAAAGGCTACTGGCCTCTCCAACCCGTCTGGGAATTTGTGCGACAGCTCCGCTCCAATACCATAGGGTGATGCATCACATGCCAAACGAATTGGTAGTGCTGGGTTGAAATGGGCCAACACCTCTTTTGATGTGATCAATTCTTTGCACTTCTGGAAAGCTCGTTTACGTTCGTCATTCCACTTCCATATACCCCCGTTTGCAGTAGGGTGTTCAGAGGGTGTAATGCTGTAGACAAATTTGGTAAGAACTTATGGTAGTAGTTCACCAGCCCGAGGAATGACCTCAGTTGTGACACATTTTCCGGTGCTGGAGCCTTGACTACTGCCTCAATCTTTTCAGGGGACTTATGTAACCCCTCTTCATCAATAACGTGGCCACAATACGAGATCTGCTTCTGGAAAAACTCGCACTTGTGGTGATTAGCTCGTAGCCCATATTCCTTTAATCTAGTGAGCACCTTCTCCAGGTTGGCTAGGTGATCACTGTCATTTTCGCCCGTGACCAGGATGTTGTCCAAATAACACTGGGTCCCTGGAATCCCTTGCAGGACTTGATCCATCGCCCTTTGCCAAATAGCCATAGCCGATGCTACCCTGAACACCAGCCGGTTGTATTGGTAGAGATCTTTATGAGTGTTGATCGTGAGGTATTGTTTCGAGGCTTCTACTACCTCCATTTGCAAGTACGCCTGGGCTAGATCAATTTTGGTGAAGCGTTTACCTCCAGATAGTGAGGCGAAAATGTCCTCAATCCGTGGAAGCGGATATTGTACCGTGTGAAGGACTGGGTTCACTGTCAGCTTAAAATCCCCACAGATGCGGACCTTCTTTGGTTCCCCAGGCATATTACTCAACGACCTCTTCATTACAGGAATGATGGGTGTAGCCCACTCGCTCCAGTCTACTTTGGACAGTACTCCTGAACATTCCAACCCTTCCAGCTCTGCTTCGATGGCTGGTCTGATCGCATAAGGCACTGGTCTGGCCTTAAGAAACTTTGAGCTTGCATTTTCCTCTATTTTAATCGTTGCTGTTATGCCTTGTCCAGCGTAAGATCCTTTTCTGATAGAAGCCGTTTCTGGGTTCCTTCACTTTGAAGCCCACACACAAACTTGTCCCTTAACGTATCTGCTAGTCCCACTCCAAACTGGCAGTGTTTCAATAGCTTGCGCAGTTCTGTTAAGTACTCAGCATTACTTTCGTCTTTATGCTGGTTCCGTTTGTGTAACTTAAATCTTTCTGCTATCAGCAGCGGTGTGGGGTTTAAGTGGTCCTGTAGGATTTCTACTATGCTTCTGAAATTCTTATCCACAGGCTTCTCTGGGGTTATTAGGTTTTGCAGTAAGCCATAAGTTTTTGCACCCATGAAATTTAACAAAACCAGTGCTTTCCTAGTATCTGACACTTAATTCGCCCTGCAGTACACCTCAATGCGTTCCACATATGTCGCCCAATCTTCGACTTCATTGTCGAACACAGAGGTACTGCCACTCTTCGGCATCCCTGGGTGTGATTTAACTGTCAAAAATGGCGTCTCCCGCGCTCTCCCTTCTTCTCCGCTGGCACAAAATGGCATCTCCCGCGCTCTCCTTTCTTCCTGCGCTCGCCCTTCTTCTCCGCTGCAGCTTCTAAAAATGGCGTCTCCCGTGCTCTCCCTTCTTCTCCACGGACGCTGTTCAGCCCTTGAGCCCTGGTTGTGCTCTGCGCCTTCTCCTGTGCACCTTTCCCGTTTCTGCCGCTCGGTCCTGAACCCGGCTGCTGCTTTACCCTCTCTCTGTTTTTGTTTTTCCTCGATGCTGCTCGGTTTTCAACTCCCGGCTGCGCCCTGTGCACTTCACCCTCTCTCTTACCCATCGACGCTTCTCGGCTGTTTCTCTGCCGTCGGTCGGCTCCAGCCGCCACTGTCCGGGAAGGGTCTGCGCTGTACCTGTTGTCAGTCTGTTGCTGGATCGTTGTGGCTGGGGAACCAAGCCCGGCTCTCACCAGCCTCCCCTGCGATGTTCACTCTCTGCCGGACGACTGGGCGGTTGCTCGTGGTCGATGCCCGTGCTTCTGGCCTCGACTTTCTTCCACCGCCCTCCCAGAGCGAATCCTTTAAGGGAAATGCAGAGTTGCAGGTAGATTCGAATCGACACTCGTCGCCACTGTTAGATCCGTGATTCTGAGAGTATGATGTTTTCAAATAACTACACGGATGCTGTAACTTAATAATCAACAGGTGTTTACTGGAGTAGGGTAGTCTCAAGTCTGGGGGTACAGAGGCATGCTCAAGGCTTATATACAGGTGTGGGCACTTCCGGTACTACAGTATACAGGAGCTGTAAAAGTAGTTCTCTCTTAAAGGTACATACACTACAAGAGAGATGGTAAGAGAGATGCGCAGAGGGAGATGCTGAGAGAGATGGTGAGAGAGATGGGCAGACAGAGATGGTGAGAGAGATGGTGTGTGAGATGGGCAGAGGGAGATGGTGAGAATGATGGTGAGAAAGATGTTGAGAGAGATGGTGAGAGAGATGTTGAGAGAGATGGTGAGAGAGGTGGTGAGAGAGGTGGTGAGGGAAATGGGCAGAGAGCTGGTGAGAGAGATGGTGAGAGAGGTGGTGAGAGAGATGGTGAGAGAGATGGTGAGTGAGATGGTGAGAGAGATGGTGAGAGAGATGGTGAGGGAGATGGTGAGGGAGATGGTGAGGGAGATGTTGAGGGAGATGGTGAGAGAGATGGTGAGGGAGATGGTGAGAGAGATGGTGAGGGAGATGGTGAGGGAGATGGTGAGGGAGATGGTGAGAGAGATGGTGAGGGAGATGGTGAGAGAGATGTTGAGAGAGATGGTGAGTGAGATGGTGAGAGAGATGGTGAGAGAGATGGTGAGGGAGATGGTGAGGGAGATGGTGAGGGAGATGGTGAGGGAGATGGTGAGAGAGATGGTGAGGGAGATGGTGAGGGAGATGGTGAGAGAGATGGGCAGACAGAGATGGTGAGAGAGATGAGCAGACAGTTGGTGAGAGCAATGGTGTGAGATGGTGAGAGAGATGGTGAGAGATGGTGAGAGAAATGGGCAGGGTGAGATGGGCACTCTTGGCATCAGCACCGTAGACTATATGATTACAGATTTGGACCCATCCTCTTTCAGAGCATTCACAGTCAAACCACTAACACCACTGTCAGAACACAGCCAAATTACTGCGTATCTTAAAAGGACAGAAACAACCAACACAGAAACACAGCCCAGTAAGCTGTACAACATTAAAAAATCCTACACACGGGCCCGAAACAGCACGGAAAAATACCAGAAAGCAATTAGCAGCCAATCAACTCAATCCCTCGGACAACTTTCTGGAAAACACATACACTCACAATAAAGAATGCGTAAACCAGGCAGTGAATAACCTAAATAATATTTTTGATAATTTGGCAACAATGTCGAACTTGATATCTTGCAAGAGTAAACCCAAAACACAAAACCACGAAAAATGGTTTGATTCAGACTGTCATAACATGAGGAAAAAACTCAGAAAAATATCAACCCAAAAACACAGACAACCAGAAAATGAGGAACTACGCCTTGCTTATTGTCAGGCACTAACACAATATAAAAACACACTCAGAGCCAAGAAAGAACAGTATATTAAGAATAAACTCAGCTCCATTGAGGAATCTATCAATTCTAATTGTTTCTGGGACAACTGGAATACATCACACAAAAAGCAACGCGCCGAATTGCCCATTCAAAATGGAGACATATGGGAAAACCATTTTGAAAAATTATACCAGAAAAACAAACTAAGCCCAGAGCAAGATCTAATATGCAAAGAATTGGAAAAGCTCGAACTGGCCATAAAAGACCACCAAAACCCATTAGACCACCCAATAACTGAAAAAGAGCTATTTGAAAAATTCAAGGACCTGCGACCAAGAAAAGCTTACGGTGTAGACGGCATCCTAAACGAGATGATTAAACACACTGACGATAAAATGAAATTGGCTATCCTAAAACTCTTCAACTTGGCTCTGAGTGTTGGTTACTTCCCTGATATCTGGAACAAAGGACTCATAACACCCATATACAGAAGTGGAGACAAAGTTGACCCAAATAACTATCGAGGCTGTAGTATCATAAACCAAAGACTTATAAACTTCCTTGAGGAGCACGATGTCTTAAGTAAAAGCCAAATTGGATTCTTACCAAATTATAGAACATCAGACCATATTTTCACCCTACACACCCTAATTGACAAACATGTTCACCAAAACAAAAGCAAAATTTTTGCCTGCTTTATAGATTTCCAGAAGGCTTTCGATTCTATTTGGCATGATGGTCTATTCTTAAAACTTATTGAAAGTGGGGTAGGGGGAAAAACATATGCTGTAATTAAATCAATGTATGCAAACAATAAATGTGCAGTTAAAATTGGAGACAAACAAACAAAATATTTCTCACAGGGGCGTGGAGTGGCGCAGGGCTTGCCTAACTCACTGACACTCTTTAATATTTACATAAATGAATTGGCAAAACTACTTGAACAATCTACAGCACCTGGCCTCGCCCTATATGACTCCAAGGTTAAATTCCCCCTCTATGCAGATGACCTGGTTCTGCTCTCACCAACAGAGGAGGGTCTACAGCGGAACCTGGATCTGCTAGAGTCGTTCTGTCAGACCTGGGCCCTGACAATAAACCCCCAAAAAACCAAAGTTGTTGTGTTCCAGCAAAGATCCAGACATCAGGGACCCAGAATAAACTTCACACTAGGAGCAACTAAAATTGAACAAACTAGAAATTACACATACCTAGGCCTAAAAATCAGTTCTATGGGAAACTTTCATTTGGCTGTGATTGAACTGAAAGAGAAAGCAAGAAGGGCTTTCTATGCCATTAAGAAATCAATCCAAATAGAAATTCCAATTGTCATTTGGATCAAAATTTTTAAATCAGTAATTGAACCTATGGCAGTGAGGTGTGGGATCCGTTAACACAACAAGAATTCGCAAAATGGGACAAACACCCAATTGAGATCCTGCATGCAGAATTCTGTAAAAGTATTCTCCGGACTCAGAGGAAAACCACAAACAATGCATGCAGGGCAGAACTAGGCCAATATCCACTACTAATTCATATCCAAAAACAAGCCATCAAATTTTGGAAACACCTAAAAATGAGCAACTCCTACTGCTATCATTACGAAGCCTTGAAATGCCAAGAGATGATCATAGAGAAGAGTCCCCTCAGTCAACTAGTCCTGGGACTCAGTGAAGTAACTACCAACACTACTAATAATAACCAGCCACAGGACAGTGACATCCTAGCACAGAGAATTCGACCCAACACAATTATCACTAAACAAAAGGAAAAATATTTGACCTATTGGACAGAAACGACAAAAAACCAAAACAAACTCAATTGCTATTTGGCCCTAAACAGACAATACGCCACGGCTGAATACCTGACCATGGTAAAGGATAGCAAACTGAGAAAAGCCTTGACAATGTACAGACTTAGTGAACATAGCCTGGCCATAAAAAAAGGCAGACACAGGCAGACCTGGCTGCCAAGAGAGGACAGGATATGCTCTCACTGCAGTCAATGAGTGGTGGAGACAGAGATGCACTTCCTCACTGTAATGTATGTACCTTTAAGGGGGAGAACTACTTTTTACAGCTCCTGTAACCTGTAGTACCGGCAGTGACCACACCTGTATATAAACCCTGAGTAGTGATCTGTGATGTAAGAAAAAGGAGTCTTACCATCAAGTAACTTTAAAGTAAGCTTTAAGTAACTTATAAACACACTATATACAAGAGAGGTCTTTACCATGCCTCTGGTAGAAGCCTCTTACAATACTGAACAGACCAGTATTTATACCAGTCCAACAGGAAGTGACATATGACAGGAAGTGAGATATGTACACAGTTCATAGTTCACAGTTCACAGGAAGTGATGACATAACTTCCCGGAAGTTATTATTATTATCACATTCTTCCCTCCTGCAGGATTAGGAGGCTGTGGTCTACCTTTTGGTCCACAGCCGCCGAACAAGGAAGAGTCGCACCCATTTGGATTCCCGTCGTAGAGGGTCGCTGCTCCGCTTACATGCAGTTGGCCATTGGTCAGAGTCTGTGTGGCCTGGATTGCCCTGTGAAGGGTCGGGGAGATCATGGCTTCGAGTACAAGCCCCAATAGGTTCAAAGTCGGACTGCCTCTGTTCAGAGGGAGGTGCAGAGCTGGTCTGTGGTGGGTCAGTACTTTCATGCGCGGTACTGGGAGGGTCGCAACCTTGAGTACGGGGTTCTACCGGCACCAAGCTAGTTGGTGTCCGATCAGGATCCTGGAGAGGGGTACCCGATAGGTCCCAAGAGTTTCCTGGTGAAATGCCATCACCCGATGTCCCACTAGGTCCTGGTGGGCAGGGAGCCAGATCCCGTAATGATACGGTAGATTCTCGGCCGTCGGAATATCGTATGTTTGCATAGGTGGGGTTGGCATCGGTTAGTTCGACCTCGTCGTAATTATCCCATTCATCAACATATTCGAACACTTTTGGGGTCACATAATTGATAAGTATCCTCAATCTAGCAGGAGCATCCGCTTTACATTCATCCAGAAAATTCTCAAAAGTACGGTACCAATGCTTCCATACCCTGCCAGCTGCTGGTGTATTCGGGTCCAAGTCCAGACGAATAGGTCTAAGGATTCTCTGCATGATGGGTGGTTCCCTGGATCCTTTACTCCGAGTTTGTCCGAAGGTCTAGTATTTGTGAGTGTAAATATTAAATTACTTAAATTGATGTAAGAAAAAGGAGTCTTACCATCAAGTAACTTTAAAGTAAGCTTTAAGTAACTTATAAACACACTATATACAAGAGAGGTCTTTACCATGCCTCTGGTAGAGGCCTCTTACAATACTGAACAGACCAGTATTTATACCGGTCCAACAGGGAAAAAGCAGGTAATTACAGACCTGTAAGCCTTACATCAGTTGTGGGCAAAATGCTGGAGTCCATCATTAAGGATGAAATAGCGGAGCACTTAGCAAATGGGGACAGGATAGGACAGAGTCAACATGGATTTACAAAGGGTAAATCGTGCTTGACTAATCTATTGGAATTTTTTGAGGGAGTAACTGGTAGAATAGATGGGGGAGAGCCAGTAGATGTGGTGTACCTGGACTTCCAAAAGGCCTTCGATAAGGTCCCACATAAAAGATTAGCATGGAAAATTGAGGCTCATGGGATAAAGGGGAAAGTTTTGGCGTGGATAGGGAACTGGCTGTCAGATAGAAAACAGAGAGTTGGAATAAACGGCTCATTTTCTGAATGGCAGGCAGTAACAAGTGGGGTACCACAGGGATCTGTCCTGGGCCCCCAGCTGTTCACAATTTACATTAATGACCTGGATCAGGGAGTCGGATGCAGCATTTCCAAATTTGCAGACGACACTAAACTAGGAGGGGGGGTGGGCTCAGAGGAAGAGACCAGGAAGCTCCAGAGCGATTTGGACAGACTGGGCGATTGGGCGGATAAATGGCAGATGCACTATAATGTGGACAAGTGCGAAGTTATCCACCTTGGGTGCAGGAACGGGAGGGCAAATTATTATTTAAATGGCAATAGATTGGGAGAGGGGGAAGTACAGAGAGACCTGGGTGTTCTTGTACACCAGTCACTGAAGGCGAGCATGCAGGTGCAACAGGCGGTCAAGAAGGCAAACGGTATGCTGGCCTTCATAGCAAAAGGGTTAGAATACAGGAACAGGGATACCTTGCTGCAGCTGTACAGGGCACTGGTGAGACCACACCTCGAGTACTGTGTACAGTTTTGGTCGCCTCATCTGAGGAAGGATGTTCTTGCCATGGAGGGGGTGCAGCGGCGATTCACCAGGCTGATACCAGGAATGGCGGGAATGACCTATGAGGAGAGACTATGTAGTTTAGGGATGTACACACTGGAGTTTAGAAGATTGAGAGGGGACCTCATAGAAGTGTATAAAATTCTGACAGGTCTAGACAGACTGGATGCAGAAGGAATGTTTCCCTTGGCGGGTGAGAACAGAACTAGAGGACATAATTTAAGGATAAGGGCTAAACCATTTAGGACAGAGATGAGGGGGAATTTCTTCACTCAGAGAGTGGTGAACCTGTGGAACTCATTGCCACAGAGGGCAGTGTATGCCAGCTCATTAAATATATTTAAGAGGGAATTAGATATATTTCTACGGGCAAAAGGGGTTAAGGGTTACGGAGAGAAGGCGGGGACGGGATACTGAATTAAAGGATCAGCCATGATCTCATTAAATGGCGGAGCAGGCACGAAGGGCCGAATGGCCTACTCCTGCTCCTATCTTCTATGTATCTATGTATCTATGTAACAGGAAGTGACATATGACAGGAAGTGAGGTATGTACACAGTTCATAGTTCATAGTTCACAGTTCACAGGAAGTGATGACATAACTTCCCGGAAGTTATTATTATTATCACAATCTGTACAGTCAGTTGCAGTTTGAACCCTCATTCAGTAAACACCTGTTGATCGTTCCCTGCAGTCTGTTGTCTGATTATTGAAGGACACAACATTAAGATACACTGATATAACATTGGCGACAACGCAGATTCGAACCTACCTGCAACTCTGCATCACCTCCCAGGGATTCACTCTTGGAGAACAGTGGAAGGAGGTCGAGTCCAGAAGCACGGGCGTCGACCACGGGCAAACGCCCAGTCATTCAGCGGAGATTTGAGCATCGCAAGGGAGGCTGTCAAGAGCCAGGCTTGGCTTTCCAGTCACGGTGGTCCAGCGAAACGGGCTGGCAAAAGGTACTTCGCAGACCCTTCCCGGACAGCAGTGGCTAGAGCCGACCGAGCGGCGCAGAAAAAGGCCGAGCAGCGTCGACGGGGGAGAGAGGGCAGAGCATACAGGGCGCAGCCGGTATTCAGGACCGAGCGGTGTCAAAGGGAGAGAGACGAGAGAGAGCAGAGCGCAGCCAGTGTTCAAAGGCCGAGCAGCGTCAATGGGGGAGAGAGGCGCGCAGGAAAACGCGAGGCGCTGCCATGGCCACGAGGACCACAGAGAGCGGCATTGGCAGCAGCGCAGGAGCAGCGCATGAAACCCACAGGGCGTCGCCATTTGCCACGAGGACCGCTGAGAGCGGCGTTGGCAGCAGCGCGGGAGACGCCATTTTAAGCCGCAGCGGGGAAGAAAGGAAAGCGCGGGAGATGCCTTTTTAAGCTGCAGTGGGGAAGAAAGGAAAGAGCAGGAGACGCCATTTTAAGCCAGTCTAACCACACCCAAAAATGCCGAAGAGTGGCAGTATCACAGCGTTCGACAATGAAGTCGAAGATTGGACGACATATGTCGAACGCATAGAAGTATACTGCAAGGCGAATGAAGTGCCAGATGACAAGAAAGCGCTGGTATTGTTGAATTCAATGGGTGCAAAAACGTATGGCTTACTATGAAACCTAGTAACCCCAGAGAAGCCAGTAGAAAAGGATTTTGAAAACATAGTGTCAATCCTACAGGACCACTTAAACCCCACACCGCTGTTGATAGCAGAAAGATTTAAGTTTCACAAAAGGAACCAGCATAAAGATGAAAGTAATGCTGAGAATTTCACGGAACTGCGCAAGCTATCAAAACACTGCCAGTTTGGAACGGGACTAGCAGACACTTTAAGGGACAAGTTTGTGTGTGGGCTTCAAAGTGAAGGAACCCAGAAACGGCTTCTATCAGAGAAGGATCTTACGCTGGACAAGGCTTTCAGCATTGCAGTATCACACGAAGCAGCAGCACGGGGCGCTGCAGAGATACAACGGAGACCGAAAGAATATGGCACAAATGAAATGTCATACGGAACAGTGAAGTGCTATCGCTGCGGCAGAACAACACACGACCATAATGATTGCTGGTTCAAGGACAAAGTGTGCAGACAGTGTGGAAAAGTAGAACACATAGCAAGAGTCTGCAGGTCGGGAAAGAAAACCAGCAGCAAGAAATCTCCACAGGAGAAGTACAAGAAGGTACATAAGGTGACGGAGAGTAGTTCAGACGAACAGAAGAGTGATACCGACTCCGGAAGCAAGGAGCTGGATTGTCTGAAACTACATAATGTGATCAAAACGGAAGATCACCAAACTATCTGGGTCACGCTCAAGATAGCAGGAGTCCAAGTAAAAATGGAATTGGACACAGGATCAGCACTAACAGTCATAAACCTAAGGGACTACAAGCGGCTATTCTCACATATACCCTTGAGAGATACAAAGATTGTCTTGAAGACGTACACGGGGCAAAAAGTCTACCCCAAAGGAAAAATAAGGGTGAATGTTATATATAACGGCAAGGAAACACCAAAAATGGACCTATATGTATTGCCAGATGGAGGACCACCACTACTAGGACGTGAATGGATCCGGAAGATACAGCTAGATTGGCGTTCCATACAAGCACTGACTGTAGATGCCAAAAAGGATGACGACGTCACACCTGGACGACTGTCAAAAATGCTAACTCACGCACAAGAAGTGTTCCAGCAGGGACTCGGAACATTAAAAGGCATAACAGTGACGATCAAAATAGAGGAAGATGCAAGCCCAAAGTTTTTTAAGGCCAGACATGTACCTTATGTGATCTGCCCAGCCGTCGAAGCAGAGCTGGAAGGTTTGGAACGTTCAGGAGTACTGTCCAAAGTGGACTGGAGCGAGTGGGCTACACCCATCGTTCCTGTAATGAAGAGGTCGTTGAGTAATACGCCTGGGGAATCAAAGAAGGTTCGCATCTGTGGGGACTTTAAGGTGACAGTGAACCCAGTCCTTCACACTGTACAATATCCGCTTCCAAGGATTGAAGATATTTTCGCCTCGCTATCTGGAGGGAAACGCTTCACTAAGGTTGATCTGGCCCAGGCGTACCTGCAAATGGAGGTAGAAGAAGCCTCGATACAGTACCTCACGATCAACAATCATAAAGGTCTCTATCAATAAAACCGGCTGTTGTTCGGGGTAGCATCAGCTCCAGCTATTTGGCAAAGGGCAATGGAACAAGTCCTGCTAGGGATTCCAGGGACCCAGTGTTATTTGGACGACATCCTGGTCACGGGCGAAAATGACTGATCACCTCGCCAACCTGGAGCAGGTGCTCACTAGATTGAAGGAATATGGGCTCCGAGCTAATCGCCACAAATGCGAGATTTTCCAGAAGCAGATCTCGTATTGTGGCCACGTTATTGATAAAGAGGGGTTACATAAGTCCCCTGAAAAGATTGAGGCAGTAGTCAAGGCTCCAGAACCGGAAAATGTGTCACAACTGAGGTCGTTCCTCGGGCTGGTGAACTACTACCATAAGTTCTTGCCGAATTTGTCTACCGCACTACACCCACTGAACACCCTACTGCAAACGGGGGTACCATGGAAGTGGAGTGATGAATGTAAACGAGCTTTCCAGAAGAGCAAAGCATTGATCACATCAAAAGATGTGTTGGCTCATTTCAACCCAGCACTACCAATTCGGTTGGCGTGTGATGCATCACCCTATGGTATTGGAGCGGTGCTGTCGCACAAATTCCCGGACGGCTCGGAGAGGCCAGTAGCCTTTGCGTCTCGGTCACTAATCTCAGCCGAGCGTAACTGCGCCCAGATTGACAGGGAGGCCCTCAGCCTAGTGTCGGGAGTGAAAAAGTTCAATCGCTATCTGCACGGGCAGAAGTTCACCTTGCTGACTGACCACCAACCACTTGTCTCCATCTTTTATCCAAAGAAGGGCGTTCCGGTGATGACTGCACAACAGCTACAAAGATGGTCCCTTTTTCTAGGGGCGAACCAATATGAAATCGAGTATAAGGACACGAAACAGCATGGAAACGCTGATGGGCTATCACGCCTGCCACTGCCTACTGCGGAGGAAGCACCAGCAGTGGATCCTGTCGAAATATTTCATTTGACTATAATTGAATGCTTGCCAGTAACTAACGCTGGCATAGAGGAGGAGACCCGAAATGACCCGACACTGTCTCGGGTATATGATTTGACGGTGAAGGGATGGCCAGCACATGGCGACTCACTGTTGCCAGCATTCTCATCCAGAAGAGAACAGCTGTCAGTATGCCAGGGGACCTTGATGTGTGGATCCCGAGTGGTAATTCCACCCAAGTTAAGGGAGAGAGTGCTCAATGAGCTTCACGAAGGTCATCTGGGAGGGGTGAAAATGAAAAGCCTTGCTAGGGCTTATGTGTGGTGGCCGGGGATCGATCAGCAAATCGAGGACCTGACAAAGAGCTGCTCAGGATGCCAGAAGGTCCAAAATGCACCACCACATTCCCCTCTACACCCATGGGAGTGGCCCTCATCTCCATGGCAACGGGTGCATATTGATTTTACTGGTCCATTCATGGACTCAATGTTTTTAATAGACTTGGATGCGCGCTCGAAATGGCCTGAGGTGATCAAAATGTCCTCCACCACCACGGAGAAAACTATTGCAGTCCTACGGACCATTTTTGCTAGGAACGGCTTGCCAGAGCAGATTTGCTCTGATAACAGACCACAGTTTGTGTCCGTAGAGTTTCGAAGATTTATGAAAAGGAATGGGGTAAGGCATTACACATCCACCCCGTATCATCCAGCCACAAATGGATTGGCTGAGAGGTTCGTACAAACCTTTAAAAAAGCAGTAAAGGCCATGTGCGATGACAACATTCCACTGCAGCATAAGATGGACAATTTCCTGTTAGCCTATAGAAATGCGACACATGCAGTCACCAACCAGGCCCCGGCCATGATGTTCTTTAACCGAAGGTTGAGATCTCGTCTGGATTTGCTCAGACCAAATGTACAAAGAGATGTTGAGAGTAAGCAATTCCAGCACATCAATGAGAAGCCGACAAGGAGCTTCAATGTAGGGCAACCAGTCTTGGCCCGCGACTACCGAACCAAGAAATGGCAGCCAGGAATGATATGCACACGGCAGGGGCCACTAATGTACACAGTGGATGTTGGGGAGAACATTGTGAGATGCCATGCTGACCAGATCCTAGAGTCACAGGAACGAGTCAACCCCATGTCTCGGCCATACGTACCTGGTGAGGAACCCGACGTACAGGTCGCATCTACCTCAGAAAGAATAGCATTGGAAGCTGATGAATCAACTGACGACAGGGTGTTAGAATTGCCTCCGCACCAAGAGCGAGACACTCAGGAAAGGCGTTATCCAGAAAGAATCAGGAAGCCTCCCCAAAGACTGAATTTATAAATAGACTATTTTCAGTTAATGTTGCATGTTAAAAGTGTTAATTGTAATTAGTTTGATATTTAATTGTTAAATGAGTGTTATGGTACTGTTAATCTAAAAGGGGAGGAATTGTAATGTATAAGAACATAAGAACATAAGAAATAGGAGCAGGAGTAGGCCAATCGGCCCCTCGAGCCTGCTCCGCCATTCAATAAGATCATGGCTGATCTGATCCTAACCGCCAATCTACTATCACAGAACCATCTCCTGAATCTAACAGAATTAGACACACGATATAGGAGCAGGATCAGGCTACACGGCCCCTGGGCCCGCTCCGCTACCCACAGGGCCATATCCGATCCGAACCTAGACTCATGTCCAAATTCCTGCCCGCTCCCCGTAACCCTTAATCCCCTTTACTTCTAGGAAACTGTCTATTTCTGTTTTAATTTTATGTAATGATGTAGCTTCTACAGCTTTTTGGGGCAGCATATTCCAGGACCTACCACCATCTGAGTGAAGTAGTTCCTCCTCATCTCAGTTTTGAAAGAGCAGCCCCTTATTCTAAGACTATGCCCCCTAGTTCTAGTTTCACCCATCATCGGGAACATCCTCCCTGCATCCACCCGATCCATGTCTAATTAAGGGGGAGAACTACTTTTTACAGCTCCTGTATCCTGTAGTATCGGCAGTGACCACACCTGTATATAAATCCTGAGTAGTGATCTGTACAGTCAGTTGCAGTTTGAACCCTCATTCAGTAAGCACCTGTTGATCGTTCCCTGCAGTCTGTTGTCTGATTATTGAAGGACACAACATTAAGATACACGGATATAACACTCACAACTTGCGGAAACTATCAGGACATAAGGGAGAACTTCTACCCAAAATTCACAAAAATATGCCCTGAATTCAAAAATCTGAATGACCACCAGAAACTCCCATATCTATTGGGGGAACAGAGAAAATGTGTAAGTATAGCGGCAAACTATGTTACAGCTTGCCACAAGCAGAGGGACAACCAGTGACACATTTAATCTAAGAAAAGATTATATGCATATTATATGTGTGTATATCAATGTATACATGGGTATACTTGTCTATACACTGTATGTCTGGATTGGTGTTTATGTGGTCAATCATACATGTATTTCTGTGCTTTTGCAACATAAGATGTACCTTGTCATCATGCCAATAAAGCAATTTGAATTGAATTGAATTGAATTGAAAATTGAGAGATGGTAAGAGAAGTGATGAGAGAGCCATGGTGAGGGAGATGGTGAGAGAGATGGTGAGAGAGATGGTGAGAGAGCTGGGCAGAGAGAGATGGTGAGAGAGATGGGCAGAGGGAGATGGTGAGAGAGATGGTGAGAGAGATGGTGAGAGAGATGGTGAGGGAGATGATGAGGGAGATGGTGAGAGAGATGGTGAGAGAGATGTGGTAAGAGAGATGGCGAGGGAGATCGTGAGGGAGATCGTGAGGGAGCTGGTGAGAGAGTTGGTGAGAGAGTTGGTGAGAGAGTTGGTGAGGCAGATAGTGAGAGAGATGGTGAGAGAGATGGTGAGAGATGGTGAGTGATGGGCAGTGAGATGGTGAGAGTGATGTTGATAAAGATTTTGAGGGAGATGGTGAGAGAGATGGGCAGAGGGAGAAGCTGAGTGAAATGGTGAGAGAGATGGTGAGAGCTGGTGAGTGATGGGCAGTGAGATGTTGAGAGTGATGTTGATAATGATGGTGAGAGAGATGGGCAGAGAGATGGGCTGAGAGAGATGGTGCGAGAGATGGTGGGAATGATGGGCAGAGGGAGATGGTGAGAGGGATGGTGAGAGAGTTGGTGAGAGCGATGGTGAGAGAGTTGGTGAGAGAAATGTTAAGAGAGATGGTGATCGAGATGGGTAGAGGGAGGTGGTGAGTGAAATGTTGAGAGAGAAGTTGATGGAGATGGCGAGAGAGATGGTGAGAGAGATGATGAGGGAGATGGTGAGAGAGATGGTGAGAGAGCTGTGAGAGAGATGGTGGGAGAGATGAGCAGAGAGTCGGTGAGGGAATGGTGAGAGAGTTGGCAAGAGAGATGGCAAGAGATATGGCGAGGAAGATCGTGAGGGAGATCGTGAGGGAGCTGGTGAGAGAGTTTGTGAGAGAGTTTGTGAGAGAGTTGGTGAGGGAGATAGTGAGAGAGATGGCGAGAGATGGTGAGTGATGGGCAGTGAGATGGTGAGTGTGATGTTGATAATGATGTTGAGGGAGAAGGTGAGTGAAATGGTGAGAGAGATATGGTGAGAGAGATCATGAGAGAGATGTTGAGGGAGATGGTGAGAGATGGTGAGTGATGGGCAGTGAGATGGTGAGAGTGATGTTGATAAAGATGGTGAGAGAGATGGGCAGAGAGATGGGTTGAGAGAGATGGTGAGAGAGATGGTGGGAATGATGGGCAGAGGGAGATGGTGAGAGGGATGGTGAGAGAGTTGGTGAGAGCGATGGTGAGAGAGAAGGTGAGGGAGATGGTTAGGGAAATGGTGAGAGAATTGGGCAGAGGGAGCTGGTGAGAGAGATCGTGAGAGAGATGGTGAGGGAGATAGTGAGAGCGACGGTGAGAGATGGTGAGTGATGGGCAGTGAGATGGTGAGAGTGATGTTGATAAAGATGGTGAGAGAGATGGGCAGAGAGAGATGGTGAGAGAGATGGTGGGAATGATGGGCAGAGGGAGATGGTGAGAGGGATGGTGAGAGAGTTGGTGAGAGCGATGGTGAGAGAGAAGGTGAGGGAGAATGTTAGGGAAATGGTGAGAGAATTGGGCAGAGGGAGCTGGTGAGAGAGATCGTGAGAGAGATGGTGAGAGCGATGGGCAGAGAGTGATGGTGAGAGCAATGGGCAGAGGGAATTGGTGAGAGAGCTGGGCAGAGGAAATGCTGAGAGAGATGGTGAGAGAGATGGTGAGAAAGATGGTGTGAGAGATGGTGAGAGAGATGGTGAGAGAGATGGTGAGAGAGGTGAGAGAGATGGTGTGAGAGATGGTGAGAGAGATGGTGAGAGAGATGGGCAGAGAGAGATAGTGAGAGATGGGCAGAGGGACCTGGTGAGAGCGATGGTGAGAGAGATGGGTAGAGAGATGGTGAGAGAGGTGGTGAGGGAGATGGTGAGGGAGATGGTGAGGGAGATGGTGAGGGAGATGGTGAGGGAGATGGCAAGGGAGATGGTGAGGGAGATGGTGAGGGCGAAGGGTAGAGGGAGATGGTGAGAGAGAGATGGTGAGGGAGATGTTGAGTGAGATGGTGAGAGGGATGGTGAGAGAGATGTTGAGAGAGATGCTGAGATAGATGGTGAGAGAGATCAGCAGAGAGTTACGTATTGAGATGGTATGAGAGGTGGTGAGAGCGATGGTGAGAGAGATGCTGAGAGAGATGCTGAGAGAAATTGTGGGAGAGATGGGCAGAGAGAGATGGGCAAACAGAGATGGGAAGAGAGAGATGGGCAGAGAGAGATGGTGAGAGAGATGGTGAGAGAGATGCTGAGAGAGATGCTGAGAGAGATGGTGGGAGAGATGGGCAGAGGGAGATGGTGAGAGAGATGGTGAGGGAGGTGGTGTGAGTGATGGTGAGATAGATGGTGAGAGAAATGGGCAGAGAGAGATGGTGAGAGAGATGGTGAGAGAGATGGTGATGCGCTATCAATTAGTCATAAAAGACTGAGAGTTAAGAGAGAAACTAAAGGCTTTTATTAACAAAAGAATGAAGGTCTGCCTCGAGTGGTCGACCGGTCCAGAAATACAAAGGGCTGGGGAGCAGTCACCTTTATACTAGGACTTGTGGGTGGAGTCAGCCGAGGCATGTCCAGGCATGTACAAAGTGGAATACAAACAGTGGTTTACCACATTCACCCCTTGTTAAAAATTGAGTCCGGCGGGGTGAAGTGTATTAAAAGTTAGTGTATTGGAGGCTCTCCGGAGGTCTTGTCTGCCGCTGTGATCGGCGTGGCGACGGCAGGGGTAGTGGAGCTTCCGGCGTCGAGTCCTGCGTGGGCTGTGGCACAGGCGTGTCGTCCTCGTAGATGTCGAGCGGGTCGCGGGGCCCAGGCCTGCCGTCTGCTGGGGCTGGATATCGGATCGTGGGGGGGGGTGGTAGTGAGTAGTGGGTTACTGCGGCCCCCGAGGGTGCAAGGTCTCTTATGGAGACTGTGTCCTCCCGCCCGTCCGGGTATGCAATGTAAGCATACTGGGGGTTGGCGTGGAGGAGGCCGACCCACTCGACCAGGGGGTCCATTTTATGGGTCCTCACGTGCCTTCTCAGTAGGACCGGCCCTGGGGATGTCAGCCATGGCGGTAGCGATGTCCCCGATGTGGACTTCCTTGGGAAGACAAACATTTTCTCATGAGAGGTGGCGTTAGTGGCAGTGCAGAGCAGTAACCGAATAGAGTGGAGCGCATCGGGGAGCACATCCTGCCAGCGGGAGGTTGGAAGGCCCCTAGACTTTAAGGCTAGCAGGGCGGCCTTCCAAACTGTCGCATTTTCTCTTTCCACCTGTCCGTTCCCCCGGGGGTTGTAACTGGTGGTCCTGCTTGTGGCAATACCCCTAGTTAGCAGGTACTGACGGAGTTCGTCGCTCATAAACGATGAGCCCCGGTCGCTATGGATATAGCTGGGGAAACCGAACAGGGTGAAGAGGTCGTTCAGACATTTAATGACCGTGGCACTGGTCATGTCCGGGCAGGGGATGGCGAACGGGAAACGGGAGTACTCATCAATAATATTGAGGAAGTACACATTGCGGTCGGAGGAGGGGAGAGGCCCTTTAAAATCAACGCTCAGGCGCTCGAAGGGGCGAGTGGCTTTTATCAAGTGGGCCCTGTCTGGTCTATAAAAGTGCGGTTTGCACTCAGCGCAGACTTGGCAGTTCCTGGTCATGGTCCTGACCTCCTCAATAGAGTAAGGCAGGTTGCGGGCCTTGATGAAGTGGAAGAACCTGGTGACCCCCGGGTGGCAGAGGTCATTGTGGAGGGCCCGCAGTCTATCGATCTGCGCGCTGGCGCAGGTGCCACGCGATAGCGCATGCGGGGGTTCATTGAGCTTCCCGGGCCGGTACAAGATCTCGTAATTGTAGGTGGAAAGTTCGATTCTCCACCTCAAGATCTTGTCATTTTTGATTTTGCCCCTCTGCTTGTTGTTAAACATGAAAGCAACTGAACGCTGGTCAGTGAGCAGGGTAAATCGTTTTCCGGCCAGGTAGTGCCTCCAATGATGCACAGCCTCCACAATCGCCTGGGCCTCCTTCTCAACAGCGGAGTGTCTGGTCTCCGGGCCTTGGAGAGTTCGTGAAAAGAAGGCCACGGGTCTCCCTGCCTGATTGAGGGTAGCGGCCAGGGCAAAGTCGGACGCGTCGCTTTCCACCTGGAAGGGGATGGATTCGTCCACTGCGTGCATGGTGGCTTTGGCAATGCCTTCCTTGGTACGGTGGAAGGCTAAGCGGGCCTCTGCCGTCAAGGGAAAAGAGGTGGACTTGATCAGCGGATGGGCCTTGTCCGCACAGTAGGGGACCCACTGGGCATAATAGGAGAAAAACCCTAGGCACCTCTTCAGGGCCTTGAGGCAGTGGGGCAGTGGGAGTTCCATAAGGGGACGCATCCGGTCGGGGTCGGGGCCGATGACTCCGTGTTCCACAACACAGCCAAGGATGGTGAGGCGGTTTGTGCGGAATATGCACTTCTCCTTGTTATATGTCAGGTTCAGGAGTTGGGCGGTGCGGAGGAATTTTTCGAGGTTTGCGTCATGGTCCTGCAAGTCACGGCCGCAGATGGTCACATTGTCCAGATATGGGAAAGTGGCCTGCAACGCATTTTGATCTACCATCCGGCCCATCTCCCTTTGGAAGACGGAGACCCCGTTGGTGACGCCAAAGGGAACCCTAAGGAAGTGGTAGAGGCGGCCGTTTGCCTCAAAGGCAGTATACTGGCGGTCCTCAGGGCGGATAGGGAGCTGGTGGTACGCTGATTTCAGGTCAATGGTCGAGAAGACGCGGTACTGCGCGATCTGGTTGACCATGTCAGCTATGCGGGGCAGTGGGTAGGCGTCCAGCAGGGTGTAGCGATTTATTGTCTGGCTGTAGTCGATGACCAGGCGCTGCTTCTCGCCGGTCTTAACGACCACAACCTGGGCTCGCCAGGGGCTGGTGCTGCCCTCAATAATCCCCTCCTTCAGGAGCCGCTCCACTTCGGTTTTAATGAAAACCCTGTCCCCGGCACTGTATCGCCTGCTCTTTGTGGCGATGGGCTTACAGTCGGGGGTGAGGTTAGCAAACAGTGGGGGGGGGGTGACTCTGAGTGTGGAGAGGTTGCACCTGGTGCGCGGCGGGCAATTTGGGAGCTGCTGGCTGCGGACTGTGAGTGGGGGTAGGGGTCCACTGTACGCCATCGTAACACTTTTAAGGTGGCACTGAAAATCTAACCCCAGCAGGATGGCAGCGCAGAGGTGGGGCAGGACCAGAAGTTTAAAATAATCGTACACGGTCCCGTCTACTACAAGTGTCACTACGCAGTAGCCGCCGATGTCCGCCGACTGGGACTCGGAGGCCATAGAAATCCGCTGGTGCGCAGGCAGGACTGGGAGAGAGCAACGCCGCACCGTGTCGGGGTGGATGAAGCTCTCCGTGCTCCCAGAGTCAAAAAGGCAGATTGTATCGTGGCCATTTACCTTAATGTCCATTGTGGAACTGGCCAGCTGGTGCGGTCTCGCTTGGTCCAGTGTAACGGATGCCAGCGTAGGGGTCGGTGTGTCGCTGCGGGTATCAGATGAGGCGGTGTTGGGGGCCTGCTGCGTTCCGGCTGTCATCCAAGATGGCGGCGTCCATGATCCCCATGTGGCTGGAGGCGTCCAAAATGGCTGCTGTACCGGTGGTTCGCACATGGCCGGGGAGGCCCAAGATGGCGGCCCGCATGGCCCACACGCAGCGCTGCTGGGGTTCGGGGTGGCTTTGGCCCTGCAGATGTTAGCGTAGTGTCCCTTCTTCCCGCAGCCCGAGCAGATCGCGTTTTTCGCCGGGCAGCGCGCTCTGGGGTGTTTTGCCTGGCCACAGAAGTAGCATTTCTGGCCTTGGGGCACTGCTGTCTGGCCTTGGGACACTGTTGCGGTAGCTGGGCCGTTGCTGGGGTGTGGCTGGGGTGGCACGGCGCTATGAGGCGGTCCTACCGTGTCCCAGGCTGTCATTCCCCACGGCGTCCACGGTGCAGAGGAGTAGGCATCTATGCCTCGGTAGGCTGCATCCAATGATAGTGCGAGTTCAGAGGCCTTGTTGAGGTCGAGGTCACTCTGCTCCAACAGTCGCTGTCGGGTGTAATTGGATCTGTGGCCCGCTACAAAAGCGTCCCGGATAAGTTCCTCTGTGTACACGGCGGCCTTTACATCCTTACAACCACAGACCCGGCCAAGCACAGACAGTGCCTGAAGGTATTCCACGGTCGATTCCCCAGGTTGTTGTTTACGACTCCCCAGAAGGTGCCTGGCGTACACTTCGTTCACTGGGCGCGTGTACTGGTCCTTGAGGAGCTTGATAGCGTCCACGTACGAGGTCGCGTCTTGGATGACCGAGTACACTCGGTGGTTCACTTTGGAGGTCAGGACATCCAGTTTGTCCTCGTCCGATTTGATTGCTGCGGAGGCGGTCAGTAATTTTTCGAAACACTTAAGCCAGTGAGTAAACTTGGTGGATGAGTCCGCCTCCCGATGATCTAAGTCCAGGCATGCTGGTGTGAGGATCTTCTCCATTATAAAAATTTTGTTAATAAAATTGATGCGCTATCAATTACTCATAAAAGACTGAGAGTTAAGAGAGTAACTAAAGGCTTTTATTAACAAAAGAATGAAGGTCTGCCTCGAGTGGTCGACCGGTCCAGAAATACAAAGGGCTGGGGAGCAGTCACCTTTATACTAGGACTTGTGGGAGGAGTCAGCCGAGGCATGTCCAGGCATGTACACAGTGGAATACAAACAGTGGTTTACCACAGATGGTAAGTGAGATGGGCAGAGAGAATTGCAGAGAGATGTTGAGAGAGATGGGCAGAGAGATGGTGAGAGATATGGTTAGAGAGATGCTGAGGGAGATGGTGAGAGAGTTGGTGAGAGGGAGATTGTGAGAGAGATGGTGAGAGAGATGGGCAGAGGGAGATGATGAGAGAGATGGGGAGAGGGAGATGGTGAGAGATGGTGAGAGAGATGGTGATGGAGATGGTGAGCGAGATGGACAGAGGGAGGTGGTTTGTGAAATGGTGAGAGCGAGATGGTGAGAGATGTGTTGAGAGAGAAGTTGAGGGAGATGGTGCGAGAGATGGTGAGAGGGATGGTGAGAGTGAGATGTTAAGAGAGATGGTGAGAGAGATTTGCAGAGGGAGCTGGTGAGAGTGATGAAGTGAGAGAGGGTGAGAGAGAGGGTGAGAGAGATGGTGAGATATATGGTGAGAGATGTGGTGAGGGAGATGGGCAGAGAGATGGAGAGAGAGATGGTCAGATAGCGATGGTGAGAGAGATGGTGAGAAAAATGGTGATGGAGATGGTGAGAGAGATGTTGAGGGAGATGATGGGAGAGATGGTGAGAGAGATGGTGAGAGAGATGGTGAGAGAGATGATGAGACAGATGCTGAGGGTAATGATGAGAGAGATGGGCAGAGGGATGGGCAGAGAGATGGTGAGAGATGGGCAGAGAGACGGTGAGAGAGATGGGCAGAAAGATGAAGAGAGAGATGGTGAGCGAGATGGGCAGAGGCAGATGGTGAGAGAGATGGGCAGAGGGAGCTGGTGAGATAGATGGTGAGAGAGATTGTGAGAGAGGTGTGCAGAGGGAGATGGTGTGAGAGATGGGCAGAGAGATGGTGAGGGAGATGGTGAGAGAAATGATGAGAGATGGTGAGAGAGATGGGCAGAGGGAGGTTGTGAGTGAAATGGTGAGAGAGATGTTGAGAAGATGTTGATGTTAGATCCGTGATTCTTTAAATAGGATGTTTCCCCAAGAACTACACGGAGGCTGTAACTTAACAATCAACAGGTGTTTAGTAGAGAAGAGTAGTCTCAAGACTGAAGTACAGAAGCCTGCTCCGGCTTGATATACAGGTGTGGTCACTGCCGTTACTACAGTATACAGGAGCTGTAAAACAGTTCTCTCTTAAAGGTACATACACAACAATTCCTCCCCTTTTAGATTAACAGTACCATAACATTCATTTAACAATTAACATTTTTAACATGCAACATTAACTGAAAATAGTCCATTTATAAATTCAGTCTATGGGGCGGCTTCCTGATCCTTTCTGGATAGCGCCTTCCCTGAGGTTCTTGTTCTTGGTGCGGAGGCGATTCTGGCCCCCTTTCGTCGGTTAGTTCATCAGTTTGCACTGCTACTGTTTCTGAGGTAGATGCTACCAGTATGTCGGGTTCATCCCCAGGTACGCGAGACATGTGGTTGACTCGTTCCTGTGACGCTAAGATCTGGTCGACGTGGCGTCTCACAATGTTCTCCCCGACATCCACTGTGTACATTAATGGCCCCTGCCGTGAGATGGTGAGAGAGATGGGCAGAGAGAGATCGTGAGAGAGATGGGCAGAGGGAGATGATGAGAGAGATGGTGACGGAGATGGTGAGAGAGATGGTGCGAGAGATGGGCAGAGGGAGATGGTGAGAAAGATTGTGAGAAAGATGTTGTGAGTGATGGTGAGAGTGATGGTGAGAGAGATGGTGAGAGAGATGGTTAGAGAGATGTTGAGAGAGATGGCGAGGGAGCTGGGCTGAGAGATGGTGAGAGAGATGGTAAGAGAGATGATGAGAGAGATGATGAGAGAGACGGTGAGGGAGATTGTGAGAAAGATTATGAGAGATGCTGAGAGAGATGGTGAGAGAGATGGGCAGCTTGAGCTGGTGAGAAAGATGGGGAGAGAGATGGTGAGAGAGATGGGCAGCTTGAGCTGGTGAGAAAAATGGTGAGAGAGATGGGCAGAGAGAGATGGTGAGAGAGATGGGCAGAGGGAGATGGTGAGAGACGGGCAGCGGGAGATGGTGAGGGAGATGGTGAGAGACATGGTGAGAGAGATGGTGGGGGAGATGGTGAGGGAGATGATGAGGGAGATGATGAGAGAGATGGGCAGAGAGATGGTGCCAGCGATTGGCAGTGAGATGGTGAGGGAGATGGTGAGCGAGTTTGTGAGGGAGATGGCGAGGGAGATGTTGTAAGAGATGCTGAGAGAGATGTGGTGAGAGAGATGTTGACAGATATGGTGAGAGAGATGTTGACAGAGATGGTGAGAGAGTTGGATGAAGAGATGGTGAGAGAGATGGTGAGAGAGATGGGCAGAGTGAGATGGTGAGAGTGATGGGCAGAGAGATGGTGAGAGCGATGGTGAGAGAGATTGTGAGACAGATGGTGAGAGAGATGGGCAGAGAGAGATGGTGATAGCGATGGTGCGAGATGGTGAGAGAGATGGTGAGAGAAATGGGCAGAGAGTTGGTGAGAGAGATGGGGAGAGATGGTGAGAGAGATGGTGAGAGAGATAGGCAGAGAGAGATGGTGAGAGAGATGGGCAGAGGGAGATGGTGAGAAAGATGGTGAGAAAGATGTTGAGAGTGATGGTGAGAGAGATGGTAAGAGAAATGGTGAGGGAGATGGGTTAGAGAGATTGTGAGAGAGATGGTGAGAGAGATGGGCAGAGGGAGATGGTGAGAAAGATCGTGAGAAAGATGTTGAGAGAGATGGTGAGAGAGATGATGAGAGAGATGGTGAGGGGGATTGGTGAGAGATGGTGAGGGAGATGGGCAGAGAGATGGTGAGAGAGATGGAAATAGAAATGATGAGAGAGTCAAGGTGAGGGAGATGGTGAGAGAGATGATGAGAGAGCTGGGCCGCGTGTGCTGGTGAGAAAGATGGTGAGAGATGGTGAGAGAGTTGGGCAGAGAGAGATGGGCATAGAGAGATGGTGAGAGAGATGGGCAGAGGGAGGTTGTGAGAGAAATGGTGAGAGAGATGTTGAGAGGCATGTTGAGGGAGATGATGGGAGAGATGGTGAGAGGGAGATGTTGAGAGATGGTGAGAGGTGGTGAGAGAAAGATGGTGGGAGAGATGGGCAGAGCGAGATGGTGAGAGAGATGGGCAGAGAGAGATGGGCAGAGAGATGGTGAGAGAGATGGTGAGAGAGATGGGCAGAGGTAGATGGTGAGAGAGATGGTGAGAGAGATGGTGGGAGAGACGGTGAGAGAGATGGTGAGAGAGATGGTGAGAGAGATGGTGAGGGAGATGGTGAGAGTGTTGGGCAGAGAGAGAGATCATGAGAGAGATGGTGAGGTAGATGGTGAGAGTGATGGGGAGAGAGATGGTGAGAGAGATGTTGAGAGAGATGGTGAGAGGGATTGGTGAGAGATGGTGAGGGAGATGGGCAGAGAGATGGTGAGAGAGATGGAAATAGAAATGAGAGAGTCAAGGTGAGGGAGATGGTGAGAGAGATGGTGAGTGAGATGGTGAGAGAGCTGGGCCGCGTGTGCTGGTGAGAAAGATGGTGAGAGATGGTGAGAGAGTTGGGCAGAGAGAGATGGGCATAGAGAGATGGTGAGAGAGATGGGCATGGGGATGTTGTGAGTGAAATGGTGAGAGATGTTGAGAGGCATGTTGAGGGAGATGATGGGAGAGATGGTGAGAGGGAGATGTTGAGAGAGATGGTGAGAGGTGGTGAGAGAAAGATGGTGGGAGAGATGGGCAGAGCGAGATGGTGAGAGAGATGGGCAGGGAGAGACGGGCAGAGAGCTGGTGAGAGAGATGCTGAGAGAGATGGGCAGAGGTAGATGGTGAGAGAGATGGTGAGAGAGATGGTGAGAGAGATGGTGAGGGAGATGGTGAGAGTGATGGGCAGAGAGAGATCGTGAGAGAGATGGGCAGAGAGAGAGATCATGAGAGAGATGGTGAGGTAGATGGTGAGAGTGATGGGCAGAGTGAGATCGTGAGAGAGATGGGCAGAGGGAGATGGGCAGAGAGATGGTGAGAAAGATGGTGAGAAAGATGTTGAGAGTGATGGTGAGAGAGATGGTAAGAGAAATGGTGAAGGAGATGGGTTAGGGAGATTGTGAGAGAGATGGTGAGAGGGATGGGCAGAGGGAGATGGTGAGAAAGATCGTGAGAAAGACGTTGAGAGAGATGGTGAGAGAGATGATGAGAGAGATGGTGTGGGGGATTGGTGAGAGATGGTGAGGGAGATGGGCAGAGAGATGGTGAGAGCGATGGAAATAGAAATGAGAGAGTCAAGGTGAGGGAGATGGTGAGAGAGATGGTGAGAGAGCTGGGCCGCATGTGCTGGTGAGAAAGATGGTGAGAGATGGTGAGAGAGTTGGGCAGAGAGAGATGGGCATAGAGAGATGGTGAGAGAGATGGGCAGAGGGAGGTTGTGAGAGAAATGGTGAGAGAGATGTTGAGAGGCATGTTGAGGGAGATGATGGGAGAGATGGTGAGAGGGAGATGTTGAGAGAGATGGTGAGAGGTGGTGAGAGAAAGATGGTGGGAGAGATGGGCAGAGCGAGATGGTGAGAGAGATGGGCAGAGAGAGATGGGCAGAGAGATGGTGAGAGAGATGGTGAGAGAGATGGGCAGAGGTAGATGGTGAGAGAGATGGTGAGAGAGATGGTGGGAGAGATGGTGAGAGAGATGGTGAGAGAGATGGTGAGAGAGATGGTGAGGGAGATGGTGAGAGTGATGGGCAGAGAGAGATCGTGAGAGAGATGGGCAGAGAGAGAGATCATGAGAGAGATGGTGAGGTAGATGGTGAGAGTGATGGGGAGAGAGATGGTGAGAGAGATGTTGAGAGAGATGGTGAGAGGGATTGGTGAAAGATGGTGAGGGAGATGGGCAGAGAGATGGTGAGAGAGATGGAAATAGAAATGAGAGAGTCAAGGTGAGGGAGATGGTGAGAGAGATGGTGAGTGAGATGGTGAGAGAGCTGGGCCACGTGTGCTGGTGAGAAAGATGGTGAGAGATGGTGAGAGAGTTGGGCAGAGAGAGATGGGCATAGAGAGATGGTGAGAGAGATGGGCATGGGGATGTTGTGAGTGAAATGGTGAGAGAGATGTTGAGAGGCATGTTGAGGGAGATGATGGGAGAGATGGTGAGAGGGAGATGTTGAGAGAGATGGTGAGAGGTGGTGAGAGAAAGATGGTGGGAGAGATGGGCAGCGCGAGATGGTGAGAGAGATGGGCAGGGAGAGACAGGCAGAGAGCTGGTGAGAGAGATGCTGAGAGAGATGGGCAGAGGTAGATGGTGAGAGAGATGGTGAGAGAGATGGTGAGAGAGATGGTGAGGGAGATGGTGAGAGTGATGGGCAGAGAGAGATCGTGAGAGAGATGAGCAGAGAGAGAGATCATGAGAGAGATGGTGAGGTAGATGGTGAGAGTGATGGGCAGAGTGAGATCGTGAGAGAGATGGGCAGAGGGAGATGGGCAGAGAGATGGTGAGAGGGCTGGTGAGAGAGATGGTGATGGAGATGGTGACGGAGATGATGAGAGAGATGGTGAGAGAGATGGTGAGAGAGATGGTGAGAGAGATGGCGAGGGAGATGGGCTGAGAGATGGTGAGAGAGATGGTGAGAGAGATGGGCAGAGGGAGATGGTGAGAGATGGAGAGAGAGATGGGCAGAGAGAGATGGTGAGGGAGATGCTGAGAGAGATGAGCGAGATGGTGGGGGAGATGGTGAGGGAGATGGTGAGGGAGATGACGAGAGAGATGGGCAGAGAGATGGTGAGAGAGATGAGCAATGAAATGGTGAGAGAGATGGGCAGAGAGAGATGGTGAGAGAGTTGGGCAGAGGGAGATGGCGAGAGATGTGAGCAGAGAGATGGTGTGGGAGATGGTGAGGGAGATGGCGAGAGAGATGACGAGAGAGATGGTGAGAGAGATGGCGAAAGAAATGGTGAGAGAGATGGTGAGGGAGATGGTTAGAGAGTTGATTGGAGAGTTGATGAGAGAGATGATGAGAGAGTTGCTGAGAGAGTTGATGAGAGAGTTGATGAGAGAGATGGTGAGAGAGGTGGTGAGAGAGATGGTGAGAGAGATGGGCAGTGGGAGATGGGCAGTGGTAGATGGTGAGAGAGATGGGCAGAGGGAGATGGTGAGAGAGATGGTGAGAGAGATGTTGATGGAGATGGTGAGAGAGATGTTGTAAGAGATGGTTAGAGAGATGTGGTGAGAGAGATGGGTGAAGAGATGGTGAGAGAGATGGGCAGAGAGATGGTGAGAGCGATGGTGAGAGACATGGTGAGAGAGATGGTGTGAGAGAGATGGTGCGAGAGATGGGCAGAGAGATGGTGAGAGCGATGTTAAGAGCAATGGTGAGAGCGATTGTGAGATAGATGGTGATAGAGATGGGCAGAGAGGGATGGTGAGAGGGATGGTGAGAGAGATGGTGAGAGAGATGTGCAGAGTGAGATGGGCAGAAATAGATGGTGAGAGAGATGGGCAGAGAGTTGGTGAGAGAGATGGTGAGAGATGGTGAGAGAGATGGTACGAGAGATGGGCAGAATGAAGTGGTGAGAGAGATGGGCAGAGGGAGATGGTGAGAAAGATGGTGAGAAAGATGTTGAGAGAGATGGTGAGAGAGATGGTGAGGGAGATGGGCAGTGAGATGGGCAGGGAAATGGGCAGGGAGATGGGCAGAGAGATGGTGAGAAAGATGGTGAGAAAGATGTTGAGAGAGATGGTGAGGGAGATGGTGAGAGAGATGCTGAGAGAGAGGGTTAGAGATGGTGAGAGAGATGGTGAGGGAGATGGGGCAGAGAGATGGTGAGAGAGATGGTGAGGTAGCTGGGCAGCGTGTGCTGTGAGAAAGATGGTGAGAGAGATGGGCAGAGAGAGATGGTGAGAGAGATGGGCAGAGGGAGATGGTGAGAGAGAAATGGTGATAGAGATGGTGAGAGAGATGGTGAGAGAGATGGTGATGGAGATGGTGAGGGAGATGGTGAGGGAGATGGGTAGAGGGAGGTGGTGTGTGGAATGGTGAGAGCGAGATGGTGAGAGAGATGCTGTTGAGAGAAGTTGATGGAGATGGTGAGAGAGATGGTGAGAGAGATGGTGAGAGAGATGGTGAGAGAGATGGTGAGGGAGATGATGAGGGAGATGATGAGGGAGATGGTGAGGGATATGGTGAGTGAGATGGCAAGGAAGATGATGAGTGAGATGGTAAGAGAGATGGTGAGCGAGATGTGGTGGGAGAGATGAGCAGACAGTCGGTGAGGGAGATGGTGAGAGTTGGTGAGAGAGTTGGTGAGAGAGATGGTGAGAGAGATGGTGAGAGAGATGGGCAGACGGGGAAGGTGAGTGAAATGGTGAGAGAGAGATGGTGAGAGAGATGGTGAGGGAGATGGTGAGGGAGATGGGCAGGGAGATGGGCAGAGAGATGGTGAGAAAGATGGTGAGAAAGATGTTGAGAGAGATGGTGAGGGAGATGGTGAGACAGATGCTGAGAGAGAGGGTGAGAGATGGTGAGAGATGGTGAGGGAGATGGGCAGAGAGATGGTGAGCGAGATGGGCAGAGAGAGATGGTGAGAGAGATGGGCAGAGGGAGATGGTGAGAGAGAAATGGTGAGAGAGATGTTGAGAGAGATGGTGAGGGAGATGGTGAGACAGATGCTGAGAGAGAGGGTGAGAGATGGTGAGAGAGATGGTGAGGGAGATGGGCAGAGAGATGGTGAGCGAGATGGGCAGAGAGAGATGGTGAGAGAGATGGGCAGAGGGAGATGGTGAGAGAGAAATGGTGAGAGAGATGGTGAGAGAGATGGTGATGGAGATGATGAGGGAGATGGTGAGAGAGATGGTGAGAGAGATGGTGAGGGAGATGATGATGGAGATGGTGAGGGATATGGTGAGTGAGATGGCAAGGAAGATGATGAGAGAGATGGTGAGAGAGATGTGGTGAGAGAGATGGTGGGAGAGATGAGCAGACAGTCGGTGAGGGAGATGGTGAGAGAGTTGGTGAGAGAGTTGGTGAGAGAGATGGCGAGAGAGTTGGTGAGAGTGTTGGTGAGAGAGATGGTGAGAGAGATGGTGAGAGAGATGGTGAGAGAGATGTTCAGGGAGATGGTGAGAGAGATGGGCAGAAAGATGGGCAGAGGGGGAAGGTGAGTGAAATGGTGAGAGAGATATTGAGGGAGATGTTGAGGGAGATGGTCAGGGAGATGTTGAGAGATGGTGAGTGTTGGGCAGTGAGATGGTGAGAGTGGTGTTGATAAAGAGGGTGAGAGAGATGTGCAGTGAGATGGGCTGAGAGAGATAGTGGGAATGATGGGCAGAGAGTCGGTGAGGGAGATGGTGAGAGAGATGGCGAGAGAAATGGTGAGGGAGATCATGAGGGAGATCGTGAGAGAGTTGGTGAGAGAGTTGGTGAGAGAGTTGGGGAGAGAGTTGGTGAGAGAGTTGGTGAGAGAGATGGTGAGAGAGATGATGAGAGAGATGGTGAGAGAGATGGTGAGAGAGATGTTGAGGGAGATGTTGAGGGAGAAGCTGAGAGATGGTGAGAGAGATGGTGAGAGATGGTGAGAGAAGGTGATGGAGATGGTGAGGAGATGGTGAGAGAGATGGTGAGAGAGATGGTGAGAGAAATGGTGAGGGAGATGATGAGGGAGATGGTGAGGGATATGGTGAGTGAGATGGTGAGAGAAATGGTGAGGGATATGGTGAGTGAGATGGTAAGGAAGATGATGAGTGCGATGGTGAGAGAGATGATGAGAGAGATGTGGTGAGAAAGATGGTGGGAGAGATGAGCAGAGAGAGATGGCGAGAGATGGCGTGAGAAATGGCGAGGGAGATCGTGAGAGAGTTGGTGAGAGAGTCGGTGAGAGAGATGGGCAGAGGGAGATGGTGAGAGATATGGGCAGAGAGATCGTGAGGGAGATTGTGAGGGAGCTGATGAGGGAGATGGTGAGAGAGATGACGAGAGAGATGGCGAGAGTGATGGCGAGGGAGATGGTGAGAGAGATGGCGAGAGTGATGGTGAGGGAGATGGTTAGAGAGTTGTTGAGAGAGTTGATGAGAGAGTTGATGAGAGAGTTGATGAGAGAGATGGTGAGAGAGATGGCCTAAACAGACAATTCACCATGGCTGAATACCTGACCATGGTAAAGGAGAGCAAACTGAGAAAAACCTTGACAATATAATGGGAAAGGCTGTGAACTATTAGTGTTCTTTATAATGGGAATGGTCACGAGCTATTGGAATTCCATATAATGGGAATGAGTTTTAGCTATTGGAATTCCATATAATGGGATTGGTATTGAGCCGTTGGAATTCCATATAATGGGAATGGGAGTGAGCTATTGGAATTCTATTTAATGGGAATGGTGTTAACTATTTGAATTCTATATAATGGGAATTGGTGTGAGCAATTGGAATTCTATATAATGGGAATAAGTGTGATCTGTTGGAATTCTATATAATGGGAATGGGTGTGAGCTATTGGAATTCTATATGTTGGGAAAGGTGTGAACTATTGGAATTCTATATAAGGGGAATGGGTGTAAGCTATTGGAATTCTCTAAAATGGGAATGGGAGTGAGCTAATGGAAATCTAAATAAAGGGAATGGCTGTGAGATATTGGAACTCTATATAATGGGCATATGTGTGAGCTATTGGAATTCTATATAATGGGAATGGCTGTGAGCTATTAGAGTTCTATATAATGGGAATGGGCATGAGCTATTGGAATTCCATATAATGGGAATGAATTTTAGCTATTGGAATTCCATATAATAGGATTGGGATTGAGCTGTTGGAATTCCATATAATGGGAATGGGAGTGAGCTATTGGAATTCTATTTAATGGGAATAAGTGTGATCTGTTGGAATTCTATATAATGGGAATGGGTGTGAGCTATTGGAATTCTTTATAACGGGAATGGGTGTGAGCTGTTGGAATTCTCTGAAATGCGAATGGTTGTGAGATATTGGAATTCTATATAATGGGAATGGATGTTTGCTATTGGATTTCTATATAATGGGAATGGGGGTTTGTCGTCGGAATTCTATAGTGGGAATCGGTGTGAGCTATTGGAATTCTATATAATGGGAATGGATGTGAGCAATGGAATTCTATATAATGTGAATGGGTGTGAGATATTAGATAACTATACTGTGGGAATCGGAGTGAGCAATGGAATTCTATTTAATGGGAATGGGAGTGAGCAATAGAATTCTATATAATAGGAATGGGAGTGAGCTATTGCAATTCTATATAATGGAAATGGGTGTGAGCTATTGAAATTCTATGTAATGGCAATGGCTGTGAGCTATTGGAATTCTATATAATGGGAATGGGTGCGAGCTATTGGAAATCTATATAATGGGAATGGGAATGAGCTATAGGAATTCCATATAATGGGAATGGGTTTTAGCTATTGGAATTCCATATAATGGGATTTGGATTCAGCTGTGGGAATTCAACATCATGGGAATCGGAGTGAGCTATTGGCATTCTATATAATGGGAATGGTGTGGACTATTGAATTCTATATAATGGGAATGGGTGTGAGCTATTGGAATTCTATATAATGGGATTAGGATTGAGCTATTGGAATTCTATATAATGGGAATTGTGTGGACTATTGGAATTCTATATAATGGGAATGGGTGTGAGCTAGTGGAATTCTATGTAATGGGAATAGGTGTGAGCTATTGGAATTCTATATAATGGGAATGGCTGTGAGCTATTAGAATTCTTTATAATGGGAATGCGCATGAGCTATTGGAATTCCATATAATGGGAATGGGTTTTAGCTCTTGGAATTCCATATAATGGGATAGGAAGTGAGCTATTGGAATTCCATATAATTGGAATGGGAGTGAGCTATTGGAATTCTGTATGATGGGAAAGGTGTGCACTATTGGAATTCTATATAAGTGGAATGGGTGTGAGCAATTGGAATTCGCTAAAATGGGAATGGTTGTGAGCTATTATATTCTATATAAAGGGAATGGGTGTGAGCTTTGGAATTCTATATAATGGGAATGGGTATGAGCTATTGGAATTCTATTCAATGGGAATGGTGTTAACTATTGGAATTCTATATAATGGGAATGGGTGTGAGCAATTGGAATTCTATATAATGGGAATAAGTGTGATCGTTTGGAATTCTATATAATGGGAATGGGTGTGAGCTATTGGAATTCTTTATAACGGGAATGGGTGTGAGCTGTTGGAATTCTCTGAAATGCGAATGGTTGTGAGATATTGGAATTCTATATAATGGGAATTGATGTTTGCTATTGGATTTCTATATAATGGGAATGGGGGTTTGTCATTGGAATTCTATAGTGGGAATCGGTGTGAGCTATTGGAATTCTATATAATGGGAATGGGTGTGAGCAATGGAATTCTATATAATGTGAATGGGTGTGAGATATTAGATAACTATACTGTGGGAATGGGAGCGAGCAATGGAATTCTATATAATGGGAATGGGAGTGAGCAATAGAATTCTATATAATAGGAATGGGAGTGAGCTATTGCAATTCTATATAATGGAAATGGGTGTGAGCTATTGAAATTCTATATAATGGCAATGGCTGTGAGCTATTGGAATTCTATATAATGGGAATGTGTACAAGCTATAGGAATTCCATATAATGGGAATGGGTTTTAGCTATTGGAATTCCATATCATGCAATTTGGATTGAGCTGTGGGAATTCAACATCATGGGAATGGGAGTGAGCTATTGGCATTCTATATAATGGGAATTGTGTGCACTATTGGTATTCTATATAATGGGAATGGGTGTGAGCTAGTGGAATTCTATATAATGGGAATAGGTGTGAGCTATTGGAATTCTATATAATGGGAATGGCTGTGAGCTATTAGAATTCTTTATAATGGGAATGCGCATGAGCTATTGGAATTCCATATAATGGGAATGGGTTTTAGCTATTGGAATTCCATATAATGGGATTGGAAGTGAGCTATTGGAATTCCATATAATGTGAATGGGAGTGAGCTATTGGAATTCTATATGATGGGAAAGGTGTGCACTATTGGAATTCTATATAAGGGGAATGGGTGTGAGCAATTGGAATTCTCTAAAATGGGAATGGTTGTGAGCTATTGGAATTCTATATAATGGGAATGGCTGTTTGCTGTTGGAATTCAATAGTGCGAATGGGTGTGAGCTATTGCAATTCTATATAATGGGAATGGGTGTGAGCAATGGAATTCTATACAATGGGAATGGGTGTGAGATATTAGATAACTATATTTTGGGAATGGGAGTGAGCAATGGAATTCTATATAATGGGAATGGGAGTGAGCAATAGAATTCTATATAATGGGAATGGGAGTGAGCTATTGGAATTCTATATAATGGGAATGGTTGCAATCTATTGGAATTCTATATAATGGAAATGGTTGTGATCTATTGCAATTCTATATAATGGGAATGGCTGTAAGCTATCAAAATTCTATATAATGCGATTGGGATTGAGCTGTTGGAATTCCATATCATGGGAATGGGAGTGAGCTATTGGAATTCTATATAATGGGAATGGTGTGAACTATTGGAATTCTATATAATTGGAATGGGTGTGATCTATTGGAATTCTATATAATGGGATTGGGAGTGAGCTATTGGAATTCCATATAATGGGAATGGGAGTGAGCTATTGGAATTCTATATAATGGGAATTGTGTGAAATATTGGAATTCTATATAATGGGAATGGGTGTGAGCTACTGGAATTATATATAATGGGAATAGGTGTGAGCTATTGGATTCTATATAATGGAAATGGTTGTGATCTTTTGGAATTCTATATAATGGAATGGCTGTGAGCTATTGAATTCTATATAACGGGAATGGCTGTGAGCTATTGGAATTCTATATACTGGAATGGATGTGATCTATTGGAATTCTACATAATGGGAATGGGTGTGAGCTGCTGGAATTCTATATAATGGGAATGGTGTGAGCTACTGGAATTCTAGATAATGGGTATCGTTGTGAGCTATTGGAATTCTATATAATGGGAATGGGTGTGAGCTATTGGAATTCTATATAATGGGAATGGTTGTGAGCTATTGGTATTCTATATAATTGGAATGTGGGCGTGAGCTATTGGAATTCTCTGTAATGGGAATGGGTGTGCAATATTGGAATTCCACATAATGGGAATGGGTGTTAGCTATTGCAATCCCCTATACTGTGAATGGCTGTGAACTATTGGAATTCTATATAATGCAATGAGTGTGAGCTATTGGATTTCTCTATAATGGGAATGGGTGTGATCTATTGGAATTCAATATAATGGGAATGGTTGTGAATTATTTTAATTCTATTTAATGGGAATGGGTCTGAGCTATTGAAATTCTATATAATGGGAATGGTCTGAAATACTGAATTCTATATAATGTGAATGGGGTGAACTGTTGGAATTCTATATAATGGGAATGGGCATGAGCTATTGGAATTCTATAAAATGGGAATGGGCATGAGCTATTTGTTTTCTCTATAATGGGAATGGGTCTGAGCTATTGGAATTCCATATAATGGAAATGGGTGTTCGCTATTGCAATTACATATAATGGGATTGGTTGTGAGCCGTTGGAATTCTACATAATGGGAATGGGTGTGAGCAATAGAATTCTAGATAATGGGAATGGGTCTGAGCTATATTAATTCTATAAAGGGAATGGGTCTGATTTATTGGAATTCTCTTTAAGGTGAATGGGTCTGAGCAATTGGAATTCAATATAATGGGAATGGTTGTAATTCTATGTAATGGGAATGGGCATGAGCTATTGTGATTCTAAAACGGGAATGGGTGTGCTCAATTGGAATCCTATATAATGGGAATGGGTGTGATCTATTGGTATTCTCGATAATGGGAATAGGTGTGAGCTATTGGAATTCCATATAATGAAAATGGGTGTTAGCTATTGCAATTCCATATAATGGGAATGGTGTGAGCTATTGGAATTGTATAACATGGGAATGGTGTTTGCTGTTGGAATTCAAAGTAATGGGAATGGGTGTGATTTATTGGTATTCTCGATAATGGGAAAGGTGTGAGCTATTGGAATTCTAGATAATGGGAATGGTGTGAGCTAATGGATTTCTATATAATGGGAAGGGGTGTGAGCTATTGGAATGCTATATAATGGGAATAGGGTGTGAGCTATTGCAATTCTTTATCATGGAATGGGTGTGAGCTATTGGAATTCTATATAATGGGAATGGGTGTGAGCTATTGGAATTCTATATCTTGGGAATGGGTGTGAGCTATTGGAATTCTATATAATGCGAATGGATGTGAGGAATTGAATTCTATATAATGGGAATTGTTTTGAGCTATTGGAACTCTATATAATGGGATTTGTTTGAGCTATTGGAATTCTAGATAATGGGAATGGGTGTGTGCTATTGGAATTCTATATAATGGGAATGGGTGTGAGCTGTTGGAATTCTATATAATGGGAATTGTTTGAGCTATTGGAATTCTAGATAATGGGAATGGGTGTGAGCTATTGGAATTCTATATAATGGGAATGGGTCTGTGCAATTGAAATTCTAGATAATGGGAATGGTTGTGAGCTGTTGGAATTATATATAATGGGAATTGTTTGAGCTATTGGAATTCTACATAATGGGAGTGCGTGTGAGCTTTTGGAATTTTTTATAATGGGAAAGGTGTGGGCTATTGAAATCTAGATAATGGGAATGGGTGTGAGCAATTGGAGTTCTATATAATGGGAATGGGCCTGAGCTATTGTGATTATATAGTTGGAATGGTGTGAGCTATTGGAATCCTATATAATGGGAATGGATGTGCGCTGTTGGAATTCTATATAATGGGAATGGATATGTGCTGTTGGAATTCTATATAATGGGAATGGTTTGAGCTATTGGAATTCTATATAATGGGAATGGGTGTGAGCTATTGTGATTATATAATTGGAATGGTGTGAGCTTTTGGAATCCTATATAATGGGAATGGATGTGCGCTGTTGGATTTCTTTATAATGGGAATGGATATGTGCTGTTGGAATTCAATATAATGGGAATGGTTTGAGCTATTGGAATTCTATATAATGGGAATGGGTGTGAGCTATTGGCATTCTAGATAATGGGAATGGGTGTGAGCTATTGGAATTCTAGATAATGGGAATGGGTGTGAGCTATGGGATTCTATATAATGGGAATGGTATGAGCTTTTGGAATTCTATATAATGGGAATGGGTGTGAGCTATTGGAATTCTAGATAATGGGAATAGGTGTGAGAAATGTTATTCTATATAATGGGAATGGGTGTGTGCTATGGGATTCTATATAATGATATTGGTGTGGGCTATAGGAATTCTATATAAGGGGAATGGGAGTGAGCTGTTGGAATTCTATATAATGGGAATGGGTGTGAGCTATTGGAATTCTGTATAATGGGAATGGGTGCAAGCTGTTGGAATTATATATAATGGGAATAGGTGTGAGCTATTGGAATTCTTTATAATGGGAATGGGTGTGAGCTATTGGAGTTTTAGGTTGTGGGAATTGGAGTGAGCTATTAGAATTCTATATAGTGGGAATGGGTCTGAGATATTGAAATTCTATTTAAAGTGAATGGGTCTGAGCTATTGAAATTCTATATAATGGGAATGGGTCTGAGATATTGAAATTCTATATAATGTGAATGGGGGTGAACTGTTGGAATTCTCTATAATGGGAATGGGTCTGAGCTATTGGAATTCCATATAATGGGAATGGGTGTTCGCTATTGCAATTACATATAATGGGATTGGGTGTGAGCCATTGGAATTCTATAAAATGGGAATGGGTGTGAGCAATAGAATTCTAGATAATGGGAATGGGTGTGAGCTATTTTGATTCTATAATGGGAATGTGCGTGACCTGTTGGAATTCTATATAATGGGAATGGGTGTGAGCTATTGTGATTCTATAAAGGGAATGGGTCTGAGCTATTGGAATTCCATATAATGGGAATGGGTGTTCGCTATTGCAATTACATATAATGGGATTGGGTGTGAGCTATTGGAATTCTATATAATGGGAATTGGTGTAGACTATTGGAATTCTATATAATGGGAAAGGTGTGAGCTATTGGAATTCTAGATAATGGGAATGGTGTGAGCTAATGGAATTCTATATAATGGGAAGGGGTGTGAGCTATTGGAATTCTATATAATGGGAATAGGGTGTGAGCTATTGGAATTCTATATCATGGGAATGGGATTGAGCTATTGGAATTCTCGATAATGGGAATGGGTGTGAGCTATTGGAATTCTATATAATCGGAATGGGTCTGTGCAATTGGAATTCTAGATAATGGGAATGGTTGTGAGCTGTTGGAATTATATATAATGGGAATTGTTTGAGCTATTGGAATTCTACAAAATGGGAATGCGTGTGAGCTTTTGGAATTTTTTAATGGGAAAGGTGTGGGCTATTGAATTCTAGATAATGGGAATGGGTGTGAGCAATTGGAGTTCAATATAATGTGAATGGGCCTGAGCTATTGTGCTTATATAATTGGAATGGTGTGAGCTATTGGAATCCTATATAATGGGAATGGATGTATGCTGTTGGATTTCGATATAATGGGAATGGATGTGTGCTGTTGGAATTCTATATAATGGGAATGGTTTGAGCTATTGGAATTCTAGGTAATGGGAATGGGTGTGAGCTATTGGAATTCAAGATAATGGGAATGGGTGTAAGCTATTGGAATTCTATATAATGGAAATGGGTTTCAGCTATTGGAATTCTAGATAATGGGAATAGGTGTGAGCAATGTTATTCTATATAATGGGAATGGGTGTGTGCTATGGGGTTCTATACAATGGGATTGGTGTGAGCTATAGGAATTCTATATAATGGGAATGGGAGTGAGCTATTGGAATTCTATATAATGGGAATGGGTGTGAGCTATTGGAATTCTGTATAATGGGAATGGGTGTGAGCTGTTGGAATTATATATAATGGGAATGGGTGCAAGCTATTGGAATTCTATATAATGGGAATAGGTGTGAGCTATTGGAATTATTTATAATGGGAATGGGTGTGAGCGTTTGGAGTTTTAGGTTGTGGGAATGGGAGTGAGCTATTGGAATTCTATATAATGAATATGGATGTGTTCTGTTGGAATTCTATATAATGGGAATGGGTGTGATATATTGGAATTCTAGATAATGGGTATCGTTGTGAGCTATTGGAATTCTATATAATGGGAATGGTTGTGAGCTATTGGTATTCTATATAATTGGAATGTGGGCATGAGCTATTGGAATTCTCTGTAATGGGAATGGTTGTGCAATATTGGAATTCCACATAATGGGAATGGGAGTTAGCTATTGCAATTCCCTATAATGTGAATGGTTGTGAACTATTGGAATTCTATATAATGCAATGAGAGTGAGCTATTGGATTTCTCTATAATGGGAATGGGTGTGCTGTATTGGAATTCAATATAATGGGAATGGGTGTGAGCTATTTTAATTCTATATAATGGGAATGGTTCTGAGATATTGAAATTCGATATAATATGAATGGGGGTGAACTGTTGGAATTCTATATAATGGGAATGGTAGTGAGCTATTGGAATTCAATATACCGGGAATGGGAGTGAGCTATTGGAATTATATATAATGGGAATGGGCATGAGCTATTGGTTTTCTCTATAATGGGAATGGGTCTGAGCTGTTGGAATTCCATATAATGGGAATGGGTGTTCGCTATTGCAATTACATATACTGGGATTGGGTGTGAGCCATTGGAATTGTATACAATGGGAATGGGTGTGAGCAATAGAATTCTAGATAATGGGAATGGATGTGAGCTATTTTCATTCTATAATGGGAATTTGCGTGAGCTATTGGAATTCTATATAATGGGAATGGGTGTGAGCTATTGTGATTCTATAAAGGGAATGGGTCTGATTTATTGGAATTCTATATAAGGTGAATGGGTCTGAGCAATTGGAATTCAATATAATGGGAATGCTATTAATTCTATGTAATGGGAATGGGCATGAACTATTGTGATTCTAAAACGGGAATGGGTGTGCACAATTGGAATCCTATATAATGGGAATGGGTGTGATCTATTGGAATTCTATATAATGGGAAAGGGTCTGAGCTGTTGGAATTCTATATAAGGGGAATTGGTGTAGACTATTGGAATTATATATAATGGGAAAGGTGTGAGCTATTGGAATTCTAGATAATGGGAATGGTGTGAGCTAATGGAATTCTATATAATGGGAAGGGGTGTGAGCTATTGGAATTCTATATCATGGGAATGGGATTGAACTATTTGAATTCTATATAATGGGAATTAGTTTGAGCCATTGGAATGCTATATAATGTTAATGGGTGTGAGCAAAGGAATTCTAGATAATGGATTTGGGTGTGAGCTATTGGAATTCTAAAAAATGGGAATGGGTGTGAGCTATTTGAATTCTATATAATGGGAATGGATGTGAGGAATTGAATTCTATATAATGGGAATTGTTTTGAGACATTGGAATTCTATATAATGGGATTTGTTTGAGCTATTGGAATTCTAGATAATGGGAATGGGTGTGTGCTTTTGGAATTCTATATAATGGGAATGGGTGTGCGCTGTTGGAATTCTATATAATGGGAATTGTTTGAGCTATTGCAATTCTAGATAATGGGAATGGGTGTGAGCTATTGAAATTCTATATAATGGGACTGGGTCTGTGCAATTGGAATTCTAGATAATGGGAATGGTTGTGAGCTGTTGGAATTATATATAATGGGAATTGTTTGAGCTATTGGAATTGTACATAATGGGAATGCATGGTAGCTTCTGGAATTTTTTATAATGGGAAAGGTGTGGGCTATTGAATTCTAGATAATGGGAATGGGTGTGAGCAATTGGAGTTCTATATAATGGGAATGGGCGTGAGCTCTTGTGATTATATAATTGGAATGGTTGTGAGCTGTTGGAATCCTACATAATGGGAATGGATGTGCGCTGTTGGGTTTCTATATAATGGGAATGGTTCTGCGCTGTTGGAATTCTATATAATGGGAATGGTTTGATCTATTGGAATTCTAGATAATGGGAATGGGTGTGAGCTATTGGAATTCTGGATAATGGGAATGGGTGTGAGCTATGGGATTCTATATAATGGGAATAGTGTGAGCTATGGAATTCTATATGATGGGAATGGGTGTGAGCTATTGGAATTCTAGATACTGGGAATAGGTGTGAGCAATGTTATTATTCTATATAATGGGAATGGGTGTGAGCTATGGGATTCTATATAATGGGAATGGTGTGAGCTATTGGAATTCTATATAATGGGAATGGGTGTGAGCTATTGGAATTCTAGATAATGGGAATGGGTGTGAGCAATGTTATTCTATATAATGGGAATGGGTGTGTGCTATGGGATTCTATATAATGGGATTGGTGTGAGCTATAGGAATTCTATATAATGGGAATGGGAGTGAGCTATTGGAATTCTATATAATGGGAATGGGTGTGAGCTATTGGAATTCTGTATAATGGGAATGGTTGTGAGCTATTGGTATTCTATATAATTGGAATGTGGGCATGAGCTATTGGAATTCTCTGTAATGGGAATTGGTGTGAAATATTGGAATTCCATATAATGGGAATGGGAGTTAGCTATTGCAATTCCCTATAATGTGAATGGGTTTGATCTATTGGAATTCAATATAATGGGAATGGGTGTGAGCTATTTTAATTCTATATAATGGGAATGAATCTGATCTATTGAAATTCAATATAATGTGAATGGGTGTGAACTTATGGAATCCTATATAATGGGAATGGGCGTGAGCTACTGGAATTCTGTATAATGGGAATGGGTTTGAGCAATTGGAATTCTATATAATGGGAATGGTAGTGAGCTATTGGAATTCTATATTCCGGGAATGGGAGTGAGCTATTGGAATTATATATAATGGGAATGGGCATGAGCTATTGGTTTTCTCTATAATGGGAATGGGTCTGAGCTATTGGAATTCCATATAATGGGAATGGGTGTTCGCCATTGCAATTACATATAATGGGATTCGGTGTGAGCCGTTGGAATTCTATACAATGGGAATGGGAGTTAGCTATTGCAATTCCCCATAATGTGAATGGTTGTGAACTATTGGAATTCTATATAATGCAATGAGTGTGTGCTATTGGATTTCTCTATATTGGGAATGGGTGTGATCTATTGGAATTCAATATAATGGGAATGGGTGTGAGATAATTTAATTCTATATAATGGGAATGGGTCTGAGCTATTGAAATTCTATATAATGGGAATGGGTCTGAGATATTGAAATGCTATATAATGTGAATGGGTGTGAACTTATGGAATCCTATATAATGGGAATGGGAGTGAGCTATTGGAATTCTATATAATGGGAATGGGTCTGAGCAATTGGAATTCAATATAATGGGAATGGTTGTAATTCTATGTAATAGGAATGGGCATGAGCTATTGTGATTCTAAAACGGGAATGGGTGTGCACAATTGGAATCCTATATAACGGGAATGGGTGTGAGCTATTGGAATTCTAGATAATGGGAATGGTGTGAGCTAATGGAATTCTATATAATGGGAAGGGGTGTGAGCTATTGGAATTCTATATAATGGGAATAGGGTGTGAGCTATTGGAATTCTATATCATGGGAATGGGATTGAGCTATTGGAATTCTCAATAATGGGAATGGGTGTGAGCTATTGGAATTCTATATAATCGGAATGGGTCTGTGCAATTGGAATTCTAGATAATGGGAATGGTTGTGAGCTGTTGGAATTATATATAATGGGAATTGTTTGAGCTATTGGAATTCTAAAAATGGGAATGCGTGTGAGCTTTTGGAATTTTTTAATGGGAAAGGTGTGGGCTATTGAATTCTAGATAATGGGAATGGGTGTGAGCAATTGGAGTTCAATATAATGTGAATGGGCCTGAGCTATTGTGCTTATATAATTGGAATGGTGTGAGCTATTGGAATCCTATATAATGGGAATGGATGTGCGCTGTTGGATTTCTATATAATGGGAATGGATGTGTGCTGTTGGAATTCTATATAATGGGAATGGTTTGAGCTATTGGAATTCTAGGTAATGGGAATGGGTGTGAGCTATTGGAATTCAAGATAATGGGAATGGGTGTGAGCTATTGGAATTCTATATAATGGAAATGGGTTTCAGCTATTGGAATTCTAGATAATGGGAATAGGTGTGAGCAATGTTATTCTATATAATGGGAATGGGTGTGTGCTATGGGGTTCTATACAATGGGATTGGTGTGAGCTATCGGAATTCTATATAATGGGAATGGGAGTGAGCTATTGGAATTCTATATAATGGGAATGGGTGTGAGCTATTGGAATTCTGTATAATGGGAATGGGTGTGAGCTGTTGGAATTATATATAATGGGAATGGGTGCAAGCTATTGGAATTCTATATAATGGGAATAGGTGTGAGCTATTGGAATTATTTATAATGGGAATGGGTGTGAGCTTTTGGAGTTTTAGGTTGTGGGAATGGGAGTGAGCTATTGGAATTCTATATAATGAATATGGATGTGTTCTGTTGGAATTCTATATAATGGGAATGGGTGTGATATATTGGAATTCTAGATAATGGGTATCGTTGTGAGCTATTGGAATTCTATATAATGGGAATGGTTGTGAGCTATTGGTATTCTATATAATTGGAATGTGGGCATGAGCTATTGGAATTCTCTGTAATGGGAATGGTTGTGCAATATTGGAATTCCACATAATGGGAATGGGAGTTAGCTATTGCAATTCCCTATAATGTGAATGGTTGTGAACTATTGGAATTCTATATAATGCAATGAGAGTGAGCTATTGGATTTCTCTATAATGGGAATGGGTGTGATGTATTGGAATTCAATATAATGGGAATGGGTGTGAGCTATTTTAATTCTATATAATGGGAATGGTTCTGAGATATTGAAATTCGATATAATATGAATGGGGGTGAACTGTTGGAATTCTATATAATGGGAATGGTAGTGAGCTATTGGAATTCTATATACTGGGAATGGGAGTGAGCTATTGGAATTATATATAATGGGAATGGGCATGAGCTATTGGTTTTCTCTATAATGGGAATGGGTCTGAGCTGTTGGAATTCCATATAATGGGAATGGGTGTTCGCTATTGCAATTACATATAATGGGATTGGGTGTGAGTCATTGGAATTGTATACAATGGGAATGGGTGTGAGCAATAGAATTCTAGATAATGGGAATGGATGTGAGCTATTTTCATTCTATAATGGGAATTTGCGTGAGCTATTGGAATTCTATATAATGGGAATGGGTGTGAGCTATTGAGATTCTATAAAGGGAATGGGTCTGATTTATTGGAATTCTATATAAGGTGAATGGGTCTGAGCAATTGGAATTCAATATAATGGGAATGCTATTAATTCTATGTAATGGGAATGGGCATGAGCTATTGTGATTCTAAAACGGGAATGGGTGTGCACAATTGGAATCCTATATAATGGGAATGGGTGTGATCTATTGGAATTCTATATAATGGGAAAGGGTCTGAGCTGTTGGAATTCTATATAAGGGGAATTGGTGTAGACTATTGGAATTCTAGATAATGGGAATGGTGTGAGCTAATGGAATTCTATATAATGGGAAGGGGTGTGAGCTATTGGAATTCTATATCATGGGAATGGGATTGAACTATTTGCATTCTATATAATGGGAATTAGTTTGAGCTATTGGAATGCTATATAATGTTAATGGGTGTGAGCAAAGGAATTCTAGATAATGGATTTGGGTGTGAGCTATTGGAATTCTAAAAAATGGGAATGGGTGTGAGCTATTTGAATTCTATATAATGGGAATGGATGTGAGGAATTGAATTCTATATAATGGGAATTGTTTTGAGACATTGGAATTCTATATAATGGGATTTGTTTGAGCTATTGGAATTCTAGATAATGGGAATGGGTGTGTGCTTTTGGAATTCTATATAATGGGAATGGGTGTGCGCTGTTGGAATTCTATATAATGGGAATTGTTTGAGCTATTGCAATTCTAGATAATGGGAATGGGTGTGAGCTATTGGAATTCTATATAATGGGACTGGGTCTGTGCAATTGGAATTCTAGATAATGGGAACGGTTGTGAGCTGTTGGAATTATATATAATGGGAATTGTTTGAGCTATTGGAATTGTACATAATGGGAATGCATGGTAGCTTCTGGAATTTTTTATAATGGGAAAGGTGTGGGCTATTGAATTCTAGATAATGGGAATGGGTGTGAGCAATTGGAGTTCTATATAATGGGAATGGGCGTGAGCTCTTGTGATTATATAATTGGAATGGTTGTGAGCTGTTGGAATCCTACATAATGGGAATGGATGTGCGCTGTTGGGTTTCTATATAATGGGAATGGTTCTGCGCTGTTGGAATTCTATATAATGGGAATGGTTTGATCTATTGGAATTCTAGATAATGGGAATGGGTGTGAGCTATTGGAATTCTGGATAATGGGAATGGGTGTGAGCTATGGGATTCTATATAATGGGAATGGTGTGAGCTATGGAATTCTATATGATGGGAATGGGTGTGAGCTATTGGAATTCTAGATACTGGGAATAGGTGTGAGCAATGTTATTATTCTATATAATGGGAATGGGTGTGAGCTATGGGATTCTATATAATGGGAATGGTGTGAGCTATTGGAATTCTATATAATGGGAATGGGTGTGAGCTATTGGAATTCTAGATAATGGGAATGGGTGTGAGCAATGTTATTCTATATAATGGGAATGGGTGTGTGCTATGGGATTCTATATAATGGGATTGGTGTGAGCTATAGGAATTCTATATAATGGGAATGGGAGTGAGCTATTGGAATTCTATATAATGGGAATGGGTGTGAGCTATTGGAATTCTGTATAATGGGAATGGTTGTGAGCTATTGGTATTCTATATAATTGGAATGTGGGCATGAGCTATTGGAATTCTCTGTAATGGGAATTGGTGTGAAATATTGGAATTCCATATAATGGGAATGGGAGTTAGCTATTGCAATTCCCTATAATGTGAATGGGTTTGATCTATTGGAATTCAATATAATGGGAATGGGTGTGAGCTATTTTAATTCTATATAATGGGAATGGATCTGAGCTATTGAAATTCAATATAATGTGAATGGGTGTGAACTTATGGAATCCTATATAATGGGAATGGGCGTGAGCTACTGGAATTCTGTATAATGGGAATGGGTTTGAGCAATTGGAATTCTATATAATGGGAATGGTAGTGAGCTATTGGAATTCTATATTCCGGGAATGGGAGTGAGCTATTGGAATTATATATAATGGGAATGGGCATGAGCTATTGGTTTTCTCTATAATGGGAATGGGTCTGAGCTATTGGAATTCCATATAATGGGAATGGGTGTTCGCCATTGCAATTACATATAATGGGATTCGGTGTGAGCCGTTGGAATTCTATACAATGGGAATGGGAGTTAGCTATTGCAATTCCCCATAATGTGAATGGTTGTGAACTATTGGAATTCTATATAATGCAATGAGTGTGTGCTATTGGATTTCTCTATATTGGGAATGGGTGTGATCTATTGGAATTCAATATAATGGGAATGGGTGTGAGATAATTTAATTCTATATAATGGGAATGGATCTGAGCTATTGAAATTCTATATAATGGGAATGGGTCTGAGATATTGAAATGCTATATAATGTGAATGGGTGTGAACTTATGGAATCCTATATAATGGGAATGGGCGTGAGCTATTGGAATTCTATATAATGGGAATGGGTCTGAGCAATTGGAATTCAATATAATGGGAATGGTTGTAATTCTATGTAATAGGAATGGGCATGAGCTATTGTGATTCTAAAACGGGAATGGGTGTGCACAATTGGAATCCTATATAACGGGAATGGGTGTGAGCTATTGGAATTCTAGATAATGGGAATGGTGTGAGCTAATGGAATTCTATATAATGGGAAGGGGTGTGAGCTATTGGAATTCTATATAATGGGAATAGGGTGTGAGCTATTGGAATTCTATATCATGGGAATGGGATTGAGCTATTGGAATTCTCGATAATGGGAATGGGTGTGAGCTATTGGAATTCTATATAATCGGAATGGGTCTGTGCAATTGGAATTCTAGATAATGGGAATGGTTGTGAGCTGTTGGAATTATATATAATGGGAATTGTTTGAGCTATTGGAATTCTACAAAATGGGAATGCGTGTGAGCTTTTGGAATTTTTTAATGGGAAAGGTGTCGGCTATTGAATTCTAGATAATGGGAATGGGTGTGAACTATTGGAATTCAAGATAATGGGAATGGGTGTGAGCTATTGGAATTCTATATAATGGAAATGGGTTTCAGCTATTGGAATTCTAGATAATGGGAATAGGTGTTAGCAATGTTATTCTATATAATGGGAATGGGTGTGTGCTATGGGGTTCTATACAATGGGATTGGTGTGAGCTATCGGAATTCTATATAATGGGAATGGGAGTGAGCTATTGGAATTCTATATAATGGGAATGGGTGTGAGCTATTGGAATTCTGTATAATGGGAATGGGTGTGAGCTGTTGGAATTATATATAATGGGAATGGGTGCAAGCTATTGGAATTCTATATAATGGGAATAGGTGTGAGCTATTGGAATTATTTATAATGGGAATGGGTGTGAGCTTTTGGAGTTTTAGGTTGTGGGAATGGGAGTGAGCTATTGGAATTCTATATAATGAATATGGATGTGTTCTGTTGGAATTCTATATAATGGGAATGGGTGTGATATATTGGAATTCTAGATAATGGGTATCGTTGTGAGCTATTGGAATTCTATATAATGGGAATGGTTGTGAGCTATTGGTATTCTATATAATTGGAATGTGGGCATGAGCTATTGGAATTCTCTGTAATGGGAATGGTTGTGCAATATTGGAATTCCACATAATGGGAATGGGAGTTAGCTATTGCAATTCCCTATAATGTGAATGGTTGTGAACTATTGGAATTCTATATAATGCAATGAGAGTGAGCTATTGGATTTCTCTATAATGGGAATGGGTGTGATGTATTGGAATTCAATATAATGGGAATGGGTGTGAGCTATTTTAATTCTATATAATGGGAATGGTTCTGAGATATTGAAATTCGATATAATATGAATGGGGGTGAACTGTTGGAATTCTATATAATGGGAATGGTAGTGAGCTATTGGAATTCTATATACTGGGAATGGGAGTGAGCTATTGGAATTATATATAATGGGAATGGGCATGAGCTATTGGTTTTCTCTATAATGGGAATGGGTGTGTGCTATGGGATTCTATATAATGGGATTGGTGTGAGCTATAGGAATTCTATATAATGGGAATGGGAGTGAGCTATTGGAATTCTATATAATGGGAATGGGTGTGAGCTATTGGAATTCTGTATAATGGGAATGGTTGTGAGCTATTGGTATTCTATATAATTGGAATGTGGGCATGAGCTATTGGAATTCTCTGTAATGGGAATTGGTGTGAAATATTGGAATTCCATATAATGGGAATGGGAGTTAGCTATTGCAATTACCTATAATGTGAATGGGTTTGATCTATTGGAATTCAATATAATGGGAATGGGTGTGAGCTATTTTAATTCTATATAATGGGAATGGATCTGAGCTATTGAAATTCTATATAATGGGAATGGGTCTGAGATATTGAAATTCAATATAATGTGAATGGGTGTGAACTTATGGAATCCTATATAATGGGAATGGGCGTGAGCTACTGGAATTCTGTATAATGGGAATGGGTTTGAGCAATTGGAATTCTATATAATGGGAATGGTAGTGAGCTGTTGGAATTCTATATTCCGGGAATGGGAGTGAGCTACTGGAATTATATATAATGGGAATGGGCATGGGCTATTGGTTTTCTCTATAATGGGAATGGTTCTGAGCTATTGGAATTCCATATAATGGGAATGGGTGTTCGCCATTGCAATTACATATAATGGGATTCGGTGTGAGCCGTTGGAATTCTATACAATGGGAATGGGAGTTAGCTATTGCAATTCCCCATAATGTGAATGGTTGTGAACTATTGGAATTCTATATAATGCAATGAGTGTGTGCTATTGGATTTCTCTATATTGGGAATGGGTGTGATCTATTGGAATTCAATATAATGGGAATGGGTGTGAGATAATTTAATTCTATATAATGGGAATGGATCTGAGCTATTGAAATTCTATATAATGGGAATGGGTCTGAGATATTGAAATGCTATATAATGTGAATGGGTGTGAACTTATGGAATCCTATATAATGGGAATGGGCGTGAGCTATTGGAATTCTATATAATGGGAATGGGTCTGAGCAGTTGGAATTCAATATAATGGGAATGGTTGTAATTCTATGTAATAGGAATGGGCATGAGCTATTGTGATTCTAAAACGGGAATGGGTGTGCACAATTGGAATCCTATATAACGGGAATGGGTGTGATCTATTGGAATTCTATATAATGGGAATGGATGTGAGCTATTGGAATTCTATATAATGGGAATGGGTGAGATTTATTGGTATTCTCGATAATGGGAATAGGTGTGAGCTATTGGAATTCCATATAATGAAAATGGGTTTTAGCTTTTGCAATTCCATATAATGGGAATGAGTGTGAAGTATTGCAATTCTATATAATGGGAATGGGCGTGAGCTATTGGAATTCTATATAATGGGAATTGTTTGAGCTATTGTACTTCTATATAGTGGGAAACGGTCTGAGCTGTTGGAATTCTATATAAAGGGAATTGGTGTAGACTATTGGAATTCTATATAATGGGAAAGGTGTGAGCTATTGGAATTCTAGATAATGGGAATGGTGTGAGTTAATGGAATTGTATATAATGGGAAGGGGTGTGAGCTATTGGAATTCTATATAATGGGAATAGGGTGTGAGCTATTGCAATTCTATATCATGCGAATGGGTGTGAGCTATTGGAATTCTATATAATGGGAATGGGTGTGAGCTATTGGAATTCTATATCATGGGAATGGGATTGAGCTATTTGAATTCTATATAATGGGAATTAGTGTGAACTATTGGAATGCTATATAATGTTAATGGTTGTGAGAAAAGGAATTCTAGATAATGGATTTGGGTGTGAGCTATTGGAATTCTATATAATGGGAATGGGTGTGAGCTATTGGAATTCTATATAATGGGAATGGATGTGAGGAATTGAATTCTATATAATGGGAATTGTTTTGAGCTATTTGAATTCTATATAATGGGATTTGTTTGAGCTATTGGAATTCTAGATAATGGGAATGGGCGTGAGCTGTTGGAATTCTATATAATGGGAATTGTTTGAGCTATTGGAATTCTAGATAATGGGAATGGGTGTGAGCTATTGGAATTCTATATAATGGGAATGGATCTGTGCAATTGGAATTCTAAATAATGGGAATGGTTGTGAGCTGTTGGAATTATATATAATGGGAATGGATGTGCGCTGTTGGATTTCTATATAATGGGAATGGATGTGCGCTGTTGGAATTCTATATAATGGGAATGGTTTGAGCTATTGGAATTCTAGATAATGGGAATGGGTGTGAGCTATTGGAATTCTAGATAATGGGAATGGGTGTGAGCTATGGGATTCTATATAATGGGAATGGTGTGAGCTATTGGAATTCTAGATAATGGGAATAGGTGTGAGCAATGTTATTCTATATAATGGGAATGGGTGTGTACTATGGGATTCTATATAATGGGATTGGTGTGAGCTATAGGAATTCTATATAATGGGAATGGGAGTGAGCTATTGGAATTCTATATAATGAGAATGGGTGTGAGCTATTGGAATTCTGTATAATGGGAATGGGTGTGAGCTATTGGAATTATATATAATGGGAATGGGTGCAAGCTATTGGAATTCTATATAATGGGAATGGGTGTGAGCTATTGGAGTTTTATGTTGTGGGAATGGGAGTGAGCTATTGGAATTCTATATAATGGGAATGGGTGTGTTCTTTTGGAATTCTATATAATGGGAATGGGTGTGAGTAATTTGAAGTGCATATAATGAAATGGGTGTGAGGAATTGAATTCTATATAATGGGAATTGTTGTGAGCTATTGGAATTCTATATAATGGGAATGGGTGTGAGCTATTGGAATTCCATATAATGGGAATGGGTTTTATCTATTGGAATTCCATATAATGGGATTGGGATTGAGCTGTTGGAATTCCATATCATGGGAATGGGAGTGAGCTATTGGAATTCTATTTAATGGGAATGGTGTTAACTATTGGAATTCAATATAATGGGAATTGGTGTGAGCAATTGGAAATCAATATAATGGGAATAAGTGTGATCTGTTGGAATTCTTTATAATGTTAATGGCTGTGAGCTATTGGTATTCTATATAATGAAGATTGGTGGGAGGTATTGCAATTCTATATAATGGGAAAGGCTGTGAGCAATAGAATTCTTTATAACGGGAATGGGTGTGAGCTATTGGAATTCTCTGAAATGCGAATGGTTGTGAGCTATTGGAATTTTATATAATGGGAATGGCTGTTTGCTGTTGGAATTCTATATAATGGGAATGGGCGTGAGCTGTTGGAATTCTATATAATGGGGATGGGGATTTGTCATTGGAATTCTATAGTGGGAATCGGTGTGAGCTATTGTATTCTATATAATGGGAATGGGTGTGAGATATTAGATAACTATACTGTGGGAATGGGAGTGAGCAATAGAATTCTATATAATGGGAATGGGAGGAGCAATAGAATTGTATATAATAGGAATGGGAGTGAGCTATTGAAATTCTATATAATGGCAATGGCTGTGAGTTATTGGAATTCTATAGAATGCGAATGGGTACTGTTAGATCCGTGTGTTAATGGAGACACGGAATGCAGGAGTTGAAATTACAAGTGTTTACTGAACAAAGTCTGGAGGTGAACTAACAACACAAGACGCTACACAGGCTTATATACCCGAGTGGTCACTACTGGTACTACAGTATACAGGGGCTTCAAAAACATAGGCCTAGAAATTCAGTGGGCCTTGCACCCACTTAGCGCCTAAAGAGGTCTTTTGCGCCGGCGGGGTGGTAGCGCGGAAATTGAGTGCAGCGGTATTGGCGGCGGTAGCCGTTAGCGCTGCGCCGGGACCGATGACGTCATCGGTGTGCGCGGTGGCCCGTAACGCCCCGAAACTGCGCCGATCCCCATATTTATTTGCGGCCGCCTCCTCCGAAGCGGGCGCAAACAGCGACCAGAAAACGGGGCCGTCCTGCTGCCATAGTGGGGCGCTTTAAAGCGGAAGGTGCGGCCGGCCGCTTTTTCGGCGGCCGCCTGCCCGCACCTCCTTCCCTGGCCTCCTCCACCCCCCCGCCCCGCGGCATTGCCGGCTGGTTTCCGTGGAGACCGGCACTTCTCCGTTGTGCCGGGCTCTTTTGCCGGCACTCGCGATCGGGGCTCCGGCCGTTGCAGGCACCTCCCCCTTAAGAGAAGGAGGAGGCCTGCAGTACCGCAGCCTGCCACACCGCATCGGGTGGCGCTGCGGCAACTAGCGCGCCGATATTCAGTTGCAGCGCCCCAAACGGAGGCGGGCACACCCTGGTATACCGCCCGCTTCCGAATTGGGGCGCAGAAGATGAATATACGGCGTGCGCTAATGCCTCCCCGCCCAGCGCTAACTTTTGGGCGCGAGCGAGCTGCCCGCGCCCAAGTGAATTTCTAGGCCATAGTTCCTCTTAAAGGTACATACACTACAATTCCTCCCCTTTTAGATAAATAGTACATAACATTTTAAGTAATCATTATATAACATTTTTACAAGAACAATAATATACACATTTGCTGAAGTTAATCAATTACAATTTCAGTCTCTCTGGAGGCTTCCTGACTCGGTCCGGATAATGCCTCGGTGGTGTAGTAGGTTCTTTTGGCAAGGTCGATTCGGCTTCAATGCTAGTGTCGGGTTCATCTGGTTCCAGTATCACCGGATCGGAGGTAGATACTATGGGTATCTCTGCTTCATCACTAGGCGTATAGAGTTGTGCTGTAGGTTGTCCTTTTTCGGATGACTCTATGATCTGGTCAGCATGGCGCCTTATTATGCTTTCTCCAATGTCCACGGTATACATCAGCGGTCCTAGTCGTGTGCAAATAGTTCCAGGCTGCCATTTCTCGGTACGGTAGTCCCGGGCCAAAACTGGTTGACCTATCTGGAAGGTTCTAGTTGGCCTTTCATTCATGCTTTGAAATTGTCGGTTCTCTACGTCCCTTCTGACGTTTGGCTTGACCAAATCCAGCCGGCATCTTAGTCTTCTATTGAAAAACATCATGGCGGTGTTTTGGTTTGTAACCACATGTGTTACATTCCTGTACGCAAACAAGAAGTTATCTACCTTATGTTGTAGATTTATGTCTTCATTCCCATGGCCTTTATGGCCTTCTTGAAGGTCTGGACAAACCTTTCAGCCAATCCATTGGTGGCGGGATGGTATGGGGCGGACGTGTAGTGCTTAACCCCATTGTTTTTTAAGAACTTCCTGAATTCTTCGGATACAAATTGCGGTCCATTATTAGAACAGATCTGTTCAGGCAGCCCACTCCTGGCGAATATGGTCCATAATACTGTGATGGTTTTTTCCGTGGTGGTGGAGGACATCTTTATTACCTCCGGCCACTTGGAGTGTGCATCCACCGCGATTAAGAACATTGGCCTAGAAATTGGATTGGGGCACCAAAGTGGCGCAAAAGTCGCCTGAGCGCAGGATTTAGCGCAACGTTCGAGGCTTTAGCGATCGTCAGATATTCAGTTTCATTGCTCCTCGAGGGACACGGGGCGAGGTTCGAGGCGCTCCGCATCCCTCTTAGGGCGCTGAAACTGAATATTGCAGCACAACTTGCTGCAGCGCCCCACGCTGCGGTACTGCAGGCCTTTCTCCCACTGTTAAGGGGGAGGTGCCTGCAACAGCGCGATCCCCGCTCGCGAGTGCCGGCAAATGAGCCCGGCACCAAGGGGAAGTGCCGGGCGCTCGGGAAACAGCTGGCATTGCCGCCGGGGGGTGGTTAGGAGGTCGGGGACGGAGGTGCTGGCAGGCGGCCGCGGAAAAGGCGGCCGCCCCGCACCTCCACCTTAACTTGCACCACTGCCGGCACAGTAAGGCCCCGTGAACCGGGCGCGGGTAGCGAGCGGCGCAACTGCGGCGTTCGCTCCCAAATATCGCGAACGGGGCACGAATGGGGCGCTGCGCACATGGATGATGTCATCAGTGGCGGCGCAGCGCAAATGCCTAATGCCACCATTAGCGCCCCTACTGAATATCGTGGGAGACGCAGCCAGTGGCACTACAGCCACTGACTGCCTCTTTAGGCGCTAACAGGTGGCGCTACTCACCCAATTTCTCCCCCATTGAGTCCATAAATGGACCAGCAAAGTCGATATGTACCCTTTGCCATGGAGATGAGGGCCACTCCCATGGATGTAGAGGGGCTTGTGGTGGGGCGTTTTGGAACTTCTGGCATCCTAGACAGCTCTTGGTCATTTCTTCGATGTCTCCATCGATACCTGGCCACCACACAAACGCTTTGGCTAAGTTCTTCATTTTCACTCCACCCAGATGCCCCTCATGAAGCTCCTTCAGCACTCTATCCTTGAGTTTGGGTGGAATCACCACTCTGGATCCACACATCAAGGTTCCTCGGCACACTGACAGCTGTTTTCTTCTTTGTGAGAATACTGGCAACAGTGGTTCGCCATGTGCTGGCCATCCCTTCACCGTTAAATCGTAGACTCATGATAGAGTCAGGTCATTTCGCGTTTCCTTTTCAATGGTAGACTTTGTCACCGGTAGACATTCCACTATGATCGAGTGGAATATCTCCACTGGGTCCACTGTAGGCGCCTCTTCCACCATTGGCAACGGTAGGCGCGATAACCCGTCAGCATTCCCATGCTGTTTTGTTCCTTTGTACTCTATGTCATATTGGTGTGCCCCTAGGAAAAGGGACCACCTCTGTAGCCTTTGCGCTGTCATAATGGGAACGCCCTTTTTAGGGTTGAATATGGAGACGAGGGGTTGATGGTCAGTCAACCAGGTAAACTTTTGTCCGTGTAGGTAATGGTTGAATTTCTTCACCCCCCACACCAGGCTGAGTGCCTTCCTGTTGATCTGGGCATAGTTACGCTCAGCTGAGTTCAATGAGCGTGACGCAAAAGCTATCGGCCGCTCCGAGCCATCAGGGAATCTATGCGATAATACCATTCCCACGCCATAAGGGGATGCACCGCACGCCAGTCTGATTGGCAGTGATGGGTTGTAATGAGCCAACACTTCCTTGGACGTGATCAAGCCTTTGCATTTATGGAAGGCACGTTTACAGTCTTCGCTCCATTTCCAAACTACTCCCGTTTGTAGCAGTGCTTTAAGCGGGTGCAGAACCGTCGACAAGTTTGGTAAAAATTTATGATAGTAATTTACTGATCCCAGGATCGACCTTAATTGTTGAAATAAAGAATAGATTTGCCTTCCAAAGCTAGGCTTTATTAACTTTAAAATCTGCAGCACATCTTCCCACATCCAGTCCCAACCAAAGCTGGAAAAGAACTGAATTTAAGGTGGCCACAACACATCATGTGATCATCAACTACCAATGAGATTACAACATATATCCCAAGGCAGTTAACAAACAACCAATCACAATACTTTTACTAAACAAGGAATAATCACCACATTCACCCCTCCTTTTAAAATATACTCCAACCTAAATAACCTTTACAATTTATAATTAATTATTTACAACTAAAACTATGCACAACAAGAATAAAACTGTTCACATGACACAATACTAAGTGAACAACAACAAATAGTAACATTGCACATAAGTATTAAGCATCTCTCAACTAAAACAATATACTATAATATTTCAATAATTTTAAAACATTACTATCAATTTAAAAGTCCATTTTCAATTGGTCGACCAGATATCTTGTTCGTGTTGACCTTCTTAACCTTGGTGAAATTCCTTGCCCTCCCACACCAGAAGGCACAGAAGTATCTTCAGCAGGAAGGCTATCCATATCCCGATTTTCCACGGTTTCCGGATTAGAAATCCCATCAGAAGGTAAACTGGGACGGTCATAAACATCTATCAAGGGCTGACTAATAGAAGTATAATTATCTGCAATCGGATTGGAAATATTCCTAGTATCTGTAACAGCATCCACATTATCTGAATCATGACTATTGTTAATATCCTCAGAAGAGGGCTGGCCCCCACAAGGAGCCAAGTCTTTAATTGAAACAGTACTTTCTTTCCCATCTTGGAATCGAATATGAGCATATTGGGAATTTGCCTCCAACAGCTCCACCTCCTCCACCAAAGGATCATATTTTGACAATCTAACATGGCGTCGAAGCAGCACAGGTCCCTGCATAGTAAGCCATGAAGGTACCGAATATCCCGTAGTAGATCTCCGTGGATAGTTAAAGAGCCTTTCATGGGGGGTCACATTAGTAGCCGTTGAAAGCAATGATCTAATGGAATGCAGGGCATCAGGCAGTACCATTTCCCACTGTGTATTCTTAAGGTTCCGGGATGTCAAAGCCAACATAACTGCCTTCCAGATCACCCCATTGTATCGTTCGCACTGTCCATTACCCTGGGGATTATACGGGGTAGTTCTACTAGTAGAAATTCCCCAACTCTGAAGGTATTCCTTCAACTGGGAAGACATAAAAGAACTTCCCTGATCCGAATGGATATACGCAGGCATCCCAAAGATGACAAAAAGTTGAGTCAGACATTTAATAACTGTAGCAGCTGATACATCTGCACAAGGAAAAGCAAAAGGGAACCTTGAAAACTCATCCACAACAGTAAATATATATCGGTTTTGAGTAGTTGAAGGAAGAGGCCCCTTAAAATCGACGCTCAAACGTTCAAAAGGAGAAGTAGCCTTTATAAGATGAGCTCGTTGAGGCTTAAAGAAATTCGGTTTACACCGAGCACAGATAGAACATGATGAAGTCATCCGCTTGACGTCTTCAACTGAAAAAGGCAAGTTCTTACTGCGTACAAAGTGTATCATCCTCGTAACCCCAGGATGACATAAGGCATTGTGAAGATTAATAAGCGTATCTCTGCGAATCACAGAACAATAAGCCCTCGACAGTGCATCAGCAGCAACATTATCCTTCCCCGGACGATAAACTATGTCAAAATGGTAACATGCCAACTCAATCCTCCATCTCATTATTTTATCATTTTTGATCTTTCCAAAATGTTTAACATCAAACATAAAGGACACAGATTTTTGATCAGTTACCAACGTGAAATGTCGCCCCGATAAATAATGTCTCCATTTACGCAATGCTTCTACTATTGCGTATGCCTCTTTCTCTATTGAAGAATGTCTTTTTTCACTATTGTTCAAAGTACGTGAGAAAAAGGCCACAGGTCTTCCATTTTGGTTCAGAGTAGCCCCAATTGCAAAATCTGAAGTATCCGTCTCAATCACAAAGGGAACCTGCTCATCAATAGAATGCACAACTGCTCCTAAAATATCCTTTTTAAAATTCTCAAAACATGTCCTGGCCTCCCATGATAGAGGATATGTCGTAACCCGAATAAGAGGCCGGCTCTTCCGTGAAAAATTTGCAATCCAATTAGAATAATAAGAAAACAGTCCAACAACTCGTTGCAAAGCCTTAGAATTAGTAGGACAAGGTAAATCAATCAATGGTCGCAGACGTTCTGGATCTGGTTTAATCTTGTTTCCCGAGATAATATACCCTACTAGATTTACCTCAGTAGTCGAAAAGATACATTTCTCTTTGTTAAAAGTTAAACCAACTTTTTCCGCAGCTTGAAGGAATCTTTTAAAATTAGAATCATGCTCCACCCTTCATTTGCCACACACTGTGATGTCATCTAAGTATGAAAAGGTGTCAGAGAGGGAGTTATCACTTATAAAAGCATCCATTGCCCATTGAAAACAAGCAACACCATTAGTAACACCAAATGGTATTCGGCAAAACTGATACAGCTTTCCACCAGCCTCAAAGGCAGTATATGGTTGATCCTTCTTAACAATAGGAATCTGATGATAAGCACTCTTTAAATCAATAGTGCTAAAAACCTTATACTGAGATACTTTGTTGATAAGCTCATCAATCTTAGGCAGAGGGTACGCATATAATTGAGTATACCTATTAATAGTTTGGGAATAGTCTATCACCATTCGTTTCTTGTGTCTCTCGTTAGTCGTGACAACTACCTGTGCTCGCCAAGGCGAACAACTAGGTTCAATGATTCCTTCCAATAAGAGACGTTGAACTTCAGAATTAATAAATTCTCTATCCTGACTACTATATCTTCTTGACTTGGTAGCAATTGGCTTACAATCCGACATCAAATTGGAAAAAAGTGATAATGGAGAAATAGATAAAGAGGTTAATCCACAAATAGATAAAGGTGGCTTAGTCCCTCCAAATGAAAGACTAAGAGACTCGTGTAACTGAAGCACATCATGTCCAATCAAAATATCCGCACAGAGATTAGGCAAAACAGATAGGCGTATATCAGTATATGTATTACCTAGAAGAATCATTTTCACAAAGCAACAACCAGCTATTTGTGAAGTAAGGGTCGTCTGAGCCATACACACCCGATACGTAACAGGCAAAATTTTCAAATGCTTCTCCTTCGCAAACTGAAGACTTATAAAACTCTCAGTACTGCCCGTATCTATAAGGGCCTTCACTTCCAACCCATTAACTTGAGCCGTAACTATAGCTTTGTTTAGGCCATGAGCAAATGCAGCAGAAATTGATGCAATAAACGCCCTATCTAAAGGCTGAATAGTCACAGAGGAGGTAGTGGAGGAGGGCCCTCCCACACCAGGAGAGGAGGAGGTAATTAAACCTGATGATTTGCACACACGTGCATAATGACCTCTCTTGCCGCATTTACTACACACAGCCTCCCGAGCAGGACACTTCAGACGAGGGTGCCGGATATTCCCACAAAAATAACACTTCTGAATCCTAGAGGCAACAGCCGCCGAAGTAGAAACTGTTTCAGAATCTAGTAAACCACTCCCATTAAGTCCACATAATTCCTTTTCATCCGAAACTGCCGAAACCATAGTCGCAGGCCGATTAAAAAGAGCATAAGAATCCGAACTTCTCTGAGCCACATCCAATGTAGAAGCTTGCTCAAAAGCACTTTTAAGATCCAAAGTCTTATTTTCTAACAACCGCTGACGAATTGATCTAGACAGTAATCCATTAATAAAAGCATCCCGTACCGATTCTTCCTTATATTCTTCAGCCGTCACGGCCTTATAATTACAGTTAACACTAAGGCACCGAAGTGCTTGTAAATAAGTATCCAAAGATTCTCCCACCTGCTGCCTACGGGCAGATAGAAGGTGACGTGCAAATACCTCATTCTTTGGTTTAACAAAAATCTTTTCCAATGTAGAAATAGCCACTTCATAAGTTTTACAGTCCAAAATATATTTATATACATCCGGAGCAATGTAGTTGATCAGCATATTCAGCTTATTTAGAGACTCTTGATCCAACACGCCCATAAAGTTTTTATATGTACAATACCAATGTTTCCATTTATCATCCACTTCAGCAGAATTGGGGTCAGCCTTGAATCGTTCTGGTTGAAGATATCGCTCCATTCTAACATAAAGTTAATAAATTGAAATAAAGAATAGATTTGCCTTCCAAAGCTAGGCTTTATTAACTTTAAAATCTGCAGCACATCTTCCCACATCCAGTCCCAACCAAAGCTGGAAAAGAACTGAATTTAAGGTGGCCACAACACATCATGTGATCATCAACTACCAATGAGATTACAACATATATCCCAAGGCAGTTAACAAACAACCAATCACAATACTTTTACTAAACAAGGAATAATCACCACAATTGTGAGATATTTTCAGGCGCTGGGGCCTTTATGACTGTTTCAATTTTTTCAGGTGACTTATGCAACCCTTCTTTGTTAATGACATGGCCACAATATGATATTTGTTTCTGGAAAAATTCGCATTTGGGGCGATTTGCTCGTAGGCCCCGTTCTCTCAGCCTCGTGAGCACCTGCTCCAAGTTGGCAAGGTGCTCGTTGTCGTTTTCTCCTGTTACAAGGATGTCGTCTAGGTAGCATTGAGTCCCCGGAATCCCTTGCAGGACTTGCTCCATAGCTCTTTGCCAGATAGCCGGAGCTGATGCCACTCCGAAAACCAGTCGATTGTACTGGTACAGGCCTTTGTGTGTGTTTATCGTGAGATACTTTTTAGAGGCCTCCTCAACCTCCATCTGTAGATATGCCTGTGCTAAGTCAATTTTGGTGAAACGTTTCCCTCCGGATAGTGAGGTGAAAATATCTTCTATCCTCGGAAGAGGATACTGTACCGTGTGAAGAACCGGGTTTACAGTCACCTTGAAGTCCCCACAGATGCGAACTTTTCTCTGTTCTTCAGATTTATCATTATTCAACGTTTTCTTCATGACCGGGATGATGGGTGTTGCCCACTCGCTCCAATCTACCTTGGATAACACGCCTGCTTTTTCCAAATTCTCCAGCTCTGCCTCGACGGCTGGACGAATTGCGTATGGCACCGGCCTTGCCTTAAAAAACTTGGGAATTGCCGCATCTTCCACTTTTATTGAGGCGGTGGCGCCTTTCAGGGTTCCTAGTTCCTGTTGAAAAAAACTTCTTTGGCGTTAGCCAAGATTTCTTTTAATCGTCCAGGTATGACGTCATCATCGTTTTTTTTCTTACTGTTCACCGTCAGTGCCTGAATGGAGTGCCAGTCTAAACGTATCTTTCTGATCCATTCACGTCCCAACAACGGCGGACCACCATCTTGCAGAACGTATAAATACAACTTCTGTATTTCCTTGCCGTTGTATACAACAGGCACCCTTATTTTCCCTCTGGGGTATACTTTCTGCCCTGTATATGTCTTCAAGACAATGGATGTGTCTTTCAAAGGTATATGCGGAAATAGCCGCTCGTAATCCCGTCGACTCATGACGGTCAGAGCTGATCCTGTATCTAGCTCCATTTTGACTGGGGACCCCGCTATCGTGAGGGTAACCCAAATGGTCTGGTAATCTTCTTTGGCAATTACATTATGTAATTTGAGACAGCTTAGTCCCTTGTTTCCGGAGTCGCTATCACTCTTCTGGTCTTCGGAGTTACTGTCCGTCATCATTTGTACCTTTCTGTACTTTTCCTTATTGACCTTTTTACTGTCAGTGGATTTCTTTCCAGATCTGCATACACGTGCAATGTGTCCCATCTTTCCGCATTGCCTGCATGCTTTGTCCTTGAACTAGCAGTCCTTCTGGTCATGGGTGGATCTGCCGCAGCGATAACATCTCTCGAAACCCCGTGTCATTTCATGGGTGCCGAAGTCCTGTGGCTTTTGCTGTATGTCTGCAGCTCCTCTTGCTGCTGCTTCGTATGATACAGCCACACTGAAAGCCTTGTCCAGTGTCAAATCTTTCTCAGAAAGTAGTCTTTTCTGTGTTCCTTCGCTTGGGAGACCACAGACGAATTTGTCTCGTAGAGAATCTGCCAGTCCTGCCCCGAATTGGCAGTGCTTTGACAGCTTTCGTAATTCGGTGAGGTAATCAGCGTTACTTTCATTTTTGTGCTGATTCCTCCTGAAGAATTTGAATCGTTCCGCTATCAGCAGCGGTGTTGGGTTTAAGTGCTCCTGTAAGGCATCAACAATCTCCTTAAAATTCTTGTCCATTGGTTTGGCTGGAGTGATCAAGATTTGTAACAGCCCGTATGTCCTTGCGCCCATCAGATTTAGAAGCACCGATGCCTTTTTATCATCCGATACTTCATTCGCCTTGCAATATACCTCTACTCTTTCCACATATGTGGCCCAATCTTCTATATCACTATCGAAAGCAGTAATATTGCCAGTCTTCAGCATCTTGAAAATCTAAAATGGCACTTCCCACGCTTTTCTTTCTTCCCAGCCGAGTTAAGATGGCGCCTCCCGTGCTTTCCCGCCACTGCCACTGCTCCCAACGCTGTTCTCCGCGGTTCCCATTGCGACCTGCAGCTTTTCGCGGTATTTCTATATATTTTTTTATATATCGCTTCAATAGTTTCTCCGTTACTTGGAGAACCGTTCCCGTCGTGGAGCGGACCCTCTGGGACTTTCCCCTCCCTCTGCTCGGTCCGAACGCCGACCTGCTTTGCAGCACCGGCCGTGCCCTGAGTGCTCCACCCTCTCTCTCTCTTTGCTTCTGCTTCCCGACTCGCTGCCCGGCCCCGTTGCAGAGGCACCCGATCGAGCTCTAGCCCGCCGCAGCTCAGGAAGGATCAGTGCACTACCTGCCACCAGCCCGTTTAGCTGGGGAAACCACAGACTGGAGACCAAGCCTGGCCCTCGTTTTCGAGTTTCTTTGAGTTATTTTGATTTATTTATTTTTTCTTCTGGCTTCGACCTTCGTCTGAGGAATCGATCCCCTTGAGGTGCTGCCGAATTGCAGGTAAGTTCGTTTCTAACTCGTCGCCACTGTTAGATCCGTGTGTTAATGGAGACACGGAATGCAGGAGTTGATTAACAAGTGTTTACTGAACAAAGTCTGGAGGTGAACTAACAACACAAGACGCTACACAGGCTTATATACCCGAGTGGTCACTACTGGTACTACAGTATACAGGGGCTTCAAAAACATAGTTCCTCTTAAAGGTACATACACTACAGGTACAAGCTATTGGAAATCTATATAATGGGAATGGGAGTGAGCTATTGGAATTCCATATAATGGGAATGTGTTTTAGCTATTGGAATTCCATATAATGGGATTGGGATTGAGCTGTTGGAAATCTATATCATGGGAATGGGATTGAGCTATTGGAATTCTATATAATGGGAATTGTGTGAACTATTGGAATTCTATATAATGGGAATGGCTGTGAGCTATTAGAATTCTTTATAATTGGAGTGCACGTGAGCTATTGGAATTCCATATAAGGGAATGGGTTTTAGCTATTGGAATTCCATATAATGAGATTGGGAGTGAGCTATTGGAATTCCATATAATGGGAATGGGAGTGAGCTATTGGAATTCTATATGATGGGAAAGGTGTGCACTATTGGAATTCTATATAAGGGGAATGGGTATGAGCTATTGGAATACTCTAAAATGGGAATGGGAGTGAGCTATTGGAATTCCATATAATGGGAATGGGTTTTAGCTATTGGAATTCCATATAATGGGATTGGGATTGAGCTGTTGGAATTCCATATAATGGGAATGGGAGTGAGCTATTGGAATTATATATTATGGGCATGGTGTGAACTATTGAATTATATAAAATGGGAATGGGTGTGAGCTTTTGGAATTCTATATAATGGGATTGGGATTGAGCTATTGGAATTCTATATAATGGGAATTGTGTGAACTATTGGAATTCTATAAATTGGGAATGGGTGTGAGCTAGTGGAATTCTATATAATGGGAATAGGTGTGTGCTATTGGAATTGTATATAATGGGAATGGCTGTGAGCTATTAGAATTCTTTATAATGGGAATGCGCGTGAGCTATTAGAATTCCATATAATGGGAATGGGTTTTAGCTATTGGAATTCCATCTAATGGGATTGGGAGTGAGCTATTGGAATTCCATATAATGGGAATGGGAGTGAGCTATTGGAATTCTATATGATGGGAATGGTGTGCACTATTGGAATTCTATATAAGGGGAATGGGTGAGCTATTGGCATTCTCTAAAATGGGAATTGGAGTGAGCTATTGGAATTCTATGTAATGTAAATGGGAGCGAGTTATTGGAATTCTATCTAATGGGAATGGGTCTGAGAAATTGGAATTGCCTAAAATGGGAATGGTTGTGAGCTATTGGAATTCTGAATAAAGGGAATGGCTGTGAGATATTGGAACTCTATATAATGGGCATGTTTGTGATCTATTGAAATACTATATAATGGGAATGGGTGTGAGCTATGGAATTTTCTGAAATGTGATTGGTTGTCAGCTATTGGAATTCTATATAATGGGCATGGGTGTGAAATATTAGATAACTATATTGTGGGAATGGGAGTGAGCAGTGGAATTCTATATAATGGGAATGGAAGTGAGCAATAGAATTCTATATAATGGGAATGGGAGTGAGCTATTGGAATTCTATATAATGGAAATGGTTGCAATCTATTGGAATTCTATATAATGGAAATGGTTGCGATCTATTGGAATTCTATATAATGGGAATAGGAGTGAGCTATTGCAATTCTATATAATGGAAAAGGGTGTGATCTATTGGCATTCTATATAATTGGATTAGGAGTGAGCTATTGGAATTCCATATAATGGGAATGGGAGTGAGCTATTGGAATTCTATATAATGGGAATTGTGTGAACTATTGGAATTCTATATAATGGGAATGGGTGTGAGCTACTGGAATTCTATAAAATGGGAATAGGTGTCAGCTATTGGAATTCTATATAATGGAAATGGTTGTAATCTATTGGATTTCTATATAATGGAATGGCTGTGAGCTATTGACTTCTATATAATGGGAATGGGTCTGAGCTATTGGAATTCTATATAATGGGAATGGGTGTGAGCTATTGGAATTCTATATACTGGAATGGGTGTGATCTATTGGAATTCTACATAATGGGAATGGGTGTGAGCTGCTGGAATTCTATATAATGGGAATGGTGTGAGCTATTGGAATTCTAGATAATGGGTATGGGTGTGAGCTATTGGAATTCTATATAATTGGAATTTGGCATGAGCTATTGGAATTCTCTGTAATGGGAATGGGTGTGCAATATTGGAATTCAATATAATGGGAATGGGAGTTAGCTATTGCAATTCCATATAATCTGAATGGTTGTGAACTATTGGAATTCTATATAATGCAATGAGTGTGAGCTATTGGATTTCTCTATAATGGGAATGGGTGTTATCTATTGGAAGTCAATATAATGGGAATGGGTGTGAGATATTTTAATTCTATATGATGGGAATGGGTCTGAGCTATTGAAATTCTATATAATGGGAATGGGTCTGAGATATTGAAATTCTATATAATGTGAATGTGGGTGAACTATTGGAATTCTATATAATGGGAATGGGTGTGAGCTATTGGAATTCTATATAATGGGAATGGGTCTGAGCAATTGGAATGCTATATAATGGGAATGGGTGTGAGCTATTGGAATTCTATATACTGGGAATGGGAGTGAACTATTGGGATTATATATAATGGGAATGGGCATGAGCTATTGGTTTTCTCTATAATGGGAATGGGTGTGAACTATTGGAATTCCATATAATGGGAATGGGTGTTCGCTATTGCAATTACATATAATGGGATTGGGTGTGAGCCGTTGGAATTGTATATAATGGGAATGGGTGTGAGCAATAGAATTCTAGATAATGGGAATGGGTGTGAGCTATTTTGATTCTAAAATGGGAATGTGCGTGAGCTATTGGAATTCTATATAATGGGAATGGATGTGAGCTATTGTGATTCTATAAAGGGAATGCGTCTGATTTATTGGAATTCTATATAAGGCAAATGGGTGTGAACTGTTGGAATTCAATATAATGGGAATTGTTGTAATTCTATGTAATGGGAATGGGCATCAGCTATTGTGATTCTAAAACGGGAATGGGTGTGCACAATTGGAATCCTATGTAATGGGAATGGGTTTGATCTATTGGAATTCTATTTAATGGGAATGGTGTGGGCTGTTGCAATTCTATATAATGGGAATGGTGTGAGCTATTGAAATTCTATAACATGGGAATTGGTGTTTGCTGTTGGAATGCTAAATAATGGGAATGGGTGTGATTTATTGGTATTCTCAATAATGGGAATAGGTGTGAGCTATTGGAATTCCATATAATGGGAATGGGTGTGAGCTATTGGAATTCTATATAATGGGAATGGGTGTGAGCTATTGGAATTCTATATCATGGGAATGGCTTTGAGCTATTTGAATTCTTTTTAATGGGAATGTGTGTGAGCTATTGGAATTCTATATAATGGGTATGGATGTGAGGAATTGAATTCTATATAATGGGAATTGTTGTGAGCTATTGGAATTCTATATCAAAGGATTTGTTTGAGCTATTGGAATTCTAGATAATGGGAATGGGTGTGTGCTATTGGAATTCTATATAATAGGAATGGGTGTGAGCTGTTGGAATTCTATATAATGGGAATTGTTTGAGCTATTGGAATTCTAGATAATGGGAATGGGTGTGTGCTATTGGAATTCTATATAATAGGAATGGGTGTGAGCTGTTGGAATTCTATATAATGGGAATTGTTTGAGCTATTGGAATTCTATATAATGGGAATGGTGTGAGCTATTGGAATTCTATAACATGGGAATGGGTGTTTGCTGTTGGAATTCTAAATAATGGGAATGGGTGTGATTTATTGGTATTCTCGATAATGGGAATAGGTGTGAGCTATTGGAATTCCATATAATGGGAATGGGCGTGAGCTATTGTGATTATATAATTGGAATGGTGTGAGCTATTGGAATTCTAGATAATGGGAATGGGTGTGAGCTATTGCATTTCTATATAATGGGAATGGGTGTGAGCTATTGGAATTCTAGATAATGGGAATAGGTGTGAGCAATGTTATTATTCTATATAATGGGAATGGGTGTGAGCTATGGGATTCTATATAATGGGAATGGTGTGAGCTATTGGAATTCTATATAATGGGAATAGTTTTAGCTGTTGGAATTCTACATAAGGGGAATGCGAGTGAGCTTTTGGGATTTTTTATAATGGGAAAGGTGTGGGCTATTGAATTCTAGATAATGGGAATGGGTGTGAGCAATTGGAGTTCTATATTGGGAATGGGCGTGAGCTATTGTGATTATATAATTGGAATGGTGTGAGCTATTGGAATTCTAGATAATGGGAATGGGTGTGAGCTATTGCAATTCTAGATAATGGGAATGGGTGTAAGCTATGGGATTCTATATAATGGGAATGGTGTGAGCTATTGGAATTCTATATAATGGGAATGGGTGTGAGCTATTGGAATTCTAGATAATGGGAATAGGTGTGAGCAATGTTATTATTCTATATAATGGGAATGGGTGTGAGCTATGGGATTCTATATAATGGGAATGGTGTGAGCTATTGGAATTCTATATAATGGGAATGGGTGTGAGCTATTGGAATTCTAGATAATGGGAATAGGTGTGATCAATGTTATTCTATATAATGGGAATGGGTGTGAGCTATTGGAATTCTATATGATGGGAAAGGTGTGCACTATTGGAATTCTATATAAGGGGAATGGGTATGAGCTATTGGAATTCTCTTAAATGGGAATGGGAGTGAGCTATTGGAATTCCATATAATGGGAATGGGTTTTAGCTATTGGAATTCCATATAATGGGATTGGGATTGAGCTGTTGGAATTCCATATCATGGGAATGGGAGTGAGCAATTGGAATTATTTATTATGGGAATGGTGTGAACTATTGAATTATATATAATGGGAATGGGTGTGAGCTTTTGGAATTCTATATAATGGGATTGGGATTGAGCTATTGGAATTCTATATAATGGGAATTGTGTGAACTATTGGAATTCTATAAATTGGGAATGGGTGTGAGCTAGTGGAATTCTATATAATGGGAATAGGTGTGAGCTATTGGAATTGTATATAATGGGAATGGCTGTGAGCTATTAGAATTCTTTATAATGGGAATGCGCGTGAGCTATTGGAATTCCATATAATGGGAATGGGTTTTAGCTATTGCAATTCCATCTAATGGGATTGGGAGTGAGCTATTGGAATTCCAAATCATGGGAATGGGAGTGAGCTATTTGAATTCTATATGATGGGAATGGTGTGCACTATTGGAATTCTATATAAGGGGAATGGGTGAGCTATTGGCATTCTCTAAAATGGGAATTGGAGTGATCTATTGGAATTCTATGTAATGTAAATGGGAGTGAGTTATTGGAATTCTATCTAATGGGAATGGGTCTGAGAAATTGGAATTGTCTAAAATGGGAATGGTTGTGAGCTATTGGAATTCTAAATAAAGGGAATGGCTGTGAGATATTGGAACTCTATATAATGGGCATGTTTGTGATCTATTGAAATTTTTTATAATGGGAATGGGTGTGAGCTATGGAATTTTCTGAAATGTGATTGGTTGTGAGCTATTGGAATTCTATATAATGGGCATGGGTGTGAGATATTAGATAACTATATTGTGGGAATGGGAGTGAGCAGTGGAATTCTATATAATGGGAATGGAAGTGAGCAATAGAATTCTATATAATGGGAATGGGAGTGAGCTATTGGAATTCTATATAATGGGAATGGTTGCGATCTATTGGAATTCTATATAATGGAAATGGTTGTGATCTATTGGAATTCTATATAATGGGAATGGGTATGAGCTATTGGAATTCTATATAATGGGAATGGGAGTGAGCTATTGCAATTCTATATAATGGAAATGGGTGTGATCTATTGGCATTCTATATAATTGGATTAGGAGTGAGCTATTGGAATTTCCTATAATGGGAATGGGAGTGAGCTATTGGAATTCTATATAATGGGAATTGTGTGAACTATTGGAATTCTATATAATGGGAATGGGTGTGAGCTACTGGAATTCTATAAAATGGGAATAGGTGTCAGCTATTGGAATTCTATATAATGGAAATGGTTGTGATCTATTGGATTTCTATATAATGGGAGTGGGTGTGAGCTATTGATTTCTATATAATGGGAATGGGTCTGAGCTATTGGAATTCTATATAATGGGAATGGGTGTGATCTATTGGAATTCTACATAATGGGAATGGGTGTGAGCTGCTGGAATTCTATATAATGGGAATGGTGTGAGCTATTGGAATTCTAGATAATGGGTATGGGTGTGAGCTATTGGAATTCTATATAATTGGAATTTGGCATGAGCTATTGGAATTCTCTGTAATGGGAATGGGTGTGCCATATTGGAATTCAATATAATGGGAATGGGAGTTAGCTATTGCAATTCCATATAATCTGAATGGTTGTGAACTATTGGAATTCTATATAATGCAATGAGTGTGAGCTATTGGATTTCTCTATAATGGGAATGGGTCTGAGATATTGAAATTCTATATCATGTGAATGTGGGTGAACTATTGGAATTCTATATAATGGGAATGGGTGTGAGCTGTTGGAATTCTATATAATGGGAATGGGTATGAGCAATTGGATTTCTATATAATGGGAATGGGTGTGAGCTATTGGAATTCTATATACTGCGAATGGGAGTTGTGGTGTATGTAACCGTTCCACCTTTAAGAGAACTATTTTAAGAGTTGCACTACTTTATCTTGGCTGCTGTATACTGTAATACCGGTGGTGACCACACCGGTATATAAGTGCTGTGTAATGATTTATTGGGTAGTTCCGCCCTGACCTTCGACTAGTAAAGACCTGTTAAAATTTACTCTTGTGGTCTGTGTAGTAATTCTCACTATAACACACAGACTTAACAGTGGCGACGAGTACGATCTTGCCATGTGGCAGAGATACATCCAAGGCAGTTGACGGGCGTTGAGAGGAGGCATCCGCCCTCATCATCCTGCTGAGAAAAGACGCAGGTCTGAAGAGCAAAGGAAGAATCCTGACACGAAGTCTTCCATCAGCAACAGGCAGTGATCATCCCTTCTATCACGGTGGTGGGTAAGCCGATCAGCGACGAGCAGCAAGTCGGCCACGTTGGCTGTGAAGTAGGGGAGGGAAAAACGGAGGATATAAGGGCGGAGAGCTCGACCACGGCCGGGGAAAAGAGCCGGACAGAAGTCAGGGCCAGAGGCGCTGAGACTGGGGCAGCGTAAGGCACGGGAGCTGCGGTGAATGCAAACGCAGCCGGTGTAAAAGACCGGGCTGCAAGCGGGCTGGGAGACGCAACAGCGTCGAGAGAGAGCTCGACCGCGACCGGTGAAAAAGGCCGGGCAGCTACCGAGGCCGTGAGGCGCAGCGACTGGGTCAGCGTAAGGCGCGGGAGAAAATAAATAAACCGCGGAGAACTCAGCCGCAGCCGGGGGAAAGGACCGGACTGCAAGAGGGGCTGGGAGGCACGATTTGAAAACCGCTGGGGAGGGCGAACACAGCAATACGGCAATCGCCATTACAGCCAGCGGGGGAGAAAGGCAAACGCGGGAAGCCGCCATTTTCGTAGGCGGGGGGAAGAAGACAAGCGCGGGAAACCGCCATTTTGAAAGAAAAAAATAAAAGAAAAATTTCTTTTTGTTTCTCAAGAAGATTGCGAGGATGCCTAAGCGTGGTAACATCAACGATTTCGATTCCGATGTTGAAGATTGGGCCACGTATGTAGAACGCATAGAGATTTATCGTAAGGCAAATAAAATATCAAATAAAGATAAAGCACTAACCTTACTAAACTCAATGGGTGCGAAGACATACGGGCTATTGAAGCATCTTCTATCACCAGTTAAACCGGCGGATCAGACCTTCGCTAATATTGTTGCTGTCCTGAGAAATCATTTGAACCCCACACCGCTGATGTTAGCGGAACGATTTAAATTTTATGCGAGAACGCAACGGAAAGAGGAAAGCAACGCGGAGTATTTAATTGAACTGCGTAAGCTAGCGAAATACTGTCAGTTTGGGGAAAGACTGACAGAGGCACTGAGAGACAAATTCGTGTGTGGATTGTCGAATGAAGGAACACAAAAGCGGCTACTTGAAGAGAATGATCTTACACTTGATAAGGCTGTCACTATTGCAGCATCGCACGAAGCCGCAGCGAGAGGCACTGTGGAAATGCAGCTGAAGGCAGCGGTACTCAGCGTAGATCAAATGGCTTTGGGTACAATGAAATGTTATCGTTGTGGGAAGACAACACACGATCAGAGCCAATGCTGGTTTAAAAACCAGGAATGTAGAAAATGTGGCAAGCTTGGTCACATAGCTAAAGTATGCCGGTCAGGAAAGAAGACCAGCAACAAAAAGTCACCGCAGGAAAAGTGCAGAAAGGTACATAAGGTGTCTGAGAAGAGTTCAGATGAACAGAATTCGGATTCAGACTCCAACAGCAAGGAACTGGGTAGTCTGAGAATTCACAATGTGAGTAAGGAAGCTGACCTACAAACTATCTGGGTCACACTTCAGATAGCAGGAGTCCAAGTGAAGATGGAATTGGACACCGGATCGGTGTTGACGGTCATGAATAAGCAAGATTACAAAAGGTTATTCACACATATTCCCCTACGGGATACGGAGATAGTATTGCAGACATACACGGGGCAAAGAGTATACCCCATCGGAAAGATATAAGTCAAGGTGGTACACAAGGGCAAAGAACACCAAGGAATGGACATATATGTACTACCTGAGGGAGGTCCACCACTTCTGGGACGGGAGTGGATCAGGAAAATAAATATGGACTGGCACTCCCTAAAAGCAATAACGGTAGATTCCGGAAAAAAAAAAGATGTCAAACCTGAACGATTGTCCAGAATATTGGATGAGGTGCATATGCAGCAGTGACAGTGACAAAGCAGAGAGTGAGAACTCGGTGAAGACAATCAGCTCAGACTCTGGAACTGATGATGGTAAGACCAGCCCATGTGCAAAAGACAAGTCAAAAATGGACTTGCAGACTAATGATGGAAAAACGAAGGAGTGCATAAATACTTCAGAAGAGAACAAAGTATCAGAACAGAATTCCACTGAACAACAACAACATAGTTTGACAGAGAATTCTGAGTCTGTCCAGTCTACAGACATGCACATTTCTGAGGAACACCGGGCTCGAACTCAACTCAATTTCAGACTACAACAGCAATTAGAACAAATGATTCGCCGTTTTGAGCAAGAGATGAATGCAAAGAAAAAGTTCTTTGACACAGAGTTGCAGAATCTGGGAAGACAGCAGAAGCAGCTGATTGAGAAAATGGGTCAGGAACACACAAACCATCTGCGCGATGAGGCCAAATGAATCAAAGCTGAGCAAGAAAGGGAATATGTCAAATTCATCGATCAGTTGAAAGCTAAGAAGAAAGAGCACCCTTTTGTGAGCAGTGTCAGCAGTAATAAGCCACTCAGGGAATTGGTGGCAGAGGCAAACGCTGAAGTGATGGAGGAAATAGAAGACAATAGAGAAGAAGCAGAAGATGATGACTCATCTGAACCATTATCACCCCTACCAGGTCACGCACGTGGTCCCTCCGAACTGAGACAAATCCGTCTGGAAGTAGAAAAACTTCCCAAGGTACTCGAGCCTTTAGAAGTCAGCAATGCTGGTTCTGAAGTTATGAAAGTTCAAGCTGTTAAGTCCAGGGAAGGACTATTAGATGAGTCACCCCAGCAACGAGAACCTACTACACCACCGAAAACTACTACACCACCGAGGCGTTATCCGGACCGAGTCAGGAGGCCTCCTCAGAGACTGAATCTGTGAACTGTTTTTACATGAAGTTGTGTATATATGTTAGTATGTTATGTTTAATGGGGAATATATACTGTTAAGCTAAAAAGGGAGGATTGTGGTGTATGTAACCGTTCCACCTTTAAGAGAACTATTTTAAGAGTTGCACTACTTTATCTTGGCTGCTGTATACTGTAATACCGGTGGTGACCACACCGGTATATAAGTGCTGTGTAATGATTTATTGGGTAGTTCCGCCCTGACTTTCGACTAGTAAAGACCTGTTAAAATTTACTCTTGTGGTCTGTGTAGTAATTCTCACTATAACACACAGACTTAACAGGAGTGAACTATTGGAATTATATATAATGGGAATGGGCATGAGCTATTGGTTTTCTCCATAATGGGAATGGGTGTGAGCTATTGGAATTCCATATAATGGGAATGGGTATTCGCTATTGCAATTACATATAATGGGATTGGGTGTGAGCCGTTGGAATTGTATATAATGGGAATGGGTGTGAGCAATAGAATTCTAGATAATGGGAATGGGTGTGAGCTATTTTGATTCTAAAATGGGAATGTGCGTGAGCTATTGGAATTCTATATAATGGGAATGGGTGTGAGCTATTGTGATTCTATAAAGGGAATGCGTCTGATTTATTAGAATTCTATATAAGGCAAATGGGTGTGAACTGTTGGAATTCAATATAATGGGAATGGTTGTAATTCTATGTAATGGGAATGGGCATGAGCTATTGTGATTCTAAAATGGGAATGGGTGAGCACAATTGGAATCCTATATAATGGGAATGGGTTTGATCTATTGGAATTCTATTTAATGGGAATGGTGTGGGCTGTTGCAATTCTATATAATGGGAATGGTGTGAGCTATTGAAATTCTATAACATGGGAATTGGTGTTTGCTGTTGGAATTCTAAATAATGGGAATGGGTGTGATTTATTGGTATTCTCAATAATGGGAATAGGTGTGAGCTATTGGAATTCCATATAATGGGAATGGGTGTGAGCTATTGGAATTCTATATAATGGGAATGGGTGTGAGCTATTGGAATTCTATATCATGGGAATGGCTTTGAGCTATTTGAATTCTTTTTAATGGGAATGTGTGTGAGCTATTGGAATTCTATATAATGGGTATGGATGTGAGGAATTGAATTCTATATAATGGGAATTGTTGTGAGCTATTGGAATTCTATATCATGGGATTTGTTTGAGCTATTGGAATTCTAGATAATGGGAATGGGTGTGTGCTATTGGAATTCTATATAATAGGAATGGGTGTGAGCTGTTGGAATTCAATATAATGGGAATTGTTTGAGCTATTGGAATTCTATAAAGTGGGAATGGTGTGAGCTATTGGAATTCTATAACATGGGAATGGGTGTTTGCTGTTGGAATTCTAAATAATGGGAATGGGTGTGATTTATTGGTATTCTCGAAAATGGGAATAGGTGTGAGCTATTGGAATTCCATATAATGGGAATGGGCGTGAGCTATTGTGATTATATAATTGGAATGGTGTGAGCTATTGGAATTCTAGATAATGGGAATGGGTGTGAGCTATTGCATTTCTATATAATGGGAATGGGTGTGAGCTATTGGAATTCTAGATAATGGGAATAGGTGTGAGCAATGTTATTATTCTATATAATGGGAATGGGTGTGAGCTATGGGATTCTATATAATGGGAATGGTGTGAGCTATTGGAATTCTATATAATGGGAATAGTTGTAGCTATTGGAATTCTACATAAGGGCAATGCGAGTGAGCTTTTGGAATTTTTTATAATGGGAAAGGTGTGGGCTATTGAATTCTAGATAATGGGAATGGGTGTGAGGAATTGGAGTTCTATATAATGGGAATGGGCGTGAGCTATTGTGATTATATAATTGGAATGGTGTGAGCTATTGGAATTCTAGATAATGGGAATGGGTGTGAGCTATTGGACTTCTAGATAATGGGAATAGGTGTGAGCAATGTTTTTATTCTATATAATGGGAATGGGTGTGAGCTATGGGATTCTATATAATGGGAATGGTGTGAGCTATTCGAATTCTATATAATGGGAATGGGTGTGATATATTGTTATTCTAAATAATAGGAATGGGTGTGAGTAATTTGAATTCCATATCATGGGAATGGGTGTGAGGAATTGAATTATATATAATGGGAATTGTTGTGAGCTATTGGAATTCTATATAATGGGAATGGGTGTGAGCTATTGGAATTCCATATAATGGGAATGGGTTTTACCGATTGGAATTCCATATAATGGGATTGGGAGTGAGCTATTGGAATTCTATTTAATGGGAATGGTGTTAACTATTGGAATTCTATATAATGGGAATGGGTGTGAGCTATTGGAATTCTATATGTTGGGAAAGGTGTGAACTATTGGATTTCTATATAAGGGGAATGGGTGTAAGCTATTGGAATTCTCTAAAATGGGAATGGGAGTGAGCTAATGGAAATCGATATAAAGGGAATGGCTGTGCGATATTGGAACTCTATATAATGGGCATGTGTGTGAGCTATTGGAATTCTATATAATGTGAATGGCTGTGAGCTATTGGAATTGTATATGTTGGGAAAGGTGTGAACTATTGGAATTCTATATAAGGGGAATGGGTGTAAGCTATTGGAATTCTCTAAAATGGGAATGGGAGTGAGCTAATGGAAATCTATATAAATGGAATGGCTGTGAGATATTGGAACTCTATATAATGGGCATGTGTGTGAGCTATTGGAATTCTATATAATGGGAATAGGTGTGAGCTATTGGAATTCTATATAATGGGAATGGGTGTGAGCTATTGGAGTTCTATGTGGTGGGAATGGGAGTGAGCTGTTGGAATTCTATATAATGGGAATGGGTGTGATATATTGTTATTTTAAATAATGGGAATGGGTGTGAGTAATTTGAATTCCATATAATGGGAATTGGTGTGAGGAATTGAATTATATATAATGGGAATTGTTGTGAGCTATTGGAATTCTATATAATGCGAATGGGTGTGAGCTATTGGAATTCCATATAATGGGAATGGGTTTTAGCGATTGGAATTCCATATAATGGGATTGGGATTGAGCTGTTGGAATTCCATATCATGGGAATGGGAGTGAGCTATTGGAATTCTATTTAATGGGAATGGTGTTAACTATTGGAATTCTATATAATGGGAATGGGTGTGAGCAATTGGAATTCTATATAATGGGAAGAAGTGTGATCTGTTGGAATTCTATATAATGTTAAAGGGTGTGACTATTGGTATTCTATATAATGGGAATGGGTGTGAGCTATTGGAATTCATTATAACGGGAATGGGTGTGAGCTATTGCAATTCTCTGAAAGGCGAATGGTTGTGAGCTATTGGAATTTTATATAATGGGAATGGATGTTTTCTAATGGGCTTCTGCTAAGCTCCTCACCCCCCCCCGTGTCACGTTACCCAGGGCAACGGCATCAGCCACGAGGGTCAGGGTGCGCGTGCAGCAGGAGCAGGTGAGACGCGGCGTCTCTGTTCCGCGCTCGGCTCGGGCGGGGCTCTCGACAGTGCTCTCGGCCTTGGTGAGTGTTCCGCGCTCGGCCTGGGTGGGTGGGGGGCGGGGCTCTCGACAGTGCTCTCGGCCTTGGTGAGTGTTCCGCGCTCGGCTCGGGCGGGGCTCTCGACAATGCTCTCAGCCTTGGTGAGTGTTCCGCGCTCGGCTTGGGCGGGGCTCTCGACAGTGCTCTCGGCCTTGGTGAGTGTTCCGCGCTCAGCTCCGGTGGGGGGGGGGGCTGGGCTCGGACAGCGGGGCGGCTGGGGCTTGGAGAGCAGGGCTCTTGAGAGTGCGGGGCGGGCGCTCCGAGAGCAGCCCCTTCCCGCCCCGCCCCCCTTCCCGCCCCCCGCCCCCCCTTCCCCCCGGCCCCCCCCGCCCCCCCTCCCTTCCCCCCCGCCCCTTCCCCCCCTTCCCCCCCACCCCTTCCCCCCCTTCCCCACCGCACATTCCCCCCCTCCCTTCCCCCTGCCCCTTCCCCCCCTTCCCCCCGCCCCTTCCCCCCCGCCCCTTCACCCCCGCCCTCCCTTCCCCCCACCCGCCCTCCCTTCCCCTCCCTTCCCCCCACCCGCTCTCTCTTCCCCCCAGTCGCTCTCTCTCTTCCCCCCAGTCACTCTCTCTCTTCCCCCCAGTCGCTCTCTCTCTTCCCCCCAGTCGCTCATCCTTCTCTCTTCCAACAACAACATGCCCTCGAAAAAGCCTCGGCACCGCCGGGCACTTCAGCTAGTTCTATATAAAGGGAATGGCTGTGAGATTTTGGAACTCTATATAATGGGCATGTTTGTGATCTATTGGAATTCTATATAATGGGAATGGGCGTGAGCTTTGGACTTCTCTGAAATGCGATTGGTTGTGAGCTATTGGAATTCTATATAATGGGAATGGATGTTTGCTATTGGAATGCTATATAATGGAAATGGGCCTGAGCTATTGGAATTCTATATAATGGGGATGGGTGTTTGCTGTTGGAATTCTATAGTGGGAATGGGTGTGAACTATTGCAATTCTCTATAATGGGAATGGGTGTGAGCAATGGAATTCTATATAATGGGAATTGGAGTGAATAATAGAATTCTATATAATAGGAATGGGGGTGAGCTATTGGAATTCTATATAATGGGAATGGTTGCGATCTATTGCAATTCTATATAATGAGAATGGCTGTGAGCTATTGGATTCTATATAATGGGAATGGGTACGAGCTATTGGAATTCTATATAATGGGAATGTGAGTGAGCTATTGCAATTCTATATAATGGGAATGGCTGTGAGTTATTAGAATTCAATATAATGGGATTGGGACTGAGCTATTGGAATTCCATATATTGGGAATGGGAGTGAGCTATTGCAATTCTAGATAATGGGAATGGGTGTAAGCTATGGGATTCTATATAATGGAAATGGGTGTGAGCTATTGAAATTCTATATAATGGCAATGTCTGTGAGCTATTGGAATTCTATATAATGGGAATGGGTACCAGCTATTGGAAATCTATATAATGGGAATGGGAGTGAGTTATTGGAATTGCATATAATGTGAATGATAATGGGAATGGGTTTTAGCTATTGGAATTCCATGTAATGGGATTGGGATTGAGCTGCTGGAATTCCATATCATGGGAATGGGAGTGAGCTACTGGAATTCTATATAATGGGAATGGTGTGAACTATTGAATTCTATATAATGGGAATGGGTGTGAGCTATTGGAATTCTATATAATGGGATTGGGATTGAGCTATTGGAATTCTATATAATAGGAATGGGTGTGAGCTAGTGGAATTCTATATAATGGGAAGAGGTGTGAGCTATTGGAATTCTATATAATGGGAATGCAGTGAGCTATTAGAATTATTTATAATGGGAATGCGCGTGAGCTATTGGAATTCCATATAATGGGATGGGTTTAGCTATTGGAATTCCATATAATGGGATTGGGAGTGAGCTATTAGAATTCCATATAATGGGAATGTGAGTGAGCTATTGGAATTCCATATGATGGGAAAGGTGTGCACTATTGGAATTCTATATAAGGGGAATGGGTGTGAGCAATTGGAATTCTCTAAAATGGGAATGGGAGTGAGTTATTGGAATTCTATGTAATATAAATGGTAGTGAGTTATTGGAATTCTATCTAATAGGAATGGGTCTGAGCAATTGGAATTCTCTAAAATGGGAATGGTTGTGAGCTATTGGAATTCTATATAAAGGGAATGACTGTGAGATATTGGAACTCTATATAATGGGCATGTTTGTGATCTATTGGAATTCTATATAATGGGAATGGGCGTGAGCTTTGGAATTCTCTGAAATGCCATTGGTTGTGAGCTATTGGAATCTATATATATAAAGCGGCTCTTCTGTCTGTCTGTCCCGATGTCTGTCTGTCTGTCTGTCCGTTCTCTATACGTTTGAAAGTTACAGAGCGTACCAACGCGCGCGTCGCCTCAAAAGAAAGCTTGCGATTCCGGACCGGTCATAGGCATATTTACGTTTCGGCCGGACAAAAACTGCGCCCGCGGTATCCGAAAAACGTTCAGCCTTCCGCTCATTAGCATCTCATTAGCGACCGTGTGACGTCGGGTTCCTTCCTACAGTTGAGTGTCGAGTGACTCGACGATTGACCAATCCTACGCTTCGGTGACCTGACCGGTCGACCAATCGGTGCGTGTGTGGTCGGGCCTTATCCTTCTGAACCGAGGTGAGTGGCCGCCATCTTGATTTTTCACGATTTTTTCCCCCACACTTTCTGTGTGTTAGGGAACTAAGGTAAATATTTTAATGATGTGTTAGGGAATTAAATAAAAATTTAATAGGGGGGGGAGAGCCTCGGGAAATCGCGGGGGGGAGAGCCTCGGGAAATCGGGGGGGGGAGAGCCTCGTGAAATCGCGGGGGGGGGAGAGCCTCGTGAAATCGCGGGGGGGGAGAGCCTTGGGAAATCGCGGCGGGGGAGAGCCTCGGGAAATCGCGGGGGGGAGAGCCTCGGGAAATCGCGGGGCGGGGAGAGCTGATGAGTTTAAAAAAAAGAAGAGGCCGCCAGTTGCGCGGCCGCCTTGACGACGGCATGCATTCGCACAGCCCCCGTTACCCGGCAACGGGGCACGCCGGCGGTCTTGAAACCACGCATGCGCACGGCCCGCCACCCTGTCACGACAGTTGCGCAGCCGCCTTGACGCCGGCACGCATGCGCACGGCTCCCTTGACGCCAGCACAGCCTCGGGAGATCGCGGGGGGGGGGCGAGCCTCGGGAAATCGTGGGGGGGGGGAGAGCCTCGGGAAATCGCGGGGGGGGGAGAGCCTCGGGAAATCACGGGGGGGGGAGAGCCTCGGGAAATCGCGGGGGGGACGCAACCGCACCGGACCTCAGGCGCTAGGCAGGGGGAGGGGCCGGAGAGAGGGACAGAGGGGAGTGGGGGAGCGGGGGAGTGGGGGAGGGGGTGGGCGAGGGGAGGGGGTGGGGGAGGGTAGGTGTGGGGGTGGGGGAGGGTAGGTGTGGGGGTGGGGGAGGGGAGGGAGGGAGGGAGACAGGGGAGGGGAGGGAAGGAGAGGAGGGGAGGGAGAGGAGGGGAGGGAGAGAGGGGAGGGGAGGGAGGGATAGGACAGGGAGAGGATATGACAGGGAGAGGGGGGACACACAGGGGCAGGGAGACCAAGCGCCCAAAAATTGCCCTCGCAACGCGGGGCTCCCCAGCAAGTTCTGTATAATGGGAATGGATGTTTGCTATTGGAATTCTATATAATGGGATGGGTGTTTGCTGTTGGAATTCTATAGTGGGAATGGGTGTGAACAATCGCAATTCTCTATAATGGGAATGGGTGTGAGCAATGGAATTCTATATAATGGGAATGGGTGTGAGATATTAGATAACTATATTGTGGGAATGGGAGTGAGCAATGGAATTCTATATAATGGGAATTGGAGTGAACAATAGAATTCTATAAAATAGGAATGGGAGTGAGCTATTGGAATTCTATATAATGGGAATGGTTGCGATCTATTGCAATTCTATATAATGGGAATGGCTGTGAGCTATTGGATTCTATATAATGGGAATGGTTACGAGCTACTGGAATTCTATATAATGGGAATGTGAGTGAGCTATTGCAATTCTAGATAATGGGAATGGCTGTGAGCTATTAGAATTGAATATAATGCGACTGGGATTGAGCTGATGGAATTCCATGTCATGGGAATGGGAGTGAGCTATTCGAATTCTATATAATTGGAATGGGTGTGATCTATTGGAATTCGATATATTGGGAATGGGAGTGAGCTATTGGAATTCTATATAATGGGAATTGTGTGAACTATTGGAATTCTATATAATGGGAATGGTTGTGAGCTACTGGAATTCTATATAATGGGAATAGGTGTCATCTATTGGAATTCTATATAATGGAAATGGTTGTGATCTATTGGAATTCTATATAATGGAATGGCTGTGAGCTATTGAATTATATATATATAATGGGAATGGGTGTGAGATTTTGGAAATCTATATACTGGAATGGGTGTGATCTATTGAAATTCTACGTAATGGGAATGGGTGTGAGCTGCTGGAATTCTATATAATGGGAATGGTGTGAGCTATTGGAATTCTAGATAACAGGTATGGGTGTGAGCTATTGGCATTCTATATAATGGGAATGGGTGTGAGCTATTGGAATTCTGTATAATTGGAATGGTTGTAAGCTATTGGTATTCTATATAATTGGAATGTGGGCATGAGCTATTGGAATTCTCTGTAATGGGAATGGTTGTGCAATATTGGAATTCCATATATTGGGAATGGGAGTTAGCTATTGCAATTCCATATAATCTGAATGGTTGTGAACTATTGGAATTCTATATAATGCAATGACTGTGAGCTATTGGATTTCTCTATAATGGGAATGGGTTTTATCTATTGGAATTCTATATAATGGGAATGGCTGTGAGCTATTGGAATCCTATATACCGGGAATTGGAGTGAGCTATTGGAATTATATATCATGGGAATGGGCATGAGCTATTGGTTTTCTCTATAATGGGAATGGGTGTGAGCTATTGGAATTCCATATAATGGGAATGGGTGTTCACTATTGCAATTACATATAATGGGGATTGGTTGTGAGCCGTTGGAATTCTATATAATGGGAATGGGTGTGAGCAATAGAATTCTAGATAATGGGAATGGGTGTGAGCAATTTTGATTCTATAATGGGAATGTGCGTGAGCTATTGGAATTCCATGTAATGCAAATGGGTGTGAGCTATTGTGATTCTATAAAGGGAATGGGTCTGATTTATTGGAGTTCTATATAAGGCAAATGGGTGTGAACTGTTGCAATTCAATATAATGGGAATGGTTGTAATTCTATGTAATGGGAATGGGCATGAGCTATTGTGATTCTAAAACGGGAATGGGTGTGCACAATTGGAATCCTATATAATGGGAATGGGTGTGGTCTATTGGAATTCTATTTAATGGGAATGGTGTGAGCTGTTGGAATTCTAAATAATGGGAATGGGTGAGATTTATTGGTATTCTCAATAATGGGAATAGGTGTGAGCTATTGCAATTCCATACAATGGGAATGAGTGTGAAGTATTGCAATTCTATATAATGGGAAAGGGTCTAAGCTGTTGGAATTCTATATAAAGGGAATTGGTGTGGGCTATTGGAATTCTACATAATGGGAAAAGTGAGAGCTATTGGAATTCTAGATAATGGGAATGGTGTAAGCTATTGGAATTCTATATAATGGGAATGGGTGTGAGCTATTGGAATTCTATATAATGGGAATAGAGCGTGAGCTATTGCAATTCTATATAATGGGAATGGGTGTGAGCTATTGAAATTCTATATAATGGGAATGGATTTGAGCCCTTTGAACTCTATATAATGGGAATGGGTGTGAGCTATTGGATTTCTATATAATGGGAATGGATGTGAGGAATTGAATTCTATATAATGGGAATTGTTGTGAGCTATTGGAATTCTATATAATGGGTTTTGTTTGAGCTATTGGAATTCTAGATAATGAGAATGGGTGTGCACTGTTGGAATTCTATATAATGGGAATGGGTGTGATTTATTGGTATTCTCAATAATGGGAATGGGTGTGAGCTATTGGAATTCTATATAATGGGAATGGGTGTGAGCTATTGGAATTCTATATAATGGGAATTGGTGTGGGCTATTGGAATTCTATATAATGGGAAAGGTGTGAGCTATTGGAATTGTATATAATGGGAATGGGTGTGAGCTATTGGAATTCTATATAATGGGAATGGGTGTGAGCTATTGGAATTCTTTATAGTGGGATTGGGTGTGAGCTATTGGAATTCTATATAATGGGAATGGGTGTGAGCTGTTGGAATTCTATATAATGGGAATTGTTTGATCTATTGGAATTCTAGAGAATGGGAATGGGTGTGAGCTATTGGAGTTCTATATAATGGGAATGGTTCTGAGCAATTGGAATGCTGGATAATGGGAATGGTTGTGAGCTGTTGGAATTATATATAATGGGAATTGTTTGAGCTATTGGAATTCTACATAATGGGAATGCGTGTGAGCTGTTGGAATTTTTTATAATGGGAAAGGTGTGGGCTATTGAATTCTAGATAATGGGAATGGGTGTGAGCAATTGGAGTTCTATATAATGGGAATGGGCGTGAGCTATTGTGATTATATAATTGGAATGGTGTGAACTATTGGGCCTAGAAATTCAGTGGCCTGCGCCACCAGTTTGCGCCCAAAGAGGGCTTTTGCGCCAGTCTGCAAACTTCAGGCGAAATTCAGCGGTGCGCTAATGGCGGCGTTAGGCTGTAGCGCTGCGCCGTCACCGATGACGTCATCGGCGTGCGCAGCGCCCCGTTTCCGCGAAGGACACCATATTAAGCCGCGCCCGCCTCTTCAGCGCCGGCCGCAAACAGCGACCAGTACACAGGGCCTACCTGTGGCAGTAGTGGCGGTAATTAAAGTGGAGGTGCGGCCGGCCGCTTTTTCGGCGGCCGCCTGCCCGCACCTCCTTCCCCGGCCTCCTCCACCCCCCCCCTGCGGCATTGCCGGCTGGTTTCTGGGAGCCCGGCACTTCTCCGTTCTGCCGGGCTCTTTTGCCGGCACTCGCGATCGGGGCTCCGGCTGCTGCAGGCACCTCCCCCTTAAGAGAGGGAGGAAGGCCTGCAGTACCTCAGCCTGCCGCTCCGCTGCGGGTGGCGCTGCAGCCACTAGCGCGCCGATAATCAGTTTCAGCGCCCAAGCGGGGCGCCGAAACCCCTGTTTAGCGGCCGCCTTCCACTTGGTGCGCTGACACTGAATATCCCGCTTGCGCAAGTGGATCCGCGCGCAGCGGTAATTCCGGCGCCCAGGCGCGCTGGGCGCCCCAAAATGAATTTCTAGGCCTTGGAATCCTATATAATGGGAATGGATGTGCGCTGTTGGAATTCTATATAATGGAAATGGTGTGAGCTATTGGAATTCTATATAATGGGAATGGCTGTGAGCTATTGGAATTCTATATAATGGGAATGGCTGTGAGCTATTGGAATTGAATATAATGCGACTGGGATTGAGCTGATGGAATTCCATGTCATGGGAATGGGAGTGAGCTATTCGAATTCTATATAATTGGAATGGGTGTGATCTATTGGAATTCAATATAATGGGATTGGGAGTGAGCTATTGGAATTCGATATATTGGGAATGGGAGTGAGCTATTGGAATTCTATATAATGGGAATTGTGTGAACTATTGGAATTCTATATAATGGGAATGGTTGTGAGCTACTGGAATTCTATATAATGGGAATAGGTGTCATCTATTGGAATTCTATATAATGGAAATGGTTGTGATCTATTGGAATTCTATATAATGGAATGGCTGTGAGCTATTGAATTATATATATATAATGGGAATGGGTGTGAGATTTTGGAAATCTATATACTGGAATGGGTGTGATCTATTGAAATTCTACGTAATGGGAATGGGTGTGAGCTGCTGGAATTCTATATAATGGGAATGGTGTGAGCTATTGGAATTCTAGATAACAGGTATGGGTGTGAGCTATTGGCATTCTATATAATGGGAATGGGTGTGAGCTATTGGAATTCTGTATAATTGGAATGGTTGTAAGCTATTGGTATTCTATATAATTGGAATGTGGGCATGAGCTATTGGAATTCTCTGTAATGGGAATGGTTGTGCAATATTGGAATTCCATATATTGGGAATGGGAGTTAGCTATTGCAATTCCATATAATCTGAATGGTTGTGAACTATTGGAATTCTATATAATGCAATGACTGTGAGCTATTGGATTTCTCTATAATGGGAATGGGTTTTATCTATTGGAATTCTATATAATGGGAATGGCTGTGAGCTATTGGAATCCTATATACCGGGAATTGGAGTGAGCTATTGGAATTATATATCATGGGAATGGGCATGAGCTATTGGTTTTCTCTATAATGGGAATGGGTGTGAGCTATTGGAATTCCATATAATGGGAATGGGTGTTCACTATTGCAATTACATATAATGGGGATTGGTTGTGAGCCGTTGGAATTCTATATAATGGGAATGGGTGTGAGCAATAGAATTCTAGATAATGGGAATGGGTGTGAGCAATTTTGATTCTATAATGGGAATGTGCGTGAGCTATTGGAATTCCATGTAATGCAAATGGGTGTGAGCTATTGTGATTCTATAAAGGGAATGGGTCTGATTTATTGGAGTTCTATATAAGGCAAATGGGTGTGAACTGTTGCAATTCAATATAATGGGAATGGTTGTAATTCTATGTAATGGGAATGGGCATGAGCTATTGTGATTCTAAAACGGGAATGGGTGTGCACAATTGGAATCCTATATAATGGGAATGGGTGTGGTCTATTGGAATTCTATTTAATGGGAATGGTGTGAGCTGTTGGAATTCTAAATAATGGGAATGGGTGAGATTTATTGGTATTCTCAATAATGGGAATAGGTGTGAGCTATTGCAATTCCATACAATGGGAATGAGTGTGAAGTATTGCAATTCTATATAATGGGAAAGGGTCTAAGCTGTTGGAATTCTATATAAAGGGAATTGGTGTGGGCTATTGGAATTCTACATAATGGGAAAAGTGAGAGCTATTGGAATTCTAGATAATGGGAATGGTGTAAGCTATTGGAATTCTATATAATGGGAATGGGTGTGAGCTATTGGAATTCTATATAATGGGAATAGAGCGTGAGCTATTGCAATTCTATATAATGGGAATGGGTGTGAGCTATTGAAATTCTATATAATGGGAATGGATTTGAGCCCTTTGAACTCTATATAATGGGAATGGGTGTGAGCTATTGGATTTCTATATAATGGGAATGGATGTGAGGAATTGAATTCTATATAATGGGAATTGTTGTGAGCTATTGGAATTCTATATAATGGGTTTTGTTTGAGCTATTGGAATTCTAGATAATGAGAATGGGTGTGCACTGTTGGAATTCTATATAATGGGAATGGGTGTGATTTATTGGTATTCTCAATAATGGGAATGGGTGTGAGCTATTGGAATTCTATATAATGGGAATGGGTGTGAGCTATTGGAATTCTATATAATGGGAATTGGTGTGGGCTATTGGAATTCTATATAATGGGAAAGGTGTGAGCTATTGGAATTGTATATAATGGGAATGGGTGTGAGCTATTGGAATTCTATATAATGGGAATGGGTGTGAGCTATTGGAATTCTTTATAGTGGGATTGGGTGTGAGCTATTGGAATTCTATATAATGGGAATGGGTGTGAGCTGTTGGAATTCTATATAATGGGAATTGTTTGATCTATTGGAATTCTAGAGAATGGGAATGGGTGTGAGCTATTGGAGTTCTATATAATGGGAATGGTTCTGAGCAATTGGAATGCTGGATAATGGGAATGGTTGTGAGCTGTTGGAATTATATATAATGGGAATTGTTTGAGCTATTGGAATTCTACATAATGGGAATGCGTGTGAGCTGTTGGAATTTTTTATAATGGGAAAGGTGTGGGCTATTGAATTCTAGATAATGGGAATGGGTGTGAGCAATTGGAGTTCTATATAATGGGAATGGGCGTGAGCTATTGTGATTATATAATTGGAATGGTGTGAACTATTGGGCCTAGAAATTCAGTGGCCTGCGCCACCAGTTTGCGCCCAAAGAGGGCTTTTGCGCCAGTCTGCAAACTTCAGGCGAAATTCAGCGGTGCGCTAATGGCAGCGTTAGGCTGTAGCGCTGCGCCGTCACCGATGACGTCATCGGCGTGCGCAGCGCCCCGTTTCCGCGAAGAACACCATATTAAGCCGCGCCCGCCTCTTCAGCGCCGGCCGCAAACAGCGACCAGTACACAGGGCCTACCTGTGGCAGTAGTGGCGGTAATTAAAGTGGAGGTGCGGCCGGCCGCTTTTTTGGCGGCCGCCTGCCCGCACCTCCTTCCCCGGCCTCCTCCACCCCCCCCCTGCGGCATTGCCGGCTGGTTTCTGGGAGCCCGGCACTTCTCCGTTCTGCCGGGCTCTTTTGCCGGCACTCGCGATCGGGGCTCCGGCTGCTGCAGGCACCTCCCCCTTAAGAGAGGGAGGAAGGCCTGCAGTACCTCAGCCTGCCGCTCCGCTGCGGGTGGCGCTGCAGCCACTAGCGCGCCGATAATCAGTTTCAGCGCCCAAGCGGGGCGCCGAAACCCCTGTTTAGCGGCCGCCTTCCACTTGGTGCGCTGACACTGAATATCCCGCTTGCGCAAGTGGATCCGCGCGCAGCGGTAATTCCGGCGCCCAGGCGCGCTGGGCGCCCCAAAATGAATTTCTAGGCCTTGGAATCCTATATAATGGGAATGGATGTGCGCTGTTGGAATTCTATATAATGGAAATGGTGTGAGCTATTGGAATTCTATATAATGGGAATGGCTGTGAGCTATTGGAATTCTATATAATGGGAATGGCTGTGAGCTATTGGAATTCTATATAATGGGAATGGGTGTGAGCAATGTTATTCTATATAATGGGAATGGGTGTGTGCTATGGGATTCTATATAATGGGATTGGTGTGAGCTATAGGAATTCTATATAATGGGAATGGGAGTGAACTATTGGAATTCTATATAATGGGAATGGGTGTGAGCTATTGGAATTCTATATAATGGGAATGGGTGTGAACTAATAGAGTTCTAGTTTGTGGGAATGGGAGTGAGCTATTGGAATTCTATATAATGGGAATGGGTATTGTCTGTTGTAATTCTATATAATGGGAAGGTGTGAGATATATTGGAATTCTTATATAATGGGAATTGTTGTGAGCTATTGGAATTCTATATAATGGGAATGGGTGTGATCTATTGGAATTCCATATAATGGGAATGGGTTTTAGCTATTGGAATTCCATAAAATGGGATTGGGATTGAGCTGTTGGAATTCCATATCATGGGAATGGGTGTGAGCAATTGTAATTCTATATAATGGGAATAATTGTGATCTGTTGGAATTTTATATAATGTTGATGGGTGTGAGCTATTGGTATTCTATATAATGAAGATTGGTGGGAGCTATTGGAATTCTATATAATGGGAATGGGTGTAAGCTATTGGAATTCTTCATAATGGAAATGGGTGTCAGCTATTGGAATTCTCTGAAATGCAAATGGCTGTGAGCTATTGGAATTTTATATAATGGGAATGGATGTTTGCTATTGGAATTCTATATAAAGGGGACGGGTGTGAGATATTATATAACTATACTGTGGGAATGGGAGTGAGCAATGGAATTCTATATAATGGGAATGGGAGGGCAATAGAATTCTATATAATAGTAATGGGAGTGAGCTATTGGTATTCTATATAATGGAAATAGTTGCGATCTATTGGAATTCTATGTAATGGAAATGGGTGTGAGCTATTGAAATTCTATATAATGGCAATGGCTGTGAGTTATTGGAATTCTATATAATGGGAATGGGTACGAGCTATTGGAAATCTATATAATGGGAATGGGAGTGAGCTATTGGAATTCCATATAATGGGAATGGGTTTTAGCTATTGGAATTCCATATAATGGGATTAGGATTGAGCTGTTGGAATTCCATATCATGGGAATGGGAGTGAGCTATTGGAATTCTTTATAATGGGAATGGCGTGACCTATTGAATTCTCTATAATGAGAATGGGTGTGAGCTTTTGGAATTCTGTATAATGGGATTGGGATTGAGCTATTGGAATTCTATATAATGGGAATTGTGTGAACTATCGGAATTCTATATAATGAGAATGGGTGTGAGCTAGTGGAATTCTATATAATGGGAATAGGTGTGAGCTATTGGAATTCTATATAATGGGAATGGCTGTGAGCTATTAGATTTCTTTATAATAGGAATGCGCGTGAGCTATTGGAATTCCATATAATGGGAATGGGTTTTAGCTATTGGAATTTTATATAATGGGATTTGGAGTGAGCTATTGGAATTCCATATAATGGGAATGGGAGTGAGCTTTTGGATTTCTATATGATGGGAAAGGTGTGCACTATTGGAATTCTATATAAGGGGAATGGGTGTGAGCTATTGGAATTCTCTAAAATGGGAATGGGAGTGAGCTATTGGAATTCTATGTAATGTAAATGTGAAAAGTTATTGGAATTCTATCTAATGGGAATGGGCCTGAGCAATTGGAATTCTCTAAAATGGGAATGGTTGTGAGCTATTCGAATTCTATATAAAGGCAATGGCTGTGAGATATTGGCACTCTATATAATGGGCATGCGTGTGAACTTTGGAATTCTCTGAAATGCGATTGGTTGTGAGCTATTGGAATTCTATATAATGGGAATGGACGTTTGCTATTGAAATTCTATATAATGGAAATGGGCGTGAGCTATTGGAATTCTATATAATGGGGATGGGTGTTTCCTGTTGGAATTCTATAGTGGGAATGGATGTGAGCTATTGCAGTTATCGATAATGGGAAAGGGTGTGAACAATGGAATTCTATATAATGGGAATGGGTGTGAAATATTAGATAACTATATTGTGGGAATGGGAGTGTGCAATAGAATTCTATATAATAGGAATGGGAGTGTGCAATAGAATTCTATATAATGGGAATGGGAGTGTGCAATAGAATTCTATATAATAGGAATGGGAGTGAGCTATTGGAATTCAATATATTGGGAATAGTTGCGATCTATTGGAATTCTATATAATGGAAATGTTTGCGATCTATTGCAATTCTATATAATGGGAATGGGAGTGAGCTATTGGAATTCTATATAATGGGAATGGGTACGAGCTATTGGAATTCTATATAATGGGAATGGGAGTGAGCTATTGGAATTCTATATAATTGGAATGGGTGTGATCTATTGGAATTCTATATAATGGGATTGGGAGAGAGCTATTGGAATTCTATATAATGGGAATGGGTACGAGCTATTGGAATTCTATATAATGGGAATGGGTGTGAGCTATTGGAATTCTATATAATTGGAATGGGTGTGATCTATTGGAATTCTATATAATGGGAATGGCTGTGAGCTATTGGAATTCTATATAATGGGAATGGGTACGAGCTATTGGAATTCTATATAATTGGAATGGGTGTGATCTATTGGAATTCTATATAATGGGATTGGGAGAGAGCTATTGGAATTCTATATAATGGGAATGGGTACGAGCTATTGGAATTCTATATACTGGGAATGGGTGTGAGCTATTGGAATTCTATATAATTGGAATGGGTGTGATCTATTGGAATTCTATATAATGGGAATGGCTGTGAGCTATTGGAATTCTATATAATGGGAATGGGTACGAGCTATTGGAATTCTATATAATGGGAATGGGTGTGAGCTATTGCAATTCTATATAATGGGAATGGCTGTGAGCTATTGGAATTCTATATAATGGGAATGGGAGTGAGCTATTGGAATTCTATATAATGGGAATGGGTACGAGCTATTGGAATTCTATATAATGGGAATGGGAGTGAGCTATTGGAATTCTATATAATGGGAATGGGTACGAGCTATTGCAATTCTATATAATGGGAATGGCTGTGAGCTATTGGAATTCTATATAATGGGAATGGCTGTGAGCTATTGCAATTCTATATAATGGGAATGGGTACGAGCTATTGGAATTCTATATAATGGGAATGGGAGTGAGCTATTGGAATTCTATATAATGGGAATGGGTACGAGCTATTGGAATTCTATATAATGGGAATGGGAGTGAGCTATTGGAATTCTATATAATGGGAATGGGTACGAGCTATTGCAATTCTATATAATGGGAATGGCTGTGAGCTATTGGAATTCTATATAATGGGAATGGCTGTGAGCTATTGGAATTCTATATAATGGGAATGGCTGTGAGCTATTGCAATTCTATATAATGGGAATGGCTGTGAGCTATTGGAATTCTATATAATGGGAATGGGTGTGAGCTATTGCAATTCTATATAATGGGAATGGGTACGAGCTATTGGAATTCTATATAATGGGAATGGGTGTGAGCTATTGGAATTCTATATAATGGGAATGGCTGTGAGCTATTGGAATTCTATATAATGGGAATGGGTACGAGCTATTGCAATTCTATATAATGGGAATGGCTGTGAGCTATTGGAATTCTATATAATGGGAATGGGTGTGAGCTATTGCAATTCTATATAATGGGAATGGGTGTGAGCTATTGGAATTCTATATAATGGGAATGGGTACGAGCTATTGGAATTCTATATAATGGGAATGGGTGTGAGCTATTGGAATTCTATATAATGGGAATGGGTACGAGCTATTGGAATTCTATATAATGGGAATGGGTGTGAGCTATTGCAATTCTATATAATGGGAATGGGTACGAGCTATTGGAATTCTATATAATGGGAATGGGTGTGAGCTATTGCAATTCTATATAATGGGAATGGCTGTGAGCTATTGGAATTCTATATAATGGGAATGGGTACGAGCTATTGGAATTCTATATAATGGGAATGGGAGTGAGCTATTGCAATTCTATATAATGGGAATGGGTGTGAGCTATTGCAATTCTATATAATGGGAATGGGTGTGAGCTATTGCAATTCCATGTCATGGGAATGGGAGTGAGCTATTGGAATTCTATATAATGGGAATGGGTACGAGCTATTGGAATTCTATATAATGGGAATGGGTGTGAGCTATTGGAATTCCATGTCATGGGAATGGGAGTGAGCTATTGGAATTCTATATAATGGGAATGGGTACGAGCTATTGGAATTCTATATAATGGGAATGGCTGTGAGCTATTGCAATTCCATGTCATGGGAATGGGTACGAGCTATTGGAATTCTATATAATGGGAATGGGTGTGAGCTATTGGAATTCCATGTTATGGGAATGGGTACGAGCTATTGGAATTCTATATAATGGGAATGGGTACGAGCTATTGGAATTCTATATAATGGGAATGGCTGTGAGCTATTGGAATTCCATGTCATGGGAATGGGTACGAGCTATTGGAATTCTATATAATGCGATTGGGAATAAGCTGTTGGAATTCCATGTCATGGGAATGGGAGTGAGCTATTGGAATTCTATATAATTGGAATGGGTGTGATCTATTGGCATTCTATATAATGGGATTGGGAGAGAGCTATTGGAATTCCATATAATGGGAATGGGAGTGAGCTATTGGAACTCTTTATAATGGGAATTGTGTGAACTACTGGAATTCTATGTAATGGAATGGCTGTGAGCTACTGGAATTCTATATAATGGGAATGGGTCTGAGCTATTGGAATTATATATACTGGAATGGGTGTGATCTATTGGAATTCTACATAATGGGAATGGTGTGACCTATTGGAATTCTATATAATGGGAATGGTGTGAGCTATTGGAATTCTATATAATTGGAATTTGGCATGAGCTATTGGAATTCTCTGTAATGGGAATGGTTGTGCAATATTGGAATTCCATAAAATGGGAATGGAAGTTAGCTATTGCAATTCCATATAATCTGAATGGTTGTGAACTATTGGAATTCTATATAATGCAATGAGTGTGAGCTATTGGATTTCTCTATAATGGGAATGGGTGTGATCTATTGGAATTCAATATAATGGGAATGGGTGTGAGATATTTTAATTGTATATAATGGGAAAGGGTCTGAGCTATTGGAATTCAATATAATGGGAATGGGTGTGAGATATTTTAATTGTATATAATGGGAAAGGGTCTGAGCTATTGGAATTCAATATAATGGGAATGGGTGTGAGATATTTTAATTGTATATAATGGGAAAGGGTCTGAGCTATTGGAATTCAATATAATGGGAATGGGTGTGAGATATTTTAATTGTATATAATGGGAAAGGGTCTGAGCTATTGAAATTCTATATAAGGGGAATGGGTCTGCGATATTGAAATTCTATATAATGTGAATGGTGCTAAACTGTTGGAATTCTATATAATGGGAATGGGTGTGAGCTATTGGAATTCTATGTACCGGGAATGGGAGTGAGCTATTATAATTATATATAATGGGAATGGGCATGAGCTATTGGTTTTCTTTATGATGGGAATGGATATGAGCCGTTGGAATTCTATATAATGGGAATGGGTGTTGTTGTGTCTGTATATAATAAGCAACAGACTGCAGGAGAAACGGTACAACAGGTGTTTACTGAATGATGTTTACTCTAGAACTAAGTGTACAGATCACTACTCAGGGTTTATATACAGGTGTGGTCACTGCCGGTACTACAGTATACAGGAGCTGTAAAAAGTAGTTCTCTCCCTTAAAGGTACATACATTACAATTCCTCCCCTTTTAGATTAACAGTACCATAACACTCATTTAACAATTAAATATCAAACTAATTACAATTAACACTTTTAACATGCAACATTAGCTGAAAATAGTCTATTTATAAATTCAGTCTTTGGGGAGGCTTCCTGATTCTTTCTGGATAACGCCTTTCCCGAGTGTTTCGCTCTTGGTCCGGAGGCGATTCTAGCACCCTGTCGTCAGTTGATTCATCAGCTTCCAATGCTATTGTTTCTGAGGTAGCTGCGACCTGTACGTCGGGTTCCTCACCAGGTACGTATGGCCGAGACATGGGGTTGACTCGTTCCTGTGACTGTAGGATCTGGTCAGCATGGCATCTCACAATGTTCCCCCCAACATCCACTGTGTACATTACTGGCCCCTGCCGTGTGCATATCGTTCCTGGTTGCCATTTCTCTGTTCGGTAGTCGCGGGCCAAGACTGGTTGCCCTACATTGAAGCTCCTTGTCGGCTTCTCATTGATGCGCTGGAATTGCTTACTCTCAACATCTCTTCGTACATTTGGTCTGAGCAAATCCAGATGAGATCTCAACCTTCGGTTAAAGAACATCATGGCCGGGGCCTGGTTGGTGACAGCATGTGTCGCATTTCTGTAGGCTAACAGGAAATTGTCCACCTTATGCTGCAGTCGAATGTCTTCATCGCACATGGCCTTTACTGCTTTTTTAAAGGTTTGTATGAACCTCTCAGCCAATCCATTTGTGGCTGGATGATACGGGGCGGATGTGTAATGCCTTACCCCATTCCTTTTCATAAATCTTCGAAACTCTTCGGACAAAAACTGTGGTCCGTTATCAGAGCAAATCTGCTCTGGCAAGCCGTTCCTGGCAAAAATGGTCCGTAGGATTGCAATAGTTTTCTCCATGGTGGTGGAGGAGATTTTGATCACCTCAGGCCATTTTGAGTGCGCATCCACGCCTATTAAAAACATTGGCCTAGAAATTCAGTTGCGTGCGCCAGCCGTTAGCGCCTCAGGAGGAGTAGATCTCGAGCGCTAGGCACTTAGCGGCCGGGCGCAGCGCGATCTGCGCCTACGCCCAACTTCAGTAGACATTTAGCGCCGGCGCAAAGTGTTTGCGTGCGCTCAGCTGCGCGCGCAGATTATGACGTCATTTCCTCGTGCAACGCCCTTTGTGCGCCCCAATCCGAAACTTCAGTCGCGCCCACCCAATGTGGGTGAGGTGGTCCTAAGAACTGTGAACTGGAACGCAGCAGAGGCCATGCGGGCCGCGGGGAGCGCAAATTAAAGGGCACTTACCCTGAACTATAAAGGCCAGCCATTTTGCAGCAATCACTCTTGTGCAACGGATTTATGGACAGAGACCAAGGAAGAGAGCTTACTGTTTTGGCCCAACATAGGAGAGGTATTTTTGGCTTCAGGCCAGAGCTTGGCAATTCGCCTTCATTGTGAGGTCATTGTTTGCCAGTATATTATGGGGGCTGCATGGGGTGCCAACCCTCAGTTTCAGCATTATGTGCGAAGGGCTCGCAGACGCTGTGTGAGAGGGGCAGCCCTGGCTAGACGCAGAGGGGGCAACAGGCGTCGGCAACCTAGGCCTTACCCACTCAGGAAATACTGCCAGCAGGTGTCCTATCTCACCATGCCTGCCGCGTAGTGTGTTAGGAGGCTGCGCTTCAGAAGGGAGGTGGTTGCAGAGATCTGCCAGCTGCTTCACAGAGATCTGCGTCCACAGCTGAGGTGCAGGACGTCTCTGTCGGTGGAAGTGAAGGTCACGGTGGCTCTGAACTTCTATGCAAGCGGCTCCTTCCAAGCCGCTGTTGGGGACATTGCTAACATATCCCAGTTCGCCGTGCATTGCTGCATCCGCCAGGTGACCGATGCCCTTTTCAGAAGGAGACACCAATTCATCTCCTTCCCCATGACCCTGGAGAAGCAGCAGCAGCGTGCAGTGGGATTTGCGAGAATAGCGGGCTTCCCCCTGGTGCAGGGTGCCATTGACTGCACGCATGTGGCTTTGCGGGCACCTATCGACAATGCTGAGGATTACCGCAACCGGAAGGGCTACCATTCCCTCAATGTACAGCTGGTGTGTGACCACAGGCAGCGCATCCTAGCTGTCAATGCCAGCTTTCCAGGCAGCAGCCACGATGCATTTATCCTGCGACAGACTACTGTGGCTGACATGTTCCAGGCACAGCCTCCCCCAAGAGGATGGCTTATCGGGGACAAAGGCTATCCTTTGTGTACCTGGCTCATGACCCCGCTCCGCGCGCCCAGGACCCCTGCTGAGGAGGCATACAACAAAAGCCATCAAGCCACTAGAAACATCATAGAACAAACGATTGGCGTCCTCAAGCAACGGTTCTGCTGCCTGGATCATTCCGGAGGATCTCTGCAGTATTCGCTGGAGAGAGTCTCCCAGGTCGTGGTCGTTTGCTGCATGCTGCACAACCTGGCAATCCGCAGGACTCAGGCACTGCCACCTCACGCTGGAGCACCGCCTCAGGAGGAGGAGCAGGAGGAGCATGAGGAGGAGGAGGAGAAGGAGGAGGAGGAGTACCAGCCCAGGAGGGAGGCACAAGGTCCAAGGGCCGCCCGTCGGCGGTTTATTGAACGTCACTTCTAGGCCCCCTGTCAGGGAATGGCTTGTGGCAATGAAGGGACCTGAATGCAGCCGCTCCGCAAGCCCTCAGCCGGTTAAGGCAACAACCACTTCAAACATCAAACATGGACAAGCTGAATAAATAAAATGCTTTATTGAACAAACTCAGGGCCCTTTCCACATGAAACCCAAAAACAGACAACACACCCAAAAAACAGTCACACACATGACTCACTCCCACAACCTGGGGAGGAATAACAAAACATTTCCACAAAAATGGCCTTTATCCTCGGCCTTACAAAAACAACCATCCCCATAAACAAAACAACCATCCCCATATAAAAACAACCATCCCCATAAACAAAACAACCATCCCCATATAAAAACAACCATCCCCATATAAAAACACATTTGCCCACACCCTCTACTTTGTGGCCCGCGAGGGCGATTCCTTGACCAGCCTTTTGCGGCCCCTGGCCGCCCTGCTGCTCCTCCTCAAAGTGTGCCCAGTGGCTGCTGCAAGGCTGGGGGAAGGCTCCTGAGGGGCACATGGCGTGATGGCAGATGCCCTTGGGGGTCGGCCTAGACGGGCTCTGGCCCTCGAGGGGCCGGCTGGTGACTGCTGCAGCTGTGGCTGGGCAGCAGCAGTCTCTCCAGCAGCTCGTCGCAGCTCCACTGGGGGAGTGGCAGTGGCGGCTGCAGAAATGGGGGCAAGCTGGCTGATGGCAGGCGCTCGCTGCTCACCTGAGACACTGGCACTCGCCCGGGCCAGCACTGCAGCATGCGCAGAAATCTGCTGAAGGACAGACCGCTGTGCTGCTGCAGCGCGGCGGGTGCCCTGGCGATGCCTGGCTGACAGAGCGAGTGTGGCAGCAGTGAGTGCCCGTACTGCCCTGGTCTGTGCCCGCATCAGACCAGCCAGTGACTGCACGGCACCACTGATCACCTGGCGACTCGCGGACTGTTCTGCCCCGAATTCGGCCCGACTCGCGGCCTGTGCTGCCCCGAATTGCTCGAAACTCCTGGACTGTGAGGCGCCGAAATCGGCCACACTATGAGCCAGGGACTCAATGGCCTCAGGCAACCGTGCCACAACCCCCATGAACTCGGTGTGCCGGCGATCCGAGTCCACGGACATTTGATCGAGGAGGCGCACCTCCTTGGCGAGGACCGTCTCCGGACTGGAGGCCAGACTCTCCCTCTGGGGAGAAGGCCGCCGAGCTGGCCGACCCTTCCCGCGTTGCTGGATGCCACTGGGCCCAGCAACTACAGTCCCCTGCGACCCTTCCCCCCTCTGGGAAGAAGGCCGCCGAGCTGCCCGACCCTTCCCGCGTTGCTGCACGCCACTGGGCACAGGAGCTACACTCCCCTGCGTCACTTCCCCCTGGCTCTCCTCCAGGGAAGACGTGTCCCCTCCATTGGCATCCCCTGGTGCGGCTGAGGGTTCCCCTGATGCGCCGCCTTCCTCTTCCTCTTCCTCCTCCTCCTCCTCCTCTTCCGAGGGGCTGTCACTGGCAGCTTCAGGGACCTCCTCCTCACCATCTGAAAGCAGGAAGGCACAAGAGTAGCTTTAGAGTGAGGAGAGGGCGTCAGCGAGGGAGGCATGAGTGGTGGCATTCAGCGCATTGGTCGGACAGCGGCAAAGGATGTAGATCTGAAGCGCAAGTGGGACGAGAGAGGTCCAAAAGGTGATGTCCTTACCATTCATGCCCAGAACAGGGTCGGCATCTCCAGATGCAACGGGGCCAATCACCCGGGCACCCATGAGGCTACCCACGCGCTCTTCAAGGTCACTGAGCTGCTGGATCTGGGGACGGCCTCCCCCGGTCACAGTCCGGCTCTTCTGATTGTGTGCCAGCTTGGCCTGCAAGAGAAAGGACGGCCTCTAAGTACAGTGTGGTGCCCTGATCTTGTGTGCACTGCCTCCCATGGTCGAATAGCTTGGCCAGTGTGGTGCCCAGATCTTGTGTGCACTGCCACCCATGGTCGAATATCTTGGCCAGTGTGGTGCCCAGATCTTGTGTGCACTGCCTCCCATGGTCGAATAGCTTGGCCAGTGTGGTGCCCAGATCTTGTGTGCACTGCCTCCCATGGTCGAATAGCTTGGCCAGTGTGGTGCCCAGATCTTGTGTGCACTGCCTCCCATGGTCGAATAGCTTGGCCAGTGTGGTGCCCAGATCTTGTGTGCACTGCCTCCCATGGTCGAATAGCTTGGCCAGTGTGTAAAGTGCAGAATGTGCAATTGATGTTCATGCCAGTCCCATAGCTGCTGGATGAGGGCTGGCCATTAGGGCTTCTAGGTCCCTTTGCCCATAATGTGAGGTGCACATGCAAGGATGAGGAGGACACTGGAAAGGGGACTCACCCTGACAATCCTTGTGAGGTCATTGAACTTTTTCCGGCATTGGACACCGGTCCTGGGGACCTCGCTGTTGGATGTGACCCTGTGGGCGACCTCCCTCCAGGCTTTCCTGTAGACGCTGGTGGCAGGCTTCTTGCCACTGTCCGGGAACAAGAGTTTGCGTCTCCTCTCCAAAGCCCTAACCAGCACCCTCAAATCATGGCCAGTGAAGCGCTGCGTTCGTTCACGGGCCTTCTGCATCTTTCCCGGCGCTATTTCTGCTCAGCAGCAGTGTTTAGGCCTAGCTGGAGGGCTGCAGTGTCCAGGGCGTGGCAGCAGACGAACTCGACCCTTCCCCCTTTAAGAGCTGGCCGGCGCCAGGGTGTCTGCTGTCAATCAAGAAATGACCGCACCTGCGCTGCGCCCGGCCTCGGCGGTTTAGCTAAGCACCGCCGGCTTTGCGCCTAAAGATAGTTGTGTAACGCCAGTTTTAGCGCTCGAGCAAACTCTTAGGGCGAAGCTACTGAATATCGGCGAAGTGGCCTCGACTTTGCGCCAGGCGCAAACTTTAGCGGCCGCCCGACTTTTCCGCCCCAAAAGTGGCTATACTGAATTTCTAGGCCATTGAGTCCATGAATGGACCAGCAAAATCAAAATGCACCCGTTGCCATGGAGATGAGGGCCACTCCCATGGGTGTAGAGGGACATGTGGTGGTGCATTTTGGACCTTCTGGCATCCTGAGCAGCTCTTTGTCAGGTCCTCGATTTGCTGATCGATCCCCGGCCACCACACATAAGCCCTAGCAAGGCTTTTCATTTTCACCCCTCCCAGATGACCTTCGTGAAGCTCATTGAGCACTCTCTCCCTTAACTTGGGTGGAATTACCACTCGGGATCCACACATCAAGGTCCCCTGGCATACTGACAGCTGTTCTCTTCTGGATGAGAATGCTGGCAACAGTGAGTCGCCATGTGCTGGCCATCCCTTCACTGTCAAATCATATACCCGAGACAGTGTCCGGTCATTTCGGGTCTCCTTCTCTATACCAGCATTAGTTACTGGCAAGCATTCAATTATAGTCGAATGAAATATTTCGACAGAATCCACTGCTGGTTCTTCCTCCGCAGTAGGCAGTGGCAGGCGTGACAGCCCATTAGCATTTCCATGCTGTTTCATGCCGTTATATTCGATTTCATATTGGTGCGCCCCTAGAAAAAGGGACCATCTTTGTAGCCGTTGCGCAGTCATCACCGGAATGCCCTTCTTTGGATTAAAGATGGAGACAAGTGGTTGGCGGTCAGTCAGCAAGGTGAACTTCTGCCCGTGCAGATAGTGATTGAACTTTTTCACTCCCCACACTAGGCTGAGGGCCTCCCTGTCAATCTGGGCGTAGTTACGCTCGGCTGAGGTTAGTGACCGAGACGCAAAGGCTACTGGCCTCTCCGAGCTGTCCGGGAATTTGTGCGACAGCACCGCTCCAATGCCATAGGGTGATGCATTACATGCCAACCGAATTGGTAGTGCTGGGTTGAAATGAGCCAACACATCTTTTGATGTGATCAATGCTTTGCTCTTCTGGAAAGCTCGTTTACATTCGTCACTCCACTTCCATGGTACCCCCGTTTGCAGTAGGGTGTTCAATGGGTGTAGTACGGTAGACAAATTCGGCAAGAACTTATGGTAGTAGTTCACCAGCCCGAGGAACGACCTCAGTTGTGACACATTTTCCGGTGCTGGAGCCTTGACTACTGCCTCAATCTTTTCAGGGGACTTATGTAACCCCTCTTTATCAATAACGTGGCCACAATACGAGATCTGCTTCTGGAAAAACTCGCATTTGTGGCGATTAGCTCGGAGCCCATATTCCTTCAATCTAGTGAGCACCTGCTCCAGGTTGGCGAGGTGATCACTGTCATTTTCGCCCGTGACCAGGATGTCGTCCAAATAACGCTGGATCCCTGGAATCCCTTGCAGGACTTGTTCCATTGCCCTTTGCCAAATAGCCAGAGCTGATGCTACCCCGAACACCAGCCGGTTTTATTGGTAGAGACCTTTATGAGTGTTGATCGTGAGGTACTGTTTCGAGGCTTCATCTACCTCCATTTGCAGGTACGCCTGGGCCAGATCAATCTTAGTGAAGCGTTTCCCTCCAGATAGCGAGGCGAAAATATCTTCAATCCGCGGAAGCGGATATTGTACAGTGTGAAGGACTGGGTTCACTGTCACCTTAATGTCCCCACGGATGCGAACCTTCTTTGGTTCCCCAGGCGTATTACTCAATGCCCTCTTCATTGCAGGAACGATGGGTGTAGCCCACTCACTTCAGTCCACTTTGGACAGTACCCCTGAATGTTCCAAACCTTCCAGCTCTGCTTCGACGGCTGGGCGGATCGCATAAGGTACCGGTCTGGCATTAAAAAACTTTGGGCTTGCATTTTCCTCTATTTTGATCGTCGCTGTTATACCTTTTAGTGTTCCGAGTCCCTGCTGGAACACTTCTTGTGCGTCAGTTAGCATATTTGACAGTCGTCCAGGTGTGACGTCGTCATCCTTTTTGGCATCTACAGTCAGTGCTTGTATGGAATGCCAATCTAGCTGTATCTTCCGGATCCATTCACGTCCTACTAGTGGTGGTCTTCCATCTGGCAATACATATAGGTCCATTTTTGGTGTTTCCTTGCCGTTATATATAATGTTCACCCTTATTTTTCCTTTGGGGTAGACTTTTTGCCGCATGTACGTCTTCAAGACAATCTTTGTATCTCTCAAGGGTATATGTGAGAATAGCTGCTTGTAGTCCCTTCGGTTTATGACTGTTAGGGCTGATCCTGTGTCCAATTCCATTTACACTTGGGCTCCTGCTATCTTGAGCGTGACCCAGATAGTTTGGTGATCCTCCGTTTTGATCACATTATGCAGTTTCAGACAACCCAGCTCCTTGCTTCCGGAGTCTGTATCACTTTTCTGTTCGTCTGAACTACTCTCCGTCACCTTATGTACCTTCTTGTACTTCTCCTGTGGCGATTTCTTGCTGCTGGTTTTCTTTCCCGACCTGCAGACTCTTGCTATGTGTCCTACTTTTCCACACTGTCTGCACACTTTGTCCTTGAACCAGCAATCATTATGGTCGTGTGCTGTTCTGCCGCAGCGATAGCACTTCACTGTTCCGTATGACATTTCATTTGTGCCATATTCTTCGCAGTCTCCATTGTATCTCTGCAGCGCCTCGTGCTGCTGCTTTGTGTGATACTGCAATGCTGAAAGCCTTGTCCAGCATAAGATCCTTTTCTGATAGAAGCCGTTTCTGGGTTCCTTCACTTTGAAGCCCACACACCAACTTGTCCCTTAAAGTATCTGCCAGTCCCGTTCCAAACTGGCAGTGTTTCGATAGCTTGCGCAGTTCCGTTAAATACTCAGCATTACTTTCATCTTTATGCTGGTGCCTTTTGTGAAACTTAAATCTTTCTGCTATCAGCAGCGGTGTGGGGTATAAGTGGTCCTGTAGGATTGATACTATGTTTTCAAAATCCTTTTCTACTGGCTTCTCTGGGGTTACTAGGTTTCGTAGTAAGCCATATGTTTTTGCACCCATTAAATTCAACAATACCAGCGCTTTCTTGTCATCTGGCACTTCATTCGCCTTGCAGCATACTTCTATGCGTTCGACATATGTCGTCCAATCTTCGACTTCATTGTCGAACGCTGTGATACTGCCACTCTTCGGCATTTTTGGGTGTGGTTAGACTGGCTTAAAATGGCATCTCCTGCGCTTTACTTTTTTCCCGCTGCGGTTTAAAATGGCGTCTCCTGCGCTGCTGCCAACGCCGCTCTCAGTGGTCCTCCTTGCAAATGGCGACACCCTGTGGGTTTCGTGCGCTGCTCCTGCGCTGCTGCCAACGCTGCTCTCTGCGGTCCTCGTGGCAATGGCAGCGCCTCGCGTTTTCCTGCGTGCCTCTCTCCCCCGTTGACGCTGCTCGGCCCTTGAACACCGGCTGCGCTCTGCTCTCTCTCACCTCTCTCCCCCGTCGACGCTGCTCGGCCCTTGAACACCGGCTGCGCTCTGCTCTCTCTCGTCTCTCTCCCCCGTTGACGCCACTCGGTCCTGAACACCGGCTGCGCCCTGTGTGCTCTGCCCTCTCTCTCTCCCCCGGCTTAAAATGGCATCTCCCACGCTTTCCTTTCTTCCCCGCTGCGGCTTAAAATGGCGTCTACCGTGCTTTCCTTTCTACCCCGCTGCGACTTAAAATGGCGTCTCCCGCGCTGCTGCCAACGCCGCTCTCGGTGGTCCTCGTGGCAAATGGCGACGCACTGTGGGTTTCGTGCGCTGCTCCTGCGCTGCTGCCAATGCCGCTCTCTTCGGTCCTCATGGCAATGGCAGCCCCTCGCATTTTCCTACGCGCCTCTCACCCCCATTAACGCTGCTTGGCCCTTGAGCACCGGCTGCGCTCTGCGCATTTTCCTGCGCGCCTCTCTTCCCCGTTGATGCTGCTCAGCCCTTGAACACCGGCTGAGCTTTGCTCTCTCTCGTCTCTCTCCCCATTGACGCCGCTCGGTCCTGAACACCGGCTGTGCCCTGTGCGCTCTGCTCTCTCTCTCTCCCCCGTCGACGCTGCTCGGCCTTTTTCTGTGCCGCTCGGTCAGCTCTAGCCGCCGCTGTCCGGGAAGGGTCTGCGCAGTACCTGTTGCCAGCCCGTTTCGCTAGACCACCGTGACTGGAAAGCCAAGCCTGGCTCTCGACAGCCTCCCCTGCGATGCTCAAATCTCCGCTGGATGACTGGGCGGTTGCCCGTGGTCGACGCCCGTGCTTCTGGACTCGACCTCCTTCCACTGTTCTCCAGGAGCGAATCCCTGGGAGGTGATGCAGAGTTGCAGGTAGGTTCGAATCTGCTCATCGCCAATGTTGTGTCTGTGTATAATAAGACACAGACTGCAGGAGAAACGGTACAACAGGTGTTTATTGAATGAGGGTTACTCTAAAACTAACTGTACAGATCACTACTCAGGGTTTATATACAGGTGTGGTCACTGCTGGGACTGCAGTATACAGGAGCTGTAAAAAGTAGTTCTCTCCCTTAAAGGTACATACATTACAGGTGTGAGCAACAGAATTCTAGATAATGGGAATGGGTGTGAGCTATTTTGATTTTATAATGGGAATGTGCGTGAGCTAATGGAATTCTATATAATGGGAATGGGTGTGAGCTACTGTGATTCTATAAAGGGAATGGGTCTGATTTATTGGAATTCTATATAAGGTGAATGGGAGTGCACTGTTGGAATTCAATATAATGGGAATGGTTGTAATTCTATGTAATGGGAATCAGCATGAGCTATTGTGATTCTAAAACGGGAATGGGTGTGCACAATTGGAATCCTATATAATGGGAATGGGTGTGATCTATTGGAATTCTATTTAATGGGAATGGTGTGAGCTGTTGGAATTCTATATAATGGGAGTGGTGTGAGCTATTGGAATTCTATAACATGGGAATGGGTGTTTGCTGTTGGAATTCTAAATAATGGGAATGGGTGTGATTTATTGGTATTCTCAATAATGGGAATAGATGTGAGCTATTGGAATTCCATATAATGGGAATGGGTGTTAGCTATTGCAATTCCATATAATGGGAATGAGTGTGAAGTATGGCAATTCTATATAATGGGAATGGGTTTGAGCTATTGGAATTCTATATAATGGGAATTGTTGTGAGCTATTGGAATTCTATATAATGGGAATGGGTGTGAGCTATTGGAATTCTATATAATGGGAATAGGGCGTGAGCTATTGCAATTCTATATAAAGGGAAGTGGTGTGGGCTATTGGAATTCTATATAATGGGAAAGGTATGAGCTATTGGAATTCTAGATAATGGCAATGGTGTGAGCTATTGGAATTCTATATAATGGGAATGGGTGTGAGCTATTGGAATTCTATATAATGGGAATAGGGTGTGAGCTATTGCAATTCTATATAATGGGAATGGATGTGAGCTATTGGAATTCTATATAATGTGAATGGGTGTGAGCTATTGGAATTCTATAGAATGGGAATGGGTTTGAGCTATTGGAATTCTATATAATGGGAATTGTTGTGAGCTATTGGAATTCTATATAATGGTATTTGTTTGAGCTATTGGAATTCTAGATAATGGGAATGGGTGTGTGCTATTGGAATTCTATATAATGGGAATGGGTGTGCACTGTTGGAATTCTATATAATGGGAATGGTGTGAGCTGTTGGAATTCTATATAATGGGAATGGTGTGAGCTATTGGAATTCTATATAAAGGGATTTGTTTGAGCTATTGGAATTCTAGATAATGGGAATGGGTGTGTGCTATTGGAATTCTATATAATGGGAATGGGTGTGCGCCTTTGGAATTCTATATAATGGGAATGGTGTGAGCTGTTGGAATTCTATATAATGGGTATGATGTGAGCTATTGGAATTCTATAACATGGGAATGGGTGTTTACTGTTGGAATTCTGAATAATGGGAATGGGTGTGATTTATTGGTATTCTCGATAATGGGAATAGGTGTGAGCTATTGGAATTCCATATAATGGGAATGAGTGTGAAGTATTGCAATTCTATATAATGGGAAAGGGTCTGAGCTGTTGGAATTCTAGATAATGGGAATGGTGTGAGCTAATGGAATTCTATATAATGGGAAGGGGTGTGAGCTATTGGAATTCTATATAATGGTAATAGGGTGTGAGCTATTGGAATTCTAGATAATGGGAATGGCGTGAGCTAATGGAATTCTATATTATGGGAAAGGGTCTGAGCTGTTGGAATTCTAGATAATGGGAATGGTGTGAGCTATTGGAATTCTAGATAATGGGAATGGTGTCAGCTATTGCAATTCCATATAAGGGGAATGAGTGTGAAGTATTGCAATTCTATATAATGGGAAAGGGTCTGAGCTGTTGGAATTCTAGATAATGGGAATGGTGTGAGCTATTGGAATTCTATATAATGGGAATGGTGTGAGCTATTGGAATTCTAGATAATGGGAATGGGTGTGAGCTATTGGAATTCTATATAATGGGAAAGGGCCTGAGCTGTTGGAAATCTAGATAATGGGAATAGGGTGTGAGCTATTGGAATTCTAGATAATGGGAATGGTGTGAGCTATTGGAATTCTATATAATGGGAAAGGTGTGAGCTATTGGAATTCTAGATAATGGGAATGGTGTGTGAACTATTGGAATTCTATATAATGGGAAAGGTGTGAGCTATTGGAATTCTAGATAATGGGAATGGTGTGAGCTCTTGGATTTCTATATAATGGGAATGGATGTGAGCTATTGGAATTCTATATAATGGGAATGGGTGTGAGCTATTGGAATTCTATATAATGGGAATGGGTGTGAGCTACTGGAATTCTAGATAATGGGAATGGTGTGAGCTATTGGAATTCTATATAATGGGAATGGGTGTGAGCTATTGGAATTCTATATAATGGGAATGGGTGTGAGCTATTGGAATTCTATATAATGGGAATGGGTGTGAGCTATTGGAATTCTAGATAATGGGAATGGTGTGCGCTATTGGCATTCTATATAATGGGAATGGGTGTGAGCTATTGGAATTCTATATAATGGGAAAGTTGTGAGCTATTGGACTTCTAGATAATGGGAATGGTGTGAGCTGTTGGAGTTCTACATAATGGGAATGGGTGTGAGCTGTTGGAATTCTATATAATGGGAATGGTTCTGAGCAAGTGGAATTCTAGATAATGGGAATGGTTGTGAGCTGTTGGAATTTTATATAATGGGAATTGTTTGAGCTATTGGAATGCTACATAATGGGAATGGGTGTGAGCTATTGGAATTCTATATAATGGGAATGGTTCTGAGCAATTGGAATTCTAGATAATGGGAATGGTTGTGAGTTGTTGGAATTTTATATAATGGGAATTGTTTGAGCTATTGGAATTCTACATAATGGGAATGCGTGTGAGCTGTTGGAATTTTTTATAATGGGAAAGGTGTGGGATATTGAATTCTAGATAATGGGAATGGGTGTGAGCAATTGGAGTTCTATATAATGGGAATGGGCATGAGCTATTGTGATTATATAATTGGAATGGTGTGAACTATTAGAATCCTATATAATGGGAATGGATGTGTGCTGTTGGAATTCTGTATAATGGAAATGGTGTGAGCTATTGGAATTCTATATAATGGGAATGGGTGTGAGCTATTGGAATTTTTTATAATGGGAAAGGTGTGGGATATTGAATTCTAGATAATGGGAATGGGTGTGAGCAATTGGAGTTCTATATAATGGGAATGGGCGTGAGCTATTGCGATTATATAATTGGAATGGTGTGAACTATTGGAATCCTATATAATGGGAATGGATGTGTGCTGTTGGAATTCTATATAATGGAAATGGTGTGAGCTATTGGAATTCTATATAATGGGAATGGGTGTGAGCTATTGGAATTCTATATAATGGGAATGCGTGTGAGCTGTTGGAATTCTCTATAATGGGAATAGTTGTGAGCTATTGGAATTCTCTATAATGGGAATAGGTGTGAGCTATGGGATTCAAATAATGTGAATGGGTGTGAGCTATTGGAATTCTAGATAATGGGAATGGGTGTGAGCTATTGGAATTCTATATAATGGGAATGGGTGGGAGCTATTGGAATTCTATATAATGGGAATGCGTGTGAGCTGTTGGAATTCTCTATAATGGGAATGGGCGTGAGCTATTGTGATTATATAATGGGAATGGGTGTGAGCTATTGGAATCCTATATAATGGGAATGGTTTGAGCTATTGGAATTCTACATAATGGGAATAGGTTTAAGCTATTGGAATTCTATATAATGGGAATTGTTTGAGCTATTGAAATTCTACATAATGGGAATGCGTGTGTGCTGTTGGAATTCTATATAATGGGAATAGGTGTGAGCTATTGGAGTTCTAGGTTGTGGGAATGGGTGTGGTCTGTTGGAATTCTATATAATGGGAATGGGTGTGATATATTGGAATTCTATATCATGGGAATGTGTGTGAGAAATTTGATGTCCATATAATGGGAATGGGTGTGAGGAATTGAATTCTATATAATGGGAATTGTTGTGAGCTATTGGAATTCTATATAATGGGAATGGGTGTGAGCTATTGGAATTATAGATAATGGGAGTAAATGGTGTATTGTGTACAATTCTGGGGACCACATTTTAGGAAGGATGTCATGGCCTTGGACTTGGTGCAGAAGAGATTTACTGGAATGGTCCCAGTGATGAGGGGTTTCTGTTTTGTGGAGATACTGGAGAATCTGGGGTTGTTGTCCTTGGAGCAGAGAAGGTTAAGGTAAGATTTGATAGAGGTGTTCAAAATCATGAAGGGTTTAGATAGAGTAAATAAAGTGAAACTGTTTGCAGGGGCAGAAGTGTCGGTAGCCAGAGCTCACAGAGTTAAGGTGGTTGGTAACAAAAACCAGAGGCCACATGACATTTTTTTAAACATAGTGGGGGAAAATTCAGTATCGCCCCGTTTGGGGCGCCATTATCAGCCGTGCGCAAAGTTTAGCGCCTGGTGCTAATTATCACCTCCGACAGCAAACTTGTCTTTTATCGCCCCTGGAGGTGATTGGAGCGCTAAATCAGGCGCTTCACACCTGTCTTAAGGCGCTACCTCAGAGTGCTGGCGAAGCAAGGAAGGGCAAATCAAAATGAACCTGCAAAGTGCTGCTCAGTACTCAAAACTCCTTCACACAGCGTTGAATCTCTCCAGAAGTCTCTCTCTCTCTCTCACAGAATGCGTGGTGCAAAAATGTCACTGACATTAAAAGGCAGGAAGCGGTTGCCTTTAAATAGCGCTCCCCTAGTCCCTTTCTGACAGCAAAACGCTCCCCTCAACCTGTCGTTGCTAGCGGCAGGCAGTAAGGCAGGGGGCGCCACTCAATATCTGGTCCGGGGCGCTAATGGGGCGTTGTGCACTCAACTGACGTCACGATCTGCCGGCGCAGGAGATCGTGGCGGTAGTGTTTAGCGCCCCCGCAAAATGTCTAGTTAATTTCGCGAGCGGCGCAAACATCGCCGTGCCCGGCCTCTAGTTGCTTTGCGCCCCAATTGGCGCCCTCTTAAGACGCTAACGGTAGGCGCAACCAACTGAATTTTCCCCCCAGTGAGTTTTTATTATCTGCAATGCGCTGCCTGAAAGGGCGGTGTAAGCAGATTCAATAGTAACTTTCAAAAGGGAATTGGATAAATACTTGATGAATAGATCAATAGATAGATAGACAAATAGATATAGAGAGACAGACAGATAGACAGACAGATAGACAGACAGATAGACAGACAGATAGATAGACAGATAGACAGAAAGAGAGGTAGATAGATAGACAGGTAGACAGACAGATGGATAGACAGAGAGGTAGATTAGATAGATAGATAGATAGATAGATAGATAGATAGATAGATAGATAGATAACAACAGAAACTGCTGGAAAAGCTCAGCAGGCCAGGCAACATCCATGGAGAGAAAAGTGAGTCAACGTTTCGGGTCAAACCCTTTGTCAAGACTGTAACCATTCTATGATTCTAACACCAGAGAGAGATTTACGGGGTGTGTCTAGGTCTGTACACCCTGTTAGCATGAGTGGGAAGCTCTAGGATCTTCGCTAGTACGGCCTTATTAACGTTTTTCCTGTGCAGCCACTTCCTCCTCTTCCTGCAACATATATAATGGAATCCCCATAGCTGCCGTGTTTCCCGACATTACAACAGTGACTGCACTTATAAAAACATAAGAACAGAAGAAATAGGAGCAGGAGTAGGTCATTCGGCCCCTCGAGCCTGCTCCACCATTCAATAAGATCATGGCTGATCTTCTACCTCAACTCCATCTTCCTGCACTATCCCCATATCCCTTGATTCCCTTAATAACCAAAACTCTATTGATCTCTGTCTTGAATGTACTCAATGACTGAGCCTCCACAGCCCTCTGGGGTAGAGAATTCCAAAGATTCACCACCCTCAGTGAAGAAATTTCTCCTCATCTCAGTCCTAAATGGCCGACCCTTATTCTGAGACTGTGACCCCTGGTTCTAGACTCCCCAGCCAGGGGAAACATCCTCCCTGCATCTACCCTGTCAAGCCCTGTAAGAATTTTATATATTTCAATGATATCACCTCTCATTCTTCTAAATTATTGGGAATATAGGTCTAGTCTACTCAATCTCTCCTCACTGGACAATCTCTTCATCCCCGGAATCAGTCGAGTGAACTTCACAGTACTTTGTTGGCTGTAAGGCGCTTGGGGATGGCCTGAGGTTGTGAATGACGCTATTTAAATACAGATACCCTTATTTGCATATCATTACAATGCACCCCACCCCTTCTGGGATGAAATCCTGTTCCTGGGACTAGGGACAGGGTCACTGGCAAGGTTTGGAAGCTAAGCAGAGCCAGGCCTGGTTAGTACCTGGAGGGGTGACCATCAGGGAAGACCAGGTGCAGAAGGTCATGGAAGGAGCCCCGAGGAGGGGCGGTTGGTGAGAAGGTCACGGAAGGAGCGGCTGGTGAGCAGGCCCGGGCGGTGGGCTGAAGGTTGTCGGACAGGAGGAATGGTGGAAATGGAATGGCGGCGCGCACCGACGCAGCGGCTTTGCTTCTCCCAGTCATGGGAGCTTGCAAGATCACATTTCGTTGTTCATGTACTTGTGCAATGACAATAAAGTTGAATTATACCGGTGGGAGGGGTGGGCGGGGGCGAGAACGGGGAGTCAGTGGAGCAGCTCTCACAGAGTCTACTACTGAAGTCTTCTCGAGTCACACTAGGGTTTTCACATAGACCACACCTGGAGTACTGTGTACAATTCTGGTCTCCTTACCTAAGGAAAGATACACTTGCCATAGAGGGAGTGCAGCAAAGGCTCATGAGATTGATTCATAAGAACATAAGAAATAGGAGCAGGAGTAAGCCATACGGCCCCTCGGGCCTGCTCCGCCATTCAATAGGATCATGGCTGATCTGAATCTAGACGCACGTCCACTTCCCTGCCCTCTCCCCGTAACCCTTAATTCCCTTATCTGCTAGGACAATGTCTATCTCCATTTTAAATTTATTTAAAGTTGCAGCTTCCACAGCTCTCTGGGGTAGCAAATTCCATAGATTTACTACCCTCTGAATGAAGGAGTTTCTCCTCATCTCAGTTTTGAAAGGGCAGCCCCTTATTCTAAGATTATGCCCCCTAGTTCTAGTCTCACCCATCAGTGGAAACATCCTCACCGCTTCCACCCGATCAAGCCCCCTCACAATCTTATATGTTTCGATAAGATCGCCTCTCATTCTTCTGAACTCCAATGAGTACAGTCCCAACCTATTCAACCTTTCCTCATACGTCAACCCCCTCATCTCTGGAATCAACCGAGTGAACCTTCTCTGAACTGCCTCGAGAGCAAGTATATCTTTTCTTAAATATGGAAACCAAAACTGCACGCAGTATTCCAGGTGTGGCCTCACCAATACCCTGTATAACTGCAGCAAGACTTCCCTGTTTTTATACTCCATCCCCCTTGCAATAAAAGCCAAGATTCCATTGGCTTTCCTGATCACCTGCTGCACCTGCATACTAACTTTTTGTGTTTCATGTACCAGGACCCCCAGATCCCTTTGCACTGTAGCACTTTGCAGTTTCTCTCCATTTAGATAATAACTTGCTCTTTGATTTTTTCTGCCAAAGTGCATAACCTCACACTTTCCAACATTATATCGCATCTGCCAAATCTCTGCCCACTCACTTAGCCTGTCTATGTTCTTTTGCAGGTTTTTTATGTCCTCCTCACTCACTGCTTTCCCTCCCATCTTTGTATCGTCGGCAAACTTGGATATGTTGCACTCGGTCCCTTCCTCCAAATCGTTAATATAGATTGTAAAGAGTTGGGGTCCCAGCACTGATCCCTGTGGGACATCACTAGTTACTGATTGCCAGCCCAAGAATGAACCATTTATCCCAACTCTTTGTTTTCTGTTAGATAGCCAATCTTCCACCCATGCCAGTATATTACCCCCAATCCCGTGATTTTTTATCTTGATCAGTAATCTTTTGTGTGGAACCTTGTCAAATGCCTTTTGGAAGTCCAAATACACTACATCCACTGGTTCCCCTTTATCCACCCTGTATGTTACATCCTCAAAGAATTCGAGCAAATTTGTCAAACATGACTTCCCCTTCGTAAAACCATGCTGACTCTGTCTTATTAAATTATGTTTATCCAAATGCTCTGATACTGTTTCCTTAATAATGGACTCCAACATTTTGCCAACCACAGATGTTAGGCTAACTGGTCTATAGTTTCCAGCTTTTTGTCTACTTCCCTTCTTAAATAAGGGTGTTACATTAGCAGTGTTCCAATCTGCCGGGACCTTTCCTGAGTCCAGGGAGTTCTGGAAAATGATCACCAATGCATCCACAATCCCTACCGCCACTTCTCTCAAGACCCTAGGATGTAGGCTGTTGTGGTGAAAATAAATTCACATCTAAACCGTGTAAAAGTAAAAAGATGCAAAATAACAACAGAAAAAGCTGGAAAAACTCAGCAGGTCAGGCAACATCCGTGGAGAGAAATTTGAGTTGACGTTTCGGGTTGGACCCTTCTTCAAAACTGGAAAGAAAAGAAACTAGATCGGAGGCAGTTTATTATCAGAGCTCTGGGAGAAGCGCCTTAGACCCCGCGGTCTGTGTGAGCACCTTCTCGTTCTCTCTTGGTTGGTACAGCTTTTTATTCTATTTTCATCCAATCACATTGTATTACAATAATCACCTGATCACATTGTATTACAATAATCACCTGATCACATATGGATTCTTTTCAGTATTAATAAAGGTTAGTTACATCTTACTATGCCTTTGGTTACAGGTCAAATTTCCATGACCCCTATATTCTGCTGTGTCTACAATTTTTAGCTAAAGCAGCATATTCCTTATTGCTTACGCAAAATGCACATATTCTGTCTGGTCCCACAACTGCGTCCTATCTTGGTTTTTCGAAGCTTCTCACATTGTTCTTTGTTTTGGTTTTGCCTTTTTACGTAAGTCAATTTTTATTGTGATATTTCTTATCTTATTCACTTTCACATGACCCCACTCCTTTGTTCTGAGTTTAATTTTGCTAGCATCACTTAATTAGTGGTCACCTCGGCTGTCCGAATTCTGAGAGGGTTCAATTTAACCCCTTCAATACAATAGCTAATTAATCCTCCCCTGCAATGATTCTGGCGGTTAGGCCCTCGTGACCCTTCTTGGTCTGCAATACTGGGCTGCAGGTCATAGGTTACAGTATCAACAACTCGTTTGTAACTGAGCCCATTCTTTCTGTTCTATTTCTTATCTCTGCCACCTGTGTTATGACGTCTGGTTCTACAGTTGCTAGGCTGAGGTTTCTTTAATAATCTACGCAAGCCATTTTGTTTCTTTATGTTACTTTAAGTTTAGCTGATTTTATTAAATCTTTCTCACAGTTCAGCATTAGCTGTGTGTAGCTTGGTGGCTATGCTTTATCTTATTCTTGTAAGGCTCCATTGTATAAAGTCCTTGAGCTGGGCAGACATTTTATCGCCACCTGGCTTCTCCTCAGCTCTTAGTGATTTTGCACATAACCCCTTTCTCTTTCCTTTGTAATTTGTTTGCTTTGCATTTTAAACACTGAGAGGATTGACCCTAGGATGTAGGCCATCAGGTCCAGGGGATTTATCCACCTTAAGTCCCATTATTTTACTGAGTACCATCTCTTTAGTGATTTTAATCATGTTTAGCTCCTCCCCCCCAATTGCCCCCTGTTTGTCCTGTGTTGTGATATTTTTAGTGTCCTCTAATGTAAAGACTGATACAAAATATTTGTTCAGCGTCTTTGCCATCTCCATGTTCCCCACCACTAGTTTCCCGGTCACATCCTCTAAGGGACCAACGTTCACTTTAGCCACCCTTTTTCTTTTTATATAGCTGTAGAAACTCTTGCTATCTGTTTTTATATTTTTTGCTAGTTTACTTTCATAATCTATCTTCCCTTTCTTAATTCATCTTTTAGTTATTGTTTGCTGGCTTTTAAATGCTTCCCAATCTTCTATCCTCCCACTAGATTTGGCTAATTTATATGCCCTTGTTTTCAGTCGAATACTATCCTTTATTACTTTACTAAGCCATGGATGGCTGTCTTTTCTTTTACTCCCCTTTTTCCTCAGTGGAATATATTTATCTTGAAAGATGTGAAATATCTCCTTGTACCGTCTTACACTTTAATCTGTTTTCCCAGTCCACTTTAGTCAATTCTACTCTCATACCTTCATAGTCTCCTTTATTTAAGCTCAGTACGCTGGTTTGAGATCCAACTCTCTCACCCTCAAACTGAATTTGGAATTCAACCATATTATGGTCACTCATTCCAAGGGGATCCTTTACTAGGACATTTTTTATTAATCTTGTCTCATTACACAGGACCAGATCTAAGATTGCCTGCCCCCTGGTTGGTTCAGTTACATACTGCTCAAGGAACCCGTCCCTAATACACTCTATGAACTCTTCCTCAATGCTGCCATGTCCAATTTGATTAGTCCAGTCAATATGAAAGTTAAAATCCCCCATGATTATAGCTGTTCCCTTATTACAAGCCCCAACTATTTCCTGATTTATACTCCGACCAACAGAGTTGCAACTGTTAGGAGGCCTATAGACTACGCCCACTAGTGACTTTTTCCCTTATTATTCCTTATCTCCACCCAAACTGTTTCACTATCCTGATCCTTTGACCCAATATCATTTCTGACTATTGCAGGGATTCCATCCTTGATTAACATAGCAACCCCACCTCCCTTTCCTTCCTGTCTGTCCTTCCTAATTGTCAAGTACCCTTGTATGTTTAGTTCCCAGTCATGATTATCTTGCAGCCATGTTTCCGTAATGGCCACCAGATCATACCCATGTGTAGTTATTTGCACTGTCAACTCGTCAATTTTGTTACAAATGCTGCGTGCATTCAGATAAAGCACTTTCAAATATGTTTTCTGACAATTTATTCCTGCTTTTACCCCTTTTACTACTTTACCTTTATCATTATACATTCTGTCCCTTCCTGACACGCTCTGGTTTTTCATTCCCCCACTGCTACCTTGCTCTATTGCCTTCTCCGCTATCATTTTTTTTTTGCTCTCTTAAAACCTCCCCCCCACTAATTAGTTTAAAGCCCTCTCTACAGCCCTAGTTATTCGATTCGCCAGGATTCTAGTCCCAGCACTGGCCAAGTGAAGTCCGTCCCAACGGAACAGCTCTCTCCTGTCCCAGTACTGATGCCAGTGTCCCAGGAAGCAAAACCCATTTCTCCCACACCAGTCTTTGAGCCACGCATTTAACTCTCTAATTTTATTTACCCTAGCTAAATTTGCACGTGGCTCAGGTAGTAATCCAGAGATTATTACCCTTGTGGTTCTGCTTTTTAATTTGGCCCCTAGCTGCTCAAACTCCCTCAGCAGAACCTCCTTCCTTGTCCTATCTATGTCGTTCGTTCCAACATGGACCACGACAACTGGATCCTCCCCCTCCCACTCCAAGTTTCTCTCCAGCCCAGAGGAGATGTCCTTAACCCTGGCACCGGGCAGGCAACACAGCCTTCGGGACTCTTGCTCTCGGCTGCAAAGAACTCTATCTATCCCCCTAACGATACTATCCCCTACCACTACAACATTTCTTTTAACTCCCCCCACTTGAATGGCCCCCCGCTCCATGGTGCTGTGGCCAGGTTGCTCATCTTCCCCGCAGTCCCTGTTCCCATCCTCACAGGGAGTAAGAGCCTCAAACCCGTTGGACAAGAGCAAGGGCTGCAGCTCCTCCAACACTACCTCCTGGATCCCCGTACCTGCCTCACTTCCAGTCACACCATCCTGACCCTGGCCACGGACTTCATCTGAATTAATTAATCTAATTGGTGTGACTACCTCGTGATGGCGTGACTGTTGTATGAGAAGAGATTGAGTAAACTAGGCTTGTATTCTCTTGAATTCAGAAGAATGAGAGGGGATCTCATTGAAGCATACAAAATTATTACAGGGCTTGATAGGGTGGATGCTGGGAGAATGTTTCCCTTGGCTGGGGAATCTAGAACCAGGGGCCACAGACCCAGGATAAAGGGTAGGACATTCAGGACTGAGATGAGAAGAAATTTCTTCACACAGAGGGTGGTGAATCTTTGGAATTCGCTGCTCCAGAGGGCTGTGGAGGCTCAGTCATTGAGTATATTCAATACAGAAGTCGATAGATTTCTGACTAGTACGGGCATCAAGGGATATGGCGATAGGGCCGGTGAATGGAGTTGAGGCAGAAGATCAGCCATGATCTCATTGAATGGTGGAGCAGGCTCGAATGGCCGACTCCTGCTCCTATTTCTTATGTTTTTATATGTTCTTACAGCAATCTGTTTGAATTTTATGGTGCAATCCTACCTTTCTACCACTAGATGCCAGTGTTGCTCTGTAGATCGCCTGCTCTGAGCTGTAACAGTTTCCCATGATGGAATTCTTGAAAACTATCCTTGTGCAGAAGGAATCCGAGAGTTAAAAGAAGGGCACTTGGTAAAACAAAAGCAAATCAGCTAATGGGTCTGGGCCAAAGACAAAGTGGATTTAAGTAAAAATATTTTTACAGGCTTAAAGAAAATAATGTAAAATTGACCTTAATATAAATGAATTATTTTTGTACGAGATAGATTTCTTTACTAACTCTTGATCTTGATCTCTAAACTCCAACCCCTAACCCTAACCCTAACTTCAACCCCTAATCCTAATTCCAACTCAACCCTATCTCGAACGGGTACATAGTGGTTATGTTACTGGATTAGTTAATCCAGAGGCATGAGTTCAATTCCCGCCATGAGAATTGAAATTTAGTTAAATAAACCCGGAATTAAACGCTAGTATCAGTAATAGTGACCACGAAACTACCAGATTGTTGTAAAAACCCATCTGGTTCACTAATGTCCTTTAGGGAAGGAAATCTGCTGTCCTTACCCGGTCTGGCCTATGTGACTCCAGACCCACAGCAATGTAGTTGACTCTTAAGCTGCTCTCTGAAATGGCCCAGCAAGACATTGGGGCAGTAATTCCTCCCCAAACGCGTGAGTACGGGAGGGGTTCTCACGCGTCTGGCCGGAGGAAATGCCGGTTTTCAGCATGCACAGCGCGTGCGCTGAAAACCAGCATTTCCTCTCCTCTAACCCAAGAGGTGAAGAGGCTAGCGCGTGCGCTGTAGGGGGCAGCGCGTGCGTCTTGGATTTCCTCTGTTTTGGGGGATTTGCGCATGTGTAAAGGCCTCCGGTCTTTATGCTTGTAAAAAGCACACGTAAGTATTTATTTTTACAGGTAAGTGGTGTTTTAGTGCAATTTAGAAAAAACATTTCCACAGGTTTATTATTTTAAAGAATCTACAATAAGGTAAGTTTAGTTTTAGACCCTTTTTATTAAAAAGTTATTTTTTTCAAAAAAAAAAATTATTGTTTAAATTATTTTTTTTAACTTATTTATACTTAATTTAATGATTGGGATGTTTTTTAAAATTTTATTTAAAGTTTAAGTAGTGTTTTGGGGTGCAGTACTTCTCCCGAGTTTGACAGTTCTTACTCTCAAACTTATGAATGAAGTTTCCCCTCCCCTGATTGGCTGAACAGTGCTCACCTGATCCCAGCCGGCACATCGCACTAACTACGCCGCTGGGTCAGGTTAGCACAGTGCGCTGACATCAGAACCGGGCCACTGACAGGAAATCCACAGCGGGCCAGGTTTCAGATGTCGGCGCGCCGGGTAAGTGCACGTCGGGGGCTTGCACGCGCGGCAAGCCCCCGACACCAAGTTCTGGGCCATTCAGTTGTACCAAAGAACTGCAGTGGTTCAAGAAGGCGGCTCACCGCCACCTTCTCGAGGGCAATTAGGGATGGGCAATAAATGCTAGTCTTGCCAGCGACTCCCACATCCCAGGAACAAATTTTTAAAAACCTTAACCCTAAATCACATGGTGAATAGTCATTCCGATTTTTGTTAAGTAAGGGTATTAAGGGATATGGAACCAAGACGGGTAAATGGAGTTGAGGTACAGATCAACCATGATCTAATTGAATGACAGAACAGACTCGAGGTGCTGAATAACCTCCTCCTCTTCCTATGAGAGAGAGTGAGAGGAAGACAAGAAAGTTGGAATGGAGCAACAGAGGCTGGAGGTTCTAACTGGAAAGAGCTAATGCACAGCCAGAAAAGCTACAGGTGAGTTACAGCCAGCTTTGCTGAATGAAAGTCGACTGCAATTCACAAGGTGTGGTGAGAATTCAGTCCGTCTTACTCATCAATTTCCAGTTTCAAAAAAAGTAACAACTTTAACCCAGACAAATGAGAAAACTGACAGGAGGAGTTGCGTGCAACTTGAGAACTCAGCACAGTTAAAGTTTAAAAGAAATCATTTGATGACTAGGTACAGAGGTTTGAAAGTGGTTTTGGTGCTGAGGTACACAGAGCGTGCAGGTCCCTGCTCCACTCCTGCTCTACCTCAGCCAGCTGGCAGTGCGGGGGCTGGGATTCAAAGTATTCTGGCCCAGGAAGGAGTGAAGTTACAGCTGAGATTGCAACAAATGATGGGAGAACAATCTATCGCCACGGTTTCGGTGTCAGTAATTGGTGATTGGTGGATTTGACAATGAAACTGATGTCACAGTGTTTGAATTAGAAGTAGGAAACTTCACAGTTCAAAATGTCTGATTATGGGCCAGAAGACACTGAGAGAAACTGTAGCACTTGTACACTGGAAGTTAGTGCTGGATCAGAGGAGACATCGGGAACAGGTGCATGCAATGGATTGAGCTTTAACTAGAGTGTGTGTGTGTGGGCGAGCATGCACACTTGTATGTGTGAGCGCATGTACATGTGTGTCTGTGTGCCTGCGTGTATGTATGTGTATTTTTTTCAATTTGTTCCTGGGATGTGGGCATCGATGGCAAGGCTAGCATTTATTGCCCATCCCTAATTGCCCTTGAAAGGTGGTGGTAGTGGTGAGCCGCCTTCTTGAACCGCTGTGAAGGTGCTCCCACAGAGCTATTAGGGAGGGAGTTCCAGGATTTAGACCCAGCGACGATGAAGGAACGGAGATATATTTCCAAGTCAGGATGGTGTGTGACTTGGCGGGGAGCTTAGAGGTGATGTTGCTCCCATGCGCCTGCTGCCCTTGTCCTTCTAGGTGGAAGAGGTCGCGGGTTTAGGAGGTGCTGTCGAAGAAAACAACTAATGGGAGGAGAGGGCTGAATAAACATCCCCATCCTCAATGATGGTGGAGCCCAGCACGTGAGTGCAAAAGATAAGTCTGAAGCATTTGCAACCATCTTCAGCCAGAAGTGCCGAGTGGATCATCCATCTCGGCCTCCTCTTGAGCTCCCCACCATCATAGAAGTCAATCTTCAGCCAATTTGATTCACTCCACATGATATCAAGAAATGGCTGAGTGCACTGGATACAGCAAAGGCTATGGGCCCCGACAACATCCCGGCTGTCATGTTGAAGACTTATGCTCCAGAACTATGCAAGCTGTTCCAGTACAGCTACAACACTGGCCTCTACCCGACAATGTGGAAAACTGCCCAGGTATCTCCTGTCCACAAAAAGCAGGAGAAATCCAATCTGGCCAACTACTGGCCCATCAGTCTACTCTCAATCATCAGCAAAGTGATGGAAGAAGATTAAGGAGCCCCAGTAAAACTGAAGTCAATGGGAATTGAGGGGAAACTCTCCACTGGCTGGAATCATACCTAATACAAAGGAAGATGGTTGTAGTTGTTGGAGCTCAATCATCTCAGCCCCAGGACATTGCTGCAGGAGTTCCTCAGGGCAGTGTCCTAGACCCAACCATCTTCAGCTGCTTCATCAATGACCTTCCCTCCAACATACGGTCAGAAATGGGGATGTTCGCTGATGACTGCGCAATGTTCAGTACCGTTCACAACTCCTCAGATAATGAAGCAGTCTGTGCCCGTATGCAGCAAGACCTGGACGATGTTCAGGCTTGGGCTGATAAGTGGCAGGTAACATTAGCGCCACACAAGTGCCAGGCAATGACTATCTCCAACAAGCGAGAGTCTAACCACTGCCCCTTGACATTCAATGGCACTACCATCATTGAATCCCCCACCATCAACATCCTGGGGGGGTCACAATTGACCAGAAACTTAACTGGACCAGCCACATAAATACTGTGGCTACAAGAACGGAGGCTGTGTATTCTGCGGCAAGTGTCTCATCTCATGACTCCCCAAAGACTTTCCACCATCTACAAGGCGCAAGTAAGGAGTGTGATGGAATACTCTCCACTTGCCTGGACAAGTGCAGCTCCAACAACACTCAAGAAGCTCGACACTGTAATGTATGTACCTTTAAGGGGGGAACTACTTTCTACAGCTCATGTATACTGTAATACCGGCAGTGACCACACCTGTATATAACGCTGAGTAGTAATCTGTTGTTTCAGTTGCAGTTTGAACCACGTTGAGTAAACACCTGTTGTACCGTTCTCCGCAGTCCGTTTCTTATTATACACAGACGTAACATTGGTGACGAGCAAGTTCGAACCTACCTGCAACTCTGCATCACCTCCCGGGGATTCGTTCCTGGAGGTCAGTGGATTGGAGGTCAAGGCCAGAGACTCAGGCATCGACCACGGGCAACCGCCAGTCATCCAGCAGAGACTCGGGAATTGCGGGGGAGGCTGTCGAGAGCCAGGCTTGGCTTTCCAGTCGAGGTGGTCCAGCGAAACGGGCTGGCAACAGGTAGTGCGCAGACCCTTCCCGGACGGCGGCGGGCTAGAGCTCGAACGAGCGGCACAGCAAAGGGCCGAGCAGCGTAGACGCGGGAGAGAGAGAGAGGGCAGAGCGCACAGGGTGCAGCCGGTGTTCAGGGGCCGAGCAGCGTCGGAGAGAGGGAGAGAGAGAAGCGCGCGAAACCTACAGGGCGCCGCCATTGCCACGAGAACCGCCGGGAGCGGCATCGGCAGCAGCGGGGGAGGAAGGAAAGCGCGGGAGATGCCATTTTGAGCCATTGGGAGACGCCATTTTAAACCACACCCAAAATGCCGAAGAGTGGCAGCATCACCACATTTGACAATGAAGCCGAAGATTGGACTACATATGTCGAACGAATAGAGGTGTACTGCAAGGCAAATGAGGTGTTAGATGACAAGAAAGCGTCGGTATTGTTAAATTTAATGGGTGCAAAGATTTATGGTTTATTACGAAATCTAGTAACCCCAACGAAGCCAATGGAAAAGAGTTTTGAAGACATAGTAACGATACTAAAGGAACATTTAAACCCCACACCGCTGCTGATAGCAGAAAGATTCAAGTTTCACAAATGGAACCAGCATAAGGATGAAAGCAATGCTGATTTTTAACAGAACTGCGCAAACTATCGAAACACTGCCAATTTGGAGTGGGACTGGCAGATACCTTAAGGGACAAGTTTGTGTGTGGGCTTCAAAGTGAAGGAACCCAGAAACGGCTTTTATCTGAAAAGGACCTTGTTAGATCCGTGTATCTTGATGTTGTGTCCTTCAATAATTAGACAAGAGACTGCAGGGAACAATCAACAGGTGTTTACTGGATGAGGGTTACTCTAAAACTAACAGTACAGATCCCTACTCAGGGTTTATATACAGGTGTGGTCACTGCCGGTACTATAGTATACAGGAGCTGTAAAAAGTAGTTCTCCCCTTAAAGGTACAGACACTACAATTCCTCCCCTTTTAGATTAACAGTACCATAAAATTAATTTAACAATTAAATATCAACTAATTACAATTAACACTTTTAACATGCAACATTAACTGAAAATAGCCTATTTATAAATTCAGTCTTTGGGGAGGCTTCCTGATCCTTTCTGGATAGCGCCTTTCCTGAGTGTCTTGCTCTTGGTGCGGAGGCGATTCTGGCCCCCTGTCGTCGGTTGGTTCATCAGCTTCCGATGCTACTGTTTCTGGGGTAGATGCTACCTGTATGTCGGGTTCATCACCAGGTACGCAAAACATGGAGTTGACTCGTTCCAGTGACTCTAGGATCTGGTCAACATGGCGTCTCACAATGTTCTCCCCAACATCTACTGTGTACATTAGTGGCCCCTGCCTTGTGCATATCGTTCCTGGTTGCCATTTCTCTGTTCGGTAGTCGCGGGCCAAGACTGGTTGCCCTACATTGAAGCTCCTTGTCGGCTTCTCAATGATGTGCTGGAATTGTTTATTCTCAACACCTCTTCGTACATTTGGTCTGAGCAAATCCAGATGAGATCTCAACCTTCGGTTAAAGAACTTCATGGCCGGGGTCTGGTTGGTGACTGCATGTGTCGCATTTCTGTAGGCTAACAGGAAATTGTTCACCTTATGCTGCAGTGGAATGTCGTCATTGCACATGGCCCTTACTGCTTTTTTAAAGGTTTGTACAAACCTCTCAGCCAATCCATTTGTGGCTGGATGATACGGGGCGGATGTGTAATGCCTTACCCCATTCCTTTTCATAAATCTTCGAAACTCTTCGGACACAAACTGTGGTCCGTTATCAGAGCAAATCTGCTCTGGCAAGCCGTTCCTGGCAAAAATGGTCCGCATGACTGCAATAGTTTTCTCCGTGTTGGTGGAGGACATTTTGATCACCTCAGGCCATTTCGAGTGTGCACCCACGGCTATTAAAAACATTGAGTCCATGAATGGACCAGCAAAATCAATATGCACCCGTTGCCATGGAGATGAGGGCCACTCCCATGGGTGTAGAGGGGCATGTGGTGGTGCATTTTGGACCTTCTGGCATTCTGAGCAGCTCTTTGTCAGGTCCTCGATTTGTTGATCGATCCCCGACTACCACAGATAAGCCCTAGCAAGGCTTTTCATTTTCACCCCTCCCAGATGGCCTTCGTGAAGCTCATTGAGCACTCTCCCCCTTAACTTGGGTGGAATTAACACTCGGGATCCACACATCAAGGTCCCCTGGCATACTGACAGCTGTTCTCTTCTGGATGAGAATGCTGGCAACAGTGAGTCGCCATGTGTTGGCCATCCCTTCACCGTCAAGTCATATACCCGAGACAGTGTCGGGTCATTTCGGGTCTCCTTCTCTATATCAGCGTTAGTTACTGGCAAGCGTTCAATTATAGTCGAATGAAATATTTCGACAGGGTCCACTGCTGGTGCTTCCTCTGCAGTAGGCAGTGGCAGGCATGATAGCCCATCAGCGTGGCCATGCTGTTTCGTGCCCTTATACTTGATTTCATATTGGTTCGCCCCTAGAAAAAGGGACCATCTTTGTAGCCGTTGCGCAGTCATCACCGGAATGCCCTTCTTTGGATTAAAGATGGAGACAAGTGGTTGGTGGTCAGTCAGCAAGGTGAACTTCTGCCCGTGCAGATAGTGATTGAACTTTTTCACTCCCCACACTAGGCTGAGGGCCTCCCTGTCAATCTGGGCGTAGTTACGCTCGGCTGAGGTTAGTGACCGAGACGCAAAGGCTACTGGCCTCTCTGAGCCGTCTGGGAATTTGTGCGACAGCACCGCTCCAATGCCATAGGGTGATGCGTCACACGCCAACCGAATTGATAGTGCTGGGTTGAAATGAGCCAACACCTCTTTTGATGTGATCAATGCTTTGCTCTTCTGGAAAGCTTGTTTACATTCGTCACTCCACTTCCATGGTACCCCCGTTTGCAGTAGGGTGTCCAGTGGGTGTAGGACTGTAGACAAATTCGGCAAGAACTTAAGTTAGTAGTTCACCAGCCCGAGGAACGACCTCAGTTGTGACACATCTTCCGGTGCTGGAGCCTTGACTACTGCCTCAATCTTTTCAGGGGACTTATGTAACCCCTCTTCATCAATAACGTGGCCACAATACGAGATCTGCTTCTGGAAAAACTCGCATTTGTGGCGATTAGCTCGGAGCCCATATTCCTTCAATCTAATGAGCACCTGCTCCAGGTTGGCCAGGTGATCACTGTCATTTTCGCCCGTGACCAGGATGTCGTCCAAATAACACTGGGTCCCTGGAATCCCTTGCAGGACTTGATCCATTGCCCTTTGCCAAATAGCCGGAGCTGATGCTACCCCGAACACCAGCCGCTTGTATTGGTAGAGACCTTTATGAGTGTTGATCGTGAGGTACTGTTTCGAGGCTTCTTCTACCTCCATTTGCAGGTACGCCTGGGCCAGATCAATCTTAGTGAAGCGTTTCCCTCCAGATAGCGAGGCGAACATATCTTCAATCCGCGGAAGCGGATATTGTACCGTGTGAAGGACTGGGTTCACTGTCACCTTAAAGTTACCACAGATGCGAACCTTCTTTGGTTCCCCAGGCGTATTACTCAATGACCTTTTCATTACAGGAACGATGGGTGTAGCCCACTCACTCCAGTCCACTTTGGACAGTACTCCTGAACATTCCAAACCTTCCAGCTCTGCTTCGACGGCTGGGCGGATCGCATAAGGCACCGGTCTCGCCTTCAAAACTTTGGGCTTGCATTTTCCTCTATTTTGATCGTCGCTGTTATGCCTTTTAGTGTTCCGAGTCCCTCCTGGAACACTTCTTGTGCGTCAGTTAGCATTTTTGACAGTCGTCCAGGTGTGACGTCGTCATCCTTTCTGCATCTACAGTCAGTGCTTGTATGGAATGTCAATCCAGCTGTATCTTCCAGATCCATTCACGCCCTAGTAGTGGTGGTCCTCCATCTGGCAATACATATCGGTCCATTTTTGGTGTTTCCTTGCCGTTAAATATAACGTTCACCCTTCTTTTTCCTTTGGGGTAGACTTTTTGCCCCGTGTACGTCTTCAAGACAATCTCTGTATCTCTCAAAGGTATATGTGAGAATAGCCGCTTGTAGTCCATTCGGTTTATGACTGTTAGGGCTGATCCTGTGTCCAATTCCATTTTCACTTGGACTCTGGCTATCTTGAGCGTGACCCAGATAGTTTGGTGATCCTCCATTTTGATCACACTATGTAGTTTCAGACAACCCAGCTCCTTGCTTCCGGAGTCTGTATCACTTTTCTGTTCGTCTGAACTACTCTCCGTCACCTTATGTACCTTCTTGTACTTCTCCTGTGGAGATTTCTTGCTGCTAGTTTTCTTTCCCGACCTGCAGATTCTTGCTATGTGTCCTACTTTCCCACACTGTCTGCACACTTTGTCCTTGAACCAGCAATCCTTATGGCCGTGTGTTGTTCTGCCGCAGTGAAAGCACTTCACTGTTCCGTATGACATTTCATTTGTGCCATATTCTTGCGGTCTCCGTTGTATCTCTGCCGCGCCCCGTGCTGCTGCTTTGTGTGATACTGCCATGCTGAAAGCCTTGTCCAGCGTAAGATCCTTTTCTGATAGAAGCCATTTCTGGCTTCCTTCACATGAAGCCCACACACAAACTTGTCCCTTAAAGTACCTGCTAGTCCCGTTCCAAACTGGCAGTGTTTCGATAGCTTGCGCAGTTCCATTAAAAACTTAGCATTACTTTCATCTTTATGCTGGTTCCTTTTGTGAAACTTAAATCTTTCTGCTATCAGCAGCGGTGTGGGGTTTAAGTGGCCCTGTAGGATTGACACTAAGTTTTCAAAATCCTTTTCCACTGGCTTCTCTGGGGTTACTCGGTTTCGCAGTAAGCCATATATTTTTGCACCAATTGAATTCAACAATACCAGCGCTTTCCTGTCATCTGGCACTTCATTCGCCTTGCAGTGCACTTCTATGCGTTCGACATATGTCGTCCAATCTTCGACTTCATTGTCGAACGCTGGGACACTGCCACTCTTCGGCATCCCTGGGTGTGGTTAGACTGGCTCAAAATGGCGGCTCCCGCGCTTTCATTTCTTCCCCGCTGACGCTGCTCGGCCATTGAACACCGGCTGCGCTCTGCACGTTTTCCTGTGCACCTCTCTCTCTCGTTGACGCTGCTCGGCCCTTGAACACCGGCTGCGCTCTGCTCTCTCTCGTTGACGCCACTCGGTCCTGAGCACCGGCTGCGCCCTGTGCGCTCTAACCTCTCTCTTCTCCCGTCGACGCCGCTCGGTCCTGAGTACTGGCTGCGCCCTGTGCGCTCTACCCTCTCTCTTCTCCCGTCGACGCTGCTCGGCCTTTTTCTGTGCCGTCGGTCGGCTCTAGCTGCCACTGTCCGGGAAGGGTCTGCGCCGTACCTGTTGCCAGCCCATTTCGCTGGACCACCGTGACTGGAGAACCAAGCCCAACTCTCGACAGCCTCCCCTGCGATGCTCAAATCTCCGCTGGATGACTGGGGGGTTTCCCGTGGTCGACGCCCGTGCTTCTGGACTCGGCCTTCTTCTTTCACTGTTCTCCAGGAGCAAATCGCTGGGAGGTGATGCAGAGTTGCAGGTAGTTTTGAATCTTCTCATCACCAATGTTAGATCCGTGTATCTTGATGTTGTGTCCTTCAATAATTAGACAAGAGAATGCAGGGAACAATCAACAGGTGTTTACTGGATGAGGTTTACTCTAGAACTAAGTGTACAGATCCCTACTGAGGGTTTATATACAGGTGTGGTCACTGCCGGTACTACAATATTCAGGAGCTGTAAAAAGTTGTTCTCCCCTTAAAGGTACATACATTACAATAACATTGGCGACAAGGCTGATTCGAACCTACCTGCAACTCTGCATCACCTCCCAGGGATTCGCTCCTGGAGAACAGTGGAAGAAGTTTGAGTCCAGAAGCACGGGCGTCGACCACGGGCAGCCGCCCAGTCATCCAGCGGAGATTTCAGCATTGCAGGGGAGGCTGTCGAGAGCCAGGCTTGGCTTTCCAGTCACGGAGGTCCAGCGAAACGGGCTGGCAGCAGGTACTTCGCAGACCCTTCCCGGACAGCGGCGGGCTAGAGCCCGACCGAGCGGCACAGAAAAAGTGGCCAAGCAGCATCGATGGGGGAGAGAGAGAGGGCAGAGCGCACAGGGCGCAGCCGGTGTTCAGGACCGAGCGGCGTCAACGGGGGAGAGAGATGAGAGAGAGCAGAGCACAGCCGGTGTTCAAGGGCCGAGCAGCGTCAACGGGGGAGAGAGGTGCGCAGGTAAACGCGAGGCGCTGCCATTGCCATGAGGACCACAGAGAGCGGCGTTGGCAGCAGCGCAGGAGTAGCGCACAAAACCCGCAGGGTGCCGCCATTTGCCACGAGGACCGCCGAGAGCGGCATTGGCAGCAGCGCGGGAGACGCCATTTTAAGCCGCAGCGGGGAAGAAAGGAAAGCGTGGGAGATGCCATTTTAAGCCAGTCTAACCACACCCAAAAATGCCGAAGAGTGGCAGTATCACAGCGTTCGACAATGAAGTCGAAGATTGGACGACATATGTCGAACGCATAGAAGTATACTGCAAGGCGAATGAAGTGCCAGATGACAAGAAAGCGCTGGTATTGTTGAATTCAATGGGTGCAAAAATGTATGGCTTACTATGAAACCTAGTAACCCCAGAGAAGCCAGTAGAAAAGGATTTTGAAAACATAGTGTCAATCCTACAGGACCATTTAAACCCTACACCGCTGCTGATAGCAGAAAGATTTAAGTTTCACAAAAGGAACCAGCATAAAGATGAAAGTAATGCTGAGTATTTAACGGAACTGCGCAAGCTATCGAAACACTGCCAGTTTGGAACGGGACTAGCAGATACTTTAAGGGACAAGTTCGTGTGTGGGCTTCAAAGTGAAGGAACCCAGAAACGGCTTCTATCAGAAAAGGATCTTACGCTGGACAAGGCTTTCAGCATTGCAGTATCACACAAAGCAGCAGCACGGGGCGCTGCAGAGATACAACGGAGACTGCGAAGAATATGGCACAAATGAAATGTCATATGGAACAGTGAAGTGCTATCGCTGCGGCAGAACAGCACACGAACATAATGATTGCTGGTTCAAGGACAAAGTGTGCAGACAGTGTGGAAAAGTAGGACACATAGCAAGAGTCTGCAGGTCGGGAAAGAAAACCAGCAATAAGAAACCGACCAAAGGGAAGTACAAGAAGGTACATAAGATAACTAGTGGGCGTACTCTATAGGCCTCCGAACAGTTGCAATTATGTTGGATGGAGTATCAATCAGGAAATAGTCGAGGCTTGTAAGAAGGGAACATCTATAATTATGGGGGATTTTAACTATCATATTAATTGGACAAATCAAATTGGGCAGGGCTGCCTTGAGGATGAGTTCATTGAGTGTACAGGTAGACTACCCTTTATCCGGACTTCCGAAAACCGAAACCCTCTAAAAACCGAAGGTTTTTTCGTTCAGCGTAAGTCGTGCGTACGACTTACGCTGAACGAAAAAACCTTCGGTTTTTAGAGGGTTCCGGTTGCGGAAGTTAGGATAAAGGGTAAGTCGTGCGCACGACCCCCCGCGGACCCCCCCGCCAGCCCCGACAACCGCCGACCCCGCCAGCCCCGACAACCGCCGACCCCGACAACCGCCGACCCCGCCAGCCGCCGACCCCCCCGCCGGCCCCGACAACCGCCGACCCCCCCGCGGACCCCGCCAGCCCCGACAACCGCCGACCCCCCCGCGGACCCCGCCAGCCCCGACAACCGCCAACACCCCCCCGCGTACCCCGCCGGCCCCGACCGACTTACGCTGAGCGTCAGCGTAAATCGTGCGCACGACCCCCCCGCGGACCCCCGCCGACCCACCTTCCGAAATCCGAAATTCTCCTTTATCCGAAACTCGGCTGGTCCCGAGGTTTTCGGATAAAGGATAGTCTACCTGTATTAGGGATGGGTTTCTTGAGCAGTATGTAACTGAACCGACCAGGGGGCAAGCAACCTTAGATCTGGTCCTGTGTAATGAGACAGGATTAATTAAAAATGTCCTAGTAAAGGATCCCCTTGGAATAAGTGACCATAACATGGTTGAGTTCCATATTCAATTAGAGGGTGAGAAGGTTGGATCTCAAACAAGCGTGCTAAGCTTGAATAAAGGAGACTATGAAGGTATGAGAGCGGAATTGAGTAGAGTGGATTGGGAAAATAGATTAAAGGGTAAGACGATACATGATCAGTGGTGTACATTTAAGGAGTTATTTTACAACTTCCAAAAAATATATATTCCACTGAGAAGAAAAGGGTGTAATAGAAAGACAGCCATCCGTGGCTAAGTAAAGAAATTAAGGCTAGTATTCGACTAAAAACAAGGGCATATAAGGTAGCCAAATCTAGTGGGAGGATAGAGGATTGGGAAAACTTTAAAAGACAGCAAAAAATAACAAAAAGATTGATTAAGAAAGGGAAGATAGATTATGAAAGTAAATTAGCAAAAAATATAAAAACAGATAGTAAGAGTTTTTATAGTTATATAAAAAGAAAAAGGGTGGCTAAAGTAAATGTTGGTCCCTTAGAGGATGAGACCGGGAAATTAATGGTGGGAAATATGGAGATGGCAAAAACACTGAATGAATATTTTGTATCAGTCTTTACAGTAGAAGACACTAAGAATATCCCAACACTGGACAAACAGGGGGCTATAGCGGGGGAGGAGCAAAACATGATCAAAATCACTAAGGAAGTGGTACTCGGCAAAATAATTGGACTCAAGGCGGATAAATCACCTGGACCTGATGGCTTACATCCTAGGGTCTTGAGGGAAGTGGCGGTAGGGATTGTGGATGCATTGGTAATAATTTTCCAAAACTCCTTGGACTCAGCAAAGGTCCCGGCAGACTGGAAAACTGCTAATGAAACACCCTTATTTAAAAAGGGCAGTAGACAGAAGGCTGGAAACTATAGACCGGTTAGCCTAACATCTGTGGTAGGTAAAATATTGGAGTCCATTATTAAGGAGACAGTAACAGGACATTTGGATAATCATAATTTAATAGGACAAAGTCAGCATGGTTTTACGAAGGGGAAGTCATGTTTGACAAATTTGCTGGAGTTCTTTGAGGAAGTAACATATAGGGTGGATAAAGGGGAACCAGTGGACGTAGTGTATTTAGACTTCCAAAAGGCATTTGACAAGGTGCCACACAACAGATTATTGCTTAAGATAAAAAATCGCGGTATTGGGGGCAATATTCTGGCATGGATAGAGGATTGGCTATCTAACAGAAGGCAGAGAGTTGGGATAAATGGTTCATTCTCAGAATGGCAATCAGTAACTAGTGGTGTTCCGCAGGGGTCGGTGCTGGGTCCCCAACTCTTTACAATCTATATTAACGATTTGGAGGAGGGGACCGAGTGTAACATATCAAAGTTTGCAGATGATACTAAGATGGGAGGGAAAGTAGTGAGTGAGGAGGATATAAAAAGTCTGCAAGGGGACATAGACAGGCTAAGTAAGTGGGCAGAGATTTGGCAGATGGAATACAATACTGGAAAGTGTGAGGTTATGCACTTTGGCAGGAAAAATCGTAGAGCAAGCTATTATCTTAATGGCAAGAAACTGGAAAGTACTGAAGTACAAAGGGATCTGGGGGTCCTGGTGCACGAAACTCAAAAGGTTAGTATGCAGGTGCAGCAAGTGATTAAGAAGGCCAATGGAATGTTGGCTTTCATTGCTAGGGGGATAGAATATAAAAATAGGGAGGTATTGCTTCAGTTGTACAAGGTATTGGTGAGACCGCACCTGGAATACTGCATACAGTTTTGGTGTCCATACTTAAGAAAAGACATACTTGCTCTCGAGTCAGTACAAAGAAGGTTCACTCGGTTAATCCCGGGGATGAGGGGATGGACATATGAGGAGAGGTTGAGTGGATTGGGACTCTACTCATTGGAGTTCAGAAGAATGAGAGGCGATCTTATTGAAACATATAAGATTGTGAAGGGGTTGGATCGGGTGGATGCAGGGAGGATGTTCCCGATGATGGGTGAAACTAGAACTAGGGGGCATAGTCTTAGAATAAGGGGCTGCTCTTTCAAAACTGAGATGAGGAGGAACTACTTCACTCAGAGGGTGGTAGGTCCATGGAATATGCTGCCCCAAAAAGCTGTAGAAGCTACATCATTACATGAATTTAAAACAGAAATAGACAGTTTCCTAGAAGTAAAGGGAATTAAGGGTTACGGGGAGCGGGCAGGAATTTGGACATGAGTCTAGGTTCGGATCGGACATGGCCCTGTGGTTAGCAGAGCGGACCCAGGGGCCGTGTATCCTGATCCTGCTCCTATTTCGTGTGTCTAATTCTGTTAGATTCAGGAGATGGTTCTGTGATAGTAGATTGGCGGTTAGGATCAGATCAGCCATGATCTTATTAAATGGCGGAGCAGGCTCGAGGGGCCGATTGGCCTACTCCTGCTCCTATTTCTTATGTTCTTATGTTCTTATGTAAGGTAGGGACCGGGTACTGAATTTGGATGATCAGCCATGATCTCATTGAATGGCAGAGCAGGCTCGAAGGGCCGAATGGCCTACTCCTGCTCCTATCTTCTATGTTTCTATGTTTCTATAGTTCAGACGAACAAAAGAGTGATAACGACACCGAAAGCAGGGAACTGAGTTGTCTGAAACTACATAATGTGATCACAACGGAGGATCACCGAACCATTTGTGTCACTCTCAAGATAGCAGGACTCCAGGTAAAGATGGAATTGGACACAGGATCAGCTCTAACAGTCATAAACCGATGGGACTACGAGCGGCTATTCTCACACATATCCTTCAGAGACACAAAAATTATTTTGAAGACGTACACGGGGCAAAAGGTCTACCCCAAAGGAAATATAAGGGTTACCGTTATATATAACGGTAAGCAAACACCAAAACTAGACCTGCATGTATTGCAAGATGGAGGACCACCATTACTGGGACATGAATGGATCCAGAAAATACAACTGGATTGGCATTCCATACAGGCACTGACTGTGGCTGACAAAAAGGATGACAACGTCACACCTGGGCGACTGTCAAAGATCCTAACTGATGCGAAAGAAGTGTTCCAGCAAGGACTCGGAACACTAAAAGGCATGACAGCGACGATTAAAATTGAAGAAAACGCAAGCCCAAAATTTTTTAAGGCCAGACCAGTACCTTATATGATCAGCCCAGCCGTCGAAGTAGAGCTGGAGAGTCTGGAACGTTCAGGTGTACTGTCCAAGGTAGACTGGAGCGAGTGGGCTACACCCATCGTCCCTGTGATGAAAAAGTCATTGAGCAGCACGCCTGGGGAACCAAGGAAGGTTCGCATCTGTGGGGACTTTAAGGTAATAGTGAACCCGGTCCTTCACACCGTACAATATCCACTTCCGCGGATTGAAGATATTTTCACCTCGCTATCTGGAGGGAAACGTTTCACTAAGATTGATCTGACCCAGGCGCATCTGCAAATGGAGGTAGAAGAAGCATCAAAAAAATACCTCACAATCAACACCCATAAAGGTCTCTACCAATACAACCGGCTGGTATTCGGGGTAGCATCAGCTCCGGCTATTTGGCAGAGGGCAATGGATCAAGTCCTGCAAGGGATTCCAGGGACCCAGTGTTATTTGGACGACATCCTGGTCACGGGCGAAAATGACAGTGATCACCTTGTCAACCTGGAGAAGGTGCTCACTAGATTGCAGGAATATGGGCTCCGAGCTAACCGCCCCAAATGCGAGTTTTTTAGAAAGCAGGTCTCGTATTGTGGCCACGTTATTGATAAAGAGGGGATGCATAAGTCCCAAGAGAAGATTGAGGCAGTAGTCTAGGCTCCAGCACCGGAAAATGTGTCACAACTGAGGTCGTTCCTCGGGCTGGTAAACTACTACCATAAGTTCTTGCCAAATTTGTCTACAATACTACACCCACTGCAAACTGGGGTGCCATGGAAGTGGAGTAATGAATGTAGATGAGCTTTCCAGAAGAGCAAAACACTAATCACATCGAAAGAGGTATTGGCACATTACAACCCGGCATTACCAATTCATTTGGCATGTGATGCGTCACCCTATGGCATTGGAGCAGTGTTGTCGCACAAATTCTCGGACGGCTCAGAGAGGCCAATAGCCTTTGCGTCACGATCACTAACCTCAGCCGAGCGTAACTACGCCCAGATTGACAGGGAGGCACTCAGCCTAGTGTGGGGAGTGAAAAAGTTCAATCACTATCTGCACGGGCAGAAATTCACCTTGCTGACTGATCACCAGCCTCTTGTCTCCATTTTTAATCTGAAGAAGGGCGTTCCGGTGATGACTGCGCAACGACTACAAAGATGGTCACTTTTTCTAGGGGCGCACCACTATGAGATTGAATATAAGGGCACGAAACAGCATGGAAATGCTGATGGGCCATCACGCCTGCCACTGCCTACTGCGGAGGAAGCACCAGCAGTGGATCCTATCGAATTATTCCATTCGACTATAGTTGAATACCTACCGGTAACTAACACTTGTATCAAAAAGGAAACCCGAAATGACCCGACACTGTCTCGGGTATATGATTTGACGGTGAAGGGATGGCCAGCACATGGCGACTCACTGTTGCCAGCATTCTCGACAAGGAGAGAACAGCTGTCAGTGTGCCGGGGGACCTTGATGCGTGGATCCCGAGTGGTAATTCCTCCCAAGTTACGGGATAGAGTGCTCAATGAGCTTCATGAGGGTCATCTGGGAGGGGTAAAAATGAAAAGCCTAGCCAGGGCTTATGTGTGGTGGTCGGGAATCGATAAACAAATCGAGGACCTGACCAAGAGCTGCTCAGGATGCCATAAAGTCCAAAATGCACCACCACAGGCCCCTCTACACCCATGGGAGTGGCCCTCACCTCCATGGCAATGGGTGCATATTGATTTTTCTGGTCCATTCATGGACTCAATGTTTTTAATAGCCGTGGATGCGCACTCGAAATGACCTGAGGTCATCAAAATGTCCTCCACCACCACGGAGAAAACTATTGCAGTCCTACGGACCATTTTTGCCAGGAATGGCTTGCCAGAGCAGATTTGCTCCGATAACGGACCACAGTTTGTGTCCGAAGAGTTCCGGAGGTTCTTGAAAAAGAATGGGGTAAGGCATTACACATCCGCCCCGTATCATCCAGCCACAAATGGATTGGCTGAGAGGCTCGTACAAACCTTTAAGAAGGCAATAAAGGCTATGTACAATGACAACATTCCGCTGCAGCACAAGGTGGACAATTTCCTGTTCGCCTACCGGAATGCGACACATGCAGTCACCAACCAGGCCCCAGCCATGATGTTCTTTAACCGAAGGTTAAGATCTCGCCTGGATTTGCTCAGACCAAACGTAAGAAGAGATGTTGAGAGTAAGCAATTCCAGCACATCCATGAGAAGCCAACAAGGAGCTTCAATGTAGGGCAACCAGTCTTGGCCCGCGACTACCGAACAGAAAAATGGCAGCCAGGAACGATATGCACACGGCAGGGCTCACTAAGGTACACAGTGGACGTTGGGGAGAGCATCGTGAGACGCCATGCTGACCAGATCCTAGAGTCACAGGAACAAGTCAACCCCATGCCTCGCCCATACGTACCTGGTGATGAACCCGACGTACAGGTAGAATCTACCCCAGAAACAGTAGCATCGGAAGCTGATGAACCAACCGACGACAGGGGGCCAGAATCGCCTCCGCACCAAGAGCAAGACACTCGGGAAAGGCGCTATCCAGAAAGGATCAGGAAGCCTCCCCAAAGACGGAATTTATAAATAGACTATTTTCAGCTAATGTTGCATGTTAAAAGTGTTAATTTTAATTAGTTTGATATTTAATTGTTAAATGAGTGTTATGGTACTGTTAATCTAAAAGGAGAGGAATTGTAATGTATGTACCTTTAAGGGGGAACTACTTTCTACAGCTCATGTATACTGTAGTACCAGCAGTGACCACACCTGTATATAACGCTGAGTAGTAATCTGTTGTTTCAGTTGCAGTTTGAACCACGTTGAGTAAACACCTGTTGTACCGTTCTCCGCAGTCCGTTTCTTATTATACACGGACGTAACAGACACTATCCAAGACAAAGCAGCCCGTTTGATTGGCGCCCCATCCACCACCTTAAACATTCACTCCTTCGACCACCGGCGTACCATGGCTGCAGTGTGGACCAACTATAAGATGCACTGCAGCAACTCGCCAAAGCTTCTTCGGCAGCACCTTCCAAACCTGCGATCTCTACCACCTAGAACGACAGGGCTAGTAGGCGCTTGGGAACACCACCACCTCCAAGCCCCCCTCCAAGTCACACACCACCTTGACTTGGAAATATATCAACGTTCCTTCATCGTCGCTGGGTCAAAATCCTGGAACTCCCTCCCTAACAGCACTCTGGGAGCACCTTCACCACACGGACTGCAGCGGTTCAAGAAGGCGTCTCACCACTACCTTCTTGAGGGTAATTAGCGATGGGCAATAAATGCTGGCCTTGGCAGTGACACCCACATCCCATGAGTGAATAAAAAAAAATCTTTGATGTATTTCTATGATATGTCGCTTTGTGTTCTTGAAACCATGAATTCTCTTCAGTTGCCACTGAGCCAGTCCCTAGGGTTCTACAGGGCAGTTGCATGGGCTGAAGAAGGAAAGAGTGTAACCTCTCTGATAGAGTCTTCTCCATTCTTCGAACCTGAAGCTTCCCTTCCATCTCCTTGCGATTAGGGATGGTGTGGAGATGCCGGTGTTGGACTGGGGTGGACAAATGTAAGAAGTCACACGACACCAGGTTATAGTCCAACAGTTTTATTTGAAATCACAAGCTTTCGGAGCGCTGCTCCTTCATCAGGTGAAGTGGAGAGATGCATATAGACACAGCTTATATAGTCAGAGAATAATGCCAGATGATTACAGCTAATCTTTCTAACTGCCATTTATCACACCTCGGCAGAAATATAATCACAGCAATCAAAGGTGTGAATGGTGTCCAAACAGGTCAGTCAGGATAACATTACATCAAAGAACAATGAGGTGGGGTCACAAGGGGTCAAATGTTGCAGATGCTGGGGTCTGTATGAAAAACAAAAAACAGACAAAAAAACATTTTTTTTGCTGGAAATCACAGCAGGTCCGGCCACATCTGTGTAGAGAGAACAAGCCAACGACGACTCAAGTCTGAATGACCCTACGTCAGGTGGGGCTACATGTAGCATGACATGAACCCAAGATCCTGGTTGAGGCCATCCTCATGAGTGCGGAACTTGGCTATCAGTTTCTGCTCTATGATTTTGCGTTGTCGTGTGTCTCGAAGGCTGCCTTGGAGAATGCTTACCCGAAGATCGGAGGCTGAATGCCCTTGACTGCTGAAGTGTTCCCCGACTGGGAGGGAACACTCCTGCCTGGCGATTGTTGCGCGGTGTCCGTTCATCCGTTGTCGCAGTGTCTGCATGGTCTCGCCGATGTACCATGCTCCGGGGCATCCTTTCCTGCAACATATGAGGTAGACAACATTGGCCGAGTCACATGAGTATGTACCATGTGCCTGGTGGGTGGTGTCGTCACGTGTGATGATGGTATCTGTGTTGATGATCTGGCATGTCTTGCAGAGGTTGCCGTGGCAAGGGTTGTGTGATGTTGTGGTCACTGTTCTCCTGAAATCTGGGTAATTTGCTGCGAATGATGGTCTGTTTGAGGTTAGGCGGCTGTTTGAAGGCGAGTAGTGGAGGCGTGGGGATGGCCTTAGCGAGGTGTTCATCATCATCGATGACATGTTGAAGGCTGCGAAGAACATGGCGTAGTTTCTCCGCTCCGGGGAAGTACTGGACGACGAATGGTACTCTGTTGGTTGTGTCCCGTGTTTGTCTTCTGAGGAGGTCTATGCAATTTTTTGCTGTGGCCCATCGGAACTGTCGATCGACGAGTCGAGCATCATATCCCATTCTTACGAGGGCATCTTTCAGTGTCTGTAGGTGTCCATCACGTTCCTCCTCGTCTGAGCAGATCCTGTGTATTCGCAGGGCTTGTCCATAGGGGATGGCTTCATTAACGTGGTTAGGGTGGAAGCTGGAGAAGTGGAGGTTGTCCGTGGGCTTGCGGTAGAGTGAAGTGCTGAGGTATCCGTCTTTGATGGAGATTCGTGTGTCCAAGAATGAAACCGATTCTGAGGAGTAGTCCGTGGTGAGTTTGATGGTGGGATGGAACTTGTTGATGTTATCGTGTAGTCTTTTCAGTGATTCTTCGTCGTGGGCCCCGGAGCATGGTACATCGGCGAGACCATGCAGACACTGCGACAACGGATGAATGGACACCGCGCAACAATCGCCAGGCAGGACTGTTCCCTCCCAGTCGGGGAACACTTCAGCAGTCAAGGACATTCAGCCTCCGATCTTCAGGTAAGCATTCTCCAAGGCGGCCTTCGAGACACACAACAACGCAAAATCGTAGAGCAGAAACTGATAGCCAAGTTTCGCACTCATGAGGATGGCCTCAACCAGGATCTTGCTTCATGTCATGCTACATGTAACCCCACCTGACGTAGGGTCATCCAGACTCGAGTCGTCGTTGGCTTGTTCTCTCTACACAGATGCGGCCGGACCTGCTGTGATTTCCAGCAAAAAAAATGTTTTTTTGTCTGTTTTTTGTTTTTCATACAGACCCCAGCATCTGCAACATTTGACCCCTTGTGACCACACCTCATTGTTCTTTGATGTAATGTTTTCCTGACTGACCTGTTTGGACACCATTCACACCTTTGATTGCTGTGATTATCTCTCTGCCGAGGTGTGATAAATGGCAGTTCGAAAGATTACCTGTAATCATCTGGCATTATTCTCTGACTATATAAGCTGTGTCTTTATGCATCTCTCCACTTCACCTGATGAAGGAGCAGTGCTCTGAAAGCTTGTGATTTCAAATAAAACTGTTGGACTATAACCTGGTGTCGTGTGACTTCTTACATTTGTGATAAGGGAGCAATTCCATTACTGTATTCATTTCTTAGGGCTGAAAAGTGAATTGACCAATGGATGCACAAGTCATGTTGGTGCAGCAAGGGGTGGGATCATGTGAATGACACACAGTTCATCAAGGGGCGGAGCCATGCGAATGCCTCCTTAAACTGGCGATATCATAGATGTCAAAACATCTTAAAGAGACATTGTCCCTTTTAATTTTATTCTCTTCTACATTCAAACTGAAATCCAGACTCTCTTCTGGAGGGGAGTTGGGTGTTTTGGATTTGAAGATTAAAGCAGACCTTACCAGGTGAGCAATAGGTAAATGGAGAGTATTTCTCAAAACATTCCTTTATTTCTAAGTACAAGATGGGACACAAAATATCAAAGCAGAATATTCATAGCAGTAACCAGATACCAGAGAACCAGAGATGGTCAGCAGGTCCCCCGCTTCATTCCAGGTGTGTAGAACATATCCTGCAGTGAGTGAGGTATTTGATATCAAAAAGATCACACCTGGCTATTGCTTGCGACTGACCTCTGGATTAGATTACGGATCCCATGTATATTGCCAATGGAGGAAGTAACAGCGATATTGGATAGGATAAAAAAATAGATAAAGAGGAGGTATTTAAAAGGTTGGCAGTCCTCAAAGTAGAAAGGTCACCCAGTCTGGATGGGATGCATCCTAGGTTACTGAGGGAAGGAAGGATAAAATTGCAGAGGCTCTGGCCACAATCTTTCAATCCTCCTCAGATGTGGGGGTGATGCCAGAGGACTGGAGGATTACAAATGTTACAGCCCTGTTTAAAAAGGGAAGAGGGATAATCCTGGCAACTACACAATGGGAAGGATATTGAGGCCAGTCAGCTTAATGTCAGTGGTGGAGAAACTTTTAGAGCCATTTTGGCTGGATTTTGCCAGGCCCGAGGAGGCGGGTTTGAAGGCTGGTCAGGTGGGAAAGTTGCCAAAAATTGCGTTGGGCTCCGGTACTGCCTTCAACCCGCCTCTGCGCAACTTTCCCAAATGCGGGCTTGCAGACGCCATTTCGGTCCTACCTCCAAGCGGCAGGATAGGCCCTTAAGGCACTTAACAACCACACAAGTACCTCTATAATCCCATTTTGAGAAGCCTTTCAGAGTTTACCACATTTCCCGCATGCTGCACGTCTCCCCTGGAACACGCCAGTTAATCTTGTCAGGTTCACAAGTGGTTGGCTTACTAATAACTGCAGTTCCACCATAAAAATGGAGTTTTCCACAAGGATCATTTGCAGGTGGCAGAACTTTCTTTTCTCAGGTCTTGAAGAACTTTTCGCAGGTGTACTGATTTTGGAAGTGTTGAAGCTGAGATCCATCTCCAGTCTGACCTCCTGGGAAACCCCTCTCCCCACCTTGACTGAGCCCTTCCTCAACTGAGGTATATACCAGCAGCATGGGAACCATTTATTTCCTTTCCTCCTGGACCTCAGATTCGGACAAAGACCAGCCGTGGCAGCAGCAGAACCCAGAACAACAGCAGCACCAACAGTAGGAGCAACAACAGGAGCGCCAAGCAGCTGCTCACCCACCTGAAGCTGCACAGGCCAGAGGCCATCAGTGCATGGAAGCACATCATCGCAGGAGATACCCCCAACACACAGGGTTTACAGACAGAGGATGAGCTACCTCAACATGACAGAGCAGCAGTGCCAAATGAGGCTCAGACTTTCGCGAGAGGTAGTGGGTGACATCTGCGCAATGCTGCAGCAAGACCTGGAGCCCAGAGGTGCGGGTGGACACCCCTTACCAGTGGCCATCAAAGTCACCACCGCACTCAACTTTTTTGCTTCAGGCTCATTCCAGGGATCAACAGCAGACATCAGTGGCATCTCCCAAGCGGCCGCACACACTTGCATCACACAGGTAACCGATGCCCTCTTTGCCATCGCGCACAATTACATCAACTTCTCCAAGGATCAAGCAAGTGTAAGTGCGCGTGCGGTTGGATTTGTTAAGCTGACAGGCTTTTCAAGGGTGCAGGGCATCATTGACTGCACACATGTGGCCCTTAAGGCACCCCATCACAATCCAGGTATTTTTGTCAACCGCAAGGGCTTCCACTCCCTCAACGTGCAGCGGGTGTGTGACCACAAGAAGGAACTTTTGCATGTTTGTGTCAAGTAACCTGGCAGTTGCCATGACTCCTTCATCCACCGCCAGTCTAGTGTGCCTCCGCTCTTCAGTCTGCCAGACCAACTTTTCGGATGGCTACTTGGAGACAAGGGCTATCCCCTGAAGACGTGGCTAATGATGCCATTCAGGAGGCCATCCAATGAAGCTGAGGAGTGCTACAAGTCCAGCCACATTTCTACCAGATCCATTATCGAGCAAACCATTGGCTTGCTGAAGATGCGATTCAGATGCCTTGATAGATCAGGTGGAGCCCTGCAGTACTCAGCAGCCAGGGTCTCCAGAATCGTCGTGGTCTGCTGTGCACTTCACAACATGGCACAGCATTGTGGCTTGCAGCTGCCTGAGGTACAAGTGGCTGATCGCATAGCCTCCTCAGATGATGATGAGGATGAGGAGGCGGAGGAGGATGAGGAGGGGAGTGAGAATGAAGAGCTTGCAGAGGCGCATCAACCAGCGGAAGCAGCACGTGAGAACATTGCTGCCCAGGATACAAGGGATGCACTGATCTTGGCCAGATCTGCTTAGGCTGCCCAATGAAACACATTTGGCTCGCACCTTCTTACTACACCATCGACAATGGACAAGAAGCTGCAGATTCCTATCACTCTGACCGCCATACTGACAATTCCAAGTCGTCCTGAGCCCTCAATGTGGAAGTCCCATTTGCGAAATGATACAGCCCACAATTTCAACAGTTTGCCATCAAGACATTTTATAACATTCAGTCAAGGATGGCATTTCAGAATTAAACACAACAGAACACCCAATTGACTACCCATGTAACTACTTGTGCTTTATCTTCCTCTTACGCGTGCTCCTACGTGATACTTCCCCTGTGGCTTCAGCAGATGTGGAGGCCCCTTACTCACTTTCACGCTGCTCCTGCTCAACAACTTTGGCGGGCGTCCTATGGGGTTGCGAGCCTGTGAGGGCTTGGCAACAGTCTGCTGCTCCTACGGCTGTGCAGGGACTGAGACGCCGACCTCAGTTGGGTGAGCACTCTGGTGGGGCTCTGACTGAGGGCTTTGCAGTGGCATGGTCGTGTGAGCGCTTGGAGCAGAGCCCCCACTTGTTGTCTGCCACCAATATCCCTCTCATGGGTCAGCCCCACTTCAGAACTAGCTAGTGGTTTTACAGCACCTTGCATCTCTTCAGGGGGACTATGAGGACCCGTTTCTGCACTGGAAGCCCTTGTCCAGAGGACTTCCATGAAGCTCTGATTTCTCTGCTCAATAGCTGACCATCGCTCCTCCAGAGATGTCAGTCTATTCTGAACAATGACCATGTTTTCAAGACCCCGGCGACTTAGCGCCTCCATGGCAGTAGCCATCCTCTCCCCTACCATAGCCATCCTCTCCTCTACGGTAGCCAACCTTACCATGGAGGTAGCCATCCTTTCCATGGAGGTTGCCATCCTTTCCATGGTGATGTGTTCATGCGCCAATGCCTCCACAAAGGCCCTGCTCATGTTAGCGATGGACTCCTCCATCCGCTCCACACTCGCAGTGACCCTGGAGACAAAACCTGCCAGAGACTTCTGCACCTGCTCCTGGAGTTCCAGCACGGCTCTCCTTCTGGATGGACCCAGAGGCACAGCGTCGACATGCAGCTGAGCTGAGCTGGCAGAGTCCTGCCCCCTCCAATGAGGACTGTGCATTGCTGTCCCTGTCTCCACCATCTGCTGATGCTCACTTGAGAGCTGTGATACACCAGGTGACAATACTACTCTATCTCCCCAAGGTCCCACCGAGGTGTGCATATCTGCGCTGGTGCTGGGTGCGCTGAATTCTGCTGACACTGTGTCCTCAGAGGTTGCAGCTTCCTCTGAGGAATCTGGAGACTCAGGCTGTTCCTCCTGGACAGTGGGGAGGGAGGCTGTCGATGGTCCTGTGGGGAGTAAAGAATAGATTTAGACATGTGAGATAAACGTTGCATGCACATGGAATTGTGCAGATGATCATAAGTCAATCTGTTAGAGCATCAGAATTAATATCAGTCACTCATGCAATGTCAATGAGAGAGATGAAAAACTATTCCGTCACCAGCTTGCTCTGATGCACCCATCTGTCCGTCCCCCACTTGCACATCCTCCTCGGCTCCCACGATCTCGAGGGCCGTCTCCTCTGCGCTGGTGAGCTGGGCTACTGAGGGTGGCCCTCCTCCTGTCTTTGCCCTTCCCCTCTTATTGTGGGCTCTCTTTTCCTGCAATGAGGGACAAGTGGAGTTTGAATGAGAATGAAGGAGTGACTGTAGAGAATCCATAGCATAGTTGCTTTGAAGGGCACAAAGATGGAGAGAGGTCCCAAGTCCAAGGGCCCTCCCTGTGTGATGTAAGTTGTTGTCATAGCATCACAGTGATAGGGAGTGTGAGGGCAGCATAGTCGAATAGTTAAGTGAATGTGTACAAAGAGAGAGAGGGAATGGTTAAGGGTGCAGGGATGTAAGGGTCAAGTGGGATGTGGAGGAGAAGGTTGACAATGCAGAGTGCTGGTGATGAGAGGCGATGGGGAGCAGATTGAGGGTCATGGTGATGTCATATTCACTTTTCCTGTGCGGAGAAGGTCATTAAACCTCTTTCTGCACTGCAGCCATGTTCTGCTGCACATTGATATGGCACTGACCTCCTGAGCCACTTGCAGCCACAAAGCTTTCGTCTGTTGGGGAGGTGTTTTCCTCCCAGAGGAAGGAAACAACACCTCTTTTGGAGCTCTGGCTCCCTCCATCAGAGCATGGAGGGAGGCCTCATCAAAGCGGGGTGCGGCCTTGGACCTTGAGGTTGACATCTCTGCACCACAAATCCCTCAGAAGTCTCTCCAAAAAAAGTTGTAAGGCAGAAAATGAAGCAAAGCTCCTTGCAGGCCTTAAATGCAGCTGCATAGATGACGTCATCAGAGGCGAGTTTAGGACCAAAAGACTCATTGGGCCAGGGGTTCCCACACACTGGGAGCCAAGTGCCCAATGAGGGCAAAATCGCTAAATTATCCCGCCTCACATCGGAGTCGGGAACGGGAACCGCTGACCACCTGACCCGCCCCAATGACAAAATACAGCCCAGTAATCCAGGACAAAATTAATTGGCATTTGGAAAAGCATAGGCTAATAAATGAAAGTCAGCACGGATTTGTTAAAGGCAAATTGTGTTTGACTAACTTGATCGAGTTGTTTGATGAAGTAACAGAGAGGGTTGATGAGGGTTGTGCGGTTGATGTTGAGTATTAGACTTTCAAAAGGCGTTTGACAAAGTACCACATCATAGACTTGTTAGCAATATTGATGCCCATGGGATTACAGGGACATTGGCAGCATGGATACAAAACTGGCCAAGGGGCAGAGAGCAGAGAATAGTGGTGAACGGTTGTTTTTCAGACTGGAGGGAAGTATACAGTGGAGTTCCCCAGGGGTCGGAATTAGGACCACTGCTCTTTTTGATATATATTAATGACCTGGGCTTGGGTATACAGGACATCATTTCAAAATTTGCTGATGACATGAAACTTGGAATTGTAGTAAACAATGAGGAGGATAGTAATAGACTTTAGGAGAACACAGACAGACTGGAGGAATGTTCAGACACATGGCAGATGAAATTTAACGTAGAGAATTCTGAAGTGATACATTTTGGTAGGAAGAACGAGGAGAGGCAATATGAATTAAATGGTGGAAAAACGCAGCAGGCCAGGCAACATCCGTGGAGAGAACAAAGAGTCAACGTTTCGGGTCAAACCCTTTGTCAAGACTGGAAAAACACAGGAAATGAAATAAATTAAAAGGCCGGGCTGCGAGAGAACAAAAGAGAAGTGAAGGGACATTAAGAGGTATTCAAAATGAGACGAGATGGTGATAGGACTAGTGGAGACAAAAGATGGCTCTAGATTAGGTGTGAAATGTATTAAATCCGTGAATCTTAAGGTATGGTGTTCTTCAATAAATAGACGGAGACTGCAGATCAACAATCAACAGGTGTTTACTGGATGAGGGTAGTCTAATAACTAACAGTACAGATGCCTGCTCAGGGCTTATATACAGGTGTGGTCACTGCCGGTGAAAAGTAGTTCTCTCTTAAAGGTACATACACTACAATTCCTCCCCTTTTAGATTAACAGTACCATAACATTCAAATAACAGTTAACACTTTTAACATGCACATTAACTGAAATAGTCCATTTATAGATTCAGTCTTTGGGGTGGCTTCCTGATCCTTTCTGGATAGCGCCTTTCCTGAGTGTCTTGTTCTTGGTGCGGAGGCGATTCTGGCCCCCTGTCTTCAGTTAATTCATCAGTTTCCGATGCTACTGTTTCTGGGGTAGATGCTACCGGTATGTCGGGTTCATCACCAGGTACGCGAGACATGGGGTTGACTCGTTCCTGTGACGCTAGGGTCTGGTCGACAAGGCGTCTCACAATGTTCTCCCCGACAGCCACTGTGTACAGTAGTGGCCCCTGCCGTGTGCATATCGTTCCGGGTTGCCATTTCTCTGTTCTGTAGTCGCGGGCCAAGACTAGTTGTCCTACATTGAAGCTCCTTGTCGGCTTCTCATTGATGTGCTGGAATTGCTTATTCTCAACATTTCTTCGCACATTTGGTCTGAGCAAATCCAGACGAGATCTCAACCTTCGGTTAAAGAACATCATGGCCGGGGTCTGGTTGGTAACTGCATGTGTCGCATTTCTGTAGGCTAACAGGAAATTGTCCACCTTATGCTGCAGTGGAATGTCGCCATCGCACATGGACCTTACTGCTTTTTTAAAGGTTTGTACGAACCTCTCAGCCAATCCATTAGTGGCTGGATGATACGGGGCGGATGTATAATGCCTTACCCCATTCCTTCTCATAAATTTCCGAAACTCTTCGGACATAAACTGTGGTCCATTATCAGAGCAAATCTGCTCTGGCAAGCCATTCCTGGCAAATATGGTCCGTAGGACAGCAATCGTTTTCTCCGTAGTGGTGGAGGACATTTTGATCACCTCAGGCCATTTCGAGTGTGCATCCACTGCTATTAAGAACATTGAGTCCATGAATGGACCAGCAAAATCAATATGCACCCGTTGCCATGGAGAGGAGGGCCACTCCCATGGGTGTAGAGGGGCATGTGGTGGTGCATTTTAGACCTTCTGGCATCCTGAGCAGATCTTTGTTAGGTCTTCGAGTTGTTGATCGATTCCCGGCCACCACACATAAGCCCTAGCAAGGCTTTTCATTTTCACCCCTCCCAGATGGCCTTCGTGAAGCTCATTGAGCACTCTCTCCCTTAAATTGGGTGGAATTAACACTCGGGATCCACACATCACTGTCCCCTGGAACTCTGACAGCTGTTCTCTTCTGGATGAGAATGCTGGCAACAGTGAGTCGCCATGTGTTGTCCATCCCTTCACCGTCAAATCATATACCCGAGACAGTGTCGGATCATTTCGGGTCTCCTTCTCTATATCCGCGTTAGTTACTGGCAAGCGTTCAATTATCGACGAATAAAATATTTCGACAGGGTCCACTGCTGGTGCTTCCTCCGCAGTAGGCAGTGGCAGGCGTGATAGCCCATCAGCGTTTCCATGCTGTTTCGTGCCCTTATACTCTATTTCATATTGGTTCACCCCTAGAAAAAGGGACCATCTTTGTAGCCGTTGTGCAGTCATCACCGGAACGCCCTTCTTTGGATTAAAGATGGAGACAAGTGGTTGGTGGTCAGTCAGCAACGTGAACTTCTGCCTGTGCAGAGAGTGGTTGAACTTTTTTAGTCCCCATACTAGGCTGAGGGCCTCCCTGTCAATCTGGGCGTAGTTGCGCTCGGCTGAGGTTAGTGACCGAGACGCAAAATCTACTGGCCTCTCCAACCCGTCTGGGAATTTGTGCGACAGCACCGCTCCAATACCATAGGGTGATGCATCACATGCCAACCGAATTGGTAGTGCTGTGTTGAAATGGGCCAACACCTCTTTTGATGTGATCAATTCTTTGCACTTCTGGAAAGCTCGTTTACATTCGTCATTCCACTTCCATGGTACCCCCGTCTGCAGTAGGGTGTTCAGTGGGTGTAATACTGTAGACAAATTTGGTAAGAACTTATGGTAGTAGTTCACCAGCCCGAGGAACGACTTCAGTTGTGACACATTTTCCGGTGCTGGAGCCTTGAATACTGCCTCAATCTTTTCAGGGGACTTATGTAACCCCCCTTCATCAATAATGTGGCCACAATACGAGATCTGCTTCTGGAAAAACTCGCATTTGTGGCGATTAGCTCGTAGCCCATATCCCTTCAATCTAGTGAGCACCTGCTCCAGGTTGGCGAGGTGATCACTGTCATTTTCGCCCATGACCAGGATGTCGTCCAAATAACACTGGGTCCCTGGAATCCCTTGCAGGACTTGATCCATTGCCCTTTGCCAAATAGCCGGAGCCGATGCTACCCCGAACACCAGCCGGTTGTATTGGTAGAGACCTTTGTGAGTGTTGATCGTGAGGTATTGTTTCGAGGCTTCTTCTACCTCCATTTGCAGGTACGCCTGGGCCAGATCAATCTTAGTGAAGCATTTTCCTCCAGATAGCAAGGCGAAAGTATCTTCAATCCGTGGAAGCGGATATTGTGCCGTGTGAAGGACTGGGTTCACTGTCACCTTAAAGTCCCCACAGATGCGAACCTTCTTTGGTTCCCCAGGCGTATTACTCAACGACCTCTTCATTACAGGAATGATGGGTGTAGCCCACTCGCTCCAATCCACTTTGGACAGTACTCCTGAACGTTCCAAACCTTCCAGCTCTGCTTCGACGGCTGGGCGGATCGCATAAGGCACCGGTCTGGCCTTAAAAAACTTTGGGCTTGCATTTTCCTCTATTTTAATCATCGCTGTTATGCCTTTTAGTGTTCTGAGTCCCTCCTGGAACACTTCTTGTGCGTCAGTTAGTATTTTTGACAGTCGTCCAGGTGTGACGTCTTCATCCTTTTTGGCATCTACTGTCAGTGCTTGTATGGAATGCCAATCTAATTGTATCTTCCGGATCCATTCACGTCCTAGTAGTGGTGGTCCTCCATCTGGCAATACATATAGGTCCATTTTTGGTATTTCCTGGCCGTTGTATATCACGTTCACCCTTATTTTTCCTTTGGGTTAGACTTTTTGCCCCGTGTACGTCTTCAAGACAATCTCTGTAGCTCTCAAGGGTATATGTGAGAATAGCCGCTTGTAGTCCCTTCGGTTTATGACTGTTAGGGCTGATCCTGTGTCCAATTCCATTTTTACTTGGACTCCGTCTATCTTGAGTGTGACCCAGATAGTCTGGTGATCCTCCATTTTGATTACATTATGTAGTTTCAGACAACCCAGCTCCTTGCTTCCGGAGTCTGTATCACTTTTCTGTTCGTCTGAACTACTCTCCGTCACCTTATGTACCTTTTTGTACTTCTCCTGTGGAGATTTCTTGCTGCTGGTTTTCTTCCCCGACCTGCAGACTCTTGCTATGTGTCCTGCTTTTCCACACTGTCTGCACACTTGGTCCTTGAACCAACAATCCTTCTGGTCGTGTGTTGTTCTGCCGCAGCGATTACACTTCCCTGCTCCATATGACATTTCATTGGTGCCATATTCTTGCGGTCTCCATTGTATCTCTGCAGCGCTCCATGTGGCTGCTTCATGTGATACTGCCATGCTGAAAGCCTTGCCCAGTGTAAGATCCTTTTCTGATAGAAGCCATTTCTGGGTTCCTTCACTTTGAAGCCCACACACAAACTTGTCCCTTAACATATCTGCTAGTCCCATTCCAAACTGGCAATGTTTCGATAGCTTGCGCAGTTCCGTTAAATACTCAGCATTACTTTCGTCTTTATGCTGGTTCCTTTTGTGAAACTTAAATCTTTCTGCTATCAGCAGCGGTGTGGCATTTAAGTGGTCCTGTAGGATTTCCACTATGTTTTCGAAATCCTTATCCACTGGCTCCTCTGGGGTTATTAGGTTTCGCAGTAAGCCATATGTTTTTGCACCCATGGAATACAACAAAACCAGTGCTTTCCTGGCATCTGGCACTTCATTCGCCTTGCAGTACACCTCAATGCGTTGCACATATGTCGCCCAATCTTTGACTTCATTGTCGAACGCTCTGACACTGCCACTCTTTGGCATCCCTGGGTGTGGTTAGACTGGCTAAAATGGCGTCTCCCGTGCTTCCCTTTCTTCCTGCACTCGCCCTTCTTCTCCGCTGCTGCTTCAAAAATGGCATCTCCCATGCTCTCCCTTCTTCTCCGTGGCTTCAAAAATGGCGCCTCCCATGTTCTCCCTTCTTCTCTGCGGCTCAAATGGCATCTCTCGCGCTTCCTTTCTTCCCCCGCGGATGCTGCTCAGCCCTTGAGCCCTGGCTGCGCTCTGCGCATTTTCCTGTGCGCCTCTCTCGTTGCCGCCGCTCGGTCCTGAACCCCGGCTGTGCTTTACCCTCTCTATCTTTTTGATTTCCATCGACGCCGCTCGGTCTTCAACCCCCGGCTGCGCCCTGTGCGCTTTACCCTCTCTCTTACCCCGTCAACGCGGCTCGGCCTTTTCTGTGCTTTTGGTCGGCTCCAGCCGCCGCTGTCCAGGAAGGGTCTGCGCTGTACCTGTTGCCAGCCTGTTGCTGGATTGTCGTGGCTGGAGAACCAAGCCCAGCTCTCAACAGCCTCCCCTGCGATGCTCACTCTCTGCCGGATGACTGGGCGGTTGCTCGTGGTCGATGCCCGTGCTTCTGGCCTCGACTTTCTTACACTGTCCTCCAGGAGCGAATCCTTGGGAGGAAATGCAGAGTTGCAGGTAGGTTCGAATCGACCTCGTCGCCACTATTAAATCCGTGAATCTTAAGGTTTGGTGTTCTTCAATAAATAGACGGAGACTGCAGATCAACAATCAACAGGTGTTTACTGGATGAGGGTAGTCTAATAACTAACAGTACAGATGCCTGCTCAGGGCTTATATACAGGTGTGGTCACTGCCGGTACTACAGTATACAGGAGCTGCAAAAGTAGTTCTCTCTTAAAGGTACATACACTACAAAATGTGCTGGCACAATGGGAGACAGCTGCCATGTGGGAGAGAAAAAGCGGTGGGGGGAAAGGGCCAAGAAAATGGGGTGGATAAAAAATAAGTAAAAATGTAATGGGGGCCGAGGTTATGATCTGAAATTTTTGAACTCGATATTGAGTCCGGAAGGCTGTAAAGTGCCTAATCGGAAGCTCAGCGTTCGCTCGAGGAACAGCAATTCATCCTCCAATTAGGCACTTCCGGACTCGATATCGAGTTCAACAATTTCAGATCATAACCTCGGTCCCCATTACATTTTTACTTATTTTTTATCCACACCTTTGTTTTGGCCCTTCCCCCCCTTTTTTTCTCTCCCACATGGCAGCTGTCTCCCATTCTGCCAGCGCATTTCACACCTAATCTAGAGCCGTTTTCTGTCTCCACTAGTCCTATCACCATCTCGTCTCATTTTGAATACCTCTTAATGTCTCTTCACTTCTCTTTTGTTCTCTCCCAGCCTGGCCTTCAGTCTTGACAAAGGGTATGACCCGAAACGTTGACTCTTTTTTCTCTCCACGGATGTTGCTTGACCCTTAGTGTTAGGGGGATTAAATACGTGGGGTTACGGGGATAGGGTGGGATATGTGTTGGTGAAGGGGTTACGGGGATCGGGTGGGATATGTGTCGGTGCAGGCTCGATGGGCTTAAATGGCCTCTATCTGCACTGTGGGGTTTCTGTGATTCTGTGATTCTGTGACAGGACCAGTTGGTTTAGGGCAGGTGGGAGGGCGTCAGCATAGAGTGGGAGAAGGGAATGGCCATCTCAGAAGCTTGGGGCTCAGACAGAGGCAGCAGGAACAGTGGGGAGAAACACCATGTGACAGGCCCAATGGTCAACCTGACAATAGCACTACAGCGCCACCTGCCTTGGAGGTGCAACTGGGAGGACTCACTTAAGGTAAGTGCAATACATAGGTGCATTTTTAAGAATGCCAGAAAGAGGTGTGCCAGTAAGTGCAGCCAAATACAGGACTTCTAATATATGACAGATAGATATAAGCCATCAAAACCCCTCAATCAGGCTCCACATTAAGCTGTAAGTCAACTTGATGTGGAAACAAAGGAGTTTTGGTATGATAAGAACAGTCATTCACTCCACTTTCACCAGTTGGAAGTTACTGCAATTACAGGCTGCATTTTGTAAAAAGTTATAAAGTTATGCATTTAGACATTTTGGGAACATTTTTTGGAAGGATGTTTGGTCAAATTAAGCTGACTTTAAATGTATGAAAACATTTTTTCTGCCAAACGTCCTATTTATGTAGTAATGGACGTGCAGGTTAAAGAGTGTAGCCCTGCAAAGACATCATTTTCCGTTCATTAACGCCTTGAGTCAGGAGTTAATAAGCTGATGATAAAGTAACTTAAGTGAGAACAGACTGTAGAACAGCTGGCTAGCTCGACTGACTGGCTACACTACAAAGGAAAGCAATAGTTTGGTGACGCGGAGAATGTAGAAACCACCAGAGAGGAATGTAGAGAACAGCGTGCTGATGAAAATAGAACTGTCCATATGATGGAAATCCTGGACTCAAATACTATGAGGACTATATTGGTTCCTGAGTAGCTGGGACTGTGGAAGTGTTATAGCAAGGCAAGTCATGGGGCATAATGAAGGACAGGGCCATGTCTTCATGGGCCAGCTAATGTGTAACATAAGCTTCACGGGCCACACATCAAATTTCAATCCCACTATTTTGCCAGTATCTCACATTGCTGATATAGAAAGAAAGACTTGCATTTCTATAGCGCCATTCACGACCACTGGACATCTCAAAGCGCTTTACTGCCAATGAAGTACTTTTGAAGTGTAGTCACTGTTGTAATGTGGGAAACGCGGCAGCTAATTTGCACACAGCAAGCTCCCACAAACAGCAATGTGAAAATGACCAGATCATCTGTTTTTGTTATGTTGATTGAGGGATAAATATTGGCCAGGACACCGGGGAGAACGCCCCTGCTCTTCTTCGAAATAGTGCTGGGATCTTTTACGTCCACCTTAGAGAGCAGATGGGGCCTCAGTTTAACGTCTCATCTAAAAGACGATATGAAGAGATATGAAGAGATCTCAGGGTTCTGATTTAGGATTTACTTACCATTGAGGCAACAGCGCTAAAAACAGGCCTTTCTGAATCTCTAGGACAAACTAGCAAATAAGGTGGTGTTGCCAAGCCTTTAAGTGTTATATTGCCATGGTTTGGAGGCCGCACGGGCTGCAGCTTGGACACTCCTGATGTCAGGATTTAAGATTGGGCAGAGTGGCAGATGAATCTGGAAATTATAGACCAGTTAGTCTAACATTGTAGTTGAGAAAAATGTTTGACAATGTTATACAGGATAGGATCAATGTTCATCAGAGCACAGAAGTTACCTCGAGAAGTTATCACGACTTACGAGATTGTCCATCCTCATGGAACCTTTAAGGTGGTAACTAACCCAATGGATGATGACAATCCAATAGGGTACAATTTAGTACAATTTTCAGAAGGTATTTGATAAAGTTTTACATGTGAGACTTTTGTAAAGGGTTTAAGCTTTCAGGAAAAGACATTTCTATAGCTTCTTTCACAACCTCAGGATGTCCCAAAGCGCTTTACAGCCGATGAAGTACTTTTGAAGTGTAGTCACTGTTGTAATGTAGGAAATACAGCAGCCAATTTGCACACAGCAAGCTCCCACAAAGTGACCAGATAATCTGTTTTTGTTATGTTGACTGAGGGATAAATATAGGCCAGGACACCTGGGAGAACTCCCCTGCTCTTCTTCAAAATATTGCCATTTACATCCACCTGAGAGGGCAGACGGGGCCTCGGTTTAACATCTCATCTGAAAGGCGGCACCTGCGACAGTGCAGCACTCCCTCAGTACTGCACTGGAGTGTCAGCCTAGATTTTTGTGCTCAAGTCCCTGGAGTGGGACTCGAACGCACAACCTTCTGACTCAGAGGTGAGAGTGCAGCCCACTTTTTTAAAATGTATTATTTATTGAACATTAAAAATATTTACAACATCGTGATCATTCCATCGTATCATGCAAATCCATTCCGCCACTCTGCACAGCCATTCCTCCACCACATATTGGGCCAGTAATTCTGGTCCCAACGCGTGAGTATGGACGGGGTGCTCATGCGTGGGCCCGTTGGAAGTGCCGGATTTCAGCATGCACAGCGCATGCGCGTTGAACTTCCTTCTTTTTGACAGGTTTGCCCGTGCGTAAGGGCCTGAACTTTTTAGAAATGTAAAAAGGAGACGTAAGGACCTGATTCTTTAAGGTAAGTGGTCTATTATTTAAAATTATAACATTTTTTCCACAGCTTTATTGTTTTTAAGGACTTTACAGTAAGGTAAGTTTATTTTTAGACATGATTTCTTAAAAAATTATTTTTTTCAAAAATTTGATTAATTGTTTAAAATAGTTTTTTAAAGTTATTTATAGTTCATTTAATTAGTGGGATGTTTTTTAAAATTTTATTTAAAGTTTAAGTAGTGTTTTGGGCACCCGTAGTTTTCATGAGTTTGATAGTTCTTACTATCAAACTCATGAATGAAGTTTCCCCTCCCCTGATTGGCTGCCCAGTGCTCACCTGATCCCAGCCGGCTCATCGCACTAACTACGCCGCTGGATCAGGCAAGCACAGTGCGCCGACAGCTGAACTGGGCCAGTGACAGGAATTCCAAGCAGTCCCAGGCTTCAGCTGTCGGCGTGCTGGGTAAGTGCACGTCGGGGGCTTGCACACGCGGCAAGCCCCCGATCCTAATTTCTGGGCCAATAACATCAAAACCTGAAGTTTAATTTGTCTCCCGTATTCTCTAAATTGTCAGACTGCTTGTCCGACATCCAGTTCTGGATGAGCAGAAATTTTCGAAGCTATTGTTTTTGGTCCCCGCCACAAACTCCGTTCCCTAGCCACTGACTCTATCCCTCTCCCTAACATCTGTCTGAGGCTGAACCACACTGTTTGCAACCTTGGTGTCATATTTGACCCTGAAATGAGCTTCCGACCACATATCCGCAGCATAACTAAGAACGCCTATTTCCACCTCCGCAACATTGCCCATCTCCGCACTGGCCTCGGCTCATCTGCTGCTGAAACCCTCACCCATGCCTTTGTTACCTCTAGACTTGACTATTCCAACACACTCCTGGCTGACCTTCCACATTCTACCCTATGTAAACTTGAGGTCATCCAAAACTCGGCTGCCCATGTCCTAACTTGCACCAAGTCCCGTTCACCAATCACCCCTGTGCTCGCTGACCTACGTTGGCTCCCGGTTAAGCAGCGCCTCGATTTTAAAATTCTCAACCTTGTATTCAAATCCCTCCATGGCCTCATCCCTCCCTATCTCTGTAATCTCCTTCAGCTCCACAACCCCCCTGAGGTATCTGCGCTCCTCTAATTCTGCCCTCTTGAGCATCCCTGATTATAATTGCACAACCATTGGTGGCCGTGCCTTCTGTTGCCTAGGTCCTAAGCTCTGGAATTCCCTGCCTAAACCTCTCCACCTCGCGGCCTCTTTCCTCCTTTAAGATGCTCCTTAAAACCTACCTCTTTGACCAAGCTTTTGGTCACCTGCCCTAATTTCTCCATATGTGGCTCAATGTCAATTTTTTTGTCTTTTTTTACGCCTGTGAAGCACCTTGGGATGTTTTCCTACATTAAAGGTGCTATATAATACAAGTTGTTGTTGTTGTTGTAACATATATTAATTGATTGTACTTTAAAAATTGATCATAAAATATTATCTTTAAAGTCCATTCTGAATAAAACATCCACAGAGCCTTATAATGATCTTTTAGCTTATATTTAAAATACTCTTTTAGATTGATTCTCCTCCCCTTAAAAAACAGAGCATTCCTTCTTTGCACAACCACGAATGTAGCCAAACTGAGCATTAAATTAATTGCCGCTCCATTAGACTCAGGCAGACTCTCCTGCAATCCCCATCTCAAAAGTGAGTCCTACGGGGTTCCCATTCTCGCTCTTCGGTTCCCACCCAGCAAAAAAACCTCACACAACTGTCGAATATCGTACTTAAAATCCTTTAACTGCAGACATAACACCAGTAAATGGGACAGAGTCTCATCCCGTGTCCCACACACTGGGCAAGTTGCCCCCTCCACTCGTCCAACCTTGCACAAGACCATCATGGTAAAAATCCAGTTATGAGCCAATTTGAAATCCAGTTCAATCCACTCTGGACATTTAAAATTCGTCCACACTCCCTTCCAAATCCTGTTGAAGTCCAGCTGTAGGTATATACTTTGCCAAAACTCCTGACCAGCAGGTGTCTTGAATCTCCATTTTAAATACCTCATAGAAATCTCGAATATTACAGTTGTCAAATTGGACCAACTCTCCCCATTTCTCCAGCAGAAAGCTTGGAAAAGCGGGATGCATTTTACTTCCTTTGGAGATTTCCGCATTTATTTCTTCCATCCAATCCTGTAGCATTGCCCTCAGAATCTTCTCATACATGATCCCTATTGCTTTTTCCTCTACCTCCTGATCCTCCTCCCACACCATGTCCCTCAATGCCGCCTCCGTCAACCAACCTGGAATCACCTCGTATAATACATCTTTCACATGTATAATACCAGCTTTTATAAAAGCTTGATTAAATAAAACCTCTCCTTCGATGTTGACCCACCTGTTCAAAAATAAGGGCTGTTCTAAAAATTCCTCAGCCCCCTTGGGCATAAACTACACACTTTTCAAAAATTGGGCCCAAGTCTCTACAACCCCCTTATAAAACCTAGGGAGAGGTTTAATCGATTTCAAAAACATATTATTGTATTCCATATACAATATCCCCTGCCCTCCTATCCCACTTCGTTTTAAAAAATGCTCAAAACAACTCTTCCAAAAACTTGTATTTGACTTCTGAAAAAATCTCTTCACCGATTTGATTCTAAAGGATTTTTTTCTTCAAATCAGTATCTGGGAAATTGAGTCCTCCCTGATTTCTCTGTCCAATGATGGTATTGTAAGCAACCAAGGCTGGTTTCCCTTCCCATAAAAAGCTCACACAAGCCTCTTGGATGGACTTTTCCACCCACTCAGGAATATCCTCCACCATCAATAAGTACCATAGCTTAGATAGCAGGAGAGCAGTCACCACTGTCGCTCTTCCTTGCACTTTCAACCACCTACTTTCCCATCTTCCCAAAATCTTTTTAATTTTCATTACCTTCAGTTCCCAATTTAATCGATCCACTTCATCCCTGTCTTTCTTGCACCCCATATGCACCCCCAGAACTTCCAAAACCTCCACCACCTTAAAGGGACTTTCCTCCAACCATTCCCCCCTACCCCTTCCTGCAACCAGGCATTGGGACTTACTGTAATTCACTCTGGCTCCTGAAGCTCTACAATACTCCTCCACTACATCCATAGCTTTCCTCACTGACTCCCCATTTCTCAATGTTAAGGTTGTGTCATCTGCATATTGGTGTATCACCGACACCAGCCCAGAACTGGGAACCGCAATCCCGATTACACCTTGTTTCTTTTGCATCATGTAACCCAGTGGTTCTGCTACCAAAGTGTACAACAATGGGGACAGGGGACAACCCTGTCTCACTGATCTTTGTATCAGAAAATACTTGGATAAAAAACCATTACATTTAACACAGCTAATTATGTTTGAATAAAAAATCCTTAGCCACTCAATGAAATTTTTACCGAAAACAAATATTTCCAAAACCAGCAATAAAAACTCATGAGAGACCCTATCAAAGGCTTTCTCTTGATCTATCTTTAACACATAAGCCTCTCTCCCACTCTCTTCCATGAGCTCTATTGTACCTCGGATTGAGACGACAGAGTCTGCGATGCCCTGGCCTATGACTCCATAGGACTGAGAGGACAAAACTATCTGCGGCATCACCTCTTTCATACGATTTGCCATAACCCTCGCCAAGATCATATAATCCACATTTAATAATGCGATGGCCTCCAATTCTTTAGATCCCTTCTATCCCCTTTATTATTTTTATAAGCTAAGCTTATGATACCTCTCCTTATGATGGGGCCAGGCTTCCCCCAATTTTAATCTCCTTAAAAACCTCTAAGAGCAATGGACTTAAAATCTCTAAATATTCTTTGTAAAATTTTGCACTTAGTCCATCTGGGCTTCCCCCCCCCGCCCACCCTTCATTCCACTTAATGCTACTTTTATTTCCACTAATCCTACTTCTTTGTCACACATGCTTCTCTCAAACTCCTTTAAACCCTCTTCAATAAAAGCACTTGTGGCGGAGCCACTGAATGACTCTGGGCAACTGTATATAATTCCCTTTAACGATGTTCTAACACCAGCCTAAGCCTGTACCATTGTGTTAGGCATTACTTTGTTTTGTATATAGTGTTTGTATGCACGGGGCGTGGCCCCTTTAAGAGCATGGGAAAACGCGATGACGTCATGTCGCAAACCACGTGACTGCCCAGGCAGTCCTCGTGGAATCTCCATCTTGTTAAGACCTGTTTTCGTGGCTCTCCTGTATCGATCTCATCAAACTGTTTGAACTCGTTTAGTTTTACATTAAAGACCTGTTTGATTGATCTCCTGAATCGACCTCAGTTATTAGTTAGGAATTCGTCAATTCCTACACACTAACCTTCTCTATCGCCAATTTGGAAATGTCTTCTTTTGTATATAACTCTTGATCAAAGCTACTAGCCACCTCTAAAATCTCCCCACTTTCATTAATAATCTTCTCCCCAACTTTCAACTCTCCAATTAATGATAATCTCTGTCGCAGCTTCTCTTGCTCTAGAAAATATCTAATGCATCTTTCGCCCTCCAGTGCATATTTAGCCTTTGCACGGACAATGGCCCCGTTGCATTTTTCAGCTTGCAATAATTCCCACTCTTCCTTTAACACCCGGAAATTAGTCTCAGCTCCCTTATCCCCTTCGTCAACTGCTTTACAGACATCCGTAAACCTTTTGTTTATATTCTCTTCTCGACGCCGGTTAGCTGCCGCTCTCTCTTCCCCATAACGTACCGAAAAAACTTTTACCTCATATTTGAAATTGTCCCACCAAACTCTCTTTCTTTCAAGAATATAAAGATTCCTTCCAATCATTCTTTATTATATTTAAAATCCCTTCTTTATAAGCAATTTCTTTCAGGTGTTGATTGTTTAAAATCCACATCCCTGGACTGATCTTAACTCTGCTGTTCCTAATTCTAAGAGTCAAAGTCGAGTGGTCACTAAAAAATACTTTTTTGTAATAAATCTCCATCACCTCAGAACTTAACCCTTCTTGCATTAACACAAAATGTATTTGGCTCTGTTTTAAAACATCACCCACCCAACCTCTTCTGGAGAACTCCCTTTTTATGGGGTTCCAATCCCTCCATAAGTCTCAAATTTAAATTTGCCGTCATTTTTACAATCATCCCTCTGGAGTTTTCATCCTTAAAGGTCATCTGGGCTGAAATGTCCTTCCGAGATAAAAAAATACATTAAAATCCCCCACTATACAAGGGTTTTCCGTCTCTGCCACTTTAGTGAATAACCACTGAAAAACTTGCAATGGTCGTTCATGTTAAGTCCGTGAATGATTTAGACACGGACTAGCAGGAGTGAAAACAAACAGATGTTTACTGGTGGAAGTCCATAACGAAACTAAACAGAGGCTCTCTAGCGCCTTTTATACAGGGGTGGTCACTGCCGGTACTGCAGTCTGAGACCAGTTATTCTCTTAAAGGTACATACACAACAATTCCTCCCCTTTTAGATAAACAGTACATAACATTCATTTAACAACGAAATGATAACGAATTACAATCACAATTACGGTTACTAGATACAGTGGTTAAGTTTAAGCAATTATAAGTTCAGTCTTTGAGGAGACTTCCTGATTCTGTCTGGATAACGCCTCTTTGGGGTAACAGGTTCTTCTGGCAATGTTGAGTCGGAATCAATGTCGTTGTTTGGTTCATCTGCTTCCAATATCACCGGTTCTGCGGTAGCTGCAATTGGAACGTCGATTTCATTACCAGGTGTATCAGATCGTGGTGTGGAGTTGACGTTTTCCAGTGACTCTAGAATCTGGTCAGCATGGCGTCTTACAATGCTCTCCCCAACGTCCATGGTACACATGAGAGGTCCTTGTCGTGTACAAATCGTTCCTGGCTGCCATTTCTCAGTGCGGTAGTCCCGGGCCAAAATTGGTTGACCTATCTTAAAACTCCTGGTCGGCCTTTCATTCATATTCTGAAACTGCCTGTTCTCCACATCTCTTCGGACGTTTGGCTGAACCAAATCCAAGCAGCATCGTAGTCTTCGATTGAAGAACATCGTGGCTGGAGTTTGGTTGGTAACCGCATGTGTCGCATTCCGGTAGGCAAACAAGAAGTTGTCCACCTTGTGTTGTAGTGGTATACCTTCATTACACATTGCCTTGATAGCCTTCTTGAATGTTTGGACAAACCTCTCGGCCAATCCATTAGTGGCTGGATGATATGGGGCAGATGTGTAATGCTTAAACCATTGTTCTTTAAGAACCTCCGGAACTCTTCAGACACAAACTGTGGTCCATTGTCAGAGCAAATCTGTTCAGGCAGCCCATTCCTGGCGAATATTGTTCGTAAAACTGTGATAGTTTTTTCCGTGGTGGTTGAGGACATTTTTATTACCTCTGGCCACTTTGAATGTGCATCCACCGCAATTAAAAACATTGAGTCCATGAAGGGGCCAGCAAAATCAATGTGCACCCTTTGCCATGGAGATGAGGGCCACTCCCATGGATGCAGAGGAGCTTGTGGTGGGGCGTTTTGGACCTTCTGGCATCCTGCACAGCTCTTGGTCATCTCTTCGATTTCTCTATCGATTCCCGGCCACCACACAAACGCTCTGGCTAAGCTCTTCATTTTTACCCCACCCAGATGACCCTCATGAAGCTCATTGAGCACTCTATCCATCAACTTAGGTGGAATTACTACTCTGGATCCACACATCAAGGTTCCTCTGCACACTGACAGCTGTTCTCTTCTTGGCGAGAATGCTGGCAGCAGTGGTTCGCCATGTGCTGGCCATCCCTTCACCATTAAATCATAGACCCGTGATAGTGTCGGGTCATTCCGTGTTTCCTTTTCTATGTTTGCATTCGTCACAGGGAGACATTCGACTATGGTCGAGTGGAATAACTCCATTGGATCCACTGCAAGGTCTTCTTCTTCCACCGTCGGCAACGGTAGACGTGACTATCCATCAGCATTTCCATGCTGTTTAGTTCCTTTGTACTCGATGTCATATTGGTGTGCCCCTAGGAAAAGAGACCATCTCTGCAGCCGTTGTGCTGTCATTATCGGTACGCCCTTCTGAGGGTTGAAAATGGAGACAAGAGGTTGATGATCGGTTAGTAGAGTAAATTTTTGACCGTGCAGATAGTGATTGAACTTCTTCACCCCCCACACTAGGCTGAGGGCCTCTCTGTCAATCTGGGCGTAGTTACGCTCGGCAGAAGTTAACGAGCGTGACGCAAAAGCTATCGGCCTCTCCAAACCATCAAGGAATTTATGTGACAGTACCGCCCCAATGCCGTAGGGAGACGCATCACACGCCAGCCTGATTGGCAGTGCTGGGTTGTAGTGAGCCAATACTTCCTTCGAAGTGATTAAGTCCTTACTCTTCTGAAAAGCACGTTTACAATCATCGCTCCATTTCCATGCTACCCCCGTTCGTAGCAGGGCGTTCAGTGGGTGCAGAATTGTCGACAAATTCGGCAAAAACTTATGATAGTAATTCACCAACCCGAGGAATGACCTCAGTTGCGACACATTTTCAGGTGCTGGGGCCTTAACAACCGCTTCAATCTTGTCAGGGGACTTATGTAACCCCTCTTCATCAATCACGTGGCCACAATACGATATCTGTTTCTTAAAAAATTCGCACTTGAGGCAGTTGGCTCGCAACCCATGTTCCCGTAGTCTAGTGAGCACCTGTTCTAGGTTGTTAACATGTTCACTGTAATCTTCACCTGTTACAAGGATGTCGTCCAAGTAACACTGAGTCCCCGGAATCCCTTGCAGGACTTGTTCCATCGCTCTTTGCCATATCGCCGGAGCCGATGCTACTCCGAATACCAATCGATGATACTGGTAAAGACCTTTGTGAGTGTTTATCGTGAGATACTTCCCTCCAGACAGTGAGGCGAAAATGTCTTCTATCCTTGGAAGAGGATATTGTACTGTGTGAAGGACAGGGTTCACCGTCACCTTGAAATTCCCACAGATACGAATCTTCCTTGGCTCTCCGGACTTATTGCTTAACATTTTCTTCATGACAGGAACGATGGGTGTCGCCCACTCGCTCCAGTCGACCTTAGACAACACACCTGCCTTCTCCAGATTCTCCAGCTCTGCCTCGACGGCTGGGCGAATTGCATATGGTACCGGTCTCGCTTTGAAAAACTTGGGAACTGCATTCTCTTCTATTTTTAACGAGGCGGTTATGCCTTTAAGCGTGCCCAGTTCTTGTTGAAATACCTCTTTGGCGTTAGCTAAGATTGTTGACAATCGACCAGGAGTGATGTCGTCATCTGTTTTACCGTCCACCGTCATTGCATGAATGGAATGCCAATCCAAGTTTATCTTCCTGATCCATTCCCGTCCTATTAACGGTGGTCCACCATTTGGCAGTATGTAGAGATACAATTTCCGTATTTTCTTGCCATTGTATTCGACAGGCACCCTTATTTTTCCTCTGGGGTATACTTTTTGCCCCGTATATGTCGTCAAGACGATGGATGTCTCTCTCAAGGGTATGTGTGAAAATAGCCGCTCGTAGTCTCGTCGATTCATGGCGGTTAGCGCTGATCCTGTATCCAATTCCATTTTAACTTGGGACCCTGCTATCGTGAGAGTGACCCAAATGGTTCGGTGATCCTCTTTTGTGATTACATTGTGAAGTTTGAGACAGCTTAGTCTCCTGTTTCCAGATTCACTATCGCTCATCTGGTCTTTGGAACTACTGTCTGTCATCTTTTGTACTTTCTTGTACGGTTCCTTAGTAGCCTTTTTGTTGTCGCTGGTCTTCTTCCCAGACCTACAAACTCGTGCAATGTGTCCAATCTTCCCGCATTGTCTGCATATTTTGTCTTTGGACCAGCAGTCCTTCTGGTCATGGTTAGTTCTGCCGCAGCGATAACATTTTGCAAATCCCCGTGTCATTTCGTGGGTGCCGTATTCCCGTGGTTTTTGTTGAATTTCTGCAGCTTCCCTGGCTGCTGCTTCATACGATACTGCCACGCTGAAAGCCTGATCTAGCGTCAGCTCTTTTTCTGCGAGTAACTTCTTCTGTGTTCCTTCACTCAGGAGTCCACAGACAAATTTGTCCCGTAGGGTATCTGCCAGTCCTGCTCCGAACTGGCAGTGCTTTGATAGCTTGCGCAGTTCTGTAAGATACTCAGCATTGTTCTCATCTTTGTGCTGAGTTCTCCTGTAGAATTTAAATCTTTCTGCTATCAACAGCGGTGCAGGGTTTAAGTGCTCCTGTAGAACAGCAACAATTTTGTTAAAACTCTTCGCCTTCGGTTTGGCTGGAGTAATCAGATCCCGCAATAGGCCGTACATTCTAGCGCCCATTAAGTTTAACAATATCGATGCCTTTTTCCCCTCCGCTATATCGTTTGCCTCGAAATATACCTCTACTCTTTCCACATACATGGTCCAGTCCTCTAATGTATTATCAAAAGCAGTGATACAGCCAGTCTTCGGCATCTTGCAAATCTAAAATGGCGCCTCCCGCGCTTTGCCTTCTTCTCCGATTTAACAAAATGGCGCCTCCCGCACTTTGTCTTCTTCCCCGCTGTTGTTAGCGCTGCTTTCCACGGTTTCTTGCGCGTATTCTTTTTCTTTTATTATTTTCCCGTCATGGAGCGGACCCTCTGGGACACTTCCCTCCCTCTTCTGAGGTCCAAACGCTGCCCGGCTTCGAAACACTGGCCGCGCCCTGTGTGCGCCACCCTCTCTCTCTCTCTTTGCTTCCCGAATCGCTGCCCGGCCCCGTTGAAAGGCCACCCGATTGAGCTTCAGCCCGCCGCAGCCCAGGAAGGATCAGAGCACTACCTGCCACCAGCCCGATTAGCTGGGAAACCACGGACCGAGGAACCCAGCCTGGCTCTGGAAAGTCATTCCTGCAAAGCCTTGAACCCGATGATTGACGGTCGACGCCCGTTTCTCGAGTTTCAATGGCCTCTATTTTTTTTCTTTCTTCTGGCTCCGACCTTCAACAACGTCGTCGGAGCTGCTGCTGAGTTGCAGGTAAGTTCGTTTCTTTACTCGTCGCCAGTGTTAAGTCCGTGAATGATTTAGACACGGACTAGCAGGAGTGAAAACAAACAGATGTTTACTGGTGGAAGTCCATAACGAAACTAAACAACAGAGGCTCTCTAGCGCCTTTTATACAGGGGTGGTCACTGCCGGTACTGCAGTCTGAGACCAGTTATTCTCTTAAAGGTACATACACAACAGTTCAGTGCATAGATATTAAAGAGATCGCAATTAAACTCCTCCATTTTTATCCTTAGCTGTAAAAATCTTCCCTCAGTGTCCTTGTCCACCAAGGCAACGTTCTCTTTTATGGGCGGACTCACCAAAACAGCCACCCCTCTGTGGTTATTGTTTGCACAACTTGCAAACACCTCTCCCTTCCAAACCTTCCGAACTCTTTCTAGGATATCCTCATCCCAAAAGGTTTCTTGCAGACACAAGTCAGTGCCTTTAAAACACTACAACAACTGCTGCAATTTCTTCTCACCCCTCAGTCCATTAATCAAGACCAATGTAATCATGGCTCCGAATAAGGGAAGTATGCCTGATAATCTCGCCATCATTTAATCTCTGGCTCTTCCCTCCTCTCATGCTCCTTCCCAACTTTTCAGCCAGCTGTTGCTTTCTCCTGCAGCCTCCCGCTCTTTTTCACCTCCTGTTTAAACCTTCCCTGCAGTTTCAGCCTCTTCCTTACATTAGGTTTGGGCCGAGGAGCTGCCCTTCTCCCTCCTTCTGCCCCTCACTAACCTTTCTCTTTCCACATGATGCCACCCCACCCCCCACTTCCTTGTCTCTGTCCCCCTCTGACTCCTCAGTTTCAAGCTCTTCTGTAACCTCCCATCCCTGTTCCCCGTCAGATACATAATCTCCCTTCGAGAGTCTTCCTGCTATTACGGTTTCTCCAACACTCCCTTCAGCCTCATCTCCGCCGCTGACCCTTGCTCCCCGTTTCTTCTCTCTCTGGGACAATGGCGTATCTGCACCTATCTTGCTCCCTTCTGGCGTCTTTGTCGCTCTGCTCCATCCTGCTGCCCCTTTAAGGCTCCTGCCTCTTGCCCCCTCTCCTTGTCTTGCCCCCTCCTGCTCCCCGAGATGTCCGACTCCCCATCTTTCTTTGGAGTACCCTGCTACTGCCTCCTCTACCCCCATGGAAACCAGATTCTTTAGGGAGATCCGAGCCGTATTATGGCTCGACTCTGCCCTCGACCCGTGCTGCCCTCTGCTGTCTTTGTCCTTTTCCACCATACTTGGTGTGTTTTCCACCATCTCCATCCTGTTCTCTGCTTCGCAATTTTTTGCCTCTTCCTGCGCTCTTTTTTCCTTCCATTCACCATCTGTGTCCTCCGCCTGCTCCGCAGTACTCTAAGTGTTCGATACAGGTTTAGCATAACTTCACTACTTTTCAGTTCTATCCCTCTAGAAATAAACCCTAGTGCTTGGTTTGCTTTTTTTATGGCCTTGTTAACCTGTGTCGATACTTTTAGTGATTTGTGTATTTGTACTCCAAGATCCCTTTGCTCCTCTACCCCATTTAGATTCTTATTTTCCAAGTAATAAGTGACCTCCCTATTTTTCTTACCAAAATGTAATACCTCACATTTATCTGTGTTGAATTTCATTTGCCAATTATGTGCCCATTCTGCAAGTTTACTAATGTCCTCCTGTAATTTGTTGCAGTCCTCCTCAGTATTGACTATCCCCCCTAATTTGGTGTCGTCCGCAAATTTAGAAATTGTGTTTTTGATTCCTAAGTCTAAATCATTAATATAAATTGTGAACAACAGTGGTCCCAGCACTGATCCTTGTGGAACACCACTACCCACCTGCTGCCACTGTGAATGACTACTTTTTACCCCTACTCTCTGCTTTCTGTTTTGAAACCAGCTAGCTATCCATTCTGCTACTTGACCCCTGACTCTGCATTCCCTGATCTTATTCATTAGTCTATTATGTGGTACCTTATCAAAGGTCTTTTGAAAATGTAGATACATTACATCTACCGCATTACCCTTGTCTACTCTCTCTGTTACCTCTTCAGAAAATTCATGCTGACTATTTATTATTATATTTTTGGTTTCTAGATGTTCTTCCATTTTCTCCTTTAGTAGGGATTCCATTATTTTTCCTACCACCGATGTTAAGCCGACTGGTCTATAGTTCCCTGGACATGTTCTACCCCCTTCTTAAATATTGGTATTACGTTAGCTATCTGCCAGTCCTCTGGCACTACACCTTTCTCTAACAAATTATTAAATATGTGTCGTAATGCCTCTGCTGTCTCTTCCCTAGATTCTTTTAAAATGCGTGGATACAATCCATCCGGACCAGGGGTTTTATCCTCTTTGAGTTTGATTAATGTATTTAATATATCCCCTTTTTTATTTTAAATGCACTTATCTCATTACTACTCTCATCATCCTGTTCTATCTTCCTGTTAAATACTGAAGCAAAGTAATTATTTAATATCGCTGCCATGTCTCCATCGTTACCTGTGGTATTATCCTGTCTATCCCTTAGTGGCCCTATTCCCATCCCGACCTTCCTTTTTTGATTTACGAGCCTGAAAAAAATATTTTACTATTTTGTTTTATGTTCCTTGATAATTTAATTTCATAGTTCCTCTTTGCCTTCCTAATTTTTTTTTCTGACTACTCTTCGTATTCTCCCTTATCATGCACTCCCCTGTTGTCTATGTTCTTAATTTATGCCTCTTTCCTTACCCGCAATTGTTCCATTATGGCTTTATTCAGCCATGGTGTCTCATTAGCTTTTAGCTTGTTCTTGTCTTTTAGCGGAATATATTTTTCCTGGACTCTGTTGAACACTGTTTTAAATGTTTCCCATTGCTTTTCTACATCACTGTTGGCCAATATCGCTGCCCATTTTCTCTTCCCAAATTCTATTCTCAGCCCCTCAAAATCAGCTTTTCTCCAATCTATTACCCTAGTCCTTGTCACACTTATGTCTTTCTCAATTATTATCTTAAAGCGTATTATATTATGGTCACTATTGTCTAGATGCTCCCCTACCTTTACTTCTCTTATCTGCTCTGGTTCATTCCCCATTACTAGATCCAATAGTGAATCCTCCCTAGTTGAGCATTTTACATATTGGGTTAGAAAGGAGTCCTGTACACATTGTAGGAACTCCATTCCCTTATCCCCTTTACCTACCTCTTCTGTCCAATTAATATCAGGGTAGTTGAAATCCCATATGATTATTATTCTATGGGGGAAAAATTCAGTTGATTTGCGGCTCCCGTTAGCGCATTAAGAGGGCGCCAATGGGGTGCAAAGCAACTAGCGCCTGTGCGCGGCGATGATTGCGCCACTCGCAAAATTAACTCAACATTTTGCGGCGGCGCTAAACACTACCGCCACGATCTCCTGTGCTGGCAGATCATGCCATCAATCGAGTGTGCAACGTCCCAGTAGCGCCCCGGAATGGGTATTGAGTGGCACACCCTGTCTTACCACCTGCCGCTAGCAACGACAGGTTCAGGGGAGCGTTTTGCAGTCAGGAAGGGACTGGGGGAGCGCTATTTAAAGGTGACTACTTCCTGCTTTTTTTTGTTGGTGACATTTTTGCACCACGAATTCTGAGAGAGAGAGAGAGAGAGACTTCTGGAGAGATTCAACACCGTGTGAAGGAGTTTTGGGTACTGAGCAGCACTTTACAGGTTCATTTTGATTTGCCATTCCTTGTATCGATTTAGAAGAGACTGTGGGGGCTGCACTTTGAGCTCTTTCCCTGGGACTCTCCATTGTTCTTTCCAGCAGATTTGATGTACAAGTCTCTCCAGGCCGAGATTCAAGGCTGCAATGAGCAGGATGTGGATGGAGAGCAAGATCGACTCTCCCCTTTAAGAACTGGCCATCTCCATTGTGTCTGTGTTCCATTGCTGACTGACATCACATGAGCTTCGCCAGCGCTCTGAGGTAGTGCCTCGCTCCTCGGCCTTTGCGCCTTAAGAGAGGTGTGTAGCGCCTGATTTAACGCTCCAATCACCTCCGGGGGCGATAAAAGCCAAGTTTGCAGTCGGAGACGTTAATTAGCACCAGGCGCTAAACTTTGCGCATGGCCGATAATCGCGTCCCAAACGGGACGATACTGAATTTTCCCCCCGATGTCTTTTATTCATTTCCCTAATTTGTGCCTTGGTCTGCATTGTGGCTGTCCTCCCCGCAGTCTTTCTCCTTGTCCTCACAGGTTGGGAGTACATTGTACCTGTTGGACAGGACCACTGCCTGCGGGACTGCCTTCTTAACCTCACTTAAGACCCTGCTACCTGTCTCCCTAGCAGTCACACCCTCCCCTTCCTGAACCTGTGATTTCCTCTGGGGTGTGACTGTATTCTGGATAAAACTGTCCAGAAATTCCTCCCCCTCCCTTATGTTTCAGAGTGTCTCTAACTCACACTCCAGCTCAATGACTCTGAGCCGGAGTGACTGAAGGCAGAGACATTTCCTGCAGATGTGGGAATCTGGGACAGTCTCGCTGTCCACAAACTCCCACATACTACAGACCCGACACAGAGCCTGCCCTGCCATCTCTAGAATGCTTTATTTACATGCTTATTTAAATTAGTTAAAGTTTTTAATCAAGTTATTATTTAGAGTTATATTAATTAATTAGTTTATCTATTAAGTTATTAATTTAATAAAGTATTAGTTATTGTTCCCCAGCACCAGCTTAGAGACAATAAAAATCTCTAATACTCACCAACCAATCAGCTACCTGCTGTTCTGTGATGTCACTCCTTGATTTTTTTTCCCTCTCCGCTCCGGTCCCCAGTCAGGTCCGCCCCGCCTCCATCTTCGCCGCTCACTGTGAGTTTGGGCCCCTCTCTGACTGCGCTCTTTATTTCCTGCCTCTGCTCACAGTGAGTCCTGGCCAATATTTATCCCTCAACTTACGTCACTAAAACAGGTGCTCTGGTCATTATCACAGTGCTGTTTGTGGGAGCTTGCTGTGCACAAATTGGCTGCCACATTTCCAACATTACAGCTGTGACCACACTTCATTGGCTGTAAAGTGTTTTGGAATGTCCTGAGGTTGTGAAAGGCGCTATAAAAATGCAAGTCTTTCTTTCTTATACTCTGATCAAATAATAGCCCCGTCAAAATGGCCAAAAAATCACCAACAAAAATTCATCCATGTTGGCAAACAGGAATTGGAACCATTAGTCCTGAGATTGTTGATCCAAGATTCAGTGCCAGAGATAATATGCTGGGTCAAAATGTTGCATACATCTTTTTTTCAACATAAATTAGCTTTTACTCCCTCTGTGTGTTATTCATTATTATCATCAGTAAATCTAAATGTTCTATGTTAATTTGTTTTTCTCTATTGAAGACTGATGGTTTTTCTTGATTAAAGGAATCACCTGATGACCCTGGCTCTAAAAACCTTCCTCCAGCAAAAGGCTCATCCACAGATAGCCCGATGAGAGGAAAAGGTTCTTCATCCAAAACCTCACCTGTCACAGACAGATTCGTAATGTCGCAAACTCGTACTACAGAGGACGCACTTGGGAAACGAACATCCCAGGGAATCTCAGCTCCAGCATCAGTTCTGGATGAGGGCAGCTCCACCGCCACTGTTCCCACTGCAGCTAGTCAGACCTCGCGTGTGATGTCAGCAGATGTTGTGCCAGATGTGCATACTCAAGCCTCAACTAAATCATCAGCAACACATGAGACACCAGATGTGAAAACTCCATGCAGTCAGAACCCCATTACACAGTCGGATAGAGCTGGCCTGAGCAAAAATATCAGAGCCATCAACCTGCAATCTTATAAGATCCCAAATAATAACAGGCAGCTCCATTTTTATTCTTCATCTCTTGATGGTCCTCCAAATTACTACTTTTGGTACTCTCCTTTCTGGCAGATTGAGAAAACGCCCTTCTCTACTCGCGCTAGCACAGAGCAATCTCCAGCATCTGAAAACCCAGCACAGTTGGAAACTGTATCAGTTCCTGCTTTGCAACATGCCCAGCAGCATCCATACTTTGCCCTTACTCATCATGACATGGCTCTATATGAGATATTCTTCCCTGTCCCAGATGATTCCATCTCCTACAAGGAGCTGATGAATGTACCGGATGATGACAAAGAGTTCTGGACAATATTGTACTTCACTGGAATTACCGCTGCTCAGGAACTATTAAGAAAACGAAAGTGTCAGATAATTCGTGATAAAATACTGGCCAGGACAAAGATTGAAGACTGATAATGGCCTGACTGCTTTGACTAATGTTTGCAACAATAAATACACCAAACTTCAATGGTTTAGCCTCAATATTCTCAAACGCATGCCACTGAAATGTGTAATGAGCTGGATTTGATCAGGTACAGAATGGGAGGGAGGATTATCACTGGAGGTTTAATTCTGGTTGATTCACAATACACACTCCAAAGTTACATTTCCAGCTTATATTAAACTCTCTCAGTAAACTGGCAAGGCCATGCTGATAAGAGCTGAAGTAAGAAGTAAAGATTATTTGACCTACCATCCAGTAGTAAGGGGCAGTAATTATTAATCTCCCGGACAGTGGTGCGAGCTACCTGGGGGAAGAGCTGGTGGGGTAGGGGATGTGGGGTCATTGCCCGACTGTTGAGACTGTTCCTCCGCTCAGTAACTTGGTGACTCAGATGAGAGAGAGTTCAACAAACGGTGCTTCCTCTACCCGGGGCATGCTCAACCGAGATATAGACCACTTCTGGATTAGGAGGAATTGTTAACGGTAACTTAGCAGGTCACAGACTTGCACAAGTAATAAACTCAATCACTTCGCTGTGTCACTGCAACTAGGTTGCAGAAAAATCCAATCTGGCCAATTACCGCCCCATCAGTCTAAGCTCAATCACCAGCAATGTGATGGAAGGTGTCTCCGACAGTGGTATCAAGCGGCACTTACTCACCAATAACCTACTCACTGCTGCTCAGCTCCAGACCTCATTACAGCCTTGGCCCATACACGGACAAAAGGAAAGAGACTGCCCTTGACATCAAGGCAGCATTTGATCAAGTGTGGCACCAAGAAGCCCTAGTAAAATTAAAGTCAATGGAAATCAGGGGAAAACCGCTCCACTGGCTGAAGTCATACCTAGCACAACGGAAGATTATTGTGGTGGTTGGAGGCCAATCATCACAGCCCCAGGACATCACTGCAAGAGTTCCTCAGGGCAGTGTCCTAGATCCAACCATCTTCAGCTGCTTCATCAATGACCTTCTCTCCATCATAAGGTCAGAAGTGGGAAAGTTTGCCGAAGTTTGCACAGTGTTCAGTTCCATTCACAACTCCCCAGATCATGAGGAATTATCCTAATCGGAGGCGGATGCGGCGGCAGGATCTTCCACGATTAAAAAAAACAAGGTGTGACGTCACAGGACAGCAGGTAGGTGATTGGTTGGTGAGTATTAAGGTTTTTTTTTCTTACTAACCTGGGACAGTGGTTTATGCTAGGAGTGGGAAACTATAACATACTGGCCTAGAAATATAGTGGAGCCCCAAACGGGGCACCAAGCTCGCCTGGGTGCCGGAATTACCGCTGCGATCGGAGCCGTTGCGCCCGCCGGAAATTCAGCTTGAGTGCCCCAAGAGGGACGCAGGGCGCTGCTCGAGGCGCCCTGCGTCCCTCTTGGGGCGCTGAAACTGAATATCGCAGCGCAGCATGCCGCAGCACCACAAGCTGCGGCACGGCGCGCTGCGGTACTGCAGGCCTTCCTCCCCTTCTTAAGGGGGAGGGGCCTGCAGCAGCGCGATGACCGATCACGAGTGCTGGCAAAAGAGCCCGGCACTTCTCCTCGGTGCCGGGCTCTCGGGACACAGCCGGCACTGCCCGGGGAGGGGGGGGGGGGAGGGGGTGGATCAGGAGGCCGGGGACGGAGGTGCTGGCAGGCGGCCACTGAAAAAAATGGCCGCCCTGCACCTCCACCTTAATTTGTGCCACTACCGTCACAGGTAGGCCCCGTGAACCGGGCGTGATTTGCGAACGGTGTTTCAGAGGCGGGCGCTACCAAATATCGCGATCGGGGCAGTAGCGGGGCGCTGCGCACACCGATGATGTCATCGGTGGCGGCACAGCGCTACAGGCTAATGCCGCCATTAGCGCCCCGCTAAATATCGCGGGAGGCGTGGCCAGTGGCGCTAAAGCCACTGAGTGCCCTCTTTAGGCACTAACTGGTGGCGCAGCCCACCGAATTTCCAGGCCACTGTGTTAAATTAACTAGTTAAACTAATCAATATAACTATAAATAATCATTGATTAAAGATGTTAACTAATTAAATAAATAAAATAAGGTTAGACTAAGTCATGGCAGTGCAGGTTGTGTGTCTGGACTGCAGTATGTGGGAGTTTGTGGACAGTGAGACTGTCCCAAGCGAACACATCTGCAGGAGATGTCTCCATCTCGAATCTCTCTGACTCAGAGTCATTGAGCTGGAGTGCGAGTTGGAGACATGCTGACACACAAGGGAGGGGGAGGAATTTCTGGACAGTTTGATCCAGATTACAGTCACACCCCAGAGGAAAGCACAGGTTCAGGAAGGGGAGGGTGTGGCTGCTAGGGAGACGGGTAGTGGGGATTTAGGAGAGGTTGAGAAGGAAATCCCGCAGATACTGGTCCTGTCCAAGAGGTACGATGTACTCGCTACTGTAGTGTATGTACCCGTCTACCTTTAAGAGAACTATTGTATGTAACCGTCCACCTTTAAGAGAACTACTTTAGGTGTTGCACTACTTTGTTGGCTTCTGTATACTGTAATACCGACGGTGACCACACCGGTATATAAGTGCTGTGTCAGGATTTATTGGGCAGATTCGCCCTGACCTTCGGATAGTAAAGTCCTGTTTTAAGTTACTCTGGTAGTCTGTGTATTAATTAACTAAACAACCCACAGACTTTACAGTGGCGACAAGTCCGATCGTACCCTGCGGCAACAATACTTCCGAAGCAGTTAACGAGCGTCGAGAAGAGGCAATCGCCCTCGTCATTCTGCTGGGAGAAAACTCGAGTCTGCAGAGCTGGAAAGGAGGAAGAATTCAGAGACAAAGACTTCCATCAGCAACAGGCACTGACTGTCCCTTCTGCCACGGTGAGGAGTGAGCCGATCAGCACGAGAAGCAAGCCGGCCACGGTGACTGTGAGTAAGGGAAAAGTAAAAAGAATAACCGGAGGATAAGGGCGGTGCACTCGACCACGGTCGCGGGGGAAAGGAGCCGGACAGAAGTCGGGCCCAGAGGCGCTGAGACTGGGGCAGCGTGGAGCAAGGAGGCCGCGATACAGACAGGCTCGGGACGCAACGGCGTCGTGAGACAGCTAGACCGCGACCGGCGAAAAAGGCCGGGCAGCGACCGAAGCCACGAAGCGCTGCGACCGGGAGCGTAGGCGCGGGAAGATATAAAAACTCAGCCGCAGCCGGGGAGGGAAGCACCGGACTGCGAGAGGGCTGGGAGGCGCGATTGGGAGCCGAGCGAGCGGGAGAGGCAGAGCCGACCAAGGGAGACTGAGCGAGAGCCAGTCCAGCGGCTGAAACTGTTCGCCATCAACGGGGTGTACCCAGCGCCGGTAGAGCCGAGCGAGCGGGAGAGAGACAGAGCCTGAGCAAGGGGAACTGAGCGAGAGCCAGCCCAGCGGCTGAAACTGTTCGCCGTCAACGGGGTGTACCCAGCGCCGGTTGCCCTGCCGAGAAAAGGGAAAGCACTGAAGCCGACGCGCAGGCTGTGAACCTGAAAGCCAGCGGCCGTCGCCCGTGGGGAAAGTGTACCCCTCCTGCCAGGGGAAGAAACGCGGGAAGCCGCCATTAGGCGGAGAAGAAGATAGAAGCGGGGAACCGCCATTGAAGTGGGCGGGGAGAGAAGATAAGCGCGGGAAACCGCCATTTTCGCGGGAACCGCCATCTTGAAGAAAAAAAAAGAAAATTTAAAGAAATAATCCGTGGTGTTATCAGGAAGAGAGGAAGATGCCTAAGCGTGGTAACATCAACGATTTTAATTCCGAGGTAGAAGACTGGGCCACGTATGTGGAACGCATTGAGATCTATGGTGAGGCCAATAAAATAGAAGAAGATGACAAAGCTATAACCTTGCTAAACTCGATGGGCGCGAAGACATACGGGCTCTTGAAGCATCTACTAGCACCAGCTAAACCGGCGGATCAGACTTTCGATGATATTGTTGCTGTCCTGAAGGATCATTTTAACCCCGCACCACTGATGTTAGTGGAACGATCCAAATTTTACGCGAGAATGCAACGGAAAGAGGAAAGCAACGCGGAGTACCTGATTGAACTGCGTAGGCTAGCAAAACACTGTCAGTTTAGGGAAAATCTGGCAGAGGCACTCAGAGACAAATTCGTGTGCGGAATGTTGAAGGAAGAAACACAAAAACGACTGCTCGAAGAGAACGATCTTACACTTGATAAGGCTGTCCTTATTGCTGCATCGAACGAAGCCGCAGCGAAAGGAACGGCGGAAATGCAGCTAAAGGCAGCGGCACTCAGTGTGCAGCAAATTACTTCGGGTACAACGAAATGCTATCGTTGTGGGAAGACAACACATGACCAGAACCAATGCTGGTTTAAAAACCAGGAATGTAGGAAATGTGGCAAGCTCGGTCACATAGCTAAGGTATGCCGGTCAGGAAAGAAGACTAACAATAATGAGTCACCACAAAAGAGGTACAGGAAGGTACATGAGGTGACTAGGAAGAGTCCGGAAGAACAGAATTCGGACTCACACTCCAACTGCAAGGAACTGGATAGTCTGAGAATTCACAATGTGAGTAATGAAGCTGACCGACAAGCTATCTGGATCACACTACAGATTGCAAAAGTCCAAGTGAAAATGGAAGTGGACACCGGATCGGCGTTGACGGTCATGAATAAGCATGATTATAAAAAGTTATTCAAGCATATTCCCCTACGGGATACGGAACTAGTATTGCAGACATACATGGGGCACAAAGTATACCCCATCGGGAAGATAGAAGTCAAGGTGAGATACAAGGACAAAGATCACCAAAGGATGGACCTGTATGTGTTGCCTGAGGGAGGTCCACCACTTCTGGGACGGGAGTGGATCAGGAAAATAAATATAGACTGGCATTCACTAAACACCATGACAGTAGATTCCGGGAAGGAAGATGTCAAACCTGAACGGTTGTCCAGAATATTGGACGAAGCTAAAGAGGTATTCCAGCAAGGACTGGGAACACTGCGAGGAATTAAAGCAAAGGTTAAGATTGCAGAACATGCAAGCCCAAAATTTTTCAAAGCCAGATCGGTACCTTACGCGATACGACCTGCTGTGGAGGCAGAACTGGAAGAACTTGAACGATCAGGGGTACTGTCAAAAGTGGACTGGAGTGAGTGGGCCACGCCCATTGTTCCCGTCATGAAGTCTTCACCAAGTAACAAGCCAGGGGGACCGGGGAAGGTCCGCATCTGCGGAGACTTCAAGATCACAGTGAATCCGGTGCTTCACACGGTACAATACCCGCTTCCGCGGATTGAAGATATCTTTGTTTCGTTGGCTGGAGGGAAACACTTCACCAAGATAGACCTGGCACAGGCATACTTACAAATGGAAGTCGAGGAAGAGTCGCGTCAGTACCTCACCATCAACACACACAGAGGCTTGTATCGTTATAATAGAATGGTTTTTGGGGTAGCTTCGGCTCCAGCAATTTGGCAGAGGGCCATGGAGCAGGTATTACAAGGAATTCCAAGCACGCACTGTTACTTAGACGATATCCTGATTACGGGAGAAGACGAGGAAGAACACCTCACAAATTTGAAACTGGTGCTCACTAGGTTGAAGGAATATGGCCTTCGAGTTAATCGCAAGAAATGTGAGTTCTTCCAAAAACGGATCTCGTACTGCGGTCATGTCATTGACCGAGAGGGGCTGCACAAGTCACCTGACAAGATAGAAGCTGTCGTGAAGGCCCCCGCTCCGGAAAACGTATCACAGTTAAGATCATTCTTGGGGTTGATTAATTATTATCACAAGTTTCTGCCGAATCTATCCACGGTGCTGCATCCGCTGAATGCTCTGTTGCGGAAAGAAGTACCATGGAAGTGGAGTGAGGAATGTAAAAAGGCCTTTCGCAGAAGCAAGGCGTTGATTACCTCTGAAGAAGTGTTGGCTCATTTCAACCCAACGTTACCTCTTCGTCTAGCTTGTGATGCTTCCCCCTATGGAATTGGAGCAGTACTTTCACACAAGTTACCAAATGGCTCAGAAAGGCCAGTGGCATTCGCGTCCCGATCATTGACCTCCGCGGAGCGAAATTATGCTCAAATAGATAGGGAGGCCCTCAGCCTTGTGTGGGGCGTAAAGAAATTCAATCATTACCTGCAGGGCAAGAAGTTCACATTACTGACAGACCACCAGCCGTTGGTGTCCATATTCAACCCTAACAAGGCCGTTTCCACCATGACAGCGCAAAGGTTACAGAGGTGGTCCGTGTTACTTGGGGCACACCAATATGACATCGAATACAAAAGGTCCAAACAGCATGGAAATGCTGATGGGTTATCGCGCTTGCCATTGCCGATAGTAGAAGAAGCGACTACAGTGGACCCGGTAGAGATGTTCCACTCATCCATAGTGGAATGTCTACCAGTAACAAATTCGATGATCGAAAACGAAACAAGAAATGACCCGACTCTCTCATGAGTCTATGATTTAACGGTGGAGGGATGGCCAGCACAGGGCGAACCAACGCTGCCAGCATTTTCGCAGAGAAAAGAACAGCTGTCAGTGTGTCGAGGAACCCTGATGTGTGGATCTAGAGTGGTGATTCCACCCAAACTTCAACAGAAGGTGTTAAAGGAGCTGCACGAGGGACATCTGGGTGGAGTGAAAATGAAGAACCTAGCAAGAGCGTTTGTGTGGTGGCCAGGCATTGATGGGGACATCGAAGAAATCACTAAGAGCTGTCTAGGATGCCAGAAGGTCCAAAACGCGCCACCACAGGCTCCTCTGCATCCATGGGAGTGGCCCTCATCTCCTTGGCAAAGGGTACACGTCGACTTTGCTGGTCCATTTATGGACTCAATGTTTCTAATAGCGGTGGATGCACACTCCAAGTGGCCGGAGGTAATAAAGATGTCCACCACCACCACGGAAAAAACCATCACAGTGTTAAGGACCATGTTTGCTAGGAATGGGCTGCCGGAACAGATCTGTTCTGATAATGGACCGCAATTTGTGTCCGAAGAATTCAAGAAATTCTTAAAGAGCAATGGGGTTAAGCACTACACGTCAGCCCCATACCATCCCGCCTCCAATGGATTGGCTGAAAGGTTTGTCCAGACCTTCAAGAAGGCCATAAAGGCCATGGGTAATGAAGCCATTAACTTACAACATAAGGTGGATAGCTTCTTGTTGGCGTACAGGAATGCAACACATGCGGTCACAAATCAAACTCCCGCCATGATGTTTTTTAATAGACGACTAAGATGCCGGCTGGATTTGCTTAAGCCAAACGTCAGAAGGGACGTAGAGAACCGGCAATTCCAGGGCATGAATGAAAGGCCAACTAGATCTTTTCAGATAGGTCAACAAGTTTTGGCCCGGGACTACCGTACCGAGAAATGGCAGCCTGGAACTATTGGAAAAAGGCTAGGGCCGTTGATGTATACGGTGGACATTGGGGACAGTATAATAAGGCGCCATGTTGACCAGCTCATAGGGTCAGCCACAAATGGCCAACCTACTCCACCACCTTACACGGTTAATGTTGAGACAGAGATACCCAGAACACCTACCTCCGATCTGGTAATACTGGAATCAGATGAACCTGACACTGTCCTTCAAGCCGAATCGACCTTGCCAGAAGCACCTACTACCCCGCCGGGAGTTACGACACCACCGAGGCGTTATCCGGACAGAGTCCGGGAACCTCCAGAGAGACTGAATCTGTGAACTGTCTTGCATAAAGTTGTATATATGTTATAATATATGTTTAATGGGGAATCAGTATGTTGTAAGCTAAAAAGGGAGGATTGTAGTGTATGTACCCGTCTACCTTTAAGAGAACTATTGTATGTAACCGTCCACCTTTAAGAGAACTACTTTAGGTGTTGCACTACTTTGTTGGCTTCTGTATACTGTAATACCGATGGTGACCACACCGGTGTATAAGTGCTGTGTCAGGATTTATTGGGCAGATTCGCCCTGACCTTCGGATAGTAAAGTCCTGTTTTAAGTTACTCTGGTAGTCTGTGTATTAACCCACAGGCTTTACAGCTACCTGTGAGGACAAGGAGAAAGACTGCAGGGAGGATGACCAGAATGCAGACCAAGGAACTGTAGCTCAGAAGGCTGTCCAAGGGGGGGGGGGGAAGAGCAGAATAGAAATGTAGTAGTGATAGGGGACTCTATAATTAGGGGGAGAGATAGCATCCTCTGCAGCCAAGAACGAGAATTCCAAAGGATGTGTTGACTACAGGGTAAGGAATATCTCATGGCGGCTGGAGAGGAACTTGGAAAGGGAGGGGGTAAATCCAGTTGTGGTCGATGTTGGAACAAACCACATAGGTAGGAACAGGGAGGAGGCCCTGCTGAAAGAGCATCAGGAGCTAGAATCTAAATTAAAAAGCAGGACCTCAAGGGTAATAATCTCTGGATTATTGCCCGAGCAAAGTACAAATTGGCATAGAAGCAGACAGATCAGGAGAATTAACACATGGCTAAAGGGCTGGTGTGGGGAAGAGGGGTTCCTTTTCATGGGACATTGGCACCAGTTCTGGGACAGGAATGAGCTGTACCGATGGGACGGGCTCCACCTGAACTGGGATGGGACCCGTGTCCTAGCGGAAAGGGTAAATAGGGAGGTGGCTAAGGCTTTAAACTAGTAAGATAGGGGGAGGGATCTACAAGAAACGTAACCAGCCTAAATATAGACAAAACAGGAAAAGAGAGCATAGGAAGGAATAAAGTAATGGAAGGTATTCATGGTAAGGGAATAAATAGAGTTATAGAGCAGAAGTATAAAAAGATGGTTAAACATAAAGTGAGAGGAAATCCTATTAAAAATGAATGACACTGTCTGTAAAACAATGCACAGAGTGTCCGTAATAAAACAGGGGAGCTGGAGGCAATCATGCATTGCGAGGAACCAGGCATTGTCGGGATTACTGAGACATGGGGGGCGATTTTCCTGGAGCCATCATGCGGGCTTTCAGGTGTGTAGGGGGGGAAAATCGCAAAAATAGGTGGTCGCGACCCCCCCCGCCGCTGCCTGATTTTCACCCAGGCGTTTCTGTCCGACCCGAATCAGTCCCGCCCGCAGCAGGCGGGACTGGTCTTCAGGCATCTTAATCACCAATAATTAGTGATATACCTATCAATTCGTCCAATAAAAAGCGACGAGTTAGGAACGTAACTAAAGGTTTTTATTGACTAAATAACAGAGCACACCCTCGTGGGTGATCGGGTCCAACAAGGAGGAATACCAGCCAGTCGACTACCTTTATACCTGGGCAGGTAGGTGGAGCCATGGGCGGAGTCGGAGGTGGTCAGCCCAGGTATAACAGTGCGACAAGAGGCGACCTCGTATCGTGATACAACAGTGATAACGGTGATAACAATACAACAGTGATAACTATAGTGTAACGATAAAAGTGGTTTACCACATTCACCCCTTGTTTAGATTTGAGTCTGGCGGGGTGAAGTGTACTACCAGTTCTGGTATGTCAGTCTGTCCGGAGGCCTCGTAAGCCTCTCCGATCGTCGCAGCGGCGGTGCTGCATTATCCGGTGTTAGTGCTGGTGTCTGCGTGGTCGGCGAAGGCTCGTGGGGTTCCGGCATGCCGTTTACCTGGGCTGGAATTGGGGGGGTGGTGGGGGGGGGTAAAGGTGGTGTCTCCGGAGTGCCCGAGGGTGCGAGGTCTCGTAAGGAGACAGTGTCCTCCCGCCCGTCTGGGTAAGCCACGTAGGCGTACTGGGGGTTGGCGTGCAGGAGGTTCACCCTCTCGACCAGGGGGTCTGTTTTATGGGCCCTCACGTGCTTTCGCAGCAAGACGGGCCCCGGAGAGGTCAGCCAGGTTGGTAGAGTGGTTCCCGTAGTCGACTTCCTGGGGAAAACAAACATTCGTTCATGGGGGGTGGCGTTAACGGCAGTGCAAAGTAGTGACCGGATGGAGTGCAGCGCTGTCGGGAGGACTTCCTGCCAGCGGGAGGTTGGGAGGCCCTTAGACTTTAAGGCTAAGAGGACGGCCTTCCATACCGTCGCGTTCTCTCTTTCCACCTGGCCGTTCCCTCGGGGGTTGTAGCTGGTGGTCCTACTTGCTGCAATACCTCTCGCTAGTAGGAACTGACGGAGTTCCTCGCTCATGAAAGAGGAGCCCCGGTCACTATGTATATAGTTTGGGAACCCGAACAAGGCGAAGAGGTCGTTCAGGCATTTAATGACCGTGGTACTGGTCATGTCTGGGCAGGGGAAGGCAAAGGGGAAACGGGAGTACTCATCAACAATGTTGAGGAAGTACACATTACGGTCAGAGGACGGGAGGGGCCCCTTAAAGTCGATGCTCAGGCGCTCGAAGGGGCGGGTGGCCTTGATCAGGCTTGCTCTGTCCGGCCTAAAGAAGTGCAGTTTGCACTCGGCGCAGGTCTGGCAGTTCCTGGTTATGGTCCTGACCTCCTCGATGGAGTAGGGCAGGTTGCGGGCCTTAATGAAGTGGTAAAGTCTGGTGACCCCGGGCTGGCAGAGGTCGTTGTGGAGGGTCTGAAGTCTATCACTTTGCGCGCTGGCGCATGTAATTCGTGACAGAGCATCGGGGGGTTCGTTCAGCTTACCTGGCCAGTACAAGATATCATAATCGTAGGTGGAGAGCTCGATTCTCCACCTCAAGATCTTGTCATTCTTGATTTTGCCCCTCAGCTTGTTATTAAACATAAAAGCGACCGAACGTTGGTCGGTAAGGAGGGTAAATCGTTTGCCTGCCAGGTAGTGCCTCCAGCGTCATACCGCCTCCACAATCGCCTGGGCCTCCTTCTCGACCGACGAGTGTCGGATCTCAGGGCCCTGTAGGGTCCTTGAGAAGAAGGCCACCGGTCTCCCCTCCTGGTTAAGGGTGGCGGCTAGGGCGAAGTCGGATGCATCGCTCTCGACTTGGAAGGGGATGGACTCATCCACTGCGTGCATAGTGGCCTTGGCAATGTCTCCCTTAATGAGGGAGAAGGCTGCGCACGCTTCCTCCGTAAGGGGGAAGGATGTGGACTTCATGAGGGGTCTGGCTTTGTCCGCATAATTGGGCACCCATTGGGCATAGTAGGCGAAGAGCCCCAGGGTTCTCTTAAGTGCCTTAGGGCAGTGGGGGAGGGGTAGCTCCATGAGGGGGCGCATTCTTTCGGGGTCGGGGCCGATGAGTCCGTTCTCTACTACACAGCCAAGGATGGCAAGGCGCGAGGTGTTAAACACACATTTCTCCTTATTGTAGGTGAGGCTCAGCTGTTGGGCTGTACGGAGGAATTTCTCCAGATTCACGTCGTGGTCCTGCCGGTCGCGGCCGCAGATGGTGACGTTATCTAGGTAGGGGAATGTGGCCTGCAGTCCGTTCTGGTCAACCATCCGGTCCATCTCCCTTTGGAAGACCGAGACCCCGTTGGTGACACCGAAGGGGACCCTAAGGAAGTGGTATAGGCGCCCATTCGCCTCGAAGGCGGTGTACTGGCGGTCCTCGGGGTGGATAGGGAGTTGGTGGTAGGCCGACTTAAGGTCGATGGTCGAGAATACGCGGTATTGTGCAATCTGATTGACCATGTCAGATATGCGGGGAAGGGGGTATGTGTCCAGCTGGGTGTATCTGTTTATGGTCTGGCTGTAGTCGATGACCAGGCGATTTTTATCGCCGGTCTTAACGACCACGACCTGGGCACGCCAGGGGCTGTTGCTCCCCTCGATGATGCCCTCCTTCAGGAGACGCTGCACCTCAGAGCTAATGAAAGCTCTGTCCCCAGCGCTGTACCGCCTGCTCTTGGTAGCGACGGGTTTGCAGTCGGGGGTGAGGTTAGCGAACAGGGAAGGTGGCGGCACCTTGAGGGTGGATAGGCTGCAGGTGTTACGCGGTGGGCGGTTTAACCTTCGCTGGTTGTCGACTGTGAGTGGGGGGAGGGGTCCACCGTATGCTAGGGTTACACTTTGGAGGTGGGATTGGAAGTCCAGCCCTAGTAGGACGGCAGCGCAGAGCTGGGGGAGGACGAGGAGTTTAAAGTTTTTATACTCTGTACCCTTAACCGACAAGGTCACAGCACAGTAGCCGCTAATGTCCGTGGCGTGGGACCTCGATGCCATCGAGATTCGGTTGCGCGTTGGCAGGACAGGGAGGGAGTAGTGGCTCACCGTGTCTGGGTGGATGAAGCTCTCCGTGCTTCCGCTGTCGAACAGGCAGGTCGTGGCGTGGCCGTTTACTTTGATGTCCATCATCGACTTGGACAGGTGGTGTGGGCGGGCTTGATCCAGAGTGACGGAGGCTAGCGTGTAGGTAAGCGAGTCGTTGTCGTCTGCGGGCGAGGCGGTCGTCGGGTCCGGGGGCCCGGTGGCAGTCGGGCGTGGTGGGTAAAATGGCGTCTCCCACGAGGTAGGACAAAATGGCGGAGAAGATGGCTGCCCCCATAACTCACATGAGGCACTATTGGGGTCGGTTGTCTTGATCAAAGATGGCCGCCCCATGACTCACGTGTGGGGATACTGGCCTCAGTTGCCGTGAAAGAAGATGGCCGCCCCCACAGTTCGCATGAGGCACTGCTGGCCTCTGAAGATCCGCTCCTGCAGGCCTTAGAGAAGTGGCCTTTCTTCCTGCAGGTTGTGCAGGTAGAGTTCCTGGCTGGGCAGCGCGACCTCGGGTGCTTCTCCTGGCCGCAAAAGAAGCAGCCGGCGGCCCGATCGCGGGTGCCCGATGTCGGAGCCGGTACCGGGGGTGGCGGGCCCGGTCGGGTCCGGGACGCCGACGCTGAGGTAGGTCCCGGGGGCGGCGCTGCGAAGGGTATTGCGGTAGGGGTCGGGCCCGAGTCCCAGGGTCGCGAGCAGTACCTGGAAAACGCCTCCTGGTCCTGATGGGCCACCTCCAGGGAGAGAGCGAGGGCTTCAGCTTTGTCCAGGTCGAGGTCTTTAGCTTCAAGCAGTCTTTGCCGTGAGTAGTCGGACCGTAGGCCTTTCACAAAGGCATCGCGGATATTATCTTCCGTATTTTCAACAGCCGTCACCGCTTTAAAGTCACAGTTCCTGCCGAGTGCTCTTAGCGCCCGTAAAAATTCAGCTACAGACTCTCCTGGCTGTTGCGGGCGGGATCTTAGGAGGTGCCTGGTGTACATGTAATTTACCGGGCTGCGGTACTGCTGTTTCAGTAGGTTGATAGCGGCCTCGTACGTAGTCGTGTCCTGGATGAGTGCGTATACTCTCGGGCTCGCTTGGGCGTTCAGAAGTCTTAGTTTGGATCTCTGCAGGGCGCCGGATTCTTCCAGGTAGGATTCGAAGCAGTCCAGCCAGTGTTTGAAGTTGAGGGCTGCGTTTGCTGCCTGTGGGTTTAGATCCAGGTACGGTGGTTTGAGGGCTTGCAGCCAAGCCGGCTGGTGTGGCTGTGCTTCTGGGAGGGCTTCTGGCTGGCCAGTAGTAGACATCTTTAAAATTTAGTCAATAAAATTGATATACCTATCAATTCGTCCAATAAAAAGCGACGAGTTAGGAACGTAACTAAAGGTTTTTATTGACTAAATAACAGAGCCCACCCTCGTGGGTGATCGGGTCCAACAAGGAGGAATACCAGCCAGTCGACTACCTTTATACCTGGGCAGGTAGGTGGAGCCATGGGCGGAGTCGGAGGTGGTCAGCCCAGGTATAACAGCGCGACAAGAGGCGACCTCGTATCGTGATACAACAGTGATAACGGTGATAACAATACAACAGTGATAACTATAGTGTAACGATAAAAGTGGTTTACCACAATTAGCATCTATAATGCCATTTTAAGGGGCCCTTGCTATTGTCAGCCTTTTCCCACGTTAAACACGCCTGGTGGGAACCCCGCTGATGAAACCTGGCGTGAACAATATCGGATTGCTGACTATCAGCTGCAGGTCAATCAGGAAAGAAGAGATTTAATTAGACATCATTTGTAGGTTGCAGGACCTTGTTGTTTCAGGCTTGGGGCAACTTGTTCCAGGCTTTGGCACAGCTGTGGAAGATTGGAGCCTCACACACTTCTCCAGTGTGAGCTCCTGGAAAGCACCTCTCACCACCCTCACTCAGCGCTTCCTCAATGGAGGCATCTGCCAGAAGCATGGGAGGCCTTTTTTTCCTTCCCTTGGCATTAGAGGATCTCCAGCAGCAGAGGCGGCAGCAGCAGATCCAGCAACAACAGCAGCACCAGCAACAGCAGCACCAGCAACAGCAGCAGCAGCAGGAGCAACAGGCTGCGGCTCACCCACCTGAGGCAGCACAGGCCAGAAGGGGCCAGCGCATGGAAGGCCGTCGGCGCGGGAGATACCCCCCAAACAGGGACTACAGACACAGGGTCAGCTACCTCAACATAACTGAGCAGCAGTGTCAAAGGTGGCTCCGACTTTCGCGAGAGGTAGTGACTGACATCTGTGCAATGCTGCAGCAAGACCTGGAGCCCAGAGGTGTGGGTGGACATACCTTACCAGTGGCCGTCAAAGTGACCACCGCACTCAACTTTTTTGCTTCAGGCTCATTCCAGGGATCAACAGCAGACATCAGTGGCGTCTCCCAAGCGACCGCACACACTTGCATCACACAGGTAACCGATGTCCTCTTTGCCATCGCGCACAATTACATCAACTTCTCCAAGGATCAAGCAAGTGGAAGCGCGCGTGCGGTTGGATTTGTTAAGCTGGCAGGCTTTCCAAGGGTGCAGGGCATCGTTGACTGCACACATGTGGCCCTTAAGGCACCCCATCACAATCCAGGTATTTTTGTCAACCGCAAGGGCTTCCACTCCCTCAACGTGCAGCAGGTGTGTGACCACAAGAAGGAAATTTTGCATGTTTGTGCCAAGTACCCTGGCAGTTGCCATGACTCCTTCATCCTGCGCCAGTCTAGTGTGCCTCCGCTCTTCAGTCTGCCAGACCAACTTTTCGGATGGCTACTTGGAGACAAGGGCTATCCCCTGAAGACGTGGCTAATGACGCCGCTCAGGAGGCCATCCAACGAAGCTGAGGAGCGCTACAAGTCCAGCCACATTTCTACCAGATCCATTATCGAGCAAACCATTGGCTTGCTGAAGATGCGATTCAGATGCCTTGATAGATCAGGTGGAGCCCTGCAGTACTCAGCAGCCAGGGTCTCCAGAATCATCGTGGTCTGCTGTGCACTTCACAACATGGCACAGAATCATTGCTTGCAGCTGCCTGAGGTACAAGTGGCTGATCACATAGCCTCCTCAGATGATGATGAGGATGAGGAGGAGGAGGATGAGGAGGGGAGTGAGAATGGAGAGCTTGCGGAGGCGCATCAACCAGCAGAAGCAGCACGTGAGAACATTGCTGCCCGGAATACAAGGTGTACTGTCCTCTCTACGTGTATGTGTCTGTATGCAGTTAGACAGCCAGCCAAACTCCTTTCAATAACGACATGGGAGTCAGGATGTAGCGTCCAAGCTCTGGTGTTTAATAATGCCACACTTGCATGAGGTCAATGAAACAATACAAATCAGTTGCATTGGGTTGGAGTAAAACTGAGAAAGAAAAAAGAAAGAAATGCACCTTGTTACATACATGAGATATAACTAACATCTAAACATGAATACGTAATGAAACCATTCAACTCACAGGCAATGCTTTCGAAGGCGTAACAATGTAAGATTACAGCAGATTAACTTGCAGCACGCTCCTGCTGATGTGACCTCTTTGTTTGCTATCACTGTACTACTTCCTGTTGAGTGACCCTACTGGCCATTTCCATTTACTGCCACCTACTGGTGGCAACAAAACAAAACTCCTGCAATTATAAGGCAGAACATTCCCCGCCTGACGTCTATTAGATGCCACTACTTATAAAACACACAGAACTGTGGAATCAATAACACTCAGTCCTCCTTAGGTAAGAGGAGTACGACCTCTGAGATGGGTCTGAAGAACTTTTTGACCATCCCTTGAACAGTGGCCTTCACCTCTATCTTTCACACCCTGTCATCTTTGCTGGGGAAGACAGAGGTGACATGACCCATAGGCCACTCATTGCGGGATACTTGGCTTTCTTTCAGTAAGACGATGTCACCTTCTTGGAGACTCCGACGAGCCTCGTTCCACTTCCGCCGGCTTTGTAAAGTGGGAAGGTACTCGGTGCGCCAGCGGCTTCAGAACATACTGGCCAAGGCTTGTACTCTTCTCCACTGGCTCTTCCGGAGGTCTTTGTCAGTGAAGTCTCCAGGAGGAGTGGGTACACAGCCCTTCTGTGTGAGTAACATGTTTGGAGTCAAAAGGAATGGTGAATCTGGATCGGAAGAAACAGGAACAAAGGGCCTCGCATTAATGATTGCTGACACTTCAGCCATGAAGGTGCACAGCACTTCTGCATCATCTGAGGTGGTCTGTTCTGTCATAACATTGAGTCCAGAATGCGCCGCGACACTCCAATCATGCGCTCCCACGCACCACCCATGTGTGAAGCATGTGGAGGATTAAATTCCCATGTGCAACCTTGCTGGCTTAGGTGTGTCAGGATGCTTGGCCTTTGGTTGTGTTCATTCCCTAACTCTAGCTCTCGACAGGCTCCAATGAAATTTGTTCCACAGTCGGATCTTAATTGCTTTGCTGGCCCGCGGATGGCAAAGAATCTTCGTAATGCATTAATGCAGCTGGACGTGTCCATGGACTCGATCACTTCTATATGCACAGCTCTTGTGCTCATACAAGTGAATAGCATAGCCCAGCGTTTGCTATGAGTGGCGCCTCCTCTGGTGCGGCTAGTAGTGATAGTCCGAGGGCCAAAAACATCCAGGCCGACGTATGAAAACGGTGGCGATGAACTAAGTCGTTCCGGAGGCAGATCAGCCATCTTCTGCTCCTCCGTTCTCCATCTTCTTATGTTCATTAATAAATAGATATTCTTATTATGAACACAGCTAGCTTTTGCTAGACACTTTTATTGAGCACATGTGGACTAGGTACAGTATCTGTAGAGGCATCCATCTTGACTGCTGCCTTGTGGGTAGCCTAGTGCCTCATGGATAATGTAGTCTTAATATACATACAGCTGGGTAGTGTAGTCTTATATACAGCTCTACACAGCTCTACGGCTCCACCTAGTGTCCACTACTGAATGACATGTTATTGATCATTACATCCCCCTTTCTTTGAGGTTTAACAAAATCAATATCAACCAACTTTCAAGAAAACAATAAAGATAATATCAGTAACACTTTTGTTCATGCTCTATAACATAAACATTTTCAAAACAGTCAACACATTTTCAAAGCTTTACATTGTACTCAAAGATTAAGTCTATCAGGCTTTTTTACTTCACGTGTGGATCTTCTCAACACGGTTAAGTCTGATGTGTCTTCATGAGATTGTTCTGGCGGTGAATGACAAGATGCAGTTGCGGCATTGTCATCGATCTGCTCTTGTATAGATCGAGGTCTCCTTGCGATCTTTGCTTGGAGAGGGTTTCAGTGTTTCCTTCACTCCTCATGCCATAACTCTCAATGTAGTCAATGCACTCTCGAAAAACTGCTAGCAGCTGGATCCCATCATATAGCATAGTCCTCTCAGCAGCCTCGGCTAATGGAACACCAAAGATTGGCTGAGGGAAGAAGGAGTATCCACCGGAACTGCTTCCTGCTCTGGTGCAGGCTTCTTCTTTTTCTTTTTCTCTTTCCACTGCTTAACAACATCTGCTGCGGTTATATCTTTGGACATTTTCTCCTTGTGTTTTTCCTCTTTGTGCTTTTCTTCCTTTGGCTTCTCTTTGAACTTAAAGTATTTTTCTTTCTTCTTGGAGAAACTAGGCTTTTTGAAGACATGGATACCCTTTGGCCTTTTCATCCTTGATGGGCTCTCTGCTTCATCACCTGAGTCATCTGGTCTGCTTATGGCACAGTTTATACGGTAGACTCTCTTGACCAGTTCTAAGTCTTCACAAGCTTTGTCACCTAGTATCGAATCAAGTCTTTCAGCCACAACAGAAAACATGAGATGATGCACTTTGTCTTTGATTGTCACTTTAAGTTTGCATGCACCTAAGCTATCTATTTTCTGTCCATTATAGCTCTTCAGCAGTACTGACTTTTTCTGTATTTTGGGCTTTTCTTTCATATTTTTTATATCACTCATACTGATTAAGTTTGCTTTTGCCCCAGTGTCCAGTTTCAATGTAACTAATGCTCCATTTATCTGCAGTGGGATCATCCATTTGTCCACTTTTACTGCATTGACATTATGTTCAGCATTGTCCATTTCTGAGGGCTGCACATTTTCTGTATCCTTTTTGATATTGTCACATGACACCATTCCTATAAAAAATGTCTCACTTAAATCAGTGTCCTCAATTACATTAACTCGTTGCCCTTTCTTAGTTTGTACTTTTGAAAAGCATTGTTTGGCAAAGTGATTCTTTCCATTACACTTTGTGCACATTTTTCCAAACGCTGGGCATTGTCTTAACTGGTGTTTGTAGCCACAGCGTTTACAATTAAAAATTTCATCCTCCGATTGCTTTTCATTTCTGTTCTGCGCACGTTTCTTCCCCTTGTAGGACACAGCACCGACAGCAGCATTATCACTCATTACAATCGCATCATTATTGATTTCACTGAAAGTCTTCGTGTGCTTTTGAGCTAGCTCGCTGGCTTGGCATATTTTCACCGCGTTTTCCAAATTTATTTCGGTTTCTCTCAACAGACGTTCCCTGACTTTTTTATCATGAATACCAAACACAATCTGGTCACGAATCATGGATGCTTTGAGCTCAGAGAAATTACATGTCTGTGCTTTCAGTTTCAGTTCAGTTATAAAGCTATCAAAAGTCTCATTTTGCTGCTGTGTCTGAGAACAGAAGATGTATCTTTCATAGGTCTCATCCTTTTTGGGAGAGCAATGTGCATCAAATTTTTTTAGCACATCTTCTAATTTTTCTCTGTTCTCCTCTGGATTAAATACAAATGTATTAAATACCTCTATCGCCTGTGGGCCTGCAACTGTAAGCAGCAACCCTATCTTCCTTGCATCTGGCTTCATACCGAATCCGATGGCTGCAATGTAGAGTTCGAATTGTTGTTTAAAAGTCTGCCAATTGTAGTCGATATTTCCTGTGAGTTTCAAACGCTCTGGTGGCTTCAAATTCTCCATGTCGCTTTTCACAATTTTCAGCAGATCTTCACCATCCTGGTACCATCTTATGTTCATTAATAAATAGACATTCTTATTATGAACACAGCTAGCTTTTGCTAGACACTTTTATTGAGCACATGTGGACTAGGTACAGTATTTGTAGAGGCATCCATCTTGACTGCTGCCTTGTGGGTAGCCTAGTGCCTCATGGGTAATGTAGTCTTAATATACATACAGCTGGGTAGTGTAGTCTTATATACAGCTCTACACAGCTCTACGGCTCCACCTAGTGTCCACTATAGAATGACATGTTATTGATCATTACACATCTGAGCTTTCTGCATGTGACGCATTGGTGTAAGACAGATCCAATCAACCGTTTGCCGCTGACAATCCACAAGCCGGCTGCTCGAATGGCTCCCTCAGTGAACTGGCGGCCCTGGTGTTCTATCAGTTCATGGTGGTGTCTTGTGAGCAATGTTGTGATGTGGCGTTGATGTGGCAGGACAACAGGACTCCTTTCTTGCAAGCTCAGTTCTGCATGCATCAGCCGTCCTCCAATTCTGATGAGGCCGTCATTCAAAACTGGATTCAGTTTCCACAGTGAACTGGTCTTGGTAATGGTTCTTTTTTCAGCAAGTGCTCTGTACTCCTCAGAGTATGCCTGAACTTGAACTGACCTGATGATAATATTCTCAGCTGCAGCCAACTCATCTGGGGAACGAGGCTTCCTGCACCAGTGCCAACCTCTGCATTTGTTTGACGAGTTGCCAGGATCGGACTTGTGAGAGCGCGCCACATGGATTAAGAAAGCTATGGCTCTAACGAGCGATCGCCAGGTTGAAAAGCGTTCAAAGCGCTCACAGGTAAGTAGGCTCTCTTGGGTGTGAGTCATTGAGCTGATCACATGAGGACGGACCTCCACATCTAGATCTGGGCTGATGAGCTTGAATGATTCTTGTGCCGTATGGTCAGCTTGGTCAGGTTTGTGTAAGAAAGCTGGCCCGGTAAACCACATTGTGTTGGAGAGCTGGATTCAGCTCTGTGGGCACATAGTGCCACTGGTCGGGGCATGTTGATTGTCTTATTCACTGAACTCTGTTGTGTACATATATGAAGAATCTCTTTGACTCATTGCAGATGTAACCGAGCACAGCTTTGCTGTCACAATAGAATTTCACTGCATCAAGCTTGAAATCTATCTCATCCAGGATGAGATCCGCCATCTCTACCGCTAATACTGCAGTGCATAACTCCAGGCGTGGTATGGTGGGTTCTGGCCGGGGTGTCAACTTCGCCTTTCCCAGGACAAATCCCACGTTGCTTTGGCCCTCATCATCCAGGGATCTTAGGTAGGCTACCGTGCCAATAGCTTTCTTGGACGCATCTGAGAATACACACAACTCGGTGCGTTTGGATTTGGAGAGTGTGTCTGGTGAGTAGGTACGTGGGATATGAAGATTTTTTAGATTTTTGAGAGAATTTCTCCATGTCTCCCATTCTGTTAACCTGCCTTCGGGGAGTGGAGAGTCCCAGTCGCTCGTGCCTGTGCAGAGTTCTCGTAGTAGGGCTCTTCCCTGAATAGTCACGGGCGCCACCATGCCGAGAGGGTCAAAGAATGAGTTGACCGTTTACAGCACTCCACGGCGTGTAAATGGCTTGTCACCTACAGACACTGCAAAGGTGAAGGTGTCAGATTCAATTTCCCAACGTAAACCAAGGCTTAGCTGGGCTGACATGGCTTCGTCACTGAGGTCTAAGTCTTTAATGTCCTTGGCGAGATCCTCAGCTGGAAAGGCCTTCATCACTGCTACACTGTTTGAGGCAATTTTGTGCAGCCTCAGGTTGGACTGTGCTAATGAAGCTTGTGTTCGCTTCAGCAGGTTGATGGCTTCTGCTTCTGAAGGTAAGGATATGAGGCCGTCATCAACATAAAAATGTCTCTCCACAAACTGTCTTGTGTCTTTTCCATGCTCGTGTTCTCCCTCTTTGGCTGCACTTCTGAGCCCATAGATGGAGACTGCAGGGGAGGGGCTGTTACCAAAAACATGGACCCGCATCCTGTATTCAGTGATGTCCTTTGACATGTTGTTGTCGTGATACCAGAAGAACCTCAGATAGTTCCTATGGTCCTCTCTCACCACAAAGCAATGGAACATCTGTTGGATGTCTGCAGTTACTGCTATGAGCTCTTTCCTAAAGCGAATCAGCACGCCAAGGAGGGTGTTGTTCAGGTCTGGACCCGTGAGCAGAACGTTGTTGAGTGAGATGCCACAGTGCTGAGTGCTGGAGTCGAAAACTACTCTTATTTGACTAGGTTTCTGGGGGTGATAAACTCCAAAAATCGGGAGATACCAGCACTCTTCTCCTTCTTTGAGTGGAGGTGCTAATTCAGCATGGTTACTCTCGAAAACCTTTTCCATGAAGGCAATGAACTGTTCCTTCATTTCGGGCTTTCTATCTAATGTGCGCCGCAGTGATGCGAGGCGTGACAGTGCCTGATCATGATTGTTAGGCAGAAGAAGCCGGGGTACCTTGAAGGGGAGAGACGCAACCCAGCTGTTTGCCTCATCTTTGTGAAATTCTTTCTCCATAATATTCATGAAAGCTTCGTCTTCGAAGGAGAGAGCACCTTTGTTGTCATCTTTTGTCTTTTCAAACATGGTGTGCCCCAGTTTGTCGACAGCTCTGGTGTCAGCCGAGCACCCCCATGCTCTGTGAGGGAAATCACCTTGTTGCTCCCTGCCGTAGCTCGCTCTCTCTTTCAGGCGGATCTGACTTGGGCAGGGAGTGAGGAAAGAGGGTCGTCCGCTTTCTAGCACGCTGGTCTTAAAGGTGCTTACGTTGGGCTTGTGAGCTTGGCCTAGGCACACTTCTCCCACGAGCACCCAGCCTAAGTCGAGTCTTTGGGCAAAGGGGGCATTGTGTGGTCCGTTAACTTGCTCTCTCACCTATGCACCCTCACCACATCTCTCGCGAGCAGGAGGAGAATCTGGGCCTTTGGATCCAATGCTGGGATGCGTGATGCTATGGGCTTTAGGTGGGCATGGTGAAGTGCTGTCTCAGGCGTTGGTATCTCCGATCGGTTGTTCGGGATTTCACTGCACTCTATCAGTGGCGGTAAGTCTATGCTCACCCCTTCACTCACTGCCTCGGCACAGAACCCATCTGCTTTCCTTCCTGCCATCTCCAAGAGTCCGGCACAGGTTCTCAGTGAGTAAGGGACTGGGCTACTCTCGACGCCAAATATGTCAAAAAAGTCTGACCATGCAAGTGACCGGTTACTTTGGTCGTCGAGTATTGCGTACATGTTAAATGAGCGGTCGCGCTGTCCTTGTGGGTAGACTCTTACAAGGCATATTTTGGAACACGATCGTCCTGTGAGGCCTTGGCCACACACCTCAGTGCATATGGAGCTCACTGTTGGTGCAGTGGTAAGGGTTCCCTTTCTCTCGTCTCCGGGCTCAGAGTCTTTGATGGTGGGCTTTTCTGTTGTGGGGGTAGGACCTGGGTGCATAGCTGTGCTGTGGCGGTCACTCTCACATTCCCTGCATCTCAACGCTATCCTGCAGCCTCTTGCAGTGTGGGAAACGGAGGCGCAACACCTAAAACATATCCCATTATCTTTGAGGTAGGCTCTGCGTTCATCTATGGTCTTGTTTCTGAAGCCTCTACATTTTGCGAGCGGATGAGGCTTATGATGGATGGGGCAGTGTTTTCCGGACCATTTTCATTCTTTGCTGCATCTATGCCGATGTCGGTCTTTGCAGTGACATCCGTCTTATGCACAGATATAGGCATTCTTGTGCCTACGTACTTTGACATGGGCTTCTCATACTTTGAGGGTCCACTACAGTAGCTGGACAGGGCAAAGCTTGGATCATTTCTAATTCTGGCCTCTCTGCAGATAAAGTTCACAAAGAGGGAAAATGGGGGAAACCACATGTGGTTGTCTTCCTTGAATTTTGAGCCTACGTTGATCCATTTTTCTTGGAGAGGTGGGGCAACTTCTCCACTATTGGGTTGATGCCGCGAGCAGTATCTAAATAGGAGAGCCCGGGTAAGTATCCATCTGTTTTGGCTGCCAGTAACTCCATTAAAAGGTCTCCGAGTTCTCTAAGCTTAAGGTAGTCTCTGTTACCTATTTTAGGAAAGTTTTCCAGCTTACTGAAGAGCGCTTTCTCTATCACCTCAGGAGCGCAGTAACACTCCCTGAGTCTTGCCCAGACCATTCTAAGGGCTGTGTTTGGGTCATTTGTGTACACAAACCAGATCCTACGGGCATGTTCTGACGATTCTTTGCCCAGCCATGATGACAATAAATCCAACTCCTCACTAGCACTCAGGCTCAAGCCGCCAGTGGCATTAAGGAAGGATGACTGCCATGCTCTAAAACTCTCTGGCTTGTCGTCAAATTTTGTGAGACCTGTCCTTACAAGTTCTCTACGTGCCAAATATTGGGCAATGCCTGTCATATTAGGAGTCTGTGCATGGGTTGCCAGAGTATGATCGCATCGGAAGGGCTACAATTGGATGGGAGACTGCCATGCCGGGTGACTTGTTCTAACCTTTGAAAAGGGTTCTTTTTTGATGTGTGGAATTTTGGCATAAGTACCTTCCAAGTGGTTGGGAGCGGCGGATTGAGGCACAGGTTTCTTCGGGAGCGCTGCAAACTCTCCTTCGTGTGACCAGTCGTCAATAACAAGGAAGGGGTCGTCATCAGTGTAACGTGAATGATCCACCTGAGTGACCTCATGTTGGGCTGGTGATGGCGATTCCGTGTTCTCGTGCAATGGTTCAAAGTTTGGGAAGGAGGAGATGTCTGTGCGTGTCCTAGCCTGCTCTTGGACATAGTCGCTTGTCCCCCTCTCAGTGCTTTGAGGTGATGCAAGACGAGCAATGCTGCGGTGCTCTCCCACCTCTGCTTCTAGTGCCGCTTCCCATATCTCCGCCTCAGCAGTAGTGGCAGCTGCTTCTTTCTCAATGTGTAGTGCCTCCAGCGTGGCGTCCAATGTAGCAGCCTCTGCTTGTAGTCGGACCTTCTCTTTCTCCAATGTAGCAGCCTCTGCTTGTAGTCGGACCTTCTCTTTCTTCACAGCCAGTTCCTGTTTAGCAAAGGTCACGCGAGCCTGTGCCGCTTTAGCTTTAGCCCAGGCTCTAGCTGCTGCTGCACTGGCTGTTGATGATCTAGATGAGCGTGTACTTCTTGAGCTGGTCACAGATCTCTGCTCGTCTTGGAAGCTCTTGCCGTCCATGATTGCACCGTGCTGCACTGCGAATGTTGCTTGTTGCGCCAGCTGATGACTTGCCTTTTTACTGTACTGTCCTCCCTACGTGTATGTGTCTGTACGCAGTTAGACAGCCAGCCAAACTCCTTTCAATAACGACATGGGAGTTGTTAGATCCGTGTATCTTGATGTTGTGTTCTTCAATAATTAGACAAGAGACTGTAGGGAACGATCAACAGGTGTTTACTGAATGAGGGTTACTCTGGAACTAACTTTACAGATCCCTACTCAGGGTTTATATTCAGGTTTGGTCACTGCCGTTACTACAGTATACAGGAGCTGTAAAAAGCAGTTCTCCCCTTAAAGGTACATACATTACAATTCCTCCCCTTTTAGATTAACAGTACCATAACACTCATTTAACAATTAAATATCAAACTAATTACAATTAACACTTTTAACATGCAACATTAACTGAAAATAGTCTATTTATAAATTCAGTCTTTGGGGAGGCTTCCTGATCCTTTCTGGATAGCGCCTTTCCCGAGTGTCTTGCCCTTGGTGCGGAGCCGATTCTGGCCTCCTGTCGTCGGTTGGTTCATCCGCTTCCGATGCTACTGTCTCTGGGGTAGATGCTACCTGTACGTCGGGTTCATCACCAGGTATGTATGGGCGAGACATCGGGTTGAATCGTTCCTGTGACGCTAGGATCTGGTCAACATGGCGTCTCACAATGTTCTCCCCAACATCCACTGTGTACATTAGTGGCCCCTGCCGTGTGCATTTCGTTCCTGGTTGCCATTTCTCTGTTCGGCAGTCGCGGGCCAAGACTGGTTGCCCTACATTGAAGCTCCTTGTCGGCTTTTCATTGATGTGCTGGAATTGCTTATTCTCAACATCTCTTCGTACATTTGGTCTGAGCAAATCCAGACGAGATCTCAAGCTTAGGTTAAAGAACATCATGGCCGGGGCCTGGTTGGTGACTGCATGTGTCGCATTTCTGTAGGCTAACAGGAAATTGTCCACCTTATGCTGCAGTGGAATGTCGTCATTGCACATGGCCTTTACTGCTTTTTTAAAGGTTTGTATGAACGTCTCAGCCAATCCATTTGTGGCTGGATGATACGGGGCGGATGTGTAATGCCTTACCCCGTTCCTTTTCATAAATATTCGAAACTCTTCGGACACAAACTGTGGTCTGTTATCAGAGCAAATCTGCTCTGGCAAGCCTTTCCTGGCAAAAATGGTCCGTAGGACTGCAATAGTTTTCTCCGTGGTGGTGGAGGACATTTTGATCACCTCAGGCCATTTCGAGTGCGCATCCACGGCTATTAAAAACATTGAGTCCATGAATGGACCAGCAAAATCAATATGCACCCATTGCCATTGAGATGAGTGCCACTCCCATGGGTGTAGAGGGGCATGTGGTGGTGCATTTTGGACCTTCTGGCATCCTGAGCAGCTCTTTGTCAGGTCCTCGATTTGCTGATCCATCCCCGGCCACCACACATAAGTCCTAGCAAGGCTTTTCATTTTCACCCCTCCCAGATGACCCTCATGAAGCTCATTGAGCACTCTCTCCCTTAACTTGGGTGGAATTACCACTCGGGCTCCACACATCTTGGTCCCCTGGCACACTGACAGCTGTTCTCTTCTGGATGAGAATGCAACCAACAGTGAGTCGCCATGAGCTGGCCATCCCTTCACCGTCAAATCATATACCCGAGACAGTGTCGGGTCATTTCGGGTCTCCTTCTCTATACCAGCATTAGTTACTGACAAGCATTCAATTATAGTCCAATGAAATATTTCGACAGGATCCACTGCTGGTGCTTCCTCCGCAGTAGGCAGTGGCAGGCGTGATAGCCCATCAGCGTTTCCATGCTGTTTCGTGCCCTTATACTCGATTTCATATTGGTGCGCCCCTAGAAAAAGGGACCATCTTTGTAGCCGTTGCGCAGTCATCACTGGAACGCCCTTCTTTGGATTAAAGATGGAGACAAGTGGTTGGTGGTCAGTCAGCACGGTGAACTTCTGCCCGTGCAGATAGTGATTGAACTTTTTCACTCCCCACACTAGGCTGAGGGCTTCCCTGTCAATCTGGGCGTAGTTAAGCTCGGCTGAGGTTAGTGACTGAGACGCAAAGGCTACTGGCCTCTCCGAGCCGTCTGGGAATTTGTGCGACAGCACCGCTCCAATGCCATAGGGTGATGGATCACACGCCAACCGAATTGGTAGTGCTGGGTTGAAATGAGCCAACACCTCTTTTGATGTGATCAATGCTTTGCTCTTCTGGAAAGCTCGTTTACATTCATCACTCCACTTCCATGGTACCCCCGTTTGCAGTAGGGTGTTCAGTGGGTGTAGTACGGTAGACAAATTAGGCCAGAACTTATGGTAGTAATTCACCAGCCCGAGGAACGACCTCAGTTGTGACACATTTTCCGGTGCTGGAGACTTGACTACTGCCTCAATCTTTTCAGGGGACTTATGTAACCCCTCTTTATCAATAACGTGGCCACAATCCGAGATCTGCTTCTGGAAAAACTCGCATTTGTGGCGATTAGCTCGGAGCCCATATTCCTTCAATCTAGTGAGCACCTGCTCCAGGTTGGCAAGGTGATCACTGTCATTTTCGCCCGTGATCAGGATGTCGTCCAAATAACACTGGGTGCCTGGAATCCCTTGCAGGACTTGTTCCATTGCACTTTGCCAAATAGCCGGAGCTGATGCTACCCCGAACACCAGCCGGTTGTATTGGTAGAGACCTTTATGAGTGTTGATCGTGAGGTACTGTTTCGAGGCTTCTTCTACCTCCATTTGCAGGTACGCCTGGGCCAGATCAATCTTAGTGAAGCATTTTCCTCCAGATAGCGAGGCGAAAATATCTTCAATCCGCGGAAGCGGATATTGTACAGTGTGAAGGAGTGGGTTCACTGTCACCTTAAAGTCCCCACAGATGCGAACCTTCTTTGGTTCCCCAGGCGTATTAGTCAACGACCTCTTCATTACAGGAACGATGGGTGTAGCCCACTCGCTCCAGTCCACTTTGGACAGTACTCCTGAACGTACCAAACCTTCCAGCTCTGCTTCGACGGCTGGGCGGATCGCATAAGGTACCGGTCTGGCCTTAAAAAACTTTGGGCTTGCATTTTCCTCTATTTTGATCATCGCTGTTATGCCTTTTAGTGTTCCGAGTCCCTGCTGGAAAACTTCTTGGGTGTCAGTTAGCATTTTTGACAGTCGTCCAGGTGTGATGTCGTCATCCTTTTTGGCATCTACAGTCAGTGCTTGTATGGAATGCCAATCTAGCTGTATCTTCCGGATCCATTCACGTCCTAGTAGTGGTGGTCCTCCATCTGGCAATACATATAGGTCCATTTTTGGTGTTTCCTTGCCGTTATATATAACGTTCACCCTTATTTTTCCTTTGGGGTAGACTTTTTGCCCCACGTACGTCTTCAAGACAATCTTGTTATCTCTCAAGGGTATATGTGAGATTAGCCGCTTGTAGTCCCTTCGATTTATGACTGTTAGGGCTGATCCTGTGTCCAATTCCATTTTCACTTGGACTCCTGCTATCTTGAGCGTGACCCAGATAGTTTGGTGATCCTCCGTTTTGAGCACATTATGTAGTTTCAGACAACCCAGCTCCTTGCTTCCAGAGGCTGTATCACTTTTCTGTTCGTCTGAGTCAAATCTGTGAATCTTGATGTATGGTGTCCTTCAATAAATAGACAGAGACTGCAGAGGAATAATCAACAGGTGTTTACTGGATGAGGGTTACTCTAAAACTAAACAGTACAGATCCCTACTCAGGGTTTATATACTGGTGTGGTCACTGCCGGAACTACAGTATACAGGAGCTGTAAAAAGTTGTTTTCCCATTAAAGGTACATACACTGCAATTCCTCCCCTTTTAGAGTAACAGGACCATAACATTCATTTAACAGTTAACACTTTTAACATGCAGCATTATCTGAAAATAGTCCATTTATAAATTCAGTCTTTGGGGTGGCTTCCTGATCCTTCCTGCATAGCGCCTTTCCTGAGTGTCTTGCTCTTGGTGCGGAGGCGATTCTGCCCTCCTGTCGTCGGCTGGTTCATCAGATTCCGATGCTACTGTTGCTGGGGTAGATGCTACCTGTATGTCGGGTTCATCACCAGGTATGCGAGACATGGGGTTGACTCGTTCCTGTGACGCTAGGATCTGGTCGACATGGCGTCTCACAATGTTCTCCCCAACATCCACTGTGTACATTAGTGGCCCCTGCCGTGTGCATATCGTTCCTGGTTGCCATTTCTCTGTTCGGTAGTCGCGGGCCAAGTCTGGTTGCCCTACATTGAAGCTCCTTGTCGGCTTCTCATTGATGTGCTGGAATTGCTTATTCTCAACATCTCTTCGTACATTTGGTCAGAGCAAATCCAGACGAGATCTCAACCTTCGGTTAAAGAACATCATGGCCGGGGCCTGGTTGGTGACTGCATGTGTCGCATTTCTGTAGGCTAACAGGAAACTGTCCACCTTATGCTGCAGTGGAATGTCGTCATCGCACATGGCACTTACTGCCCTTTTAACGGTTTGTACGAACCTCTCAGCCAATCCATTTGTGGCTGGATGATACGGGGCGGATGTGTGATGCCTTACCCCTTTCCTTCTCATAAATTTCCGAAACTCTTCGGACACAAACTGTGGTCTGTTATCAGAGCAAATCTGCTCTGGCAAGCCGTTCCTGGCAAATATGGTCCGTAGGACTGCAATCGTTTTCTCCGTGGTGGTGGAGGACATTTTGATCACCTCATGCCATTTCGAGTGCGCATCCACGGCTATTAAGAACATTGAGTCCATGAATGGACCAGCAAAATTAATATGCAACCGTTGCCATGGAGCTGAGGGCCACTCCCATGGGTGTAGAGGGGCATGTGGTGGTGCATTTTGGACCTTCTGGCATCCTGAGCAGCTCTTTGTCAGGTCCTCGATTTGCTGATCGATCCCCAGCCACCACACATAAGCCCTAGCAAGGCTTTTCATTTTCACCCCTCCCAGATGGCCTTCTTGAAGCTCATTGAGCACTCTCTCCCTTAACTTGTTTGGAATTACCACTCGGGATCCACACATCAAGGTCCCCTGGCATACTGACAGCTGTTCTCTTCTGGATGAGAATGCTGGCAACAGTGAGTCGCCATGTGCTGGACATTCCTTCACCATCAAATCATATACCTGAGACAGTGTCGGGTCATTTCGGGTCTCCTTCTCTATATCCGCGTTAGTTACTGGCAAGCGTTCAATTATAGTCGAAAAAATATTTCGACAGGGTCCACTGCTGGTGCTTCCTCCGCAGTAGGCAGTGGCAGGCGTGATAGCCCATCAGTGTTTCCATGCTGTTTCGTGCCCTTATACTCGATTTCATATTGATTCGCCCCTAGAAAAGGGACCATCTTTGTAGCCGTTGCGCAGTCATCACCGGAACGCCCTTCTTTGGATTAAAGATGGAGACAAGTGGTTGGTGCTCAGTGAGCAAGGTGAACTTCTGCCCGTGCAGATACTGGTTGAACTTCTTCACTCCCCACATTAGGCTGAGGGCCTCCCTGTCAATCTGGGCGTAGTTACGCTCGGCTGAGGTTATTGACCGAGACGCATATTCTACTGGCCTCTCCAAGCCGTCTGGGAATTTGTGCGACAGCACCGCTCCAATACCATAGGGTGATGCATCACACACCAACCGAATTGGTAGTGCTGGGTCGAAATGAGCCAACACCTCTTTTGATGTGATCAATTCTTTGCACTTCTGGAAAGCTCATTTACATTCGTCATTCCACTTCCATGGTACCCCCGTTTGCAGTAGGGTGTTCAGTGGGTGTAGTACTGTAGAGAAATTCGGCAAGAACTGATGGTAGTAGTTCACCAGCCTGAGGAACGACCTCAGTTGTGACACATTTTCCGGTGCTGGAGCCTTGATTACTACCTCAATCTTTTCAGGGGACTTATGTAACCCCTCTTTATCAATAACGTGGCCACAATACGAGATCTGCTTCTGGAAAAACTCGCATTTGTGGCGATTAGCTCGGAGCCCATATTCCTTCAATCTAGTGAGCACCTGCTCCAGGTTGGCGAGGTGATCACTGTCATTTTCGCCCGTGACTAGGATGTCGTCCAAATAACACTGGGCCCCTGGAATCCCTTGCAGGACTTGAGCCATTGCCCTTTGCCAAATAGCCGGAGCTGATGCTACCCCGAACACCAGCCGGTTGTATTGGTAGAGACCTTTGTGAGTGTTGATCGTGAGGTACTGTTTCGAGGCTTCTTCTACCTCCATTTGCAGGTACGCCTGGGCCAGATCAATCTTAGTGAAGCGCCTTCCTCCAGATAGCGAGGTGAAAATATCTTCAATCCGCGGAAGAGGATATTGTACCGTGTGAAGGACTGGGTTCACTGTTACCTTAAAGTCCCCACAGATGCGAACCTTCTTTGGTTCCCCAGGTGTATTACTCAACGAACTCTTCATTACAGGAACGATGGGTGTAGCCCACTCGCTCCAGTCCACTTTGGACAGTACTCCAGAACGTTCCAAACCTTCCAGCTCTGCTTCGACGGTTGGGCGGATCGCATAAGGCACTGGTCTGGCCTTAAAAATCTTTTGGCTTGCATTTTCCTCTATTTTGATCATCGCTGTTATGTCTTTTAGTGTTCCGAGTCCCTCCTGGAACACTTCTTGTGCGCCAGTTAGCATTTTTGACAGTCGTCCAGGTGTGACGTCGTCATCCTTTTTGGCAACTACCGTCAGTACTTGTATGGAATTCCAATCTAACTGTATCTTCCGGATCCATTCACGTCCTAGTAGTGGTGGTCCTCCATCTGGCAATACATATAGGTCCATTTTTGGTGTTTCCTTGCCATTGTATATCACGTTCACCCTTATTTTTCCTTTGGGGTAGACTTTTTGCCTCGTGTACACCTTCAAGACAATCTCTGTATCTCTCAAGGGTATATGTGAGAATAGCCGCTTGCATTCCCTTCGGTTTATGGCTGTTAGGGCTGATCCTGTGTCCAATTCCATTTTCACTTAGACTCCATCTATCTTGAGCGTGACCCAGATAGTTTGGTGATCCTCCATTTTGATTACATTATGTAGTTTCAGACAACCCAGCTCCTTGCTTCCGGAGTCTGTATCACTTTTCTGTTCGTCTGAACTACTCTCTGTCACCTTATGTACCTTATTGTACTACTCCTGTGGAGATTTCTTGCTGCTGGTTTTCTTTCCCGACCTGCAGACTCTTGCTATGTGTACTACTTTTCCACACTGTCTGCACACTTGGTCCTTGAACCAACAATCCTTATGGTCATGTGTTGTTCTGCCGCAGCGATAACACTTCACTGCTCCATATGACATTTCATTTGTGCCATATTCTTGCGGTCTCCGTTGTATCTCTGCAGCGCCCCGTGCAGCTGCTTCGTGTGATACTGCCATGCTGAAAGCCTTGTCCAGTGTAAGATCCTTTTCTGATAGAAGCCGTTCCTGGGTTCCTTCACTTTGAAGCCCACACACAAACTTATCCCTTAAAGTATCTGCTAGTCCCGTTCCAAACTGGCAGTGTTTCGATAGCTTGCACAGTTCCGTTAAATACTCAGCATTACTTTCATCTTTATGCTGGTTCCTTTTGTGAAACTTAAATCTTTCTGTTATCAGCAGCGGTGTGGGGTTTAAGTGGTCCTGTAGGATTGCCACTATGCTTTCAAAATCCTTTTCCACTGGCTTCTCTGGGGTTACTAGGTTTTGCAGTAAGCCATACGTTTTTTGCACCCATGGAATTCAACAATACCAGTGCTTTCCTGGCATCTGGCACTTCATTCGCCTTGCAGTATGTGGTAAACCACTGTTATTGTATATTGTTACCTCTGGGTGGCGCTGTGTACCAAGGCATGCCTCAACTGACTCCGCCCACATGACCAGGTATAAAGGTGGGGGTTTTGCCGACTCACTTCCTTCTTGGAGCCAGTCACCCACGAGAGGCATGCTCTGTTCTCTAGTTAATAAAAGCCTTTTCATCACCTTCCTGATTCATCGTCTTTTATGGAGTAATTGATAAGCGTATCAATTTTATTAACTAGAAGTAAAATGGCGACACCTGAACAGCAACAACAGCAGGCGTTGCTGCGAGCCCTCAGACTGGCATGCCTGGACCTCGACCCTCAAGCAGCGGGTTCATCGACCAATTTCAAACACTGGCTGAGCTGCTTTGAATCCTTCCTAGGAGCCTCCGCCGTGACATCGGAGGAGAACAAACTAAAAGTTTTGACCGCCCAGGTGAGCCCTCAAGTATATACGCTCATTCGGGATGCTACTACGTACACGGCGGCCCTCGAACTACTAAAAGGGCAATACACGCGCCGAGTGAACACGATTTACGCCAGACACCTCTTGGGATCCCGCAGGCAGCAACCGGGGGAATCGGTAGAGGCATTTTTACGGGCGTTACAGACACTCTGCAGAGACTGCGACTGTAAGGAGGTAACGGCTGCGGGGCACGCGGAGGGACTTACTTGTGATGCCTTTGTCAGGGGCCTCCAGTCCGACTACTCCCGGCAGAGACTGCTCGAAAGCAAGGAGCTCGACCTGAAGACGGCCGTAGCCCTTGCGCTATCGCTAGATGCGGCCCACCGAAACCTCGAAGCATACCCACGTAACGGCGCCCCGCCATGGCCATCGCGACCGTGGGACATGGGACCGCCGCCCCCGGCACCAACTGCTGCAGCGATGTCCCGAAATCAACTGGGACAGCCGTCCCCGGTAAGAACTGCAGCGATACCCCGTAACCAGGCCCAAAAATGCTATTTCTGTGGCCAGTTACAACACCCTAGAGCGCACTGCCCGGCTAAGACCGCTACCTGCTCGGGCTGCGGGAAGAAAGGCCATTACGCCAATGCCTGCAGGGGGAAACCAGCAGCGCCGCGTGCGAACCATGGGGGCAGCCATCTTATCCGCCATTTTGTGCACCTCCGGCCGCATGGCCGCCGCCATTTTATCCGCCGCACTCAACCGCCACTTCATCTCCGGACTCGACCACCGTCTCGTCGGACGACCATACCGACTCACTAAGCCATACACTGGCCTCCGTTACGCTGGATCAAGCCCTCCCTCATCATCTATCCAGCTCCATGATGGATATCACGGTAAACGGCCGCGCCACCACTTGCCTAATCGACAGCGGGAGCACAGAGAGTTTTATTCACCCCGACACGGTACGTAGCCACTCCCTCACGGTCCTGCCGACGCGCCATCGGATTTCTATGGCGTCCAAGTCCCATTCAATGGACGTCGGCGGCTACTGTGTGGTGACCCTTTCGGTTGGGGGCACAGAATATAAAAATTTTAAACTTCTAGTCCTGCCCCGTCTCTGCGCTGCCGTGCTGCTAGGGTTGGATTTTCAGTGCCACCTTAAAGTGTCACATTAGCATACGGTGGACCCCTCCCCCCACTCACAGTCTGCAACCAACACCTTTTAAATCGCCCGCCGCAAACCACCTGCAGCCTTTCCACACTAAAAGTCCCCCCCCTCCCTTGTTCGCTAACCTCACCCACGACTGTAAACCCATCGCTACCAAGAGCAGGCGGTACAGCGCCGGGGACAGAGCTTTTATTAGCTCTGAGGTGGAGCGGCTCTTGAAGGAGGGCATTATCGAAGGGAGCACTAGCCCCTGGTGAGCCCAGGTTGTAATCGTTAAAACCACTGATAAACGCCGCCTGGTCATTGACTACAGCCAAACCATAAACCGGTACACTCAGCTGGACGCATACCCCCTTCCTCGCATATCTGATATGGTCAACCAGATTGCGCAATACAAAGTATTCTCCACCATTGACCTTAAGTCAGCATACCACCAGCTCCCCATCCGCCATGAGGACCGCCAGTACACTGCCTTCGAGGCGAACGGCCGCCTCCACCACTTCCTTAGGGTTCCCTTCGGCGTCACCAACGGGGTTTCGGTCTTCCAAAGGGAGATGGACCGGATGGTTGACGAGAACGCGCTGCAGGCCACCTTTCCCTATCTGGATAACGTCACCATCTGTGGCCACGACCAGCAGGACCATGACGTTAATCTAGAAAAATTCCTCCGTACGGCCCAACGGCTGAACCTAACGTACAATAAAGAGAAATGTATGTTTCGCACCAAACGCCTCGCCATTCTCGGCTGCGTGGTGGAGAACGGAGTCATCGGGCCCGACCCCGACAGAATGCGCCCCCTAATGGAGCTACCCCTCCCCCACTGCCAAAAAGCACTGAAGAGATGCCTGGGGTTTTTCTCCTACTATGCCCAGTGGGTGCCCCACTATGCAGACAAAGCTAGACCCCTCATCAAATCCACCTCCTTCCCCCTGACACCAGAGGCGTGTGCAGCCTTCACTCTTATCAAGAGCGATATCGCGAAGGCCACAATGCACGCAGTGGACGAGTCGATCCCCTTCCAAGTGGAGAGCGATGCATCCGACTTCGCCCTAGCTGCGACCCTTAACCAGGCGGGCAGACCCGTGGCCTTTTTCTCAAGGACCCTCCAGGGCCCCGAGGTTCGACACTCCTCTGTCGAAAAGGAGGCCCAGGCCATTGTGGAAGCGGTGCGTCACTGGAGGCATTACCTGGCCGGAAAACGGTTTACCCTGCTCACTGACCAGCGTTCAGTAGCTTTTATGTTTAATAATAAGCAAAGGGGCAAAATCAAGAACGACAAGATCTTGAGGTGGAGAATCGAACTCTCCACCTACAATTATGATATCTTGTACCGGCCCGGGAAACTCAATGAGCCCCCAGATGCCCTATCACGTGGTACATGCGCCAACGCGCAGGTTGATAGACTGCAGACCCTCCACAATGACCTCTGCCACCCGGGGGTCACCAGGTTCTTCCATTTCATCAAATCCCGTAACCTGCCCTACTCCATCGAGGAGGTCAGGACCATGACCAGGAACTGCCAAATCTGTGCCGAGTGCAAACCGCACTTTTATAGGCCGGACAGAGCAAGCCTGATCAAGGCCGCTCGCCCCTTCGAGCGCCTGAGCGTCGATTTTAAAGGGCCCCTCCCCTCCTCTGACCGCAATGTGTACTTCCTCAACATAATTGATGAGTACTCCCGGTTCCCGTTTGCCATCCCTTGCCCGGACATGACCAGTACCACGGTCATCAAATGTCTGAATGACCTCTTCGCTTTGTTCGGTTTCCCTAGCTATATACATAGCGACAGGGGCTCATCTTTCATGAGCGACGAACTTCGGCAGTACCTGCTAGCGAGAGGTATCGCTACGAGCAGAACCACCAGCTACAACCCCCGGAGGAACGGCCAGGTGGAAAGAGAGAACGCGACGGTTTGGAAGGCAGTCCTCTTAGCCTTAAAATCTAAGGGCCTTCCGACCTCTCGCTGGCAGGAGGTCCTCCCTGCGGCGCTCCACTCCATCCGGTCACTGCTTTGTACTGCCACTAATGCCACCCCTCATGAGCAAATGTTCGTTTTCCCAAGGAAGTCCACATCGGGAACCTCGCTACCGGCATGGCTGACTTCTCCTGGGCCCGTCCTACTGCGGAGGCACGTAAGGACCCATAAAACGGACCCCCTGGTCGAGAGGGAGCACCTCCTACACGCCAACCCCCAGTATGCCTGGGTGACATACCCAGACGGGCGGGAGGACACGGTCTCCATACGAGATCTCGCACCCTCGGGTACCCCTGAACTACCACCGTTATCCCCCACCACCCCTCCCAATCCAACCCCTGTAGACGACATGCCGGAGCCCCAGGACCCTTCGTTGACCACCCAGACACCAGATCCGACGTTGGATGCTGCAACACCGCCGCCGCCACCACGACGATCAGGACGTCAGACAAGGCCTCCTGATAGACTTAACTACACGAACTTGTAGTACCTTTCACCCCGCTGGACTTAATTTTAAACAAGGGGTGAATGTGGTAAACCACTGTTATTGTATATTGTTACCTCTGGGTGGCGCTGTGTACCAAGGCATGCCTCAGCTGACTCCGCCCACATGACCAGGTATAAAGGTGGGGGTTTCGCCGACTCACTTCCTTCTTGGAGCCAGTCACCCACGAGAGGCATGCTCTGTTCTCTAGTTAATAAAAGCCTTTTCATCACCTTCCTGATTCATCGTCTTTTATGGAGTAATTGATAAGCGTATCACAGTACACTTCTATGCGTTCTACATATGTCGCCCAATCTTCGACTTCATTGTCGAATGCTGTGACACTGCCACTCTTCGGCATCCCTGGGTGTTGTTAGACTGGCTAAAAATGGCGTCTCCCGCGCTCTCCCTTCTTCTCCGCTGGCCCAAAATGGCATCTCCCGCGCTCTCCCTTCTTCTCCGCTGCGGCTCAAAAATGGCATCTCCCGCGCTCTCCCTTCTTCTCCACTACGGCTCAAATGGCATCTCCCGTGCTTTCCTTTCTTCCCCCGCGGACGCTGCTCAGCCCTTGAACACCGGCCGCGCTCTGCGCGTTTTCCTGCGCGCCTCTCTCGTTGACGCCGCTCGGTCCTGAACCCCGGCTGCGCCCTGTGCACTTTACCCTCTCTCTTACCCCATCGACGCTGCTCGGCCTTTTTCTGTGCCGTTGGTCGGCTCCAGCCGCCGCTGTCCGGGAAGGGTCTGCGCCGTACCTGTTGCCAGCCCGTTGCGCTGGATCGTCGTGACTGGAGAACCAAGCCCAGCTCTCCACAGCCTCCTCTGCGATGCTCAAGTCTTCTCTGGATGGTCGACGCCTGTATTTCTGGACTCGGCCTTCTTCTTTCACTGTTCTCCAGGAGAGAATCCCTGGGAGGTGATGCAGAGCTGCAGGCAGGTTTGAATCCACTTGTCGCCAATGTTAAATCTGTGAATCTTGATGTATGGTGTCCTTCAATAAATAGACAGAGACTGCAGAGGAACAATCAACAGGTGTTTACTGGATGAGGGTTACTCTAAAACTAAACAGTACAGATCCCTACTCAGGGTTTATATACAGGGTGGTCACTGCCGGTACTACAGTATACAGGAGCTGTAAAAAGTAGTTCTCCCCTTAAAGGTACATACACTACAGTCTGCACGACTCTCCGTCACCTTATGTACCTTCTTGTACTTCTCCTGTGGAGATTTCTTGCTGCTGGTTTTCTTTCCCGACCTGCAGACTCTTGCTATGTGTCCTACTTTTCCACACTGTCTGCACACTTTGTCCTTGAACCAGCAATCCTTATGGTCGTGTGTTGTTCTGCCGCAGCGATAGCACTTCACTGTTCCGTATGACATTTCATTTGTGCCATATTCTTGCGGTCTCCATTGTATCTCTGCCGTGCCCCGTGCTGCTGCTTCGTGTGATACTGCAATGCTGAAAGCCTTGTCCAGCGTAAGATCCTTTTCTGATAGAAGCCGTTTCTGGGTTCCTTCACTTTGAAGCCCACACACAACTTGTCCCTTAAAGTATCTGCTAGTCCCGTTCCAAACTGGCAGTGTTTCGATAGCTTGCGCAGTTCCGTTAAATACTCAGCATTACTTTCATCTTTATGCTGGTTCCTTTTGTGAAACTTAAATCTTTCTGCTATCAGCAGCGGTGTGGAGTTTAAGTGGTCCTGTAGGATTGACACTATGTTTTCAAAATCCTTTTCTACTGGCTTCTCGGGGGTTACTAGTTTTCGTAGTAAGCCATGCGTTTTTGCACCCATTGAATTCAACAATACCAGCGCTTTCTTGTCATCTGGCACTTCATTCGCCTTGCAGCATATTTCTATGCGTTCGACATATGTCGTTCAATCTTCGACTTCATTGTCAAACGCTGTGATACTGCCACTCTTCGGCATTTTTGGGTGTGGTTAGACTGGCTTAAAATGGCGTCTCCTGCACTTTCCTTTCTTCCCCGCTGACGCTGCTCGGCCCTTGAACACCGGCTGTGTTCTGTGCGTTTTCCTGCGTGCCTCTCTCCCCCATTGACGCTGCTCGGCCCTTGAACACCGGCTGCGCTCTGCTCTCTCTCGTTGACGCCGCTCGGTCCTGAACACCGGCTGTGCCCTGTGCGCTCTACCCTCTCTCTCTCCCCCGTCGACGCTGCTCGGCCTTTTTCTGTGCCATCGGTCGGCTCTAGCCGCCGCTGCCCGGGACGGGTCTGCGCAGTACTTGTTTCCTGCTGTTTCGCTGGTCCACCGTGAATGGAAAGCCAAGCCTGGCTCTCGACAGCCTCCCCTGCGATGCTCAAATCTCCACTGGATGACTGGGGGGTTTCCCATGGTCGACGCCCGTGCTTCTGGACTCGACCTCCTTCCACTGTTCTCCAGGAGCGAATCCCTGGGAGGTGATGCAGAGTTGCAGGTAGGTTTGAATCTGCTCGTCGCCAATGTTAGATCCGTGTATCTTGATGTTGTGTCCTTCAATAATTAGACAAGAGACTGCCGGGAACGATCAACAGGTGTTTACTGAATGAGGGTTACTCTAGAACTACTGTACAGATCCCTACTCAGGGTTTATATACAGGTGTGGTCACTGCCGGTACTACAGTATACAGGAGCTGTAAAAAGTAGTTCTCCCCTGCAAGGTACATACATTACAGGAGTCAGGATGTAGCGTCCAAGCTCCGGTGTTTAATAATGCCACACTTGCATGAGGTCAATGAAACAATACAAATCAGTTGCATTGTGTTGGAGTAAAACTGAGAAAGAAAAAAGAAAGAAATGCACCTTGTTACATACATGAGATATAACTAACATCTAAACATGAATATGTAATGAAACCATTCAACTCACAGGCAATGCTTTCGAAGGCGTAACAATGTAAGATTACAGTGGATTAACTTGCAGCACGCTCCATGCTGATGTGACCTCTTTGTTTGCTATCACTATACTACTTCCTGTTGAGTGACCCTACTGGCCATTTCCATTTACTACCACCTACTGGCGGCAACAAAACAAAACTCCTGCAATTATAAGGCAGAACACAAGGGATGCACTGATCTTGGCCAGATCTGCTTAGGCTGCCCAATCAAACACATTTGGCTCGCACCTTCTTACCACACCATCAACAATGGACAAGAACCTGCGGATTCCTATCACTTTGACCACCATACTGACAATTCAAAGTCGTTCTGAGCCCTCAATGTGGAAGTCCCATTTGCAAAAGGATACAGCCCACAACTTCAACAGTTTACCATCAAGTCATTTTATAACATTCAGTCAAGGATGGCATTTCAGAATTAAACACAACAGAACACCCAATTGACTACCCATGTAACTACTTGTGCTGTATCTTCCTCTTACGCGTGCTCCTACGTAGTACTTCCCCTGTGGCTTCAGCAGATGTGGAGGCCCCTTACTCAATTTCATGCTGGTCCTGCTCAACAACTTTGGTGCGCGTCCTCTGGGGTTGTGAGCCTGTGAGGGCTTGGCAACAGTCTGCTGCTCCTATGGCTGTGCAGGGACTGAGACGCCGACCTCAGTTGGGTGAGGACTCTGGTGGGGCTCTGACTGAGGGCTTTGCAGTGGCATGGTCGTGTGAGCGCTTGGAGAGGAGCTCCCACTTCCTTGTTGTCTGCCACCAATATCCCTCTCATGGGTCAGCCCCACTTCAGAGCTAGCTCGTGGTTTTACAGCACCTTGCAGCTCTTCAGGGGGACTATGAGGACCCGTTTCTGCACTGGAAGTCCTTGTCCAGAGGACTTCCATGAAGCTCTGATTTCTCTGCTCAATAGCTGACCATCGCTCCTCCAGAGATGTCAGTCTATTCTGAACAATGACCATGTTTTCAAGACCCTGGCGACTTAGCTCCTCCATGGTCCTAGCCATCATCTCCTCTATGGTAGCCAACCTTACCATGGAGGTAGCCATCCTTTCCACGGAGGTTGCCATCCTTTCCATGGTGATGTGTTCATGCGCCAATGCCTCCACAAAGGCCCTGCTCATGTTAGCGATGGACTCCTCCATCTGCTCCACACTCACAGTGACCCTGGAGACAAAGCCTGCCAGAGACTTCTGCACCTGCTCCTGGAGTTCCAGCACTGCTCTCCTTCTGCATGGACCCGGAGGCACAGCGTCGACATGCAGCTGAGCTGGCAGAGTCCTGCCACCTCCAACGAGGACTCTCCATTGCTGTCCCTGTCTCCACCATCTGCTGATGCTCACCTGTGAGCTGTGATACACCAGGTGACAACACTACTCTATCTCCCCAAGGTCCCACCGAGGTGTGCGTATCTGTGCTGGTGCTGGGTGCACTGAATTCTGCTGACGCTGTGTCCTCAGAGGTTGCAGCTTCCTCTGAGGAATCTGGAGGCTCAGGCTGTTCCTCCTGGACAGTGGGGAGGGAGGCTGTCGATGGTCCTGTGGGGAGTAAAGAAAAGATTTAGACATGTGAGATAAACGTTGCATGAACATGGAATTGTGCAGATTATCATAAGTCAATCTGTTAGAGCATCAGAATTAATATCAGTCACTCATGCAATGTCAATGAGAGAGATGAAAGACTATTCTGTCACCAGCTTGCTCTGATGTACCCATCTGTCCGTCCCCCACTTGCACATCCTCCTCGGCTCCCACGATCTCGAGGGCTGTCTCCTCTGCACTGGTGAGCTGGGCTATTGAGGGTGGCCCTCCTCCTGTCCTTGCCATTTCCCTCTTATTGTGGGCTCTCTTTTCCTGCAATGAGGGACAAGTGGAGTTTGAATGAGAATGAAGGAGTGAGTGTAGAGAATCCATAGCATAGTTGCTTAGAAGGGCACAAAGATGGAGAGAGGTCCCAAGTCCAAGGGCCCTCCCTGTGTGATGTAAGTTGTTGTCATAGCATCACAGTGATAGGGAGTGTGAGGGCAACATAGTCGAATAGTTAAGTGAATGTGTACAAAGAGAGAGGGAATGGTTAAGGGTGCAGGGATGTAAGGGTCAAGTGGGATGTGGAGGAGAAGGTTGACAATGCAGAGTGCTGGTGATGAGAGGCGATGGGGAGCAGATTGAGGGTCATGGTGATGTCATATTCACTTTTCCTGTGCGGAGAAGGTCATTAAACCTCTTTCTGCACTGCAGCCATGTTCTGCTGCACATTGATATGGCACTGACCTCCTGAGCCACTTGCAGCCACACAGCTTTCGTCTGTTGGGGAGGTGTTTTCCTCCCAGAGGAAGGAAACAACACCTCTTTTGGAACTCTGGCTCCCTCCATCAGAGCATGGAGGGAGGCCTCATCAAAGCGGGGTGCAGCCTTGGACCTTGAGGTTGACATCTCTGCACCACAAATCCCTCAGAAGTCTCTCCAAAAAAAGTTGTAAGGCAGAAAATGAAGCAAAGCTCCTTGCAGGCCTTAAATGCAGTTGCATAGATGACGTCATCAGAGGCGAGTTTCAGGACCAAAAGACTCATTGGGCCAGGGGTTCCCACACGCTGGGAATCAAGTGCCCAATTAGGGTAAAATCGCTAAATTATCCCGCTTCACATTGGAGTCGGGAGTGGGAACCGCCGACCACCAGACCCGCCCCAATGACAAAATACAGCCCAGTAATCCAGGACAAAATTAATTGGCATTTGGAAAAGTATAGGCTAATAAATGAAAGTCAGCACGGATTTGTTAAAGGTAAATTGTGTTTGACTAACTTGATCGAGTTCTTTGATGAAGTAACAGAGAGGGTTGATAAGGGTTGTACGGTTGATGTTGAGTATTAGACTTTCAAAAGGCGTTTGACATAGTACCAAATCATAGACTTGTTAGCAATATTGAAGCCCATGGGATTACAGGGACATTGGCAGCATGGATACAAAACTGGCCAAGGGGCAGAGAGCAGAGAATAGTGGTGAACGGTTGTTTTTCAGACTAGAGGGAAGTATACAGTGGAGTTCCCCAGGGGTCGGAATTAGGACCACTGCTCTTTTTGATATATATTAATGACCTGGGCTTGGGTATACAGGACATCATTTCAAAATTTGCAGATGACATGAAACTTGGAATTGTAGTAAACAATGAGGAGGATAGTAATAGACTTTAGGAGAACACAGACAGACTGGAGGAATGTTCAGACACATGGCAGATGAAATTTAATGTAGAGAATTCTGAAGTGATACATTTTGGTAGGAAGAACGAGGAGAGGCAATATGAATTAAATGGTGGAAAAACTCAATTTCAATTTCAATTTCAATTTTATTGGTCACATAACTAAATACAAGAAGTGTAATCTAGTCAGTGAAATGTTTTTTTCTTGACGAGCCGAGAGCACCAAGCAGCATGAACACTTAGCTGCCTGGTACGCACGGAGTTCGCAAGGACGGCAGCCATCTTCATCGGCGCCATCACAAAAAAACACACGCCGACATATACACTCATACATACTTAAATATAAATAAAGCAGACATAAAATAAATAAAAGACATAAAAAGACAGCACATAAAATGAACAAGCAATAATGTAAAAAAAGTAATTTCTACGGTAATTACACTGATATTTCTACCCAGGCTTCTAGAATAATCTCTGGTTACAGGGTGGCCGCACGGGGAGAGCATCGTGAGGAACTCACAACTTATAATTAAATAAATTTAATTAATGAATTAATAAATTAATAAAATTAAATAAATATAGTGCCCCCTCAGTCTTTCTCGATGTTTCCATCTTGGTCTCTCTCGATGTTTCCCCTCTCTCTCTCTCAATGTTTCCTCTGTCTTTCTCGATGTTTCCTCTCAGTTTTTCTCAATGTTTCCCCTCGGTTTCTTCCATACACCTGGCCTGCACATTACCCCTGGCTGTCCAACTTGGCGTCCTGGTTCCGCTCCAGCTCTCATCCTTCAAACTGTCACTCCAGCTCTCGACCTTCAAACTGTCTCTCCAGCTCTCGACCTTCAAACTGTCTCTCCAGCTCTTGACCTTCAAACTGTCTCTCCAGCTCTCGACCTTCAAACTGTCTCTCCAGCTCTCGACCTTCAGCAGGCCATGCAACATCCGTGGAGAGAAAAAAGAGTCAACGTTTCGGGTCAAACCCTTTGTCAAGACTGGAAAAGCACAGGAAATGAAATAGATTAAAAGGCCGGGCTGGGAGAGAACAAAAGAGAAGTGAAGAGACATTAAGAGGTATTCAAAATGAGACAAGATGGTGATAGGACTAGTGGAGACAAAAGACGGCTCTAGATTAGGTGTGAAATGCGCTGGCAGAATGGGAGACAGCTGCCTTGTGGGGGAGAAAAAAAGGGGGGGAAAGGGCCAAAACAAAGGTGTGGATAAAAAATAAGTAAAAATGTAATGGGGGCCGATGTTATGATCTGAAATTGTTGAACTCGATATTGAGTCTGGAAGGCTGTAAAGTGCTTAATCGGAAGCTCAGCGTAAGCTCGAGGAACAGCAGCTCAAAAAATGAGTAACAATATTGGCAAACAATGGCATAGAACACTACTGGGAAACATTTAAAAAGGTGTTCAACAGAGTGCAGGAACAATATATTCCGCTAAAAGGAAAGAGCAAACTAAACAATAATGAGTCTCCATGGATGAATAAAGCCATAAGGGAACAATTGAGGGTAAGGAAAGAGGCATATATTAAGTGCATGGACAGCAGGGAAGTGCATGATAAGAGAGAATACAAAAAAGATTAGGAGAGAAGTCAAAAAAATAATTAGGAAGGCAAAGAGGAACTATGACATTAAATTATCACAGAACATAAAAGAAAATAGTAAAATATTTTATGAGCACATAAATATAAAATGGAAGGTTGGGATGGGAATAGGACCATTAAGGGATAGACAGGATAATACCAGAGGTAACTGAGAGATGGCAGAAATATTAAGTAATTATTTTGCTTCAGTATTTACCAGGGAGATAGAACAGGTGGACATGACATTGGATGATGAGATTAGTAATGAGATAAGCGCATTTAAAATAAAAAGGGGATATTATTAAATACATTAATCAAACTCAAAGAGGATAAAACCCCTGGACCAGATGGATTTTATCTATGCATTTTAAAAGAATCTAGGGAAGAGACAGCAGAGGCATTGCTGCACATATTTAATAATTCATTAGAAAAAGGTGTAGTGCCAGAGGACTGGCGGATAGCTAACGTAATACTGATATTTAAGAAGGGGGATAAAAAATGTCTAGGGAATTATAGACCAGTCAGTTTAACATCGGTGGTAGGAAAAATAATGGAATCCCTACTAAAGGAGAAAATAGAAGAACATCTAGAAACCAAAAATATAATAATGAATAATGGATTTCAAAAGAGAAAGTCTTGCTTGACCAACCTTATTGAATTTTTTGAAGATGTAACAGAGAGAGTAGACAATGGTAATGCAGTAGATGTAATTTATCTGAATTTTCAAAAGGCCTTCGAAAAGGTACCCCATAATAGACTGATGAACAAGGTCAGAGACTGCGGAGTCAGGGGACAAGAAGCAGAATGGATAGCTGGCTGGCTTCAAAACAGAAAGCAGAGTGTAGGGGTAAAGGGTAGCTATTCACAGTGGCAGAAGGTGGGTAGTGGTGTTGCACAAGGATCAGTGCTGTTCACAATTTACATTAACAATTTAGACTTAGGTATCAAAAACACAATTTCTAAATTTGTGGATGACTCCAAATTGGAGGGAATAGTCAATACTGAGGAGGACTGCAACAAATTACAGGAGGACATTAATAAACTTGCAGAATGGGCAAATAAGTGGCAAATGACGTTCAACAGATAAATGTGAGGTATTACATTTTGGTAGAAGAATAGGGAGGTCGTTTATTACTTGGAGGGTGCGAGTCTAGGTGGGGTAGAGGAACAAAGGGATCTTGGAGTACAAATACACAAATCACTAAAAGTTGCGACACAGGTTAGCAAGGCCATAAAAATAGCAAACCAAGCACTAGGATTTATTTCTAGAGGAATAGAATTGAAAAGTAGGGAAGTTATACTAAACCTGTATCGAACCTTGGTTAGACCACACTTAACTGCGTACAGTTCTGGTTGCCATATTATAAAAAGGATATAGAGGCACTGGAAAGGGTGCAGAGAAGATTTACAAGGATGATACCAGAAATGCAAGGGTATACATATCAGGAAAGGATGAAAAGGCTGGGTTACTTTTCTCTTGAAAAAAGAAGGCTGAGGGATGACCTAATTAGAGGTATTTAAAATTATGAGAGGTTTCGATAGAGTGGATACAGAGAGAATGTTTCCACTTATGGGGAAGAGCAAAACTAGAGGCCATCAATATAAGGTAGTCACCAAGAAATCCAATAGGGAATTCAGAAGAAACTTCTTTACCCAAAGAGTGGTGAGAATGTGGAACTTGCAACCACAGGGAGTGGTTGAAGGGAATAGTATAGATACATTTAAGGGGAGGCTAGATACACAGTTGAGGGAGAAGTGAATAGAGGGTTATGGTGATAGATTTAGATGAGGAAAGACGGGAGGAGGATCGAGTGGAGCATAAATGCTAGCATGGACTGGTTGGGCCAAATGGCCTGTTTCAGTGGTGTATATCCTATGTAATCCTATGTAATGAAGCAGTCCGTGCCCACATGTAGCAAGACCTGGACAACATTCAGGATTGGGCTGATAAGTGGCAGGTAACATTCGCACCACACAAGCGAGAGTCTAACCAACATCCCATGATATTCAACGGCATTACCATCGCCAAATCTCCCACCATCAACATCCTGGGGGTCACCATTGACCAGAAACTTAACAGGACCTGTTACGTCCGTGTAATAATCAGACACAGACTGCGGAGAACGGTACAACGGTGTTTACTCAACGTGTCTCACACTGCAACTGATCTGTACAGATTACTACTCAGCGTTATATACAGGTGTGGTCACTGCCGGTACTACAGTATACATGAGCTGTACAAAGTAGTTCCCCCCTTAAAGGTACATACATTACAATTCCTCCCCTTTTAGATTAACAGTACCATAACACTTTTAACATGCAACATTAGCTGAAAATAGTCTATTTTTAAATTCAGTCTTTGGGGAGGCTTCCTGATCCTTTCTGGATAGCGCCTTTCCCGAGTGTCTTGCTCTTGGTGCGGAGGCGATTCTGGCCCCCTGTCGTCGGTTGGTTCATCAGCTTCCGATGCTACTGTTTCTGGGGTAGATGCGACCTGTACGTCGGGTTCATCACCAGGTATGTATGGGCGAGGCATGGGGTTGACTTGTTCCTGTGACTCTAGGATCTGGTCAGCATGGCATCTCATGATGCTCTCCCCAACGTCCACTGTGTACATTAGTGGGCCCTGCCGTGTGCATATCATTCCTGGCTGCCATTTTTCTGTTCGGTAGTCGCGGGCCAAGACTGGTTGCCTTACATTGAAGCTCCTTGTTGGCTTCTCATGGATGTGCTGGAATTGCTTACTCTCAACATCTCTTCATATGTTTGGTCTGAGCAAATCCAGGTGAGATCTTGACCTTCGATTAAAGAACATCATGGCTGGGGCCTGGTTGGTGACTGCATGTGCCGCATTCCGATAGGCGAACAGGAAATTGTCCACCTTGTGCTGCAGCGGAATGTTGTCATTGTACATAGCCTTTATTGCCTTCTTAAAGGTTTGTACGAACCTCTCAGCCAATCCATTTGTGGCTGGATGATACGGGGCGGATGTGTAATGCCTTACCCCATTCTTTTTCAAGAACCTCCGGAACTCTTCGGACACAAACTGTGGTCCGTTGTCGGAGCAAATCTGTTCTGGCAAGCCATTCCTGGCAAAAATGGTCCGTAGGACTGCAATAGTTTTCTCCGTGGTGGTGGAGGACATTTTGATGACCTCAGGCCATTTCGAGTGCGCATCCACGACTATTAAAAACATTGAGCCCATGAATGGACCAGCAAAATCAATATGCACCCGTTGCCATGGAGATGAGGTCCACTCCCATGGGTGTAGAGGGGCCTGTGGTGGTGCATTTTGGACTTTCTGGCATCCTGAGCAGCTCTTGGTCAGGTCCTCGATTTGTTTATCGATTCCCGACTATCACACATAAGCCCTGGCTAGGCTTTTCATTTTTACCCCTCCCAGATGACCCTCATGAAGCTCATTGAGCACTCTATCCCTTAACTTGGGTGGAATTACCACTCGGGATCCACACATCAAGGTCCCCCGGCACACTGACAGCTGTTCTCTCCTTGTCGAGAATGCTGGCAACAGTGAGTCGCCATGTGCTGGCCATCCCTTCACCGTCAAATCATATACCCGAGACAGTGTCGGGTCATTTCGGGTTTCCTTTTCGATACAAGCGTTAGTTACCGGTAGGTATTCAACTGTAGCCGAATGGAATATTTCGACAGGATCCACTGCTGGTGCTTCCTCCACAGTAGGCAGTGGCAGGCGTGATAGCCCATCAGCATTTCCATGCTGTTTCGTGCCCTTATATTCAATCTCATAGTGGTGCGCCCCTAGAAAAAGTGACCATCTTTGTAGTCGTTGCGCAGTCATCACTGGAACGCGCTTCTTCGGATTAAAAATGGAGACAAGAGGCTGGTGATCAGTCAGCAAGGTGAATTTCTGCCCGTGCAGATAGTGATTGAACTTTTTCACTCCCCAAACTAGGCTGAGGGCGTCCCTGTCAATCTGGGCGTAGTTACGCTCGGCTGAGGTTAGTGATCGTGACGCAAAGGCTATTGGCCTCTCTGAGCCGTCCGAGAATTTGTGCGACAGCACCGCTCCAATGCCGTAGGGTGACGCATCACATGCCAACCGAATTGGTAATGCTGGGTTGTAATGGGCCAATACCTCTTTCGATGTGATTAGTGTTTTGCTCTTCTGGAAAGCTCATCTACATTCGTCACTCCACTTCCATGGCACCCCAGTTTGCAGTAGGGTGTTCAGTGGGTGTAGTATTGTAGACAAATTTGGCAAGAACTTATGGTAGTAGTTTACCAGCCCGAGGAACGACCTCAGTTGTGACACATTTTCCGGTGCTGGAGCCTTGACTACTGCCTCAATCTTCTCTGGGGACTTATGTAACCCCTCTTTATCGATAACGTGGCCACAATACGAGATCTGTTTTCTAAAAAGCTCGCAATGTGGGCGGTTAGCTCGGAGCCCATATTCCTGCAATCCAGTGAGCACCTGCTCCAGGTTGGCAAGGTGATCACTGTCATTTTCACCCGTGACCAGGATGTCGTCCAAATAACACTGGGTCCCTGGGATCCCTTGCAGGACTTGTTCCATTGCCCTCTGCCAAATAGCCGGAGCTGATGCTACCCCAAATACCAGCCGGTTGTATTGGTAGAGACCTTTATGGGTGTTGATTGTGAGGTATTTTTTTGATGCTTGTTCTACCTCCATTTGCAGATACGCCTGGGCCAGATCAATCTTAGTGAAGCGTTTCCCTCCAGATAGCGAGTCGAAAATATCTTCAATCCGCGGAAGTGGATATTGTACGGTGTGAAGGACTGGGTTCACTGTTACCTTAAAGTCCCCACAGATGCGAACCTTCTTTGGTACCCCAGGTGTGCTGCTCAACGACTTTTTCATCACAGGGATGATGGATGTAGCCCACTCGCTCCAGTCTAACTTGGACAGTACACCTGAACGTTCCAGACTCTCCAGCTCTGCTTCGACGGCTGGTCGGATTGCATAAGGCACCGGTCTGGCCGTAAAAAATTTTGGGCTTGCATTTTCTTCAATTTTAATCGTCGCTGTCATGCCTTTTAGTGTTCCGATTCCTTGCTGGAACACTTCTTTCGCGTCAGTTAGGATCTTTGACAGTCGCCCAGGTGTGACGTCGTCATCCTTTTTGTCAGCCACAGTCAGTGCCTGTATGGAATGCCAATCCAGTTGTATTTTCCGGATCCATTCACGTCCCAGTAATGGTGGTCCTCCATCTTGCAATACATACAGGTCTAGTTTTGGTGTTTCCTTACCGTTATATATAACGGTCACCCTTATTTTTCCTTTGGGGTAGATTTTTTGCCCCGTGTACGTCTTCAAAATAATTTTTGTGTCTCTCAAGGGTATGTGTGAGAATAGCCACTCGTAGTACCGTCAGTTTATGACTGTTAGAGCTGATCCTGCGTCCAATTCCATCTTTACCTGGACTCCTGCTATCTTGAGAGTGACCCAAATGATTCGGTGATCCTCCATTGTGATCACATTATGTAGTTTCAGACAACTCAATTCCCTGCTTTCGGAGTCGTTATCACTCTTTTGTTCATCTGAACTATTCTCCGTTATCTCATGTACCTTCTTGTACTTCCCTTTTGTCGGTTTCTTATTGCTGGTTTTCTTTCCCGACCTGCAGACTCGTGCTATGTGTTGTACTTTTCCACACTGTCTGCACACTTTGTCTTTGAACCAGCAATCATTCTGGTCGTGTGTTGTTCTGCCGCAGCGATAGCACTTCTCTGTTCCATATGACATTTCATTTGTGCCATATTCTTGTGGTCTCTGTTGTATCTCTGCAGCGCCCCGTGCTGCTGCTTCATATGATACCGCAATGCTGAAAGCCTTTTCCACCGTAAGGTCCTTTTCAGATAAAAGCCGTTTCTGGGTTCCTTCACTTTGAAGCCCACACACAAACTTGTCCCTTAAGGTATCTGCCAGTCCCGCTCCAAACTGGCAGTGTTTCGATAGTTTGCACAGTTCTGTTAAATAATCAGCATTGCTTTCATCCTGATGCTGGTTCCGTTTGTGAAACTTGAATCTTTCTGCTATCAGCAGCGGTGTGGGGTTTAAATGTTCCTTTAGTATCGTTACTATGTCTTCAAAACTCTTTTCCATTGGCTTCGTTGGGGTTACTAGATTTCATAATAAACCATACGTCTTTGCACCCATTAAATTTAACAATACCGAAGCTTTCTTGTCATCTAACACCTCATTTGCCTTGCAGTACACCTCTATTCGTTCGACATATGTAGTCCAATCTTTGACTTCATTGTCAAATGTGGTGATACTGCCACTCTTCGGCATTTTGGGTGTGGTTTAAAATGGCGTCTCCCAATGGCTTAAAGTGGCGTTTCCCGCACTTTCCTTCCTCCCCCGCTGCTGCCGATGCCGCTCCCGGAGGTTCTCGCGGCAATGGCGGCGCCCTGTAGGTTTCGCGCGCTTCTCTCTCTCCCTCTCTCTGACGCTGCTCGGCCCCTGAACAGCGGCTGCACCCTATGCGCTCTGCCCTCTCTCTCTCTCCCCGTCGACGCTGCTCGGCCCTTTGCTGTGCCGCTCGGTCGGGCTCTAGCCCGCCGCTGTCCGGGAAGGGTCTGCGCGCTACCTGTTGCTAGCCCGTTTCGCTGGACCACCTCGACTGGAAAGCCAAGCCTGTCTCTCGACAGCTTCCTCCCAATTCTCGTGTCTCTGCTGGATGACGGGGCGGATGCCCGTGGTCGACACCCGAGTCTCTGGCCTTGACCTCCAATCCACTGAACTCCAGGAACGAATCCGCGGGAGGTGATGCAGAGTTGCAGGTAGGTTCGAACCTGCCTCGTCACCAATGTTACGTCCGTGTAATAATCAGACACAGACTGCGGAGAGCGGTACAACGGTGTTTACGCAACGTGTCTCAGACTGCAACTGATCTGTACCGATTAATACTCAGCGTTATATACAGGTGTGCTCACTGCCGGTACTACAGTATACATGAGCTGTACAAAGTAGTTCCCCCCTTAAAGGTACATACATTACAGGACCAACCACAGAAATAGTGTGGCTACAAGAGCAGGTCAGAGGCTGGATATTCTGAGGTGAGTGACTCACCCCCTGACTCCCCAAAGCCTTTGCACCACCTACAATGGACAAGTCAGGAGTGTGATGGAATACGCTCCACGTGCTTGGATGAGTGCAGCTCCAACACTACTCAAGAAGCTTGACACCATCCAGGACAAAGCAGCCCGCTTGATTGGCACCCCATCCACCAATTTAAACATTCACTCCCTCCAACACCGGCGCACCATAGCTGCAGTCTACAAGATGCACTGCAGCAACTCAGCAATGTTTCTTCGGCAGCACCTCCCAAACCCGCGACCTCTACCACCTAGAAGGACAAGGGCAGCAGGCACATGGGAACACCACCACCTCCAAGTTCCCCTCCAAGTCACACACCATCCTGACTTGGAAGTATATCGCCGATCCTTCATCGCCACTGGGTCAAAATCCTGGAACTCCCTCCCTAACAGCACTGTGGGAGTACCTTCACCACACAGTCTGCAGCGGTTCAAGGCGGCGGCTCACCACCACCTCCTCAAGGGCAACTAGGGATGGGCAATAAATGCTGGCCTTGCCAGCGACGCCAACATACCATGAATGAATAAATAGTAAAAACAAAATCTGTGTAACTGCAACCAGTTAACTGTAACTTTAGTCAGGGCTGTGATTTCCCCTATCTTGGCGGGTGACGTCAGTGGCGAGTCCCGACCCCGCTGCTGGCTCTAGCCTGCTGTGTGGAATGATTTTACGTTCATTCAGCTTATTAAGCCTGCCCAGCATGTTTGCTTGCCAATTGAAGGAAGCAGGTCTGATGATGTCATTTGATGATGCGTCATCAACCGGTTTCCTTATAGGGACCATGCGTAAATTAATTTTGACATTTGTGCTGTCAGTGTTCTATAGCATTGAAGTGCTGCAAACACTGACAAGCACTGCTCAGAGGTGCACAGCTGCACCCAGGCTCTCCCATGACTCCCTCCATGTGCTTATGGAGGGAGTCACAGCACGTAGGGAGGTTCTCTTCCCTTTCCAATGGGCGGAAGAGACCTCCCCAGGAGACCAATGCAGTCTGGTTGCACATTACAGAGGAGGGCACAAGCAGGGATGTGGTCAGGAGCATCTGGGTGCAATGGCACAAACGTTTCAATTATCTCAGTAGATCACAAAACATTACTGCAAAGCCACACTCAACCTCATCCTGCTGTGCCACTCATCACAACCACATCACTCTGCCTTCCCTACCTTACACCTGCACACCCTTACTCACACCAACTTACCTTGCACCTCCACCCATCCCTCTCTATCCACATTATCACATCCCCATCTCACTAGCCACCCCTCACACTCACCCTTATCCTTGGTGTGGAGATGCCGGTGTTGGACTGGGGTGGACAAATGTAAGAAGTCACACAACACCAGGTTATAGTCCAACAGTTTTATTTGAAATCACAAGCTTTCGGAGCGCTGCTCCCTCGTCAGGTGAAGTGGAGAGATGTCTGTAGACACAGATTATATAGTCAGAGAATAATGCCAGTTGATTATAGGTAATCTTTCTAACTGCCATTTATCACACCTCGGCAGACAGATAATCACAGCAATCAAAGGTGTGAATGGCGTCCAAACAGGTCAGTCAGGAAAACATTACATCAAAGAAAATGTTTTTTGTCTGTTTTTTGTTTTTCATACAGACCCCAGCATCTGCAACATTTTACCCCTTGTGACCCCACCTCATTGTTCTTTGATGTAATGTTTTCCTGACTGACCTGTTTGGACACCATTCACACCTTTGATTGCTGTGATTATCTGTCTGCCGAGGTGTGATAAATGGCAGTTAGAAAGATTACTTGTAATCATCTGGCATTATTCTCTGACTATATAATCTGTGTCTATAGGCATCTCTCCACTTCACCTGACGAAGGAGCAGCGCTCCGAAAGCTTGTGATTTCAAATAAAACTGTTGGAGTATAACCTGGTGTTGTGTGACTTCTTACCCTCATCCTAATCCAATCATACCAACTAACAACACACAAGGGTAGGCATTTGGGTGTTTTCTGCAATGTTTATGTAAAGTTTCTGTGAATGTGGTGTCAAACATTGAAACCTTTATTTTTAGCACTTTGTGTTCTTGGACAGATTTGTGTGCACCTTTGTGAGTTGCAGTGAATGGTGAGACATAACGGTACCCCCCACAATGGTGCTGAGTATGAAAGGAATAGCTTGGTCATTGTAGGGATGCTTTATGGTGTTGGTGTGGGGTGGTGCCAACCTGGCACATTAGGTGGCAGCCATATGGGTGTACAGCATCAAGTGAAGTAAATCTGGCCATGGTGATGCCATCGCTGGCCTCCCAGGCAGCAATGTGGTCGGGTGCTGTTGCCCTGTGTCCTGTGCAGCATCAGTTGATTGTGGAGAAGGTTGGTGTTATTGTTGGTGCTGCTGGCATGCCTGGTGCCGCTGGTGTTGGGGCTGATCATGGTGGGATTCTGAGGACCAAGGTGAGAGAGTTTCAAGGGCACCCATGCTGATGGAATAGATGGAAGGTAAACTTGAAATGACAGAAGCGATCTGTCAATGGTGAGAGAGGTTGTTCCAATGAGGTGACACTGGATAAAGAGTTTACTCCAAACACTTGCAACCTGCATAAAGCTCAATCTGTCTTCCAAATGCAGTAAGCAACAGCTTCTGAGCTTGGAAAGTGAACTGAGATGGGAGCTTTTATAGCCCATTTGCAGCTGTCAAGTAATGAGATGATTCCATGGTCATACAACTCCCGCCCTGCTTACCTGACGTGATCCCCAAGCAGTGTGGACCCCATGGACGACCTCGTAAAATGTAAACGTGAGCTCAAAATACTTCTTAATGGGCTGTTCACAAGGTCATAATGACCTGAATTGCCTCCCCTGTCACTGCGTGTCCGGTCTGCTCAGTGCTGACAGACACGACATCTGGGAAAGGCGCGTGGCGGCGGGTTGCTAGCGGGGTCCCGACCCGCTGTCAAAAAAAAACTTTTTCCCACCGACCCACCACCAATCGCGCTCGCTGACCCCCCTGGAAAATTCCCCCCCATGTAACAGATACCTGGTAAAAATGACAAAGTTACCTGGTTAAAGCTCTACTGTACACTAGTAGCAGTTACAATTTACCTGGTTAACATTCCACCGGGGGTGGGGGTGAATTTTGGCAATGCGCTGGGAGGGGGGCGGGGGGGGGTGGCAGTGACCGGTAGTGCATGATGAACCCGGAAGTTAGTGCAGTACGTCCGTCAGTGGCTTTTCACCCAGCCACTGCATTTGTATCTGACTGCCCGGTTTCTTGACCAGTTAGTGTTAGCGGGCATGGTGATGACTCGCACGAGTCGATTTCAGTGGAACTATTTAAAGGGACACTGCAAAGATGACAGTTGATGGATTGTGGAGATTGGGAAGAGAGGAAGTAAGTGTTGTTATGGAGTCCCAACGTGGCAAGTCTGCACCTTGCTTCACAGATGCCCCCCTAGACCCGATGCTGCGGTCTGCAAGGACTCACAAGGAGTTACTCTTCCCTGCTGATGGAAGAAGCTTGCCACAGAGGGCCAGAAGGCACAGCTGGAGTTTGCTGAGGAGGTGAGCAGCAGGAGTGTGATGCCCTGCTCCTGGATACAGTACCAGACGCGGTTTAATGACATATTCAGGGCAGGAAAGGTGAGTACTCTGGCACATTCAACTACACCCTGCTGTGTTTATCACGCCAACCCCCCTCGCTCTGTCTTCCCAAGCCTACTCCTGCATATCACTCCTCACTCCAATGTACCTTGCAGGTGCACCCATCGCTCTCTGTCCATGTACAGACTCGCATCCCCATCTGACCATCTACTACTGAAACTCACCCTCATCTTAATGCAATGTCACGCCTCTCACTCATAGTCACCCTCAAAAAATGCCCATCCATCCATCCATTGAACACATTCCACGACTCTCACTCAAAAGTCTCTTGTTTCCCTTCTTGCAGGAGAAGAGAGCAGAGAACACCAAGGAGAGGCAGAGACCCGGAGGTGGCCCTCCAGTCATCACCACACTGACAGCTGCAGAGGAGGATGTTCTGGAGGTAAGTTGAGTGTCAGCATGCCTGGCAGTCGGAGATGGAGAGACCTGGTAACAGGATTAAATATCACACAGCCACATGGCATACAAAACTCACTCCTGTTGACTGGATGTCAGCACCTGGTGAAATATGATCATTTGCATAATGATTACTTAAACTATTCTTACCGTGACCGTTCTAATTTATGTCTTCAATCTCCCACAGGCCCATCAAGTGTCCCACAGGAGGTGGTACAGGAGGAGGAGGACGATTCCTCAGAGGAGGTCACTCACTCTGAGGGTGCACCGTCACAGGACTCATGCACACCATGCACCAGCTCAGATACACACATGTTGGTGGGACCAGTAAGACAGGTAGTTGAGTTGTCACCTGGTCTCTCACACATCACATGTGAGCAAGAGCAGATGGTGGAGAAAGGGACAGCAGTGGAAAGTCCGCGTCGGAGGGCGCAGGACGCTGCTAGCTCTGCTCAGCTGGACGCAGATACTAAATCATACAGCATGAAAAATCAAAAAAGAAAAAGGGGGTTTTCATGCTGTATGATTTTGCCATTTCCATTTGCAACATTTTATCTTTCCTGTCTCTTACATAAGCACAGTACAGGAAACTTTGGTTTATCCGGAGGTTAACTGTCCGGAATGCTCGATCCACCGGACAAATTCAAGAGTCGGTTCAGTAATTTTTTATTCTTTTCGTTGCTTTTTTTTCACCAGTCAGGCTCTGCAAGGTCTAGCTAAAGCTGTTGCTTAGCTACAGAGACACTTGCAAGCTACGGCCGACTCTTTAGAAGCTGTTGCTGAGCAACAGGGTTTCTTGCTAGATACGGAGCTCAAAAGCTCCGTATGTTTTAACATTACCGCTGGTTTGTCCGGCAGTTTTGATGGGATGGCAACAGCTCGGTCCCGTCGGTGCCGGATATCACAAAGTTTCCTGTATATTCTTTCAATTCCTTCCTCCCCTCCTAACCCTCCCCCCCGTCTCTGCACCTGCTTAATATCTGTTACATCTCCAGCTTTTTCCAGTTCTGATGAAGGGTCCCAGACCTGAAACGTTAACTCTGTTTCTCTCTCCATGGATGCTGCCTGGCCTGCTGAGTATTTCCAGCATTTTCTGTTGGTATTTCAGATTTACAGCATCCGCAGTATTTTGCTATTGTAGATAACTGCCTGCCCTGGCAAACATGGCATCGGTCACCTGGGTGATACATTTGTGGGCGGCCGACTGCAAAATCCTGCAAATGTCTCCTGCAGATCCCAGGACGGAGCCTGAGGTGAAGAAGTTGAGGGTGGTGGTCACTTTGACAGCCACTGGTAACTCGTGGCCATCAGCTCCAGTTGGCAGCAGGTCTTGTTCCAGCAGGCTGCAAATGTCTGCCTTGACCTGGCGCGATACCCTGAGCCTCCTGAGGCACTGGTGTTCAGACATGTCCAGGAAGCTGATCCTTTGCCTGTAGACACTGTGTTGGGGCCTCCTGCTAGCTGACCCTCTCTGCTCATCCCCTCTCTCCTGTGGAGCAGCAGGTTTGTGAGGAGAAGGCTGCTGCTCCTCCTGCTGGTGCTGCTCATCTTGGTACTCCTCTGAGGTCCAAGGTGAAACAGCATAAGCGGCACCCACGCTGATCTGATACATGACGGATGTAAAGTGGAGATCAGAAGCACAAACCTCCAAAGTAGTGAGAGTGACCTCCAAATGAGTAGAAATCACCTGCAAAGTACTGAAAGCAAATTCTCAGAACAAGTGCTGTGAGTAAAAGCCTTTCACTCAGGCAAGTGCGAGGTCTCAGTATTGATGCGATTTTTTTGTCCGTCATTTGTTCAGCCCCCTCAATTGCCACTGTGCCCGCGCCTTACTTTCACTGGCGTGTTCCAGGAGCTCGGGAGAACCATGCACCCACAGTGAAAGGTGAAAACCCCTGTTAAAAAAGTGCTTCAGTACCTCTTCGCAACTTTAAATGGGCAACCCGCCTCTCCCGAGGGGTTTCTTGCATGCAGCCGAACGTGCTCCAGTTAAATGCGGAACGGGCGGGTTGGAGTCAGTGTCCCGACGTACTGCCAATTTCAGCACATTTAACCACACGCCCGCTCCCAATCCCACTCACTCATCGACGTTAAAATTACCCTCCCAAGTAACTGTGTAATTTAACCAGGGCTGGAATTTTATTTGGAGGCAGGTAGGGAGCGGGGGTGGAGGGGACTGCAATGCGGTCGGGAACGGGTTTCCCTCGGGCCCTGCTGAATTTCACGGCAGGGCCTAATTAACATTTTGAATCTTTGTTTCCCACCCGCAGCCAACCAGATAGAGAGACTATGGACTGGATTTTGATACTGGAGTCATGTAGGAGGTGGGACTACAACTTTCGGGGTTGTAGTTCCGCCTCCATCGAGTTGTGGCCAACCCACGCGATTTTCACTTGATTGACCTTGTTGAGCCCACCCAGCGGGCTCAGCAGGCCAATTAAGGGCCACCCGGCAACAGGTGACGTCACAGATTGACATTTCAGCTGTCAAGAGCTTTTGAAAGATGAAATATCAGCGTTTGACACTGACAATCTGTACACTAAGTTAATTCCTTCCTCTCAGGCTGATTTAGAGATCTCCCCAGAACAGAAAGTTGAATGCTGCAACTTTTGACAATTCGCGGCCATTCTGCTTTCTGTGCCGGTGAGATGAGGGACTCCCGAGACCTGAAGGAAGGAAGGCTGTAAAGGTAAGTAAAGTTAAGTAAAACTTCTTTAAACACTTAACACACACCAAACACACCTACCTCTGCACTCATGCACCCATCACTCACCTGAACACTGGACACCTCGAACCCTTCAAGCCCTTCAGCCCGACGGTCCGCCTCGCTAACTTGGCGTGGTTTGGAACCGTCGGGAATCCCACAATTCAGGAATAAAAATAGGGATTAGGCTAAAAACTGCCTGTTAACTACCTGGAGGGAGGGATGGATCGGTGGGTGGGGGTGGGGGTGGGGAATGCTCAGAGGCCAGAGAGAGGTTGGTAGGCCGGAGGTGGGGGGGGGGGGGCGTTATCAGAAGGCTGGAGGGGAGACATCAGAAGGCCAGAGGGGAAAGTTCAGAAGGCTGGAATTGGGGGTCGGAAGGCCAGAGGGGTGTCAGAAGGCTGGAGGGGAGAGGTCGGACGGCCGGAGATGGGGAGGGAAGGCCGGAGGGCTGAGGTCGGAAGGCCAGAGGGGAGAGGTCGGAAGGCCGGAGGGGGGTGGTTGGAAGGCCGGAGTAGGGGGGTCAGAAGGCTGGAGGGGGGAGGTTGGAAGGCCAGAGTGTGGGGGGTCGGAAGGACGGAGGGGAGAGGTCGGAAGGCCTGAGTGGGGGTCAGAAGGCCGGAGGGGAGAGATCAGAAAGCCAGAGGGGAGAGGTCGGACAGCTGGAGGGGGGGTCGGAAGGCCGAGGGGAGAGGTCAGAAGGCTGGAGGGGAGAGGTTGGAATACCGGAGGGGAGAGGTCAGAAGGCCGGAGGGGAGAAGTTAGAAGGCTGGAGGGGAGAGGTTAGAAGGCCGGAAGGGAGAGGTCAGAAGACCAGAGGGGAGAGGTCAGAGGGGAATGGATGGAAGGCCGGAGGGGAGAGATCTGAAGGCCAGAGGGGAGAGGTCTGAAGGCCAGAGGGGAGAGGTCGGACGGCCGGAGGGGACAGGTCGGATGGCCGGAGGGGGGAGGTCGGAAGGCCAGAGGGGGAGGTCGGACGGCCGGAGGGGAGAGGTTGGATGTCCAGAGGGGGGAGGTTGGAAGGCCGGAGGGGGAGGTCGGACGGTCGGAGGGGAGAGGTCGGATGTCCAGAGGGGGGAGGTCGGAAGGCCGGAGGGGAGAGGTCGGACGGCCGGAGGGGGGAGATCAGAAGGCCAGAGGGGAGAGGACAGATGGCCGGAGCAGAGGTCAGAAGGCCGGAGGGGGGAGATCAGAAGTCCAGAGGGGAGAGGTCGGACGGTCGGAGGAGAGGTCGGAAGGCTGGAGGGGGGAAGTCAGAAGGCCAGAGGGGAGAGGTCGCACGACCGGAGGAGAGGTCGGAAGGCCAGAGGGGGTTCGGAAAGCCGGAGGGGAGAGGTCGGAAGGCCAGAGGGGAGAGGTCGGAAGGCCAGAGGGGGGAGGTCAGAAGGCCAGAGGGGAGAGGACGGATGGCCGGAGGAGAGGCCGGACGGTCGGAGGAGAGGTCGGAAGACTGGAGGGGGGAGGTCGGACAGCCAGAGGGGAGAGGTCGCACGACCGGAGGAGAGGTTGGAAGGCCGGAGGGGGTGTCGGAAAGCTGGAGGGGAGAGGTCGGAAGGCCAGACAGGGGAGGTCGGAAGGCCGGAGGGGGGAGGTCAGCAGGCCGGAGGGGGGATTGGGGGTCAGGGGTCGGAAGGCCGGAGGGGAGATCGAAGATTGGAGGCCTTGTGTGTCGGGTGGGGGTTGGAGGTATTACGTGGTAAGGTCGGGGGGAGATCAGGAGGGTGTCCGATCACGGGGTGGTGGTTTGCGAGGCAGGAACGCTGGACCCAGCAGGTAAGTGGAAAGGCACACTCCTGCTGGATCCAGCAGTCCTCGCCTCTCTTTAGCTGGCGGGTTTCCCGAGGCCTGGGAAAACCGCCCTCCCACAGTTAAATTTAAAATGGTGGATCACCATGAGGCACGCAGCCTCATTATAATGTTTAAAGTGCCAACCCGCTTCCTGCAAGCGGGTTGGCTGCCCGCCCCATCTGGCCTCTGTTAAAAATGGAAGTGGGTGGGTTGGAGTTGGGATTCAGATTTTTAACTCTTTAGCATCCCACCCGACTCTAAGCCATCCATTCTTTGGTGTTAAAATTCCCTACTCAGTTATCTGTGTAACTGCAAGCTCCCAGATTAGCATTTAGAGAAGTAATACATAATTTACAAGAAATATACATTCCTTTAAGGGACAAAAATCCCACAGGAAAAGTGGTTCAACTGTGGCTAACAAGAGAAGTTAAAGATAGTATTAGATCAAAGGAAGAGGCTTATAATGTTGCCAAAAAGAGCAGTAAGCCTGAGGATTGGGAGGATTTTAGAATTTAGCAAAGGAGGACCAAGAAATTGAGAAAGAAAGGGAAAATAGAATGAGAGTAAACTAGCGAGAGACATTAAAACAGACTGTAAAAGCTTCTATAGGTATGTGAAAAGGAAAAGATTAGCAAAAGTAAATGTGGGTCCCCTACAGGCTGAGACAGGAGAAATTATAATGGGGAATAAGGAAATAGCAGAGAAAATAAACAAACACTTTGGCCGTGAATTTAATAGCGCTGAGGGGGCGGGTTTGGAGGTGGGTCCGCTGTCAAAATAGCAAAGATTGACAGTGGGTAGGAAACCTCCTGTCAACCCGCCTCTATGCGAGTCTCCCAGAGGCCGGGTCTGTCAGTGCAGAACTGACCCGACACCAAGTGGCGGGGAGGCAATTCAGCTACTAAAATGGCTTGTTAAGAACCAATTTAAGTGTATTTTTGAGGCTTACTTCTAATTTTACGTTCTCCCCTACTGGTTACCCGCTGTTCAGAGAACAAGCCAACTCACCTGGCGTGTTGAGAGTCTGCTCTGATGTTTGTGAAAAGCTGACAGCTGCAGAAATGGTGTCAAGGATATCATGTTGCAGATGGTCAGTTTCAGAACACAGAAAATGTTGGTTACTGCATTTTTTATACATATAGAGATTTCTTTAGCTTATAAGTTTTTAGATCCAACTGTATGTCCAGTGCCACCTCATTGAGAGAACCTCTCTCACCAGTGACAGATCGCTTCTGTCATCTCACCTGCAGCTGCCATCTAGTCCAGCAACATCGATGCCCTTGAAACAATCAGACCTTGGTCCTCTGAATCCTTCCACAATCAGCCCCAACACCAACATCACCAGGCACACCAACATCACCAACAACATCACCAACCTTCTCCACCATCGCCTGATGCTTCACTGGACACAGGGCATTAGCCCCTGACAACATTGCTGGCCAGGGGGCCAGCGATGGCATCACCTTATCCAGATTTTCTTCACTTGACACTGTAAACCCTGGCTGCCACATGATGCACCAGGTTGACACCATCCCACACCAGCACCGTGAAGCATCCCTTTAATGTCCAAGCCATTCCATGCACACTCATCGGGGGTGGTGGCGGGGGTGGGGGGAGGTGAGTTATGACTGAACAATCACTGGAACTCAGTAAGGCACTTCTGAATGTGCACTCAGATCTTTCCAAATAGGGGCACTTTTTGAAAAAGAGATTTCACTGTATGACAACACATTACCAGCAGCTTCACATGGGCATTGGCTAAACGTCTCAAGTGCCTATCCTTGTGTACTGTTAGTTGGTATACTTACAGTAGGATGAGGGTGAGTGTGAGGGGTGGCTAGTGAGATGGGGCAGTGATAAAGTAGATATAGAGGGTTGGGTGGAGGTGCACGGTAAGTTGGTCTCCTAGGGAGATCTTTTCCACCCTTGGGAGGGAAGAGAACCTCCCTGTGTGCTGTGACTCCCTCCATAAGCATAAGGATTGAGTCATTGGAGAGCCTGGGTGCAAGCGTTCACCTTTGTGTTGTGCTTGTCAGTGTTTGCAGCACCTCAATGCTGTCAAACACTGACAGAACAACTGTCAAACTCCATGTGGACGTGGTCCCTTTAAGGAAACTGGCTGATGACGCGTCATCAAATGATGTCAACAGACCCACTTCCTGTTAATTGGCCAGTAAGCCTGCAGGGCGGGCGTAACAAGGCCAATCAAGGGAACATCATATCTGCAGAGCGGAGGCAGCTGGGAGCGGGACTGGAACCCGGAAACCAGCTCTCCCGCCTCCTCCATTACATTTTTGGCCTCTGTGTCTGTCTTCACAGAAGAAGGCGCAAAAAACCTCCCAGAAATAATGCAGAGCCAAGGGTCTAGCGAGAATGAGGAACTGAAATAAATTAGTATTAGTAAAAAATAGTACTGGAGAAATTAATGGGACAGAAAGCCGATAAATCCCCTGGACCTGATGGCCTACATCCTAGGGGTTTAAAAGAGGTGGCTATAGAGGTAGTGGATGCATTGGTTGTCATTTTCTAAAATTCTATAGATTCTAGAACAGTTCCTGCAGATTGGAAGGTAGCAAATGTAACCCCACTATTTAAGAAAGGAGGAAGAGAAAAACCGGGGAACTACAGACCAGTTAGCCTGACATCAGTAGTAGGGAAAATGCTAGAATCTGTTATTAAGGACGTGGTAACAGGGCACTTAGAAAATAATAATAATAGGATTGGGCAGAGTCAACACGGATTTATGAAAGGGAAATCTTGCTTGACGAATCTGTTAAAGTTTTTTGAGGTTGTAACTAGCAGAATAGATAAGGGGGAACCAGTGGATGTGGTGTATTTGGATTTCAGAAGGCATTCTATAAGGTGCCACACAAGAGGTTAAGAAACAGAATTAGGGCTCATGGGATTGGGGGTAATATACTAGCATGGATTGAGGATTGGTTAACGAACAGAAAACAGAGAATAGGAATAAACGGGTCATTTTCGGGTTGGCAGGCTGTAACTAGTGGGGTAGCGCAAGGATCAGTGCTTGGGCCTCAGCTATTCACAATCTATATCAATGATTTGGATGAGGGGACCAAATGTAATATATCCAAGTTTGCTGATGATACAAAGCTGGGTGGTGGGAATGTAAGTTGTGAGGAGGATGCAAGGAGGCTTCAAAGGGATATAGACAGGCTAAGTGAGTCGGCAAGAACATGGCAAATGGAATATAATGTGGAGAAATGTGAAGTTATCCACTTTGGTAGAAAAAATAGAAAAGCAGAGTATTTTTTAAATGGTGAGAGATTGGAAAATGTTGGTGTTCAGAGGGACCTGGGTGTCCTGTACAGGAATCACTGAAAGTTAACATGCAGGTACAGCAAGCAATTAAGAAAGCAAATGGTATGTTGGCCTTTATTACAAGAGGATATGAGTATAAGAGTAAAGACGTCTTACTGCAATTATATAGGGCCCTGGTGAGACCACACCTGGAGTATTGTGTACCGTTTTGGTCTCCTTACCTAAGGAAATATATACTTGCCATAGAGAGAGTGCAAAGAAGGTTCACCAGACTGGTTCCTGAGATGGAGAGATACTCCTATGAGGAGAGATTGAGTAGGCTAGGCCTATACTCTCTAGAGTTTAGAAGAATGAGTGGTGATCTCATTGAAACATACAAAATCTTTACAGGGCTTGACAGGGTAGATGCAAGGAGGATGTTTTCCCTGGCTGGGGAGTCTGGAACCAGGGGTCACAGTCTCAGAATAAGGGTCGGCCATTTAGGACTGAGATGAGGAGAAATTTCTTCACTCAGAGGGTGGTGAATCTTTGGAATTCTCTACCCCAGAGGGCTGGGGAGGCTCAGTCGTTGAGTATATTCAAGACAGAGATCGATAGATTTTTGAATATTAAGGGAATCAAGGGATATGGGGATAGTGCAGGAAAGTGGAGATGAGGTAGAAGATCAGCCATGATTTTATTGAATGGCGGAGCAGGCTCGAAGGGCCAAATGGCCTACTCCTGCTCCTATTTCTTATGTTCTTATTACAAAGTTGCAATAAAGTGAATTAACCTTTAACCAGATCATGAGGAATTCCACTGTCATTGTAGCTGAGGTTTCAATCAATTTACAGGAAACTCTTTTTTATCCGGCACCTAAATAACTGGACATCTCTGTTAACCGGCAAAATTCAGGAGTAGGTTCAGGTAAGTTTTACTTCATATTAGTGGCCTGTTCCTGGATCTGTGGCCGGGTTCCTGCACCTGTTGCTTAGTTTGGATCTTGTGGTCGGGTTCCTGCACCTGTTGCTAAGCAACAGGGACGCTTGGATCTTGTGGTCAGAGTTCCTGCACCTGTTGCTAAGCAACAGGGACGCTTGGATCTTATGGTCGGAGTTCCTGCACCTGTTGCTAAGCAACAGGGAAGCCTGGATTTCTTGCTGTGTACGGAGCTCTTGTACCTTTTACTATACCTCTCGGTAATCCAGACTTTTTGATAAACTGGCACCACGCGTTCCCGTTGGTGCCGGATAAAAAAGAGTTTCCTGTAAAATAAAAGGGCCTCATAAAATAGAGGACAGACGATGTATTTGTTAATGTTACAAGTGGTCATTGGAGACTTTGGGCTGGATTTTGATACTGGGGTGGGCTGGGGTTAGCCACCCGATTCTAAATCGATGTGGGAAAATGATGCCATTTTAACTTAATTCGCCAATTGAGTTGTTGCGTTTGCAAAGATAATCCAGAGGCCGTAAGCAGAGTTCAGTTCATGTTGCTTTTTAATGGCTGCTCCACACACACACTCCCAGGCAAAAGCAATCGAATACCTATACACAATACAATGATAACAGCACTATCAAACTCCATGAGCGCAGGCCAAGGCAATCGAGTACCTATCACCAATGTCAGACATAACATTTCCTCCCCCCTCACAGAATTTCAAACATGAAATGTAGTGACAAAGTCCTGTAGGTGGCCAGGGCGAGAACGTGTACGAACAGGCCGAGGTGCAGACTGGTGAAGGGCAGGCCGAAGTAGGGACTGGTGAGGAGCAGGCTGAGGCACAATATCTGCTTGAGGGTTGGCTGGCTGAGCCACATGTGCATCGCGCCACTCTGGGGGTAAGGCTTGGGACTTAGGTCCGTATAATCCCGCATCAGGGGGTGCTGGCACCTTCCGAAGGCGGCTGACATGCCACCGAGAGCCGTCAGTGAGGCAGAAAGTGGCTGGTCCAAGTTGGCGGCTGATTTGGAGAGGGGAGGACCAGAATGACGTCACCTTATTGTTGCGGTGAGGCCTGCGGACTCTGACCCAATCGGAGACTGAGATGTTGGGCGCCTTGGCCCTCTTCGACTGGTCGAAGCGGAGTTTCATCTTCTCCTGCTGTCTAGTGACTGTGGCTTGAGCCGGTGGAGCAGGACTCTGAGCTAGCGAAGGGCGGAGCCTGCCAAGGGGCAGCATGAGCTCACGGCCTAGCATGAGGGATGTGGGTGAGACCCCTGTAGTGGAATGCTGGGAGGCTCTGTAGTGCAGCAGTGTGTGGAGGAGGGCCTTGTCAAACGCACACCCCTGGGATAGGTGTGCTCTGAGGCCATTTTTCAGTGTCTGGTTAAAACACTCCACCCCCCCATTTGACTCGGGGTGGTAGTACGCTGTGCATATGTGACGGATGCCCTTGCTCTCAAGGTAAGAGGAGAGTTCCGAAGAGACCATTTGGGGGCCATTGTCTGTGGTGATGGCCTTTGGATGCCCCCAGCGGGAGAAGAGGGACTCAAGGATATCAATGATGACCCGAGAGGTGACGGAGCTCACGGCAGTGAACTCTGGCCATTTTGAGTTCAGGTCATAGGTCACCACTAGGAACCATTGATGGTGGGGGACACCATGGATTTCCCTGCAGACGTCCAGCTGCAGGTGCTCCCAGGGCTGAGAGGGCCAGGCAAGGGGTTGCAGGAGTGGAGGAGCTTGGTGGCCAGTCTTGCCACTTACAAGGCAGGCTGCACAGTCCTTGACCAGGCCCTCGATTTCCCTGTCGATACCCGGCCACCACACTAGGTCTCGGCATCGTTGTTTGAGCTTCACTATGCCCAAGTGGCCCTCATGCGCCATGGATAAAACACGCGCATGAAGGGCACTTGGGACCACAGTGCAGAGCCCACGTGCAACACAGGAGTCATTCCAGCAGGAGAGCTCCTCTTTAATTCTGGAGTAGGCAGACAGTTCCTCAGGCACCTTGCGAGACCAGCCATCTCTGATGAAGGTACAGAGCTGGGAGAGGGCCGGATCCTGTTCAGAGGCCTCTTTGAGCTCCTGGAGAGAGACTGTGGTTTGGAGAGGCGTGTGCAGCATCTGGACGATATCCTGTTCCACATGGTCAGACCCAGTGAGTGGGGCTGGGGCAGAGACAGTGCGGGAGAGCAGATCTGCAACAACATTCTCACATCCTGGTGTGAACTGGAGACTGAAATTGTATTGGCAGAGGCGGTCAGACCAGCGGTGTAGACGCAGTGGTCTGTGGCCCATGCCGGATGTCGACAGCAGGGCAGTGAGAGCCTGGTGATCGGTTCGCAGGGTGAAGGCTGTTACGTCCGTGTTGTAGTGTATGTACCTTTAAGGGGAGAACTTTTAACAGCTCCTGTATACTGTAGTAACGGCAGTGACCACACATGTATATAAACCCTGAGTAGGGTTTTGTACAGTTAGTTTTAGTGTAACCCTCATCCAGTAAACACCGTTGATTGTTCCTCTGCAGTCTCTGTCTATTTATTGAAGGACACCATACATCAAAATTCATGGATTTAACATTGGCGACGAGTCGATTCGAACCTACCTGCAACTCTGCAGAAGAAGGCCGATTCCAGAGGCACGGGCGTCGATCATCCGGCGGAGACTCCAGCGAGATGGGCTGGCAGCAGGTACGGCGCAGACCCTTCCCGGACGGTGGCGGCTGGAGACGATCGATGGCACAGGGGAAGGCCGAGCAGTGTCAACGGTGTAAGAGAGAGGGTAAAGCGCATAGGGCGCAGCCGGGGTTGAAGACCGAGTGGCGTCGATGGAAAAAAAAAAGAGAGAGAGATTAGAGCGCACGGGGTGCAGCCGGGGTTCAGGACCGAGCGGCGTCAACGAGAGAGGCGCGCAGGAAAACGCGCAGCGCACGGCCGGTGTTCAAGGGCTGAGCAGCGTCCACGGGGGAAGAAAGGAAAGCGCGGGAGATGCCATTTGAGCCGCAGCGGAGAAGAAGGGAGAGTGCGGGAGACGCCATTTTTGAGCCGCAGCGGTGAAGAAGGGAGAGTGCGGGAGATGCCATTTTTGAGCCGCAGCGAAGAAGAAAGGGAAGCGCGGGAGATGCCATTTTGAGCCAACGGAGAAGAAGGGAGTGTGCGGGAGACGCCATTTTGAGCCGGTCTAACCACACCAAAAAAAGAAAAAAATGCCGAAGAGTGGCAGTATCACAGCGTTTGACAATGAAGTCGAAGATTGGATGACATATGTCGAACGCATTGAAGTATACTGCAAGGCGAATGAAGTGCCAGATGACAAGAAAGCGCTGGTATTGTTGAATTCAATGGGTGCAAAAACGTATGGCTTACTGCGAAACCTAGTAACCCCAGAGAAACCAACGGAAAATAATTTTGAAAACATAGTGTCAATCCTACGGGACCACTTAAACCCCACACCGCTGCTGATAGCAGAAAGATTTAAGTTTCACAAAAGGAACCAGCATAAAGATGAAAGTAATGCTGAGTATTTAACGGAACTGCGCAAGCTGTCGAAACACTGCCAGTTTGGAACGGGACTAGCAGATACTTTAAGGGACAAGTTCGTGTGTGGGCTTCAAAGTGAAGGAACCCAGAAACGGCTTCTATCAGAAAAGGACCTTACGCTGGAAAAGGCTTTCAGCATTGCGGTATCATATGAAGCAGCAGCACGGGGCGCTGCAGAGATACAACAGAGACCGCAAGAATGTGGCACAAACGAAATGTCATATGGAACAGAGAAGTGCTATCGCTGTGGCAGAACAACACACGACCAGAATGATTGCTGGTTCAAAGACAAAGTGTGCAGACAGTGTGGAAAAGTAGAACACATAGCACGAGTCTGCAGGTCGGGAAAGAAAACCAGCAAAAAGAAACCGACCAAAGGGAAGTACAAGAAGGTACATCAGACGAACAAAAGAGTGATAACGCTCCGAAAGCAGGGAACTGAGTTGTCTGAAACTACATAATGTGATCACAACGGAGGATCACCGAACCATTTGGGTCACTCTCAAGGTAGCAGGAGTCCAGGTAAAGATGGAATTGGACACAGGATCAGCTCTAACAGTCATAAACCGACGGGACTACGAGCGGCTATTCTCACACATACCCTTGAGAGACGCAAAAATTATTTGGAAGGTGTACACGGGGCAAAAAGTCTACCCCAAAGCAAAAATAAGGGTGACTGTTATATATAACGGTAAGGAAACACCAAAACTAGACCTGTATGTATTGCAAGATGGAGGACCACCATTACTGGGACGTGAATGGATCCGGAAAATACAACTGGATTGGCATTCCATGCAGGCACTGACTGTGGCTGACAAAAAGGATGATGACATCACACCTGGACGACTGTCAAAGATCCTAACTGACGCGAAAGAAGTGTTCCAGCAAGGACTCGGAACACTAAAAGGCATGACAGCGACGATTAAAATTGAAGAAAACACAAGCCCAAAATTTTTTAAGGCCAGACCGGTACCTTATGCGATCTGCCCAGCCGTCGAAGCAAAGCTGGAGAGTCTGGAACGTTCAGGTGTACTGTCCAAGGTAAACTGGAGTGAGTGGGCTACACCCATCGTCCCTGTGATGAAAAAGTCGTTGAGCAGCACGCCTGGGGAACCAAGGAAGGTTCGCATCTGTGGGGACTTTAAGGTAACAGTGAACCCGGTCCTTCACACAGTACAATTTCCACTTCCGCGGATTGAAGGTATTTTCACCTCGCTATCTGGAGGGAAACGTTTCACTAAGATTGATCTGGCCCAGGCATATCTACAAATGGAGGTAGAAGAAGCTTCAAAAAAATACCTCACAATCAACACCCATTAAGGTCTCTACCAATACAATCGGCTGGTATTCGGGGTAGCATCAGCTCCGGCTATTTGGCAGAGGGCAATGGAACAAGTCCTGCAAGGGATCCCAGGAACCCAGTGTTATTTGGATGACATCCTGGTCACGGGCAAAAATGACAGTGATCACCTTGGCAACCTGGAGCAGGTGCTCACTAGATTGCAGGAATATGGGCTCCGAGCTAACCGCCCCAAATGCGAGTTTTTTAGAAAACAGATCTCGTATTGTGGCCATGTTATCGATAAAGAGGGGTTACATAAGTCCCCAGAGAAGATTAAGGCAGTAGTCAAGGCTCCAGCACCGGAAAATGTGTCACAACTGAGGTCTTTCCTCGGGCTGGTAAACTATTACCATAAGTTATTGCCAAATTTGTCTACAATACTACACCCACTGAACACCCTACTGCAAACTGGGGTGCCATGGAAGTGGAATGACAAATGTAGATGAGCTTTCCAGAAGAGCAAAACACTAATCACATCAAACGAGGTATTGGCCCATTACAAACCAGCGTTACCAATTCGGTTGGCTTGTGATGCGTCACCCTACGGCATTGAAGTGGTGCTGTCGCACAAATTCTCGGACGGCTCAGAGAGGCCAATAGCCTTTGCGTCACAAACACTAACCTCAGCCGAGCGTAACTATGCCCAGACTGACAGGGAGGCACTCAGCCTAGTGTGGGGAGTGAAAAAGTTCAATCACTATCTGCACGGGCAGAAATTCACCTTGCTGACAGATCACCAGCCTCTTGCCTCCATTTTTAATCCGAAGAAGGGCATTCCGGTGATGACTGCGCAACGACTACAAAGATGGTCACTTTTTCTAGGGGCGCACCACTATGAGATTGAATATAAGGGCACAAAATAGCATGGAAATGACGATGGGCTATCACGCCTGCCACTGCCTACTGCGGAGGAAGCACCAGCAATGGATCCTGTCGAAATATTCCATTCGACTACAGTTGAATACCTAACGGTAACTAACGCTTTTATCGAAAAGGAAACCCGAAATGACCCGACACTGTCTCGTGTATATGATTTGACGGTGAAGGGATGGCCAGCATATGGCGACTCACTGTTGACAGCATTCTCGACAAGGAGAGAACAGCTGTCAGTGTGCCGGGGGATCTTGATGTGTGGATCCCGAGTGGTAATTCCACCCAAGCTAAGGGATAGACTGCTCAATGTGCTTCATGAGGGTCATCTGGGAGGGGTAAAATTGAAAAGCCTAGTCGGGCCTTATGTGTGGTGGCCGGGAATCGATAAACAAATCGAGGACCTGACCAAGAGCTGCTCAGAATGCCAGAAAGTCCAAAATGCACTACCACAGGCCCCTCTACACCCATGGGAGTGGCCCTCATCTCCATGGCAACGGGTGCATATTGATTTTGCTGGTCCATTCATGGACTCAATGTTTTTAATAGCCGTGGATGCATACTCGAAATGGCCTGAGGTCATCAAAATGTCCTCCACCACCACGGAGAAAACTGTTGCAGTCCTACGGACCATTTCTGCCAGGAGTGGTCCCGTAGGATTGACACTATGTTTTCAAAATCCTTTTCTACTGGCTTCTCTGGGGTTACTAGGTTTCATAGTAAGCCATACGTTTTTGCACCCATTGAATTCAACAATACCAGCGCTTTCTTGTCATCTGGCACTTCATTCGCCTTGCAGCATACTTCTATGCGTTCGAAATATGTCGTCCAATCTTCGACTTCATTGTCGAACGCTGTGATACTGCCACTCTTCGGCATTTTTGGGTGTGGTTAGGCTGGCTTAAAATGGCATCTCCCGCGCTTTCCTTTCTTTCCCGCTGCGGATTAAAATGGCGTCTCCCGCGCTGCTGCCAACGTTGATCTCGGCGGTCCTCGCGGCAAATGGCGACGCCCTGTGGGTTTCGTGCGCTGCTCCTGCACTGCTGCCAACGCTGCTCTCTGCAGTCCTCGTGGCAATGGCAGCGCCTCGCGTTTTTCTGCGCGCCTCTCTCCCCCGTTGACGCTGCTCGGCCCTTGAACACCGGCTGCGCTCTGCCCTCTCTCGTCTCTCTCCCCCGTTGACGCTACTCGGACCTGAACACCGGCTGTGCCCTGTGCACTCTGCCCTCTCTCTCTCCCCCGTTGACGCTGCTCGGCCTTTTTCTGTGCCGTCCGGTCGGGCTCTATCCCGCCGCTGTCCGGGAAGGGTCTGCGCAGTACCTGTTGCCAGCCCGTTTCGCTGGACCACCGTGACTGGAAAGCCAAGCCTGGCTCTCGACAGCCTCCCCTGCGATGCTCAAATCCCCGCTGGATGACTGGGCGGTTGCCCGTGGTCGACACCCGTGCTTCTGGACTCGACCTTCTTCCACTGTTCTCCAGGAGCGAATCCCTGGGAGGTGATGCAGAGTTGCAAGTAGGTTCGAACTTGCTCGTCGCCACTGTTACGTCCGTGTAATAATAAGAAAAGGACTGCATAGAACGGTACAACAGGTGTTTACTCAACGTGGTTCAAACTGCAACTGAAACAACAGATTACTACTCAGCATTATGTGCAGGTGTGGTCACTACCGGTACTACAGTATACATGAGCTGTAGAAAGTAGTTCCCCCCCTTAAAAGGTACATACATTACAAAGGCACGGCCATATGTGTACAGGTGCCACCGCTCACATGCCCAGACGCACGCCAGCGCCTCACGCTCGCCTACTGAGTACTTCTGTTCGGTGGGGCTAAGGGCTCGGGAGGCAAAGGCGATTGGTTTCTCCACTCCATTCTGTATCTGCGATAACACCGCCCCCACAGCTGCAGTGGACGCGTCGCAGGTGACGAGGGTGGGGCTGGCGACGTCAAAGCGAGCCAAAACTGGAGGCGACGTGAGCTGTGATTTGAGGAGGCGAACAGCTTCCGTACAGGCTTGTGACCACACCCAGGACTCATCCTTTCGCAGGAGCTGGCGCAGTGGGGCTGTGGTGGCTGAGTACTGGGGCAAAAACTTCAGGTAATACCCAGTCATGCCAAGGAAGGAGGCAACCTGTGCTGCAGAGCTGTGTTCTGGGATGCTGTGAATGGCATCCACGTTTGACTGGAGTGGGGATATACCATCAGCCGACAACCGAAACCCCAGAAATTCGATCTCTGAAACAGCAAAGACACACTTTTCACCATTCAGTGTGAGCTTGTGTTTTGCTAGAGCCGTGAAAACTCTGTGAAGGCGTTCGTCGTGAGTGGAGGTCGAGGGCCCATGCACGATGATGTCATCCAGGTAGATGGCCACCCCAGGAATGCCCGCGAGTACAGAGGATATCACCTTTTGGAAGCAGCTGGGTGCAGAGCTAAGTCCAAATGGCATCCTGGTGTACCAAAAGACGCCAGCATGTGTCAAAAAAGCAGTGAGGTCCCTGCTGCTGGGGTGGAGGGGAACCTGTAGATAGCCCTATCGAAGGTCCAGTTTCGAGAACAGGATGGAACCATAGAACTGTGTTGTGAGTTCCTCTGACATGGGCAGTGGATATTTGTCAGGGATTACAGCGTTATTCACTGCTCGAAGATCGACACAGACGCGTAGACCGCCTGACTTTTTCGTTGCGAATACCAGGTTGGAGACCCATGGGGAGGCATCAACTGATTCGATGATGCCAGCTTCCAGTAGCTGCTTTAGTTCAGCTGTGACCCCGTCACAGAGAGCAAGCAGAATGCGGCACAGTGGCTGAATGACAGGGGTAACGGTGGAGTCAACCATGGGCTGGTGGGTGAAGGCAGTCAGGCAGCCCAGACCCTCGAAGAGTGCTGGCCATGTTTGGCACCACGGTGAGGCGATGTGCAGAATCGCAGACCCGCCGGTGTCCAAGAGAGAAAAACCCAGGTCAGTGAAAAGATCCAGTCCCATCAGGTTAGCTCCTTGGCGTGCCACATGAAAACAAAAATCTAGCAAAACTTTTGTTCCATCGCGTACAGTGAGGTTGACTGAGCCCACTAGTCCAATTTTCGAATGACCATACCCGCAAAGGGCAGTGGAGGGCGCAGAGAGTGGCAGGGAGCTGAAAAAGCATTTGAATGTGTCCACATTCAGCAGTGAGACGCTGGCACCGGTATCCAACATCAGCGGAATGCACACATCATTCAGGCTAATTGTGCATGACTTGAAAGCCACTACTGGCCCAGAGTTCACGTTGTGAATTATAGTGCTTGAGGACTGAGAGTGTTCATTTGTAGCAACCGGGGCAGAGCGGCAGACATTGGCAAAGTGATTTTGTTTTCCACAATTGCGACAGGCTTGGCCGCGCGTGGGGCAATTCTGCGCTCTGGTAGCATGTGAACGAGATCCGCAGTTTCCACACTGCGGTAGTGCGCATTGCTGCCGTCACACGAGCATTACCGTGTCAGAGCTGTCGGGGCCGAGGGCGCTGTCACTGGGTGAGTGCGCTAGTTTCACTGCACATTTGGCTGCAGACTCCACTTGAAAGGCAATGTTGACTGCCTGTGACAACGACAGATCGTCGGATTCGAGGAACAGTCTTTCACGCACTCTCACGTTGTTGGTGTGCTCTATTAGTTGATCACGCACCATCTCATCTTGTAGTGCACTGAACTTGCATGAGCTAGCTAACCCCCTCAAATTAGCCACGTATTGATGCACAGACTCACCGGTGAGTTGGTGACACTGTCTAAAAATGAATCGCCGCAGGAGGGCACTTTGTGGGGCAGAGAAGTGTGTGCTTAACAGAGCCACAGCCTCATCATATGTTTGAAATGAGTCTGCTGTGCATAATGTCCCAAGAACACGCTGGCCCTCCGCTCCCAAGCAATGGGATCACAGTGCCTTTTTCCGTGATGTACTCACATTTTCTAGTCCAAGAGCAATGAGATAGGTTTCAAAGGACTGTAACCAGTGAACCCATGGGATCAGCGGGTCACCAGGTAGTGCAAGGAAGGGAGGAGGTGGTGGAAGAGAGATTTCAGCCATCCTTGTCGCCAAATGTTGCGTTTGCAAAGATAATCCAGAGGCCGTAAGCAGAGTTCAGTTCATGTTGCTTTTTAATGGCTGCTCCACACACACCCTCCCAGGCAAAAGCAATCGAATACCTAAACACAATAAAATGATAACAGCACTATCAAACTCCAGGTGCTCAGGCCAAGGCAATCGAATACCTATCACCAATGTCAGACATAACATAAGTTCCAACGTGTGGGAACCCATAGCCAATGAGTTTTTCCAGTCTGAAAGTCGCCTCCGATGACGTCATCATTGCTGCTGCATTTAAGGTCTGCAACAAGCCTTGCTTCTTCTGTAGACTGCCAAGCGTTTGCCCTTGCATGTTAGAGGCACCTGCAGGAAGAATGGCCAGCCAGAGACCTAGGTCTGCACCCCGTTTTGATGACGTTGCCCTGCAGGCTTTAGTAGAGGGAGCAAGAGCAAATAAACTGGTGCTCTTCCCTTCTTCAGGGAGGAAGAAGCCTCCTCAGCAAACTAAGGCTGTATGGATCCAGGTGGCAGAGGTCAACTCTTTGTCAATAACCCGCAGAACCTGGCTTCAGTGCAGGAAGAGGTTTCATGACCTTCTGCGCACTGGAAAAGTGAGTATGAATTTCCCATCACCCTCAATCTGATCCCCATTGCCTCTCCTCACCAGCACTCAGCTTTAGCAATCTCTTCCTCCACATCCCACTTGACACTGATATCCATGCAGCCTTACCCATTCCCTCTCTCTATGGTCACATTCACCTAACTATTCGACTATGCAGCCCTCACACTCCCTATCACTGTGATGCAATTACAACTTACAAAACACAGGGAGGGCCCTTGGTCTTGTCACCTCACTCCATCTCTGTCTCCTAAGCATCTATGCTATGGATTCTCTACACTCGCTCCTTCATCCTCACTCAAACTCCACTTGTCTCCCTCATTTCCGGAAAAGAGAGCTCACAATACGAGGGAAAGAGCGAGGACAGGAGGAGGGCCACCCTCAGTAGCCCAGCTCACTACCTGGGAGGAGGCGGTCCTGGAGATTGTGGGAGTGGAGGAAGATTTCCAAGTAGGGGATGGACAGACGGGCGCATCACAGCAAGCTGGTGACAGAATAGTTTTCCATCTCTCTCAATGACATCGCATGAGTCGCTGATAATGATTCTGAAGCTCAAACAGATGGGCTTATGATCATCTGCAATATGCAATGTGCATGTAACCTTGGCCTCACATCTCTGACTCTTTCCTTTACTCCGCCACAGGACCATCGCAAGCACCCATCCCCACTATCCAGAAGGAAGAGCATGAGCCTCAAGACTCCTCAGAGGAAGCTGCAACCTCTGAGGGTGCAGCGTCAGCAGAATTCACCGCATTCAGCACCAGCGCAAACACTCACACCTCGGAGGGAACATCGCGAGATCGAGCAGTGTTGTCACCTGGTGTATCACAGCTCACAAGTGAGCATCAGCAGATTGTGGAGACAGGGACGGCAATGGAGAGTCCTAGTCGGAGGGCGCAGGACTCTGCCAGCTCGGCTCAGCTGCATGTCGACCCTTTGCCTTTGGGTCCATCCATAAGATCAGTGGTGCTGGAACTCCAGGAACAGGTGCAGGAGTCTGTGGCAGGTTTTTTCTCCAGTGTCAGTGTGAGTGTGGAGCAAATGGAGGAGCACATTGTGAACATGAGCAGAGCCTTTGTGGAGTCATTGGCGCATGAACGCATCACCATGGAAAGGATGGCAACCTCCTTGGAGGTGATAAGTCGCCAGAGTGCAGAAAACATGGTGAGTGTTCCGAATAGAATGACATCTCTGGAGGAGCGATGGTCATCTATTGAACAGAGAAACCAGACCTTCATGGATGTCCTTCTGAGTAGAACTGCCAGTACAGATACGGGTCCCCATGGACCCCCTGATGTGCAGCAAGGTGCTCTCAAGCCACTTGCAAGCGCTGAGGGGGACCTGACCCATGAGAGGGAAGTTGGTGGCAGACATCAAGGAAGTGGGGGCTCCACTCCAAGCACTCAAACTTCCATGCCACTGCAGAACCCTCGGTCAGAGCCCCACCAGAGTCCACACCCAACTGAGATCAGCGTCTCAACTCCTGCACAGCCGTAGGAGCAGCAGACTGTTGGCAAGCCCTCACAGGTTCGCAACCCCAGAGGACGCCCGCCAAAGGTGTCGAGACAGGAACAGCAAGAAAGGGAGCAAGCAGCCTCCACATCTGCTGAAGGCACAGGGGAAGCACCACGCACGAAAGATACTGCACAAATAGTCACAAGGGTAATCACTTGGGTGAAATTTGATGTTTTATGTTAAAACGCCATCAGATGATTACTGTAATTAAAAAATCTGATGGCTACTGCTGTAGTTGTGGCGTGTGTCACTTTGTGAATGGTACTTCCACATTGAGGGCTTAGGATTACTTGCAATTGTCACTATGGTGGTCAAATTGCTAGGAATCCGCTGGATCTTGGCCATTGTCGATGCTCAGGTAAGAAGCTGCGAGTCAAAAGTCCTTGATTGGCTAGGCTAAGCAAATCTGGCCAAGATGAGTGCATTCCTTTCATCCCAGGCAGCAATGTTCTCGCGTACTGCTGCCACTGGTTGATGGGCCTCTGCAAGATGTTCGTTTTCGCTCTCCTCCTCCTCCTCCTCCTCCTCATCTGAGGAGGATATGTGATGAGCCACTTGGTCCTCAGGAATCTGCAAGCTACGACGCTGAACCATGTTGTGTAGTGCACAGCAAACCACGATGATTCTGGAGACCCTGGCTGCTGAGTATTTCAGGGCTCCACCTGATCTATCCAGGCATCTGAAGCGCATCTTCAGCAAACCGATGGTTTGCTCGATTATGGCTCTGGTGGACATGTGGCTGGAGTTGTAGGTCTCCTCAGCTTTGTTGGATGGGCTCCTCAACAGCGTCATTAGCCACGTCTTCAGGGGACAGCCCTTGTCTCCAACTAGCCATCTGTTAAGTTGGTCTGGTGGACTGAATAGCGGAGGCACACTGGACTAGCGCTGTATGAAGGAGTCATGGCAACTGCCAGGGTACTTGGCACAAACATGCAAAATTTCCTTCTTGTGGTCACACACCAGCTGAACGTTAAGGGAGTGGAAGCCCTTGCGGTTGACAAAAATACCTGGATTGCGATGGGGTGCCTTAAGGGCCACATGTGTGTAGTCAACAACACCCTGCACCCTTGGAAAGCCTGCCAGATTAGCTAATCCAACTGCACGCGCCGTGACACTTGCTTGATCCTTGATGAAATGGATGTGATTGTGCGCGATGGCAAAGAGGGCATTGGTTACCTGCGTGATGCAAGTGTGTGCGGCCGCTTGGGAGATGCCGCTGATGTCGGCTGCTGATCCCTGGAATGAGCCTGAGGCAAAAACGTTGAGTGCGGTGGTGACTTTGACGGCCACTGGTAAGGGTTGTCCACCTGGTCCTCTGGGCTCCAGGTCTTGTTGCAGCATTGCGCAGATGTCACCCACTACCTCTCGCGAAAGTCGGAGCTGTCTTTGGCACTGCTGCTCAGACATGTTGAGGTAGCTGACCCTGTGTCTGTAGACACTGTTTGGGGGTATCTCCTGTGCTGAAGGGCTTCCATGCGCTGGCCCCTTAGGTAGGTGAGCAGAAGCTTGGCGTTCCTGTTGGTGCTGCTGTTGGTGCTTCTGCTGTTGGTGCTGCTGTTGTTCCTGGTTCTGCTGGTGCCGCGGCTGGTCTTCGTCCTCATCTGATGTCCAGAAGGGCAGGAAATAAATGCCTCCCATGCTTCTGGTATATGCCTCAGTTGAGGAAGCGCTGAGTCAAGGTGGCGAGAGGGGTTTCCCAGGAGGTCACACTGGAGATGGATGTCAGGCTCCAAATTCCACAGCTCTGGTTATGCCTTTTAAAAGTTCCCCCAGACCTGAGACAACAAAGTCCTGCCACCTGCAAATGATGGCTGATCAATTCTCCTATTTAATGGTTGAGCTGCAGCTTATAGTCAGCAATCCATTTGTGTTCCCGTCAGGTTTCACCGTCGTGTTTCAGAACAAGTGTGCATCACGTGGGAAAAGGATTAAAATAGCAATGGCCTATCAAAATGGCATAATAGAGGCAATTTAGTGCTTGTTAAGAGCCTTAATGGCCTAACTTGCCTCTTGGAGGTGGGACGGAGACAAAACCTGTAGACACGATTTAATGAAAATTGTTTGGAGGCGGGATGGAGGCGGGGTTGGGCCCGCCCACCAGTTTTTGCAATTTTAATCCCCACACGCCTCCATTCCCGCCTCAGTGGCCCGATGAAATTCCAGCGCTTTGCTTGAATTTCAGAGTGGGTGTAGTATCAGCTTGTACCAACAGATGGTGCTGCTACACTATGTCAGTAAACGTGTCAACAACGACCTGCATTTAAATAGCGCCTTAAACGCTGTAAATTGACCCAGTGCGCTTCACAGGAGTGTAATCAGACAGAACTTAACACCGAGCCACATAAGGAGATATGAGGTTGCTGACCCAACGCTTGGTCAAAGAGGTAGGTTTCAAGGAGTGTCTTAAATGAGGAGAGAGAGTCGGGGAAGTTTATGAAGGGAAATCCAGAGCTGGGAGCCCAGGCAGCTGAAGGCATGGCCGCCAATGGTGGAGCGATGAGAATCAGGTCTGCATCGATTGTATCACATTGTCCCTTTCATACCCTTTACTGAGAGATTCATGTGAAAATACTTCAGGTTCTGACTGGAATTTGCTAACAGATACTCACCTGCCATGACACCAGACATCAGCCATTTGTGTCAGTGCTTGCCGATTAAATGCCGTGTGGATCGGCCCCTCTCCCCTCACGGTACCCGACATTTGTGTCAGTGCTTGCCGATTAAATGCCGTGTGGATCGGCCCCTCTCCCCTCAGGGCACCCGACATTTGTGTCAGTGCTTGCCGATTAAAGGCCGTGTAGATCGGCCCCTCTCCCCTCAGGGTACCCGACATTTGTGTCAGTGCTTGCCGATTAAAGGCCGTGTAGATCGGCCCCTCTCCTCTCAGGGCACCTGGCATTTGTGTCAGTGCTTGCCGATTAAAGGCCGTGTGGATCGGCCCCTCTCCCCTCAGGGCACCCGACATTTGTGTCAGTGCTTGCCGATTAAATGCCGTGTGGATCGGCCCCTCTCCCCTCAGGGCACCCGACATTTGTGTCAGTGCTTGCCGATTAAAGGCCGTGTAGATCGGCCCCTCTCCCCTCAGGGTACCCGACATTTGTGTCAGTGCTTGCCGATTAAAGGCCGTGTAGATCGGCCCCTCTCCTCTCAGGGTACCCGACATTTGTGTCAGTGCTTGCCGATTAAAGGCCGTGTAGATCGGCCCCTCTCCCCTCAGGGTACCCGACATTTGTGTCAGTGCTTGCCGATTAAAGGCCGTGTGGATCGGCCCCTCTCCCCTCAGGGCAGTTGGACCAGATGCCCACCGTTAATGGAAGTGATTCTGGCCGTTGCATATGGTAGGCGGGAATTCTCAGGAGAAGAGGGGATTCCTGCCTACAGTTTGTGGCAGGGGACGAGTGAAGGGAATGGGGCTAAGGGTGGTGCTGGTGCTCAGCGTGGGGAAGAACATTGGCAAAATTAACATAAGAAACATAAGAAACATAAGAAATAGGAGCAGGAGTAGGCCAATCGGCCCCTCGAGCCTGCTCCACCATTCAATAAGATCATGGCTGATCTGATCCTAACCTCAAATCTTCTATCACTCTCCATCCACCCGAACCCATGTGATCTCCCGGGAGAGGCGAAAAACCAGATAAAAGACCCAATGGCCAATTTGGGAGAAAAAAATCTGCGAAATTCCTCTCCGACCCATCTAGGCGATCGAAATTCTTCCAGGAGATCACTCTGTCCCTATATTTTCTACAGTACTTACCTTCTGTAAAGGCAATCTCCACCCCAGCCAGGAACAGGAATAAAACCATCTCCTGAAATCTAACACAGAATTAGAACACAAGAAGTAGGAGCAGAACCAGGCTACACGGCCCCTGGGCCCGCTGCACTACCCACAGGGCCATGACCATTCCGAACATAGACTCATGTCAATTTCCTGCCCGCTCCCCGTAACCCTTAATTCCCTTTACTTCTAGGAAACTGTCTATTTCTGTTTTAAATTTATTTAATGATGTAGCTTCCACAGCTTTCTGGGGCAGCAAATTCCACAGACCTACCACCCTCTGAGTGAAGTAGTTCCTCCTCATCTCAGTTTTGAAAGAGCAGCCCCTTATTCTAAGACTATGCCCCCTAGTTCTAGTTTCACTCATCATCGGGAACATCCTCCCTGCATCCACCCGATCAAGCCCCTTCACAATCTTATATGTTTCAATAAGATCGCCCCTCATTCTTCTGAACTCCAATGAGTAGAGTCCCAACCTCTCCTCATATGACCACCCCCTCATCCCCGGGATTAACCGAGTGAACCTTCTTTGTACTGACTCGAGAGCAAGTATGTCTTTTCTTAAGTATGGACACCAAAACTGTATGCAGTATTCCAGGTGCGGTCTCAGCAATACATTGTACAACTGCAGCAATACCTCCCTATTGTTATATTCCATCCCCCTAGCAATAAAAGCCAACTTTCCATTGGCCTTCTTGATCACTTGCTGCACCTGTATACTAACTTTTTGAGTTTCGTGCACCAGGACCCCCAGATCCCTTTGTACTACAGTACTTTCCAGTTTCTTGCCATTAAGATAATAACTTGCTCTATGATTTTTCCTGCCAAAGTGCATAACCTCACACTTTCCAGTATTGTATTCCATCTGCCAAATCTCTGCCCACTTACTTAGCCTGTCTATGTCCCTTTGCAGGTTTTTTATGTCCTCCTCACTCATTACTTTCCCCCGCATCTTAGTATCATCTGCAAACTTTGATATGTTACACTCGGTCCCCTCCTCCAAATCGTTAATATAGATTGTAAAGAGTTGGGGACCCAGCACTGACCCCTGCGGAACACCACTAGTTACTGGTTGCCAATCTGAGAATGAACCATTTATCCCAACTCTCTGCTTTCTGTTAGAGAGCCAATCCTCCACCCATGCCAGAATATTACCCCCAATCCCGTGATTTTTTATCTTGATCAATAATCTTTTGTGTGGCACCTTGTCAAATGCCTTTTGGAAGTCTAAATACACTACGTCCACTGGTTCCCCTTTATCCACCCTGTATGTTACTTCCTCAAAAAACTCAAGCAAATTTGTCAAACATGACTTCCCCTTCATGAAACCATGCTGAGTTTGTCCTATTAAATTATGTTTATCCAAATGTCCCGTTACTGTCTCCTTAATAATGGACTCTAACATTTTACCAACCACAGATGTTAGGCTAACAGGTCTATAGTTTCCAGCCTTCTGCCTACTACCCTTTTTAAATAAGGGTGTTACATTAGCCATTTTCCAATCTGCCAGGACCTTTGCTGAGTCCAGGGAGCTTTGGAAAATTATTACCAAGGCATCCACAATCCCCACCGCCACTTCCCTCAAGACCCTAGGACGCAAGCCATCAGGTCCAGGGGATTTATCCGCCTTGAGTCCCATTATTTTACCAAGTACCACTTCCTTCGTGATTTTAATCGTATTTAGTTCCTCCCCCCCTAGAGCCCCCTGTTTGTCGAGTGTTGGGATATTCTTAGTGTCCTCTACTGTAAAGACTGATACAAAATAATTGTTCAGCGTTTTTGCCATCTCCATGTTTCCCACCATTAATTTCCCGGTCTCATCCTCTAAGGGACCAACATTTACTTTAGCCACCCTTTTTCTTTTTATATAACTATAGAAACTTTTGCTGTCTGTTTTTATATTTTTTGCTAATTTACTTTCATAATCTATCTTCCCTTTCTTAATCAATCTTTTAGTTATTTTTTGCTGTCTTTTAAAGACTTCCCAATCTTCCATCCTCGCACTAGATTTGGCTTCCTTATATGCCCTTGTTTTTAGTTGGATACTATCCTTAATTACTTTACTTAGCCACGGATGGCTATCTTTTCTTTTACACCCTTTTTTCCTCAGTGGAATATATATTTTTTGGAAGTTGTAAAATAACTCCTTAAATGTACACCACTGATCATGTACCGTCTTACCCTTTAATCTATTTTCCCAGTCCACTCTAATTAATTCCGCTCTCATACCTTCATAGTCTCCTTTATTCAAGCTCAGCACGCTTGTTTGAGATCCAACCTTCTCACCCTCTAATTGAATATGGAATTCAACCATGTTATGGTTACTCATTCCAAGGGGATCCTTTACTAGGACATTTTTAATTAATCCTGTCTCATTACACAGGACCAAATCTAAGGTTGCTTGCCCCTTGGTCGGTTCAGTTACATACTGCTCAAGAAACCCATCCCTAATACACTCAATGAACTCATCCTCAAGGCTGCTCTGCCCAATTTGATTTGTCCAGTTAATATGATAATTAAAATCCCCCATAATTATAGCTGTTCCCTTATTACAAGCCTCAACTATTTCCTGATTAATACTCCGTCCAACAGAGTTGCAACTGTTCGGAGGCCAATAGACTACACCCACTAGTGTTTTTTTCCCCTTATTATTCCTTACCTCCACCCAAACTGTTTCACTATCCTGCTCCTTTGACCCAATATCATTTCTCTGTATTATAGTGATTCCTTCCTTTATTAACATAGCCACCCTTCCTGCCTGTCCTCCCTGATTGTTAAATAACCTGGTATGTTTAATTCCCAGTCATGGTCACCCTGCAGCCATGTTTCTGTAATGGCCACAAGATCATACCCATATGTCGTTATTTGTGCCATTAACTCATTCATTTTGTTACAAATGCTACGTGCATTCAGATAAAGAACTTTCAAATATGTTTTGTAACACTTAGTTCCTGTTTTTTCCCTTTTTAGTACTTTACTTTTTACTCCATACCTTCTGTCCCTTCCTGACACATTCTGTTTTTTAATTCCCCCACTGCTACCTAAGTCTATGACCTTCTCTGTTGTCATTTCTATTATTTGCTCTCTAGAAACCTCCCCCCTACTAATTAGTTTAAAGCCCTCTCTACAGCCCTAGTTATATGATTCGCCAGGACACTAGTCCCAGCACTGGCCAAGTGGAGTCCGTCCCAACGGAACAGCTCCCTCCTGTCCCAGTACTGGTGCCAGTGTCCCAAGAAGCAAAACCCATTTCTCCCACACCAGTCTTTAAGCCACGCATTTTACTTTTTAATTTTATTTATCCTAGCCAAATTCGCTCGTGGCTCAGGTAATAACCCAGAGATTATTACCCTTGAGGTTCTGTTTTTTAATTTGACCCCTAGCTGCTCATACTCCTTTAACAGAACCATCTTCCTTGTCCTACCTACGTCGTTTGTACCAACATGGACCACGACAACTGGATCCTCCCCCCTCCCACTCCAAGTTTCTTTCCAGCCCAGAAGAGATGTCCTTAACCCTGGCACCGGGCAGGCAACACAGCCTTCGGGACTCCCGCTCTTGACTGCAGAGAACCCTATCTATCCCCCTAATGATACTGTCCCCTACCACTACAACATTTCTTTTTACTCCCTCCACTTGAATGGTCCCCTGTACCACGGTGCTGTGGCCAGGTTGCTCATCCTCCCTGCAGTCCCCGCTCCCACCCTCACAGGGTGTAAGAACCTCGATCCTGCTTGACAAGAGAAAGGGCTGCATCTCCTTCAACACTACATCCTGGATCCCTGTACCTTCCTCACTCATAGTCACACCGTCCTGTCCCTGACCACGGACTACATCTGCAGTAATTAACTTCATAGGTGTGACCATCTCCTGAAACATACAGTCCAGGAACTTCTCCACCTCCCTGATGTGTCGCAGTGTCTGAAGCTCGGTCTTAGGCTCTTTAACATGGAGCTTGAGTTCCTCTAGCAGCAAACACTTATCGCAAATGTAATCACCGTGAGCCTCAATGGGGTCCACCAGCTCCCACATTTCGCAACAGTGACACATCACCTGTTCACCCATATCTATGTAATTAATTAAATTTATTATTATTAGTTATGAAGGCCCTCTGCCCCGATGAAGATGATACTATTACACCACTATTCAATAGGACTTACCAACTTAAAAAAATAAAAGAGAAGGAAGAAAACCAACCAACCAGCTGATCACCAACCTCCTCCTTGAATACTGTCTGTGGGGCCTGTTTGGTTGACTCGTCTCGCTGCTCCGCCTCCGCAGTGCTGTCTAAGCCTTGGAGTGGGGAAAACAGAACAAAAAACACACCCTCACCTCCCACTTGCCCGAACTCTCCCTCTTACCAAACTCTAGCAGCACTCAATGCACAGCACTCCGTGCACAAGCACTAGTCCCGCCCCTTTTATACCCGGATTCTACTTCCGGGTTAAACTCCCCAACAGTTTAATATACACTTAAAAATTAAACACACTTCAAATAATTAACTTTTTAACACACTAAAATTCACAACTGAGAGGAAAGCTCAATTCATTTGTTTGAAAAGCAGAACCTAGTGATGTAAATGAGGTCATAAATGGGGTCAAAATATACCATCGCTTCACTCTCCTCCCTCCCTCCCTCCCAGGAAGAGTTCCCTGCTCATTCCCAGAACCCCATATCTCCAGAAATTGCCTCACTCTTTCCTTCTACAATCTGTAACCCAATCTTTGGGCCTCCTAATGACCACGTCTTCATTTGACTCTTCTCCTCCCATAAAGACTACAACATTGATGACACCCTACACAAAGGGCTTGGGCCGCTCCTCCCCATTCCCCCCCCCGCAACCCCCAGGCCAGGCTTCACAATTGTGATCAAGAAAACTCTTCATGGTAAGTGCCTTTCTGAAACTGGAACAGAAAGATTCAGCAGTGACAAGGTTGAGTTTTATGACAAAGAGCACAAACTGATGAATAGCCTAAACATTCACTCCCTCCACCACCATCGTACCCTGGCTGCAGTGTGTACCATCTACATGGTGCACTGCAGCAACTCGCCAAGGCTTCTTCAGCAACACCTCCCAAACCCGCGACCTCTTCCATCTAGAAGGACAAGGACAGCAGGCGCATGGGAACACCACCACCTACATGTTCCCCTCCAAGTCACACACCATCCAGACTTGGAAATATATTTCCGATCCTTCATCGTCACTGGGTCAAAATCTTGGAACTCCCTCCCTAACAGCACTGTGGGAGTACCTTCACCACATGGACTGCAGCGGTTCAAGGTGGTGGGTGGTGGCTCACCACCACCTTCTCAAGGGCAATTAGGGATAGGCAATAAATGCTGGCCTTGCCAGCAATGCCTATATTCCGAGAATATTAAGAAATTGTAAGATAATTATACATGGCTGAGATATACTGCAACTGATGGCAATGATCATCAGGTAATAATTAAAGATGTGTGCAATGTAGAGGAAATTTTAGCAAATTTCATTGAATGCCATTGTAAAGAGAATCACATTACACCTGTTATCCATAGATCATTCAAAATAACTAATCAAACTCTCTGACCAAACAAATTGACTTCTTTGTTTCTGAAATGAATAACCGGGTTTATCATTAATACTTTGCCGCTTTAGTACATCAGAAGCGGTCTTCTGTTCCTGAGATTTGAGCTCAATTGAACCCTGGCTGATGAATAAAAGTGTCTTTGTTCAGCTGGTTACAAGGGCCTTTTGTTGAACAGGTTTTGTCATCCTTACCCCAGTTCACCGTGGGCGACGGCCCAGATTTTACCTCTCCCTGACTCTGTAACCTCCTCCTACAAACACCCGCTCCAAACATTCACCAGCCCATTCATTCTGGCCACTTGTACATCTACTCCACCTTTTGCCCCACCATTGGCTGCTGTGCCTTCAGCCGCCTAGGCCCCACGCTCTGGAATAACCTCCTTAAACCTCTCTGTCTCACCCTCTCTTCCTTCGAGCCTCCGCAAAAGCAATGATGAAGGATCGGTGATATATTTCCAAGTCAGGGTGGTGTGTGACTTGGAGGGTAGCTTGGAGCTGGTGGTGTTCCCTTGGTAAGGGGTACTTGGTGTGATGGGGGATGGGTGAGGGGGTCTTGGTGTGATGGGGGATGGGTGAGGGGGTTTTGGTGTGGTGGGGATGGGTGAGGAGGTCTTGGTGTGATGGGGGATGGGCGAGTGGGCCTTGATGAGATGGGAGGATGGGTGAGGGGGTCTTGGTGTGATGGGGGATGGGCGAGGGGGCTTTGGTGAGATGGGGATGGGTGAGGGAGTCTTGGTGTGATAGGAATGGGCAAGGGGGCCTTGGTGTGATGCAGATGGGTGAGAGGGTCTTGGTGTGATGGGTGAGGGGGGAACTTGGTGTGATGGGGGATAGATGAGGTGGTCTTGGTGTGATGGGAGATGGGTGAGAGGGTCTTGGTGTGATGGGAGATGGGTGAGGGTGTCTTGGTGTGGTGGGGATGTGTGAGGGGGTCTTGGTGTGATGGGGGATGGGTGAGGGGGCCTTGGTGTGATGGGGGATGGGTGAGGGGGCCTTGGAGTGATGGGGGATGGGTGAGGGGGTCTTGGTGTGATGGGAGATGGGTGAGGGGGTCTTGGTGTGATGGGGATGGGTGAGGGGGCCTTGGTGTGATGGGGGATGGGTGAGGGGGTCTTGGTGTGATGGGGATGGGTGAGGGGGACTTGGTGTGATGGGGATGGGTCAGGGGGTCTTGGTGTGGTGGTGATGGGTCAGGGGGTCTTGGTGTGATGGGGGATGGGCGAGGGGGCCTTGATGAGATGGGAGGATGTGTGAGGGGGTCTTGGTGCGATGGGTGAGGGGGTCTTGGTGTGATGGGTGAGGGGGTCTTGGTGTGATGGGGAATGGGTGAGAGGGTCTTGGTGCGGTGGGGGATGGGTGGGGGGTCTTGGTGTGGTGGGGGATGGGTGAGGGTGTCTTGGTGTGATGGGGGATGGGCGAGGGGGCCTTGATGAGATGGGAGGATGGGTGAGGGGGTCTTGGTGTGATGGGTGAGGGGGTCTTGGTGTGATGGGGAATGGGTGAAAGGGTCTTGGTGCGGTGGGGGATGGGTGAGGGGGTCTTGGTGTGGTGGGGGATGGGTGAGGGGGTCTTGGTGTGATGGGGGATGGGCGAGGGGGTCTTGATGAGATGGGAGGATGGGTGAGGGGGTCTTGGTGTGATGGGGGATGGGTGAGGGGACCTTGGTGAGATGGGGATGGGTGAGGGAGTTTTGGTGTGATGGGGATGGATGAGGGGGTCTTGGTGTGATGGTGGATGGGCGAGGGGGTCTTGATGAGATGGGAGGATGGGTGAGGGGGTCTTGGTGCGGTGGAGGATGGGTGAGTGGGTCTTGGTGTGATGGGGATGGGTGAGGGAGTCTTGGTGTGATGGGTGGATGTGTGAGGGGTGAACTTGGTGTGATGGGGGATGGGCAAGGGGGCCTTGGTGTGATGCAGATGGGTGAGTGGGTCTTGGTGTGATGGGTGAGGGGGGAACTTGGTGTGATGGGGGATGGGTGAGGTGGTCTTGTTGTGATGGGAGATGGGTGAGGGTGTCTTGGTGTGATGGGGGTGTGTGAGGGTGTCTTGGTGTGATGGGGATGGGTGAGGGGTCTTACTGTGATGTGGGTTGGGTGAGGGAGTCTTGGTGTAATGGGGGGATGGGTGAGGGGGAACTTGGTGTGATGGAGGATGGGCGAGGGGACCTTGGTGTGATGGGGATGGGTGAGGGGGTCTTGCTGTGATGGGGGTTGGGTGAGGGGGTCTTGGTCTGATGGGAGGATGGGTGATGGGGTTTAGGAGTGATAGGGGATGGGTGAGGGGGTCTTGGTGTGATGGGGATGGGGTCTTGGTGTGATGGGGGTTGGTTGAGGGAGGTCTTGGTGTGATGGGGATGAGTGAGGGGGTCTTGCTGTGATGGGGGTTGGGTGAGGGGATCTTGGTCTGATGGGTGGATAGGTGATGGGGTTTAGGTGTGATGGGGATGAGTGAGGGGGTCTTGTTGTGATGGGGGATGGGTGAGGGGGGTCTTGGTGTGATGGGTGAGTGGGTCTTGGTTTGATGGGGATGGGTGAGGGGTCTTGGTGTGATGGGTGAGGGGTCTTGGTGTGATGGGTGAGGGGCTCTTGGTGTGATGGGGGAATGGGTGAGAGGGTGTTGGTGTGATGGGGATGGGTGTGGAGGTCTTGGTGTGATGGGGGATGAATGAGGGTGCCTTGATGTGATGGGGGGATGGGTGAGGGGGTCTTGGTGTGATGGGGGATGGGTGAGGGGTTCTTGTTGTGATGGGGATGGGTGAGAGAGTATTGTTGTGATGGGGGATGGGTGAGGGGGTCTTGGTGTGATGGGGGTGGGTGAGGGGTCTTGGTGTGATGGGGGAATGGGTGGGAGGGTCTTGGTGCAGTGGGGGATGGGTGAGGGGGTCTTGGTGTGATGGGGATGGGTGTGGAGGTCTTGGTGTGATGGTTGATTGGTGTGATGGGGATGGATGAGGGTGTCTTGATGTGATGGGGGAATGGGTGAGAGGGTCTTGGTGTGATGGGGTGGGTGAGAGGGTCTTGTTGTGATGGGGATGGGTGAGGGGGTCTTGATGTGATGGGGATGGGTGCGGAGGTCTTGGTGTGATGGTTGATTGGTGTGATGGGGATGGATGAGGGTGTCTTGATGTGATGGGGGATGGGTGAGGGGGTCTTGGTGTGATGGGGGATGGGTGAGGGTGTCTTGGTGTGATGGGGATGGGTGAGAGTGTCTTGTTTTGATGTGGATGGGTGAGGGGGTATTGGTGTGATGGGGGATGGGTGAGAGGGTCTTGTTGTGATGGTGGGATGGGTGACGGGGTCTTGGTGTGATGGGGATGGGTGAGGGGTCTTGGTGTGATGGGTGAGGGGGTCTTGGTATGATGGGTGAGGGGGTCTTGGTGTGATGGGGAATGGGTGAGAGGGTCTTGGTGCGGTGGGGGATTGATGAGGGCGTCTTGGTGTGATGGGGATGGGTGCGGAGGTCTTGGTGTGATGGGGGATTGGAGTGATGGGGGATGGATGAGGGTGTCTTGATGTGATGGGGGGATGGGTGAGGGGGTCTTGGTGTGATGGGGATGGGTGAGGGGGTCTCGTTGTGATGGGGATGGGTGAGGGGGTATTGGTGTGATGGGGGATGGGTGAGAGGGTCTTGTTGTGATGGGGGATGGGTGACGGGGTCTTGGTGTGATGGGGATGGGTGAGGGGGTCTTGGTGTGATGGGGGATGGGTGAGTGGGTCTTGGTGTGATGGGAGGATGGATGAGGGGGTCTTGGTGTGTTGGGAGGATGGGTGAGTGGGTCTTGGTCTGAGGGGAGGATGGGTGAGGGGGTCTTGGTGTGATGGGGGATGGGTGAGGGGATCTTAGTCTGATGGGAGGATGGGTGAGGGGGTCTTGGTGTGATGGGGATGGTTGAGGGGGTTGGTGCGATGGGGGAATGGATGAGAGGGTCTTGGTCTGATGTGAGGATGGGTGGGGGGTCTTGGTGTGATGGGGATGGGTGAGGGGGTCTTGGTGTGATGGGGGTTGGGTGAGGGGGACTTGGTATGATGGGGGATGGGTGAGGGGCTCTTGGTGCAATGGCGGATGGGTGAAGGGGTCTTGGTCTGATGGGGGATGGGTGGGGGGTCTTGGTGTGATGGGGATGGGTGAGGGGGTCTTGGTGTGATGGGGGTTGGGTGAGGGGGACTTGGTATGATGGGGATGGGTGAGGGGTTCTTGGTGCAATGGCGGATGGGTGAAGGGGTCTTGGTCTGATGGGGGATGGGTGAGGGGGACTTGGTGTGATGGGGGATGGGTGAGGGGGTCTTGGTCTGATGGGGGTTGGGTGAGGGGGTCTTGGTGTGATGGGGATTGGTGATGTTGAAATCTCGACTCCGAGTAAAACACTAACACACAAGCAGTACCGTCAGATTGTTAGTTTATTTTACCTGTGCACAAGGGGAGAGTGCCTAGTCAAGGTCTAGGCTAGCAACTCCGAAAATCATCAGTAATCGATGCATATTTATACACTTAAGTAAACAAGTTCCTCAGCGATGTTATTCTTATCTAATTAACCACTTTAACAGTGTTATCAAATCAACACTTGTCTTTGCCGAGTAACAGTTACCATCTCCTTATAGGGACTAGCCTTTTCTCGACCCTTACTCATTGTTGTGTCTGGTTTTGGTTATCACATCCTCATTGTTGTTACAACTGCTGACAGCTTGTCTGGTTTAGTTGCTGAAGTAAGCTCTAATTCTAAGTTGACCGAATATAATACCCCAGCAAGTCTTGCAATCTATAGTTGCCCCTTTTTCTATATTTCCACATTGCCCCCTTTTGTCCTTACAAGGACAATAACTTTAGTCGAACTGAATTTTACAGAGTCTTTCCATCTCCATGGTTTCTGCCTCCTCTGAGTTTTCTGGGGTTGTTGCTATCATCATAGTGGCTGCCCCCTCCGGTGCTGCTGCAGCCCTTAGTCACACACAGCAGCATTTTATCAGGACAAATACCAAATATAGGGCAAAGATAATGATCAGGAATATGATCAGCCCTTGTACTAAGGACTGACCTATAGGCCCCAACCATCCGCCTGCCCAATCAAATATGCCCCAAGAACCTGGTTCTTATAACTTTTCAACTTCTTTCCGGATGTGGTCCGCTAAGTCACCTACTTCCTCAGAATTGTCAGGAATGTATGTGCAACACTCAGATCCTATCAGGGCACATGTTCCACCCTTCTCTGCTCGCAGATAGTCCAGAGCCATTCTATTCTGTAGGGCAACTGTGCATATTGCCACCATCTCGGTGTTGATTTTTCTCAGTGACTCAGCCGTGTCATTGGCTACTTCCTCAAGAATCGAGCCTACAAGCCGAATTTATTTTATTGCCCTGGCCGCTCCATACCCGGGGAAAAGGATAGCGAAGAACCGTTCTGTTTCTGTAATAGCTCTTTTGGATCGCTAATGGTGATGATTCGCTAGAGAGGGCAAGTGATGAATGTATGGCACCACATCTGCCAGGTAACATGATCCTGTCCAGCCCCTTGGCAACCAGGGGTATGCCTTGTGGCCACAAAGAAAGTATGTCCCATTGTACGAGGTGGTTTTATTAACATCAAACCCTGCGGATACCAGGGAGTAGTTGAAAGTACCTGTCTGGTTGGCGTTTGGGACTCTCAGTGTACAACCATAATACTGAGAGGACGTATAAAGGGGGAACCCGTCAACAGTACCAGTTACTGTAAAATTATACTCGCACCGACTAGTGCCTACCAATATTCCCCCAGCCAAGTTCCTTACTAAACAAATTGTCCCCGGAAGCCTTCCCATACCTGTGGCCTTGGCGAGGGTAAGGAAGGGAGGCTGTTGGGAGCAGTCATACCTTGGTTGGTACCACCCTTCGAAGGTGTTCAGATAATATCCCCCCGCTTTCCAGGGCTCTGCAGATATGAGGTAAAATGACAAACTAGAGGATGCCTCTCTCTTCCTGTCTGTTACCACAGACGCAACTCTTATCATCCTAGGGGATTGGCGTGTGCCGCTCTGGTATATATACCATTCTGCTACTTCTGACAGATTAAGTGGGACAGGTCTAAGAGGAATCCCTCCCTTAGAGTGGATAGGGATTTGGGTACATACCCAACAACCTCCTTCCTTATTGTTTTCCGTAGCGTATTTGTGGGACATATACAAGAAGGTGTTTACATGCAATTCGGGCATTACAGGTATTATAAGTGTCACAAGGAAACATCGTCCTAATGTCCATTTCCATTTACTGATGGGGTTGGTGATTCCTTTTCCTCGTGTTCTGGAGCTCTTTTGCAGTGTGAGGCGTGGATCCATGTTGGTCTCTCTTTCACCTTTACAGCAGTATTGGTGGTTAACAGGATCTGGAATGGACCCTCAAACCTTGGGTGAAGGCTACTCTTTCTCTTGAACACCTTTACGTAAACGAACTCGCCAGGCTCCAAGCTATGGCATCTTCCTTTGGCAGGGTCAACTTGGGCTTCTTTTACCTGTGAATGGAAACTAGAAATACATTTTGTTAGAGCAATGCAATAGTTTAGCATATTTTCTTCCATTTTGTGAATGTCCATTTGTTTAGCAGTAAACGGTGCAGAAAAAGGCAAACGTTGGGGATGTCCCATGACGATTTCATGTGGTGATAACTCTGTTCTATTTGTTGCTGACCGCATTACCATCAATGCCAGGGGTAAAAGTTCGACCCATTTGAGTCCAGTCTCATCACACAACGTAGCTAACTTATTTTTCAACATTCCATTATATCGCTCCACCAGCCCGGCTGACTGGGTGATAGCTGCAGTGAAAATGCTGCTTGATTTGCAAAGCCTTACACATCTCTCGCATAACTGTCCCAGTGAAATGTGACCCATTGTCACTCGAGAGTTGTACAGGTATACCGAATCGTGGTAGAATTTCCTTTAACAAATATTTAGCGACAGTAACAGCATCATTCTTTTTATATGGAAAAGCTTCAATCCATTTAGAAAACACATCTATAATAAGCAATACATTCTTAAAACCCATACATGCGGGTAATTCAATAAAATCCATTTGCAAATTTACAAAAGGTCCTGTTGGATTTGGGTGGGAGGCAGACTGTACTTTCTCCGTTTTTTCCCGGATTCATCGCCTGACAGGTAGTACACTTTTCACTAATTTGTTTTGTAATTGCTGAAATACCCGGTGTACCATATCTGTGATATATAGTCTGCCATCCCCCCTTTGCCCGCATGTGTGAAAGTATGAACACAGCGGGCAATCCAGGGGAGCAAAGATCTGGGTGCCACCACGCGGCCGTCATGGTGAACCCACACTCCCTCAGGTGTTTTAATGCATTGATCTTGTGCCCAATTTGTCTTTTTCGGGAATGCTGTATGCAATGCAGTCCAACAATTTGTCCAGAAATCATTTCCTGGTCTTGTGGTAGGACCGGCATCTTGATCCTTGCGATGGTTCGAGAAACCAGCAAAATGCTGCACTAACATTCTAAACTTAGACTCCTTTAACCATGCTTTCATCAATATTTCCCCATCCAAAATACTTGGCTCATGGCAAAGGACAATTGTTTTTAACTGTTCCAGAGCCTTTTTAAATTCTAATCTTGGGTCTGGAAGCCCATCCACCATAGTTCTTAATTCACTTGGGGTCCAAGGTCGGTGGACCGCCACTGGTGGCCCTCTTCCTCTACTTCTTCCTCCTCCTCGTCAGTCCAATGAGGGGCAGTTGGTCTGTCTCTTCGTGTCCCCCTTAATATCATTTGTTTATGAATTCCTACATCCCCTTTACCTTCCTCGACTTGCTTTTTCTTTCTACGGCCTGCATTACTAGCCTCGATACTTCGCTCACGTCTTTTTTTCAGCTTCTCGTTTCCAGTCCCCAAACGCCGACCAGTTCACCTTCCCCTTACCACTCCTTCCTGGGTCTCTATTTAAGAGGCACTCCTCGAGACACGTTATCTTGTCGAGGTTAAATGTACCATCTGGTGGAAATGGCCTAGTTCCCTTTTTGGTCCATTTTACCCATTTTAGTAAGTCATTTATTGATGCCTGACCACAATTCTGGAGCATATAACAGGCTGGTGTGTCTTTTTCTGGTATTTTGCTTGCTCTGGCACCCATTCTTAATGGTTGAGGTTATCACAGGTATTCGGTATCACAATCCTTCCATTCCAACCGAGTTCTCTACGCCCACTTCACCTGGCCGTCACGTGACCCATTTGGGCTCTTAATTCGGGCTCAGTCTGGGTGTGTGAGATACTGTTGGACATGGACCACGGGTGTGTCGATCAACCGATCACTGTTTACTCTCCACCAATTTAAGTGTTTCTGAGACACAACCTCCCTTATTGAGTTCCCTATTATGTCTTCCTACGAGCTCACAGACAATTGACGCACAAAAATACGCACATAATAGTATTACGAAGATAATAAAAATCGCGAAAACCCAAAGGGGTATACAGATCATAATCCTTATGCTCTAACTAAACTTATAGTCAATTCTCAGTCTGCGTTGTACGCCCCTACAGACTGAGTCCTTAACACAGCAACTTAACAACTTTAAGATCCTATCACACAAGGATCGATCCTATCAAACAAGGATCACGTCCCTTCTTATTTCTCCGTATCACACAAGGGTAATTGTTTCCATCACACAAGAAACAGGGACCTCTTAACGAACCTAGTTATTTAATAATTCTAAGATCCTATCCAACAAGGATCGGTCTGATCACACACGGACTCTGTCCCTTTTCACCTTTACCCTATCACACAAGGGTACTTATCCTATCACACAAGGATAATTGTTTCTATCACACAAGAAACAGGGACCTTCTTAACCTGACGACGTCTTTCTTACCTTCCCCTTATACAAACTGCCCGGCCTGTTTCAGGGTTCAAGTTTTCGGAATCTGTCTCCTTTTACCGTCAAGCTGAAAGAGGAAGTGATTACAAAAATTTCAACTCAACCCTGAAATGAGTCTTACAGATTGCAGTACTCTCGCCGAGACAAACAGACTACACTCGCGCACCGTCCAAGGAAGGGCCCCTTTAGTGACTAAAATATCACCGATAACTGGCCAGTTAGGGTCCTTCCTTAGAGAGTCACCGTGTTTTTGTCCGTTTACTCACCGGCAAGTAGTAAGCGATCTCGGTGGAACCTCCAAGTAATACTGTCGAAATCTCGACTCCGAGTAAGACTCTAACACACAAGCAGTACCGTCAGATTGTTAGTTTATTTGACTTGTGCACAAGGGGAGAGTGCCTAGTCAATGGCTAGGCTAGCAACTCCGAAAATCATCAGTAATCGCAGCATATTTATACACTTAAGTAAACAAGTTCCTCAGCGATGTTATTCTTATCTAATTAACCACTTTAACAGTGTTATCAAATCAACACTCGTCTTTGCTAGTAACAGTTACCATCTCCTTATAGGGACTAGCCTTTTCTCGACCCTTACTCATTGTTGTGTCTGGTTTTGGTTATCACATCCTCATTGTTGTTACAACTGCTGACAGCTTGTCTGGTATTAGTTGCTGAAGTAAGCTCTAATTCTAAGTTGACCGAATATAATATCCCAGCAAGCCTTGCAATCTACAGTTGCCCCTTTTTCTATATTTCCACAGTGAGGGGGGTCCTGGTGTGATGGGGGATGGGTGAGGGGAACTTGGTGTGATGGGGATGGGCGAGGGGGTCTTGGTGTGATGGGGTTTGGGTGAGGGGGACTTGGTGTGATGGGGGATGGGTGAGGGGCTCTTGGTGCGAAGGCGGATGGGTGAAGGGGTCTTGGTCTGATGGGGGTTGGGTGAGGGGGTCTTGGTGTGATGGGGATGGGTGATGTTGAAATCTCGACTCCGAGTAAGACTCTAACACACAAGCAGTACTGTCAGGTTGTTAGTTTATTTGACTTGTGTACAAGGGGAGAGTGCCTAGTCAATGGCTAGGCTAGCAACTCCGAAAATCATCGGTAATCGCAGCATATTTATACACTTAAGTAAACAAGTTCCTCAGCGATGTTATTCTTATCTAATTAACCACTTTAACAGTGTTATCAAATCAACACTCGTCTTTGCCTAGTAACAGTTACCATCTCCTTATAGGGACTAGCCTTTTCTCGACCCTTACTCATTGTTGTGTCTGGTTTTGGTTATCACATCCTCATTGTTGTTACAACTGCTGACAGCTTGTCTGGTTTAGTTGCTGAAGTAAGCTCTAATTCTAAGTTGACCGAATATAATATCCCAGCAAGTCTTGCAATCTATAGTTGCCCCTTTTTCTATATTTCCACATTGCCCCCTTTTGTCCTTACAAGGACAATAACTTTAGTCTAACTGAATTTTACAGAGTCTTTCCATCTCCATGGTTTCTGCCTCCTCTGAGGTTTCTGGGGTTGTTGCTATCATCATAGTGGCTGCCCCCTCCGGTGCTGCTGTAGCCCTTAGTCACGCACAGCAGCATTTTTTCAGGACAAATACCAAATATAGGGCAAAGATAATGATCAGGAATATGATCAGCCCTTGTACTAAGGACTGACCTATAGGCCCCAACCATCCGCCTGCCCAATCAAATATGCCCCAAGAACCTGGTTCTTTTAACTTTTCAACTTCTTTCCGGATGTGGTCCGCTAAGTTACCTATTTCCTCAGAATTGTCAGGAATGTATGTGCAACACTCAGATCCTATCAGGGCACATGTTCCACCCTTCTCTGCTAGCAGATAGTCCAGAGCCATTCTATTCTGTAGGGCAACTGTGCATATTGCCACCATCTCGGTGTTGATTTTTCTCAGTGACTCAGCCGTGTCATTGGCTACTTCCTCAAGAATCGAGCCTACAAGCCGAATTTATTTTATTGCCCTGGCCGCTCCATACCCGGGGAAAAGGATAGCGAAGAACCGTTCTGTTTCTGTAATAGCTCTTTTGGATCGCTAATGGTGATGATTCGCTAGAGAGGGCAAGTGATGAATGTATGGTACCACATCTGCCAGGTAACATGATCCTGTCCAGCCCCTTGGCAACCAGGGGTATGCCTTGTGGCCACAAAGAAAGTATGTCCCATTGTACGAGGTGGTTTTATTAACATCAAACCCTGCGGATACCAGGGAGTAGTTGAAAGTACCTGTCTGGTTGGCGTTTGGGACTCTCAGTGTACAACCATAATACTGAGAGGACGTAGAAAGGGGGAACCCGTCAACAGTACCAGTTACTGTAAAATTATACTCGCACCGACTAGTGCCTACCAATATTCCCCCAGCCAAGTTCCTTACTAAACAAATTGTCCCCGGAAGCCTTCCCATACCTGTGGCCTTGGCGAGGGTAAGGAAGGGAGGCTGTTGGGAGCAGTCATACCTTGGTTGGTACCACCCTTCGAAGGTGTTCAGATAATATCCCCCCGCTTTCCAGGGCTCTGCAGATATGAGGTAAAATGACAAACTAGAGGATGCCTCTCTCTTCCTGTCTGTTACCACAGACGCAACTCTTATCATCCTAGGGGATTGGCGTGTGCCGCTCTGGTATATATACCATTCTGCTACTTCTGACAGATTAAGTGGGACAGGTCTAAGAGGAATCCCTCCCTTAGAGTGGATAGGGATTTGGGTACATACCCAACAATCTCCTTCCTTATTGTTTTCCGTAGCGTATTTGTGGGACATATACAAGAAGGTGTTTACATGCAATTCGGGCATTACAGGTATTATAAGTGTCACAAGGAAACATCGTTCTAATGTCCATTTCCATTTACTGATGGGGTTGGTGTTTCCTTTTCCTCGTGTTCTGGAGCTCTTTTGCAGTGTGAGGCGTGGATCCATGTTGGTCTCTCTTTCACCTTTACAGCAGTATTGGCGGTTAACAGGATCTGGAATGAACCCTCAAATCTTGGGTGAAGGCTACTGTTTCTCTTGAACACCTTTACGTAAACGAACTCGCCAGGCTCCAAGCTATGGCATCTTCCTTCGGCAGGGTCAACTTGGGCTTCTTTCACCTGCGAATGGAAACTAGAAATACATTTTGTTAGAGCAATGCAATAGTTTAGCTCATTTTCTTCCATTTTGTGAATGTCCATTTGTTTAGCAGTAAACGGTGCAGAAAAAGGCAAACATTGGGGATGTCCCATGACGATTTCATGTGGTGATAACTCTGTTCTATTTGTTGCTGACCGCATTACCATCAATGCCAGGGGTAAAAGTTCGACCCATTTGAGTCCAGTCTCATCACATAACTTAGCTAACTTATTTTTCAACATTCCATTATATCGCTCCACCAGCCCGGCTGACTGTGGGTGATAGCTGCAGTGAAAATGCTGCTTGATTTGCAAAGCCTTACACATCTCTCGCATAACTGTCCCAGTGAAATGTGACCCATTGTCACTCGAGAGTTGTACAGGTATACCGAATCGTGGTACAATTTCCTTTAACAAATATTTAGCGACAGTAACAGCATCATTCTTTTTATATGGAAAAGCTTCAATCCATTTAGAAAACATCTATAATAAGCAATACATTCTTAAAACCCATACATGCGGGTAATTCAATAAAATCCATTTGCAAATTTACAAAAGGTCCTGTTGGATTTGGGTGGGAGGCAGACTGTACTTTCTCTGTTTTTCCCGGATTCATCGCCTGACAGGTAGTACACTTTTCACTAATTTGTTTTGTAATTGCCGAAATACCCGGTGTACCATATCTGTGAAATATAGGAAGCCATCCCCCCTTTGCCCGCATGTGTGAAAGTATGAACACAGCGGGCAATCCAGGGGAGCAAAGATCTGGGTGCCACCACGCAGCCGTCATGGTGAACCCACACTCCCTCAGGTGTTTTAACGCATTGATCTTGTGCCCAATTTGTCTTTTTCGGGAATGCTGTATGCAATGCAGTCCAACAATTTGTCCAGAAATCATTTCCTCGTCTTGTGGTAGGACATAGAAACATAGAAACAATGAAGATAGGAGCAGGAGTAGGCCATTCAGCCCTTCGAGCCTGCTCTGCCATTCAACGAGATCATGGCTGATCATCCAAACCCTAGCACCCGGTCCCTACACCGACAGCCATCCCACCCAGGGCTATTTCCTTAACCTCGTAACCCCACGTATTTAATCCCCCCTAACACTAACGGCCAATTTTTATCATGGCCAATCAACCTAACCCGCACATCTTTGGACCGGCAGCTTGATCCTGGCTATTGTTCGAGAAACCATCAAAATGCTGCACTAACATTCTAAACTTAGACTCCTTTTACCATGCTTTCATCAATATTTCCCTATCCAAAATACTTGGCTCATGGCAAAGGACAAAATTGTTTTTAACTGTTCCAGAGCCTTTTTAAATTCTAATCTTGGGTCTGGAAGCCCATCCACCATAGTTCTTAATTCACTTGGGGTCCAAGGTCGGTGGACCGCTACTGGTGGCCCTCTTCCTCTACTTGTTCCTCCTCCTCGTCAGTCCAACGAGGGGCAGTTGGTCTGTCTCTTCGTGTCCCCCTTAATATCATTTGTTTATGAATTCCTACATCCCCTTTACCTTCCTCGACTTGCTTTTTCTTTCTACGGCCTGCATTACTAGCCTCGATACTTCGCTCACGTCTTTTTTTCAGCTTCTCGTTTCCAGTCCCCAAACGCCGACCAGTTCACTTTCCCCTTAACATTCCTTCCTGGGTCTCTATTTAAGAGGCACTCCTCGAGACACGTTATCTTGTCGAGGGGGTCTTGGTGTGATGGGGATGGGCGAGGGTGTCATGGTGTGATGGGGCTGGGTGAGGTGGGACTTGGTATGAAGGGGATGGGTGAGGGTGTCTTGGTGTGATGGGGGATGGGTGAGGATGTCATGGTGTGATGGGGATGGGTGAGGGGGTCTTGTTTTGATGGGGAAGGGTGAGGTGATCTTGGTGTGATGGGGATGGGTGAGGGGGCCTTGGTGTGATGGGGCTGGGTGAGGAGGGATTTGGTGTGAAGGGGGGATGGGTGAGGGGTTCTTGGTGTGATGGGTGATATAAGAAAACTACTAGGCACTTGGTCTGAGTATTAAACAAGGCTTTAATCAACTGTTTTTCAACATGGAGATCTAGTTGTGTCCTTCACTAGTTCCTGTTAAAGAATGTCCTGAGAAAGCTGGGCCCATGCCCTAGTATTTATACTCTCCCTGGACAGCGCCACCAGCAGGCCGCCCAGTATCAGTTCATAAGTCATTTCCACATGAATGACAAGATTCATGTCATTCTTCCCGCCTGAATGATTGGAAGTCTGGCGGCTTCCTTCTACCAAATTAATCGGACTAAGAATAGACGCAGTCATTTGGATCTCCATTGGAGGCCGGAAGGCATGTCTGCTCAGACCGTGTTTTGGTCCCCGGAACGCTTGGTTCGTACCGGTGGGACGGCAAAGTCCATGTCGCCTTGATCGAGATTAGGGGGACTGGGGAGATCGTGGCTCCGGGTGCGGGTCCCCACCGGCGCAGAGCTGACTTCACCCTGCTCAGTTGTCAGTGACTGACCAGCGTCCTGGCTTCGGGTGGCCATCCCAAAGGGAGTGCTCTGTTCCCAGGGTTGATCCGGCGGAATAGCTTGCAGATCCCTTGACGTCCCAGGTAGGGCGTCATCCTCAGAGGAGCGCAGGGTATCGGCATCATTAATACGGATCCCACTATCGATTGGGTCCGTGGGACCGGTTGGGCAGGGAGCCAGATCCCGAAGTGACACTGTGGATTCATGGCCATCAGGGTACCACATGTGTGCATACGTGGGATTGACATCTGTCAGTTCCACTTCGTCGATGAGGGGATCACTCTTAGAGGATCGGACTAATCTTCAGAGCAGCACGGGGCCAGGAGCTGCCAACTGTGATGGTAGGGAAGTCCCACAAGTGGAGCGACGCTGGAACCCGAAGAATCGTTCATGAGGAGTAGCGTTGGTAGATGTCGAAAGAAGAGACCTGATGGAATGCAGTGCATCAGGGAGCATAGTTTCCCACTGCTGGTCTGATAGGTTGTGTGACCTCAGTGCGTGACCTCAGTGCAAGACGAACAGTGTTCCAAACAATGGCGTTGTATCTCTCAACCTGTCCATTTCCAATCGGATGATACGGTGTCGTTTTACTTGTGGCGATTCCCCGTTGGGAAAGATATCTTTTGAGTTCGCTTGACATGAAGGAGGGACCCCGATCAGAGTGGATGAAATTGGCCATACCACAAAGGGAAAAGACCTGATCGAGGCATTTGATCACTGTGGAAGTAAGCATATTGTGACAGGGGAAAGCAAAGGGAAGCGTGAATATTCCTCCACCATGTAAGCAAGTAGGTGTTTTGCGTTGAGGAAGGCAATGGCCCTTTAAAATCAATGCTGAGTCGCTGCATAGGCTGTGTAGCGTGTATGAGCGAGCCATCTGATGGACAGAAGAATTGTGGTTTTAATTCTGCGCAAATTCTACAAGTGGAGCATGTTCTTTTCACGTCTTCTGTAGAAAATGGGAGATTTTTAGATTGCACAAAGTGCAACATACGGGTAACGCCAGGATGGCACAAGTCAGTATGAAGATCCGTAAAAGTCGAAGTTGACATGGAAGAGCAGAATGGGGCCACATTCTCTTTGCCGGGTCGATAATGTATGGTGTAGCCAAAGGTGGCCAATTCCATCCTCCAGAGCTGATTTTGTTATTCTTGACCTTAGTGCATTTCTGGTTATCCAGCATAAAGGCTACAGGGCGCTGATCTGTTATGAGCGTGAAATTGCGACGAGCGAGAAAATGACTCCATTTACGTACTGCTTCGATGATGGCCGTAGCCTCCTTCTCGACAGGAGGATAATGGAGCTCACTACCCTGCAAAGTTCTGGACAGAAATGCAACGGGTCGACCGCCTTGATTCAAGGTAGCCGAGATCGCCACCTCCAATGCATCGCACTCGACCACGAAAGGGAGATTTTCATCGATGGAATGAAGCGTGGCTTTTTCCAGTTGTTACTTGAGGAGGTCAAAAGCTGAAATAGCCATCGCGTCCAACGGAAATGACTTCGCGTGAAGCAGGGGCTGGATCTTGTCAGAAAAGTGGGGTATCCACTTCGCATAATAGGCAAACATACCGAGGGCCCGACGAAGAGAGCCGAGGTTCGTAGGAGGAGGGAGCTCCTGAAGCGGATGAAGTCGCTCCGGATCCGGTTTGATTACACCATTGCCCACCCAGTAGCCAAGGATGTTGACTGATGGTACTGATTTCACAGATTTGGACTAATTTAAGGTTAAGTTGCGACGGCGGAGAACGTCAAAGAAATTTCTGGAGGTTGGCATCATGCTCCTTCTGGTCATGACCAGCAATGGTGATATCCAGTTATGGAAAAGTGTCCGTTAAGTTCTCCTGTTTGACTAGGCTGTCCATTGCCCGTTGAAAGACGGCCACCCCATTGGTGACCCCAAATGGAAGGCAACAAAACTGCTAAAGCTGACCATTGGCCTCAAAGGCCGTATACTTTTTGTCAGAGTCCTTTAATGGTACTTGATGGTATGCGCTCTTTAAGTCAAAAGTTGAAAATACCCTGTAGTTGGCAAGGTTATTGACCATGTCATCGATGCTTGGTAGTGGGTAGGCATCCAGGTCGGTATGCTGGTTAATAGTTTGTGAGTAATCGATGCAAAGACATTTCTTGTGTTGCTTCAGAGGATTTTTAACAACGACGACTTGAGCCCACCAGGAAGATGAACATGGCTCAATGATACCATCAGCTAGAAGGCGAGAGATTTCTGCCTCGATAAAAAATAGATCATCTTGGCTGAAACGTTGTGATTTAGTGACTATGGGCTTACATCAGGGGGAAAGATTGGCAAACAAGGAGGGCTCATCGAACGAAGCCGCCGAAAGCGCACAAAACAGTACTTTGGAAATAGTAAGCTCCGGCTTTGGCCCTCCAAACTCGAAAGTGAGTCTTTTGTGTTGTTTCAGGAAATCCTGCCCCAGGAGCGCATCACTGCATAGGTTTTTGAGCACCCCGAGCCAGGTGGAAAAATAAGTGCGGCCATTGAGAATAAGGTCGACAAGACAAAAGCCGGAAGAGTTGGTGGACAGTGTCGTAAGATCCATTACAATTTCCCTGTCCGAGGGGTAAATGCGCAGTATAAACTTACTGACAGCCCGCTCACTGATGAAGCTGTCAGAGCTACATGCTTTGATTAATGCACTCAAAATGTGTCCATTTACTGAAACCCTTGTGGCTGCATGGGACAGGCTTTGGGAAAAAGCAGCTGCAACACTAGTAGTGGCTCTTGGGGGAGGAGTAGTTTTATAGATAGCAGCTGCAATACTAGTAGTGGCTCTTGGGGGAGGAGCGGTTTTATAGATAGCAGCTGTAACACTACTAGTGGCTCTTGACCGGCATACTTTAGAAAAGTGACCTTTCTTACTGCAATGATTGCAGGTTGCATTATGAGCTGGACAAAATTTCCTACAATGGAATGCACCTCCACAGAAGAAACACTTCTTTTTAGATTGCCAAGATGCTGCTAGGGTAGGGTCGTCATCAGCGAGGGCTTCTGCCTGAGGCTTACCGGGGGAGTCAATAAAAGTGGTAGCAGCAGTTTGTGCATATGGTAAAAAATAGGCATCTGAATTTTTTTGAGCTAAGTCCAGTGAATATGCCTGGTTATAGGCAGCTTGTAACCTGAGGGTTTTATTTTCCAACAGACGCTGGCGTATGAGGGAAGAAGCAATTCCGTTAATAAAAGAGTCACAAAATAATTCCTCCCGGTACTGCTCAGCTGAGACAGCTTTGAGGTTACAATCTTTGCTGAGCCTGCGAAGCTCTTGAAGGAATTTGTCAAGTGATACCTCGGGTTGTTGTCGAGTTGTGGCCAGTAGGTGCTGAACAAAAATTTCATTTGGGGCCTTAACATATAGTTGCTGTAGTGTTTGGATAGCGGAGTCATAGTCTACACAGTCTTCGATATAGTCAAACACATGAGGGGATACATAATTGGCAAGCATTCGTAACTTATTAGGAACATTCTCACCACACTCCTTGAGGAAGTTGCTGAAGGTACGATACCAGTGCTCCATACCTGAGCAGCTGTAAGTGAATTCGGGTCCAGGTCGAGACGGGTGGGTCTGAGTAGTTTCCCCATGATGGATTGATTACTACGTCCGAGTTCCCTTCTACAGTTTGAATCGTAGCTGTCTGTTCCCAAATCACTCAGAGCGTGGAGCGGCTTGCAGTTGATTAAATTGATGTAAGAAAACTACTAGGCACTTGGTCTGAGTATTAAACAAGGCTTTAATCAACTGTTTTTCAACATGGAGATCTAGTTGTGTCCTTCACAAGTTCCTGTAAAGGAATGTCCTGAGCAAGCTGGGCCCATGCCCGAGTATTTATATTCTCCCTGGACAGTGCCACCAGCAGGCCACCCAGCATCATTTCATAAGTCATTTCCAAATGAATGACAGGATTCATGTCAATGGGGTTGGGTGAAGGGGTCTTGGTGTGAAGGGGGATGGGTGAGGTGGTCTTGGTGTGATGGGGATGGGTGAGGGGGTCTTGGTGTGATGGGGATGGGTGAGGGGGTCTTGGTGTGATGGGGGATGGGTGAGGGGGTCTTGGTGTGATGGGGATGGGTGAGGTGGTCTTGGTGTGATGGGGGTTGGGTGAGGTGGTCTTGGTGTGATGAGGGGATGGGTGTGGGGGTCTTGGTGTGATGGGGATGGGTGAGGGGGTCTTGGTGTGATGGGGATGGGTGAGGGGGTCTTGGTGTGATGGAGGATGGGTGAGAGTGTCTTGGTGTGATGGGGGTTGGGTGAGGCGGTCTTGGTGTGATGGGGATGGGTGAGGTGGTCTTGGTGTGATGGGGGATGGGTGAGGGGGTCTTGGTGTGATGGGGATGGGTGAGGGGGTCTTGGTGTGATGGGGATGGGTGAGGTGGTCTTGGTGTGATGGGGATGGGTGAGGGGGTCTTGGTGTGATGGAGGATGGGTGAGAGTGTCTTGGTGTGATGGGGGTTGGGTGAGGCGGTCTTGGTGTGATGGGGATGGGTGAGGGGGTCTAGGTGTGATGGGGGATGTGTGAGGGGGTCTTGGTGTGATGGGGGATGGGTGAGGGGGTCTTGGTGTGATGGGGGATGTGTGAGGGGGTCTTGGTGTGATGGGGGATGGGTGAGGGGGTCTTGGTGTGATGGGGATGGGTGAGGTGGTCTTGGTGTGATGGGGGATGGGTGAGGGGGTCTTGGTGTGATGGGGGTTGGGTGAGGGGGTCTTGGTGTGATGGGGATGGGTGAGGTGGTCTTGGTGTGATGGGGGATGGGTGAGGGGGTCTTGGAGTGATGGGGGATGTGTGAGGGGGTCTTGGTGTGATGGGGGATGGGTGAGGGGGTCTTGGTGTGATGGGGATGGGTGAGGTGGTCTTGGTGTGATGGGGGATGGGTGAGGGGGTCTTGGTGTGATGGGGATGGGTGAGGGGGTCTTGGTGTGATGGAGGATGGGTGAGAGTGTCTTGGTGTGATGGGGGTTGGGTGAGGCGGTCTTGGTGTGATGGGGATGGGTGAGGTGGTCTTGGTGTGATGGGGGATGGGTGAGGGGGTCTTGGTGTGATGGGGGATGGGTGGGGGGTCTTAGTGTGATGGGTGATGGGTGAGGGGGTCTTGGTGTGATGGGGATGGGTGAGGGGGTCTTGGTGTGATGGGGATGGGTGACGGGGTCTTGGTGTGATGGGGGATGGGTGAGGGGGTTTTGGTGTGATGGGGGTTGGGTGAGGCGGTCTTGGTGTGATGGAGGGATGGGTGAGGGGGTCTTGGTGTGATGGGGGATGGGTGAGGGGGTCTTGGTGTGATGGGGGATGGGTGAGGTGGTCTTGGTGTGATGGGGATGGGTGAGGGGGTCTTGGTGTGATGGGGATGGGTGAGGGGGTCTTGGTGTGATGGGGATGGGTGAGGGTGTCTTGGTGTGATGGGGATGGGTGAGGTGGTCTTGGTGTGATGGGGGATGGGTGAGGGGGTCTTGGTGTGATGGGGGATGTGTGAGGGGGTCTTGGTGTGATGGGGGATGGGTGAGGTGGTCTTGGTGTGATGGGGGATGGGTGAGGGGGTCTTGGTGTGATGGGGATGGGTGAGGGGGTCTTGGTGTGATGGAGGATGGGTGAGAGTGTCTTGGTGTGATGGGGGTTGGGTGAGGCGGTCTTGGTGTGATGGGGATGGGTGAGGTGGTCTTGGTGTGATGGGGGATGGGTGAGGGGGTCTTGGTGTGATGGGGGATGGGTGAGGCGGTCTTGGTGTGATGGGGATGGGTGAGGGGGTCTTGGTGTGATGGGGATGGGTGACGGGGTCTTGGTGTGATGGGGGATGGGTGAGGGGGTTTTGGTGTGATGGGGGTTGGGTGAGGCGGTCTTGGTGTGATGGAGGGATGGGTGAGGGGGTCTTGGTGTGATGGGGGATGGGTGAGGGGGTCTTGGTGTGATGGGGGATGGGTGAGGTGGTCTTGGTGTGATGGGGATGGGTGAGGGGGTCTTGGTGTGATGGGGATGGGTGAGGGGGTCTTGGTGTGATGGGGATGGGTGAGGGTGTCTTGGTGTGATGGGGATGGGTGAGGGGGTCTTGGTGTGATGGGGATGGGTGAGGGGGTCTTGGTGTGATGGGGATGGGTGAGGGTGTCTTGGTGTGATGGGGATGGGTGAGGGGGTCTTGGTGTGATGGGGATGGGTGAGGGGGTCTTGGTGTGATGGGGGATGGGTGAGGTGGTCTTGGTGTGATGGGGATGGGTGAGGGGATCTTGGTGTGATGGGGGATGGGTGAGGGAGTCTTGGTGTGATGGGGGATGGGTGAGGAGGTCTTGGTGTGATGGGGGATGGGTGAGGCGGTCTTGGTGTGATGGGGATGGGTGAGGGGGTCTTGGCGTGATGGGGGATGGGTGAGGAGGTCTTGGTGTGATGGGGGATGGGTGAGGCGGTCTTGGTGTGATGGGGGATGGGTGAGGCAGTCTTGGTGTGATGGAGGGATGGGTGAGGGGGTCTTGGTGTGATGGGGGATGGGTGAGAGGGTCTTGGTGTGATGGGGATGGGTGCGGGGGTCTTGGTGTGAGGGGATGGGTGAGGTGGTCTTGGTGTGATGGGGGATGGGTGAGGGGGTCTTGGTGTGATGGGGGATGGGTGAGGGGGTCTTGGTGTGATGGGGATGGGTGAGGGGGTCTTGGTGTGATGGGGGATGGGTGAGGGGGTCTTGGTGTGATGGGGATGGGTGAGGGTGTCTTGGTGTGATGGGGGATGGGTGAGGGGGTCTTGGTGTGATGGGGATGGGTGAGGGGGTCTTGGTGTGGTGGTGGATGGGTGAGAGGGTCTTGGTGTGATGGGGGATGGGTGAGGGGGTCTTGGTGTGATGGGGATGGGTGAGGGGGTCTTGGTGTGATGGGGGATGGGTGAGGGGGTCTTGGTGTGATGGGGATGGGTGAGGGGGCCTTGGTGTGATGGGGATGGGTGAGGGGGTCTTGGTGTGATGGGGATGGGTGAGGGGGTCTTGGTGTGATGGGGGTGGGTGAGAGGGTCTTGGTGTGATGGGGGATGGGTGAGGGGGTCTTGGTGTGATGGGGGATGGGTGAGGGGGCCTTGGTGTGATGGGGGATGGGTGAGAGTTTCTTGGTGTGATGGGAGATGGGTGACGGGGTCTTGGTGTGATGGGGATGGGTGAGGGGGTCTTGTTGTGATGGGGGTTGGGTGAGGGGGTCTTGGTGTGATGGGGAATGGGTGAGTGGAGCTGGGTGTGGGTCAGGGTATGGGCAGCAGTTTTTATTTAAGTTGAAGTTTGCAGAGCGTGGAGGGTGTGAGGTTGGCCAGGAGAACGTTGGAACAGTCCGGTCTGGGGTCAATCGGCACTGCCCACCCCGGAGATCTAAAGCACCACAAAAAAATCTAGCAACAGCAGCATAAACCTCGAATAAATCACATCCAATTGAATTATCGTTTGATTGATACACTGAAAGGAATCACCACTCTAGGCCAACTCCTATGTGTAGAATTTCAGTGTCTTAAAACACTTCCCATTCATTCACATCATGCGGAATTTTTGATCCAAGCCTTAAGCCTCAATGCAGCAGCGTGATTCAGACATTTTGGGCTGGATTTTCATTGGGCCGTGGAGGTGGGATTGGAGGCGTGTGGGGGTTTAAATTTGCATAATCTGGCGGGCGGGTCCAAGCCCGCCTCCATCCCGCCTCCAAGCAATTTTAAATAATTCGTGTCTAGTGGTCCCGTCTCCGTCCCGCCTCCAAGAGGCGGGATAGGCCGTTAAGGCCCTTAACAACCATTAAATTGGCTCTACAGTATAATGCCATTTTAAAAAGCCATTGTGAGTTTAACCCATTTCCACGTAAAACACGCCTGTTCTGAAACACAATGGTGAAACCTGGCGGGAGCACAAGTGAATTGCTGACTATCAGCTGCAGCTCAACCATTAAAGAGGATATTTGATCAGTCATCATTTGCAGGTTGCAGGACTTAGTTGTCTCAGGTCTGGGGGAACTTTTAGAAGGCATAACCACAGCTGTGGAAGTTTGGAGCCTGACACCCATCTCCAGTGTGACCTCCTGGGAAACCCCTCTCGCCACCTTCACTCAGCGCTTCCTCAACTGAGGCATATACCAGAAGCATGAGAGCCATTTATTTCCTTCCCTTCTGGACATTAGATGAGGAAGAAGAGCAGCTGCGGCTCCAGTAGAACCAGGAACAACAGCAGCACCAACAGCAGCAACAACAACAACAGCAGCGCCAACAGCAGCAACAACAACAACAGCAGCACCAACAGGAGCGCCAAGCTGCTGCTCACCCACCTGAAGCTGCACAGGCCAGAAGGGGCCAGCGCATGGAAGCCCATCGGCGCAGGAGATACCCCCCAAACAGGGTCTACAGACATAGGGTCAGTTACGTCAACATGTCTGAGCAGCAGTGCCAAAGGCGGCTCCGACTTTCGCGAGAGGTAGTGGGTGATGTTATAAATCTCATCATTCATCAAGAAACTACTCATGAAATAATACTGGACAGCCAGCTGGTGGCGCCATCCAAGGAGTATAAATACGCGGGCGTCGGCCCCAGCCGCCAGGGACATTTTGTAAGACAAGGAGCTAGTGAAATACAACTAGACTTCCATGTTCTGAAACAAGTTGATTAAAGCCTTCCTTTATGCTCAAACCAAGTGCGTAGTGAGTTTTATTACGTCAGGTGACATCTGCGCAATGCTGCAACAAGACCTGGAGCCCAGAGGGCCAGGTGGACAACGCTTACCAGTGGCCATCAAAGTCACCACCGCACTCAACTTTTTTGCCTCAGGCTCATTCCAGGGATCAGCAGCAGACATCAGCCGCATCTCCCAGGTGGCCGCACCCACTTGCATCATGCAGGTAACCAATGCCCTCTTTGCCATCGCGCACAATCACATCCATTTCACCAAGGATCAAGCAAGTGTCATGGCGCGTGCGGTTGGATTAGCTAATCTGGCAGGCTTTCCAAGGGTGCAGGGCATCGGTGACTGCACACCTGTGGCCCTTAAGGCACCCCATCGCAATCCAGGTATTTTTGTCAACCGCAAGGGCTTCCACTCCCTTAACGTTCAGCTGGTGTGTGACCACAAGAAGGAGAATTTGCATGTTTGCGCCAAGTACCCTGGCAGTTGTCATGATTCCTTCATACTGTGCCAGTCTAGTGTGCCTCCGCTATTCAGTCTGCCAGGCCAACTTAACGGATGTCTACTTGGAGACAAGGGCTATCCCCTGAGGACGTGGCTAATGACGCTGTTGAAGAGGCCAGCCAACGAAGCTGAAGAGCGCTACAACTCCAGCCACATTTCCACCAGATCCATTATCGAGCAAACCATCGGTTTGCTGAAGATGCGCTTCAGATGCCTGGATAGATCAGGTGGAGCCCTGCAGTACTCAGCAGCCAGGGTCTCCAGAATCGTCGTGGTTTTCTGTGCAATTCACAACATGGCACAGCGTCGTGGCTTGCAGATTCCTGAGGACCAAGTGGCTCCTCACATATCCTCCTCAGATGAGGAGGAGGAGGAGGAGGAGGAGGAGAGGGAAAACGAACATCTTGCAGAGGCCCATCAACCAGTGGCAGCAGTACGCGAGAACATAGCTGCCCGGGATGCAAGGAACGCACTCAACTTTGCCAGATTTGCTTAGCCTAGCCACTCAAGGACTTTTGCCTCACATCTTCTTACCTGAGCATCGACAATGGCCAAGAACCAACTGACTCCTAGCAATTTGACCACCATACTGACAATTGCAAGTAATCCTAAGCCCGCAATGTGAAAGTCCCATTCGCAAAATGACACACGCCACAACTACAGCAGTAGCCATCAGATTTTTTATTTACATTATTCATCTGATGGCTTTTTCACATAAAACATCAAATTTCACCCAAGTGACTACCCTTGTGACTATTTGTGCAGTATCTTTCTCTTACGCATGCTCCTACGTAGTGCTTCCCCTGTGGCTTCAGCAGATTTGGAAGCCCATTGCTCACTTTCCTGCTGCTCCTGTCTCGACACCTTTGGCGGGCGTCCTCCTGGGTTGCGAACCTGTGAGGGCTCGTCAAAAGTTTGCTGCTCCTGTGGCTGTGCAGGGCTTGAGATGCCGATCTCAGCTGGGTGTGGACTCTGGTGGGGCTCTGACCGAGGGCTCTGCAGTGGCATGGAATTGTGAGCGCTTGGAAAGGAGCCCCCACTTCCTTGATGTCTGCCACCAACTTCCCTCTCATGGGTCAGGTCCCCCTCAGTGCTTGCAAGTGGCTTGAGAGCACCTTGCTGCACATCAGGGGGGCCATGGGGACCCGTATCTGCACTGGCAGTCCTACTCAGAAGGACTTCCATGAAGGTCTGGTTTCTCTGCTCAATAGATGCCCATCGCTCCTCCAGAGATGTCAATCTATTCTGAGCACTCACCATGTTTTGTGCACTCTGGCAACTTATCTCCTCCATGGAGGTTGCCATCCTTTTCCTGGTGATGCGTTCATGCGCCAATGACTCCACAAAGGCTCTGCACATGTTCGCTATTGTTGTGTATGTAATATGTATGCTACTTTAACCCTATGGCCAGGGCAGCACTACTTTGTAGGGCGTAGTGATACCGTAGTACCACTCCTGGCCATAGGGGTATAAATAGTACTGCGGGTACTGATCTCCCCTCAGTTCCCGCCTGTGGGTATGAAGTAAAGACCTAAGTTAAACCCTTCCAAGCTGTCTCTTCCTTTTTGTATCAAATATATGCGCATACTTTACACTGGCGACTAGGAGCGTTCGAACTCACCAGTACAAGGTGCAACAAAGGATCGGTAGCAGTACGGGGAGAGAAGCTTCTTACCAGCCTGCAGAGTCCAGCGTCGACCGAAGGAGGCCACCCAGTTCAGGAGGAGCGGCAGCAACGGAGCGAGAGAGAGAGGTTCCAGCGGAGGCTGCGGCAGCTGAGAGAAGAGGCTGAACGGGCGTTCCAGCCACGGGGCAAAAGTCCACCCAGGGTCAGGTAAACTGCAATCCTTCCCGGGGAACGCGAGCTGCAAGGGCCAGAACGGGCAGGCGATCTGGGGAACAAACGGAGCCACGAGGACTAGCGGGCCACGAGAGGGGAAGGTCGTTGTAATAGCGGCGGTGGCAATAACGGGAGCTGCAAGAAAAAAAAAATAACGAACCTGGAGAGACGTCGTTGACAGCAGAGGGAGAAAAGGCGGGAAAAGCGCCATCTAGTGGACAAAGGGGAAAAGTTTTTCTCTTCAGCAGTTTAAAATGAACAGCGCCATCTAGTGGACAAAAGGGGGAAAGTTTTTCTCTTAGAAAAAAAATAACAGCGCCATCTAGTGGAAAAAGGCGGGAAAACCTCTTCAGTAGTTTTAAAAATGGCTAAAGAAGCTCGGTTGTCAGAATTTGTTGCCGACATAGAAGATTGGGACGCATATGTAGAAAGGCATGAACTTTATTGCATAGTAAACAAGGTGAAAGATGACGAAAAGGCAGCAACCTTATTAAATTCTATGGGGGCAAAAACATACGGTCTGCTGAGGAATCTTCTTACTCCAGAAAAGCCAGCAGACAAAATGTATGCCCAAATTGTTGATACGTTAAAGGAACATTTAAACCCTAAGCCACCATTTATAGCGGAAAGGTACCGCTTTTACAGACGCGACCAAAGGAATGATGAGTCGCAGGCAGCCTATTTGGCTGAGCTCAGACGGTTGTCCAAACATTGCCAGTTTGGAGCCTTTTTGACGGAAGCGATCAGAGACAGATTTGTCTGTGGCATGTTAAATGAGAGTACACGAAAACGGTTGCTGGCCAAGAAACAGCTCAGCCTAGATCAGGCGATAGAAATAGCATTGGCACATGAAGCAGCAGCACAGGGTGCTGCCCAAATACGACAAAATACAACCGGCTATGACACCCATGAGGTGACATTTCACAAAGGTAAATGCTACCGTTGTGGCAAAACCACCCACGACCAAAGTAATTGTTGGTTTCGTGATAAAATATGCCGGCAGTGTGGGAAAAAGGGGCATATAGCGAAAGTTTGTCGGTCGGGTACGAAACCCAATAGTGGGGGCAATCCGAGCAGTACCAAGGCAAGGACAAAAATACATAAGATATCTGACAGTAGCTCAGACGAGTCACAGGAAGGCACAAAAGCAGAGCCTAAAGGTCTGGGATGTCTCAAGTTATATGGTGTAGACAAAACGGAGGACCACAGCACAATGTGGGTTAAAATGAAGGTAGCAGGCGTCGAAGTTAATATGGAGCTGGACACGGGTTCAGCCCTATCAGTAATTAATGAACAAGATTATAACAGGCTGTTCAAACGCATTCCCTTAAAGGATACCGAAATCAAATTAAAAACATATACGGGACAAAAAGTTTACCCGAAGGGAAAAATGCAAGTAACAGTTAAATACAACGGCAGAATAGTGCCAGGACTTTATTTATACGTCCTACCAAACGGCGGACCACCACTTTTGGGTAGGGAATGGATAAGAAAAATCCATTTCGACTGGAAGTCGATACACGAGATAAAAGTAGAGACCACCACGGATGATACAACCATTACAAGCAGGCTGTTGAAAATATTGGCAAAAACGCCAGAGGTGTTCCAACAAGGGCTGGGGACCTTAAAGGACATTAGAGCAAAAATAACTATTGCTCAAGACGCAAACCCCAAGTTTTGTAAGGCCAGACCGGTGCCTTACGCCATCCGGCCAGCTGTGGAAGCAGAACTGGATGCCTTAGAGAGTGCAGGTGTCCTTACAAAGATTGAGTGGAGTGAGTGGGCCACGCCCATCGTCCCAGTTATAAAGAAATCTGCAAATAACACGCCGGGGGAACCAAAGAAGGTTCGCATTTGCGGGGATTTTAAAATAACTATTAACCCAGTCCTGCACACGGTACAGTATCCGCTGCCGCGGATAGAGGACATATTCGCATCGTTAGCTGGGGGTAGACACTTTACGAAGATTGACCTTTGTCAAGCTTATTTACAGATGGAGGTGGAGCAGGACTCGAAAAAGCTCCTAACGATTAACACCCACAAGGGATTGTACCAGTACAATCGCCTGGTATTTGGTGTGGCGTCCGCCCCAGCCATATGGCAGAGGACCATGGAACAGGTCCTACAGGGCATTCCAGGAATGCAGTGCTACCTGGATGACATCCTGGTGACAGGACAAACGGATAACGACCACCTCGCTAACCTGGAGCGAGTACTTCTGCGGTTGCAACAATACGGACTCAGGGCGAACAAGCAGAAATGTGAGTTTTTCCAGGAACGTATCTCATACTGTGGTCACATTATAGATAAGGAAGGCCTGCATAAGTCCCCAGAAAAGATCGAGGCAGTAGTGAAGGCCCCGCCCCCTGAGAATGTATCTCAGTTACGATCATTCTTAGGCCTTATAAACTATTACCATAAGTTCCTCCCGAACTTATCGTCCATTTTACATCCACTAAATTCATTGCTGCAAAAGGGAGTCTCCTGGAATTGGGACGAAGCGTGTGAGGCTGCTTTTAAAAAGGGTAAACAACTCATTACATCAAAGGAAGTGCTCGCACACTTTGACCCAAAAATGCCAATGAGGTTGGCATGTGACGCCTCCCCGTATGGTATAGGGGCAGTGTTGTCACACAAATTTCCCAATGGGACGGAGAGGCCAATAGCATTTGCCTCAAGGTCGTTAACTACAGCCGAAAGAAACTATGCGCAAATCGACAGGGAGGCCCTCAGTCTGGTGTGGGGTGTAAAAAAATTCCACCACTATCTACATGGACAACGTTTCACACTACTGACGGATCATCAACCGTTGGTGTCCATATTTAATCCAACAAAAGGGGTGCCCCTGATGACGGCCCAAAGGCTACAGAGATGGTCACTGTTCTTAGGAGCACACCAGTACCTTATCGAATATAAGGGTACCAAACAGCATGGCAATGCGGATGGCCTGTCGCGGCTACCATTGCCTTCAGAGATCGAAGAGATAGTACAGGACCCCGTGGAAATATATCATACGGCGGTTATGGAACACTTGCCCATCACCAGCCAATGTATCGAGCAGGAAACACAGAATGACCCGACACTGGCATGGGTTTATGAATTGACCGTGAAAGGCTGGCCGGCGCAGGGTGACGCATCATTGCCGGCGTTTTCGGCAAGGAAGGACCAGTTGTCCGTATGCCGGGGCACATTGATGTGCGGAGCCAGGGTGGTGGTCCCTCAAAAATTACAACATAAAGTGTTGCGGGACTTACACGAAGGTCATCTGGGGGGTGTCAAAATGAAAAGCCTCGCCAGAGCCTATGTCTGGTGGCCCGGCATTGACAGGGACATCGAGGAAGTAGCAAAAGCATGCCAAGGGTGCCAGATGGTACAGAACGTACCACCCCAAGCCCCACTACATCCGTGGGAGTGGCCCTCAATGCCGTGGCAAAGGATCCACGTGGACTTCGCTGGGCCCTTCCTGGATGCGATGTTCCTTATTGTAGTGGACGCCCACTCAAAATGGCCGGAGGTCATAAAGATGTCATCAACGACAGCCGAAAAGACGGTCGCAGCCTTAAGGACCATTTTTGCCCGAAACGGGGTGCCCGAGCAAGTCTGTTTGGACAATGGGCCACAATTTGTGGCAGAAGAATTTCAAGCATTCCTAAAAAGGAATGGAGTGCGACATTATACGTCCGCACCATATCATCCGGCTACAAATGGGCTGGCAGAGCGATTTGTACAGACTTTTAAAAAGGCCATCAAGGCGATGGGGGAGGAAAGGTTGCCACTACAACACAAGGTGGACAATTTCCTATTCGCGTACCGTAATGCTGCACATACGGTGACCAACCAGGCCCCCGCCGTCATGTTCTTTAATAGAAGGTTAAGGTCTCACCTCGAATTGCTCAGACCAAACATCCGGAGAGATGTGGAAAACCGAGTATTTCGTAGGGCTCCTGACAGACAGACATGGAGCTTCGAGGTGGGGCAGCAAGTGTTGGCCCGTGATTATAGAAATGAAAAGTGGCGGTCTGGTACGATAAAGGCCCGCCAGGGACCTTTGATGTACACAGTGGATACTGGGGACGGCATAATCAGACGACATGCTGATCAACTTGTGGAGTCCAGAAACCCAACTGATTCACTACCTCAAACGTCTCAGCACATTGTTCCAGCGGAATCACGGCCCAGCTCGTCGCTACAGAAGTCTCAGGATGGCGAGGAGTTCAGCACTCCAGTGAGCTCCACGGCACAGGATGTGCCATCAGACACCGACGACTCCAGCGATGAAGTGGTGACGGAAGTACCGCCGCCTACACCGAGACCGACTAGAGAAAGACGTTATCCTAGTCGAGACAGGAGGCCTCCTCAGAGACTGAATCTATAACATGTTTCTTTTTATATATATATAGGTAGACAACTCTGATGTAAATATGTTATGTATGTTGTGTTACCAAATGTTATTAGCCCTAGTTATGGTGCATCTGTTGACTTAATTGCACGAGTACGTTTTAATTAAAAGGGGAGGAATGTTGTGTATGTAATATGTATGCTACTTTAACCCTATGGCCAGGGCAGCACTACTTTGTAGGGCGTAGTGATACCGTAGTACCACTCCTGGCCATAGGGGTATAAATAGTACTGTGGGTACTGATCTCCCCTCAGTTCCCGCCTGTGGGTATGAAGTAAAGACCTAAGTTAAACCCTTCCAAGCTGTCTCTTCCTTTTTGTATCAAGTATATGCGCATACTTTACAGCTATGAACTCCTCCATTTGCTCCACACTCGCAGCTGCCAAACCTGCCAGAGACTCCTGCATCTGTTCATGGAGTTCCAGCACCGCTGATCTTGTGGATGGACCCAGAGGCAGAGGGTCGACATGCAACTGAGCCGAGCTGGCAGAGTCCTGCGCCCTCCGACGAGGACTCTCCACTGCTGTCCCTGTCTCCACAATCTGCTGATGCTCACTTGTGAGCTGTGATACACCAAGTGACAACTCTACTCTATGTCCCGAAGGTCCCACCGAGGTGTGAGTGTCTGCGCTGGTGCTGGGTGTGGTGAATTCTGCTGACGCTGCGCCCTCAGAGGTTGCAGCTTCCTCTGAGGAGTCTGGAAGCTCAGGCTCTTCCTCCTGGACGGAGGCTCTCGATGGTCCGGTGGGGGCGTAAAGGAAAGAGTTAGAGATGTGAGGTCAAGGTTATATGCACATTGCATATTGCAGATGATCATAAGTCCATCTGTTAGAGTTTCAGAATCATGCAATATCAATGAGAGAGATGTAAAGCTGTGATGCACCCGTCTGTCTGGCCCCCACTTGCGCATCGTCCTCCAGTCCTACGATCTCCAGGACCGCCTCCTCCCAGGGGGTGAGGTGGGCTACTGGGGGTGGCCCTCCTCCTGTCCTCGCTCTTTCCCTTTTATTGTGAGCTCTCTTTTCCTGCAATGAGGGAGACAAGTGGAGTTTGAGTGAGAATGAAGGAGTGAGTGTAGAGATTGCATTGCATCGATACTTAGAAGGAGACAAAGATGGAGTGTGGTGGGAAGACCAAGGGCCCTCCCTGTGTATTGTCAGTTGTTTTCATAGCATCACAGTGATTAAGAGTGTGAGGGCTGCATATTCGAATAGTTAGGTGAATGTGAGAATAGAGAGAAGGGGAATGGGTAAGGGTGCATGGATGTCAGTGTCAAGTGGGATGTGGAGGAAGAGATTGCTGAAGCTGAGTGCTGGTGAGGAAAGGCAATGGGGATCACATTGAGGGTGATGGGAAATGCATACTCACTTTTCCAGTATGCAGAAGGTCATGAAATCTCTTCCTGTATTGAATCCAGGTTCTGTGGGTAACTGTTAAGGAGTTGACCTCCTCTGCCACTTGCAGCCACACAGCCTTGGTCTGCTGGGGAGGCTTCTTCCTCCCTGATGAAGGGAAGAGCACCTCCTTATGAGATCTAGCTCCCTCAACCAGAGCCTGCAGGGCAATGTCGTCGAACCTGGGAGCAGCCATAGGTCTGTTGCTGGCCATTGTGAATCCAGGTCCCTCTAGCAGTAAATGCCAAAAGGTTGGCAGCCTACAGAAGAAGCAAGGCTTGTTGCAAACTTTAAATGCATCAGCAATGATGACATCATAAGATGCGACTTTCTGACTGTAAAAACTAATTTGCCAAGGGTTCACACTCACTGGAACTCAATTGGACAATTAAGTTATAATAGCATCAATCTCCCACATCGATTTATATTTGTATGGATAACATGAAATGTGGATTTCACGATACCAACCCGCCCCTGAATGAAAAATCCGCCCTAACTCTCCCTTGATAGCCCAGTCTGAATACACAGCACGTTACCTGCAATCAATCCACAGACACCAGCAGCGAGAGACAGCAGCACCTGTTAAAGGGAAACGGTCTTCATGGTAATAAATCATTGGCCAAACCATTTTACTCCCCCCTACTTACTGGTCCGGCACAGAATGCTGTAAACGGTATTTGTTAAGTATGTGTATTGTATTGAACAATTAACACAAAGACTTAAACGTATAACTCAAACAGGTCTTTACAGGTTGGAGGTAGGGACTACACTGAATACAAGATTACTGCACAGTGCTTATATACCGGTGTGTTCACCCCCGGTATTACGTCTACAGCAGCCTGAGAAAGTAGTACATCTCTTAAGGTGGAACAGGCTTAAGCTCTCTTAAGGTGGAACAGGTTACATACACAACAGTATTGATGCCTCAGTTTTTTTTAAAATTCACTCTCTGGATTTGGGCGTCGCTGGCAAGGCCAGCATTTATTGCCCGTCCCTAATTGCCTTTGAGAAGGTGGTGGTGAGCTGCCTTCTTGAACCACTGCAGTCCGTGTGGTGAAGGTGCTCCCACAGTGCTGTTAGGGATGGAGTGCCAGGATTTTGACCCAGTGACGATGAAGGAACGGCAATATACTTCCACGTCAGGATGGTGTGTGACTTGGAGGGGAACTTGCAGGTGGTGCTGCTCCCATGCGCCTGCTGCCCCTGTCCTTCTAGGTGGAAGAGGTCGCGGGTTTGGGAGATGCTGCCGAAGAAGCCTTGGCGAGTTGCTGCAGTGCATCTTGTAGATGGTACACACTGCAGCCACGGTACGCTGGTGGTGGAGGGATTGAATGTTTAAGGTGGGGGAGGGAGTGGATGTTTAAGGTGGTGGATGGGGTGAGTTTTTAAAGTGGGGGATGGGGTGAGTGTTTAAAGTGGGGGATGGGGTGAGTGTTTAAAGTGGGGGATGGGGTGAGTGTTTAAGGTGGGGGATGGGGTGAGTGTTTAAGGTGGGGATGGGGTGAGTGTTTAAGGTGGGGATGGGGTGAATGTTTAAAGTGGGGGAAGGGGTGAGCGTTTAAGGTGGGGATGGGGTGAATGTTTAAGGTGGGGATGGGGTGAATGTTTAAGGTGGGGATGGGGTGAATGTTTAAGGTGGGGGATGGGGTGAATGTTTAAGGTGGTGGATGGGTTGAGTGTTTAAGATGGGGGATGGGGTGAATGTTTAAGGTGGGGGATGGGGTGAGTGTTTAAGGTGGGGGATGGGGTGAGTGTTTAAGGTGGTGGATGGGTTGAGTGTTTAAGATGGGGGATGGGGTGAGTGTTTAAGGTGGGGGATGGGGTGAATGTTTAAGGTGGGGGATGGAGTGAATGTTTAAGGTGGGGGATGGGGTGAATGTTTAAGGTGGGGGATGGGGTGAATGTTTAAGGTGGGGGATGGGGTGAATGTTTAAGATGGGGGATGGGGTGAGTGTTTAAGGTGGGGGATGGGGTGAATGTTTAAGGTGGGGATGGGGTGAATGTTTAAGGTGGGGATGGGGTGAATGTTTAAGGTGTGGGATGGGGTGAATGTTTAACGTGGGGGATGGGGTGAATGTTTAAGGTGGGGGATGGGGTGAATGTTTAAGGTGGGGATGGGGTGAGTGTTTAAGGTGGGGGATGGGGTGAGTGCTTAAGGTGGGGGATGGGGTGAATGTTTAAGGTGGGGGATGGGGTGAGTGTTTAAGGTGGGGGATGGGGTGAGTGTTTAAGGTGGGGGATGGGGTGAATGTTTAAGGTGGGGGATGGGGTGAGTGTTTAAGGTGGGGGATGGGGTGAGTGTTTAAGGTGGGGGATGGGGTGAGTGTTTAAGGTGGGTGATGGGGTGAGTGTTTAAAGTTGGGATGGGGTGAATGTTTAAGGTGGGGAATGGGGTGAGTGTTTAAGGTGGGGAATGGGGTGAGTGTTTAAGGGTGGGAATGGGGTGGATGTTTAAGGTGGGAGATGGGGTGGATGTTTAAGGTGGGGGATGTGGTGAGTTTTTAAGGTGGAGGATGGGGTGAGTGTTTAAGTTGGGGGATGGGTGAGTTTTTAAGGTGGGGGATTGGGTGAGTGTTTAAAGTGGGGATTGTTGAGTCTGTGTGTTCCAGATATACTTATTTTAAATAACTGGACACAGACAACAGGAAAAACTTAAACAGGTCTTTACTACTTGAAGGTCAGGGCTGAACTGCTTTACAAATTACTACACAGAGCTTATATACCGGTGTGGTCACCACCGGTACTACAATATACAGTAGCAAGAGAAAGTAGTCCATCTTCTTAAGGTAGTTCTCTTAAGGTGGTACAGGTTACATACACCACAATTCCTCCCTTTTTAGCTTAACAGTGTACACCCCAATTTAAACATAACATGGGTAACATATATATAACTTTCATGCAACTGTTCAAAGATTCAGTCTCTGAGGAGGCCTCCTGATCTGAGTTGGATAACACCTTTCAGGGGTCTCTGATTCTGGTTGCTGGGGTGACTCCTCTAATTGATCTCTTAAGGATTGAACATCCTCCTGTACGTTCGCGTTTGAGGTAGATGCTACAGGTTTAATAATTTCTTCCACTGGTGTCTCTGCCGTAGCCATGGGTTCGACCCTTGTTCTCGATTCTACAAGTTGGTCAGCATGACATCGTATTACATTTTCACCAATCTCTACCGTGTACATCAGGGGTCCTTGTCTGGCACGAATTGTTCCAGATTGCCATTTCTGATTCTTATAGTCCCGGGCTAACACTGGTTGTCCTATTTCGAAACTCCGAGTGGTTTTGTTATTTACATGCTGGAACTGTTTGTTTTCGACTTCCCTACGCACATTTGGTTTTAACAAATCCAACCTGGACCGCAACCTCCTGTTATAAAACATCATGGCAGGACTTTGATTTGTCACTGCATTTGTGGCGTTTCGATATGCCATTAGGAAATTGCCCACCTTGTGTTGTAGTGGAATATGGTCTTCGCTCATGGCCTTTATCGCCTTTTTGAACGTTTGTACAAATCTCTCGGCCAACCCATTTGTAGCCGGATGATATGGGGCAGATTTATAGTGTTTCACCCCATTCTTCTTCATGAATTTCTGGAATTCTTCTGACACGAACTGCGGTCCGTTGTCTGAACATATCTGTTCTGGCAATCCATTTCTTGCAAATATGGTTCTTAGAACTGCGATCGTCTTTTCCGAGGTAGTGGTCGCCATCTTAATCACTTCTGGCCATTTAGAATGTGCGTCTACCGCTATCAAAAACATGGAATCCATGAATGGACCTGCAAAGTCGATATGTACACGCTGCCATGGGGTTGAAGGCCATTCCCATGGATGCAGCGGTGCAATTGGAGGTGCATTTTGAACTTTTTGGCATCCTGAGCAGCTTTTAGTCAGATCCTCAATTTGTTTGTCGATACCTGGCCACCACACATAAGCCCTAGCAAGGCTTTTCATCTTGACTCCCCCCAGGTGACCTTCATGCAGTTCCTTTAGAACTCTCTCCCTTAATTTAGGAGGAATAATCACCCTTGTTCCATACATCAATGTTCCTTGACAAACGGACAGCTGTTCTCGTCTGGCTGAGAATGCCGGTAACAGTGGTTCGCCATGTGCTGGCCATCCCTTCACTGTCAATTCGTAGACCCGAGACAGTGTTGGGTCGTTCCTGGTCTCTCTCTCAATACTCGCATTGGTGACTGGCAAACATTCGATGATGGTCGAGTGAAATAACTCAACAGGGTCAACTGTCGGTGCCTCTTCCGCTGCAGGTAGTGGCAGGCGCGACAGCCCATCAGCATTACCATGTTGCTTTGTACCTTTGAATTCGATCTCATATTGATGTGCCCCTAGGAAAAGGGACCATCTCTGGAGCCTCTGCGCTGTCATCACCGAAACACCCTTCTTAGGGTTAAAAATGGAAACCAACGGCTGGTGGTCTGTCAGCAGCGTAAACTTTTGGCCTTGCAGGTAATGATTAAATTTTTTTACTCACCACATGAGGCTGAGAGCCTCCCTATCTATCTGAGCATAGTTGCGCTCAGCGGAGATCAATGATCTGGATGCGAACGCGACTGGTCTTTCCAAGCCATTTGGCAACTTATGTGATAGCACTGCCCCAATACCATATGGAGAAGCATCACAAGCTAAGTGAATAGGCAGCGTTGGGTTAAAGTGAGCCAACACTTCCTTAGAGGTGATCAATGCCTTGCTTTTGTGAAAAGCCCGCTTACAGTCCTCGCTCCACTTCCATGGCACTCCCTTTTGTAAAAGAGCGTTCAACGGGTGTAGCACCGTGGATAAATTTGGCAGAAACTTATGGTAATAGTTAATCAACCCTAGGAACGTCCTCAACTGCGATACATTTTCCGGAGCGGGAGCCTTCACAACAGCTTCGATCTTGTCAGGTGACTTGTGAAGCCCCTCCTGGTCAATGACGTGACCACAGTACGAGATTTGCTTCTGAAAGAACTCACATTTCTGGCGATTAACTCGAAGTCCATACTCTTTCAATCTGGTGAGCACCTGTTCCAAATTAGCAAGGTGTTCCTCATCATCATCTCCTGTAATAAGAATGTCATCCAGATAGCATTGTGTGCCAGGAATTCCCTATAATACCTGCTCCATGGCCCTTTGCCAAATCGCTGGAGCCGATGCCACTCCAAAAACCAGTCTATTATACCGATATAAGCCCTTATGCATGTTGATCGTGAGATACTGGCGTGACGCTTCATCAACTTCCATCTGTAAGTACGCCTGCGCCAGGTCTATCTTGGTGAAGTGTTTCCCGCCAGACAACGAAGCGAAGATATCCTCAATCCGCGGAAGCGGATATTGCACCGTGTGAAGAACCGGATTAACAGTGATCTTGAAATCGCCACAGATGCGAACCTTCCCCGGTTCCCCCGGCTTGTTGCTCAATGAACGCTTCATGACGGGAACAATGGGCGAGGCCCATTCGCTCCAGTCCACCTTTGACAGTACTCCTGAACGTTCTAGCCCTTCCAGCTCAGCTTCCACAGCAGGTCGTATCGCATAAGGTACCGGTCTGGCTTTGAATAATTTCGGGTTTGCATGTTCTTCAACCTTGATGTTTGCCGTAATTCCTTTCAGTGTTCACAGTCCCTGTTGGAACACCTCCTTAGCATCATCCAATATTCTGGACAGTCGTTTAGGTTTGACATCGTCCTTTTTGCCGGAATCTACAGTTAGTGCTTTTAAGGAATGCCAGTCCATATTTATTCTCCTGATACATTCCCGTCCCAGTAGTGGTGGACCTCCCTCAGGTAACACATACAAGTCCATTCCTTTGCTTTCTTTACCCTTGTGGACCACCTTTACTTTTATCTTTCCGATGGGGTACACTCTTTGCCCCGTGTATGTTTTTAATACAATCTCCGTATCCCTTAGGGGAATGTGTGAGAATAACCTTTTGTAATCTTGCTTATTCATGACCATCAATGCCGATCCCGTGTCCAATTCCATCTTCACTTGGACTCCTGCTATCTGGAGTGTAACCCAAATAGTTTGGTGGTCTGCTGTGTTACCCACATTAGGTATTCTTAGACAACCCAGTTCCTTACTGCTGGAGTCTGAATCCGTCTTCTGTTCATCCGTACTGTTCTCTGTCACCTTGTGTACTTTTTTGTACTTCTTCTGTGGTGACTTTTTGTTGCTGGTCTTCTTTCCTGACCGGCATACTTTCGCTATGTGACCGAGTCTGCCACATTTTCTGCATTCTTGATCTTTGAACCAGCACTGGTTCTGATCGTGCGTTGTCCTTCCGCAATGATAGCACTTTACTGCACCCAATGCCATTTGATTGGTGCTGAGTTCCGATGGCCTTAGCTGCATTTCCGCGGTGCCTCGTGCTGCCGCCTCGTGCGATGCTGCAATGGTGACAGCTTTATCTAGCGTAAGGTCCTTTTCCTCTAGCAGTCGCTTCTGAGTTCCTTCTTTTAATAGTCCACACACGAACTTATCTCTCAGAGCATCTGCTAGTCCTGTACCAAACTGACAGTACTTTGATAGCTTGCGCAGTTCAATTAAGAATTCAGCATTGCTTTCCTCTTTCAGCTGCGTTCTTCTGTAAAATTTAAATCGTTCCGCTATCAGCAGCGGCGTGGGGTTTAAATGCTCTTGCAGGATAGTAACAATATTCGCGAAAGTCTTATCCGCCGGTTTATCTGGTGTTACAAGGTGCCTTAATAACCCGTACGTCTTCGCACCCATCGAGTTTAATAGGGTTAGTGCTTTCTTTTCAGCCGGTATCTCATTTGCTGTACAATAAACTTCAATACGCTCCACATAAGTGGCCCAATCTTCGACATCGCTATCAAAAGCAGTGATGTTACCATTTTTAGGCATCCTTGTAAGTTTCTTTAAGTATTTTATTTTATTTTTTTTTCCAAAGTGGCGGCTTTTCCCGCGCTTGTCTTCTTCCTGCGCCGACTAAAATGGCGGCTTCCCACGCTTGGCTTCTTCCCCCGCTGGCTACAATGGCGATTACCGCGCTGTTGCCGTTCTCGCCTCCCAGCGGTCCTTAATTTCCCCCGACGCTGCTGCTTTTACTCCCCGCTGTCCTCGTGGGTATTAGCGCTTCCTTTCTTGCTGCGCGTCTATTCCGATTACAGCCCGGCCCTTTACACCGGCTGCGGTCGAGTTCTCCGCCCTTTTTTCTCCGGTCTCGCCCCCCTTCTCCACTGACAACGCGGCCGACTTTCTGCCCGTGTCGCTAGATCGGCTTACCCACCGCCGTGGAAGAAGGATGATCACTGCCTGTCGCTGATGGTGGACTTCGTGGTCAGCAATTCCAACCCGGGTTCTCGATGCCTCCCGTGCGAATGCGGTGCTCAGCAGGATGATGAGGGCGGATGCCTCTTCTCGATGCCCGTTCTGGGGACGAAGCTGCCTTGGATGCAATTGCCGCTGGGTAAGATCAACTTGTCGCCACTGTTGAGTCTGTGTGTTCCAGATATACTTATTTTAAATAACTGGACACAGACAACAGGAAGAACTTAAACAGGTCTTTACTACTTGAAGGTCAGGACTGAACTGCTTTACAAATTACTACACAGAGCTTATATACCGGTGTGGTCACCACCGGTACTACAATATACAGTAGCAAGAGAAAGTAGTCCATCTTCTTAAGGTAGTTCTCTTAAGGTGGTACAGGTTACATACACCACAGGGATGGGGTAAGTGTTTAAGGTGAGGGATGGGGTGAGTGTTTAAGGGTGGGAATGGGGTGGATGTTTAAGGTGGGAGATGGGGTGGATGTTTAAGGTGGGGGATGGGGTGGATGTTTAAGGTGGAGGATGGGGTGGGTGTTTAAGGTGGGGGATGGGGTGAGTGTTTAAGGTGGGAGATGGGGTGGATGTTTAAGGTGGGGGATGGTGTGGATGTTTAAAGTGGGGATGGGGTGAGTGTTTAAGGTGGGGGATGGGGTGGATGTTTAAAGTGGGGATGGGGTGAATGTTTAATTTGGGGGATGGGGTGAGTGTTTAAAGTGGGGATGGGGTGAGTGTTTAAGGTGGTGATGGGGTGAGTGTTTAAGGGTGGGAATGGGGTGGATGTTTAAGGTGGGAGATGGGGTGGATGTTTAAGTTGGGGGATGGGTGAGTTTTTAAGGTGGGGGATTGGGTGAGTGTTTAAAGTGGGGATGGGGTGAGTGTTTAAGGTGGGGGATGGGGTGGATGTTTAAAGTGGGGATGGGGTGAGTGTTTAAAGTGGGGATGGGGTGAGTGTTTAAGGTGAGGGATGGGGTGAGAGTTTAAGGGTGGGAATGGGGTGAATGTTTAAGGTGGGGGATGGGGTGGATGTTTAAGGTGGAGGATGGGGTGAGTGTTTAAGTTGGGGGATGGGTGAGTGTTTAAGGTGGAGGATGGGGTGAGTGTTTAAGTTGGGGGATGGGTGAGTGTTTAAGGTGGGGGATGGGGTGAGTGTTTAAGGTGGGGGATGGGGTGAGTGTTTAAGGTGGGGGATGGGGTGAGTGTTTAAGGTGGGGATGGGGTGAGTGTTTAAGGTGGAGGATGGGGTGAGTGTTTAAGTTGGGGGATGGGTGAGTTTTTAAGGTGGGGGATTGGGTGAGTGTTTAAGGTGGGGGATGGGGTGAGTGTTTAAGTTGGGGGATGGGTGAGTTTTTAAGGTGGGGGATTGGGTGAGTGTTTAAGGTGGGGGATTGGGTGAGTGTTTAAGGTGGGGGATGGGGTGAGTGTTTAAGGTGGAGGATGGGGTGAGTGTTTAAGGTGGGGGTTGGGGTGAATGTTTAAGGTGTTGGAGTGAGTGAATATTTAAGGTGGGGGATAAGGGGCCAATCAAGTTTCACCAGATGCCATTGAGATGAATCTGATGCCGGAGTTTTCTGGCTCTGCCCAAATGAAAGGAAATGATTGGCTGTGTTGCAAGCCCCTGCTTTGATCAGCAGTCTGCAGAAATCCCCAGCACAGCATAATCCCTATTCCTGCATTACAAGCAGCTGTACATCGATCAGGATCCGTGTTCAGGGAAGACTTCCGCATCTCTTTCAGAGAGAGAGAGAGAGAGACAGCTTCCACAGTCCTGCGGTGACGCCTTGGCACCAGAATTTAAAGAGCAGTCAGATGTGTGTACTGTCAAATACTGAGCAATATGCTTCACCCTTGTATGCTTGTTGCTCTTTGGCATAGGCATTGCCTTTTGAAGCAGGTTTTTGTGTTCCGTTGTGCATCCGTGTTCACAGGAGCTATCTGGGAAAGTACCTTTTGTCCTGTGGCATGTTCTGCATTTATGTACACAAGTTACTTGGTCACATTTTGGGGATGAATTTCCTCGACATTTTCAGCATAGTAATGGCTGAGGAAATTACTTTAAGTGAGAAAATTTGAGCTTCCCCTGAGCTCCCTGCCTCATTTTGTGTCTCCATCTCTCTCCCCTCCTTTAAGGTGCTCCTTAGAACCTACCTCTTTGAACAAGCTTTGGGTCGCCTGTCCGATTGTCTCCTTCTTTGGCTCAGTGTCAATTTTACATCTGGTTACACTCCTGTGAAGTGCCCTGGGATGTTTTTCTACTTCAAAAAAACGTCCCAAGGTGTTTCACAGGAGCGTAAATCAGACAGAAATTGACACTGAGCCAAAGAAGGGGATATTAGGACAGATGACCAAAAGCCTGGTCAAAGAGGTAAGTTTTAAGGGGAGTCTTAAAGGAGGAGAGAGAGGTTACGAGGCGGCGGGGTTTAGGGAGAGAATTCCACAGCTTAGAGCCGAGGCAGCTGAAGGCACGGCCAATGGTGGGTGATTGAAATCAGGGATGGAGCGCAGATATCTCGGGGGGTTGTAGGGCTGGTGGAGATTACAGAGATAGGGAGGGGTGAGGCCATGGAGGGATTTGAAAACAAGGATGAGAATTTTAAAATCGTGACGTTGCCGGACGTGGAACCAATGTAGGTCAGCGAGTTAGGACGCAGGCAACCGAGTTTTGGATGACCTCACATTTGTGGAGGTTAGAAGATGGGAGGTCAGCCAGGAGAGTGTTGGAACAGTCGAGTCTGGAGGTAAACAAAGCTCGGCTGAGGGTTTCAACAGCAGATGGGCTGAGGTGGGGCGAGTCGGGCGATGTTACGGAGGTGGAAATAGGCGGTCTTAGTTATGCTGCGGATGTGTGTTCAGAAGCTCATTTCAGGGTCAAATATCACACCAAGGTTACAAACAGTCTGGTTCAGCCTCAGGCAGTTGCCAGGGAGAGGGATGGAGTCAGTGGCTAGGGAACAGAGTTTGTGGCAGGGACCAAAAACAATGGCTTCGGTCTTCCCAATATTTAGTTGGAGGAAATTTCTGCTCATCCAGTACTGGATGTCAGTCAAGCAGCGTGACAAATCAGAGACAGCGGAGGGATCAACAGAAGTGCTGGTGAGGTAGAGCTGGGTGTCGTCAGCGTATATCTGGAACCTGACATGTTTTCGGATGATGTCGCCGAGGGGCAGCATGTAGATGAGAAATAGGAGGGGGCCAAGGATAGATCCTTGGGGAACACCAGGGGTGACGGCATGGGAGCGGAAAGAGAAGCCATTGCAGGAGATTCTCTGGGTGGTCAGCAGTCCAGTGGGAATAGAGTCAAGGGCGCAGGAGGTGGGTCTCATGAACAAAGTGAGCTCAGAGAGGGCATAAGGGTAACATAGGAGGGAAACTGAAGAAAGAAGTCTGGTGAGGGAAGGGGGAAATCTTGGGGTGAAGCTCGGCTTGGTGGTGTGGGAGAAGGCAGCTGATCTCAATCTTAGTGAGTCCATCAGCTCCTTTTACTTGTTGGAGGAGAGGATGGAGGGGGCCGGGAAGAGGGGCTTCAGAAGATGGTTTGTAGTGGAGAAGAGAAGCCGAGAGTTATCTTTGCATTCCACAATGATCCTGGAGTAGTGAGCAGTTTTGGCAGAGGAGAGCAGCACCCGATACTGCTTTATGTGGTCTAGCCAGATTTCATGAGGAATGGCTAAACCAGTTGTCCGCCATAAACGTTCAAGTCTGTATTCTTCTGACTTAAGGGAGTGAAGATAGGGGCTGTATCCGGGTGAGAGAGAATAAGGGTTTTACTGCAGACCAGGGCATGAAAGGTGGAGGTGATTGAGCAGATCAGTAGTTGCAGAAGAGCATATTCCATTTTATTGCAGTGAATTCCAAAGTAAACACTGTTATGTTCATTAATAACTAGTAGTTTTTATTAAGAACAGCTAGCTTTTGCTAGACACTTTATTGAGCACATGTGGACTAGGTACAGTATCTGTAGAGGCATCCATCTTGGCTGCTGCCTTGTGGGTAGCCTGGTGCATCGTGGGTAGCCCACTCTTATATACATACAGCACCACCTAGTGTACCATTCCAGAATGATAGGTTACTGATCATTACATCCCCCTTTCTTTGAGGTTAAACAAAATCAGCATCAATCAATATCAATCAATCATAACAACATAAACATCTTCAACAGTCAATACATTTTCAATGTAGTTTTTTTTGTACTCAAAGATTAAGTCTATCAGGCTTTTTTACTTCACGTGTGGATCTTCTCAGCACAGGTAAGTCTGATGTGTTTTCATGAGAGCCTGTATGTGTATTTGTGTTAGATTGTTCTGGTGGTGAATGACAAGATTCAGTTGCGGCATTGTCATCGATTTGCTCTTCGATAGTCTCTTGTGTTTTTAGGAGGGAACGGCAGTTCCTCCTGAGAATCTGTCCTTCCTCAATTCTAACAGTGTATGACCTTGGTCCTACTTTCTCAAGAACTGTAGCTTTCCTGTTCCATGCATCTGGATCTTCAATCCTGACAACATCATCCCTTGTCAATGGTTTCAGAGTTTTGGATGACTTGTCATAGTATGATTTCTGTTTCAGCTTTAACAGTTGAAGTCTCTGTCTCAGTTCCTTACTCTGCTTTTCTTTTGCACAGCAGGGTAGCATGGTACACAACCTGCGACCCATTAGGAGTTCAGCAGGTGAAGAACCAGAGTCTAAAGGTGAGGCTCGGTAGCTCAGCAGGGTGAGATAAGGATCAGACTTGCTTTCTGTCGCTTTCTTCAGTAGCTGCTTGAGAACTTGAGCACCTTTCTCTGCATTACCATTCGACTGAGCATACAAAGGACTGGATGTGATGTGTTGAAAGTCATAATGTGCTGCAAACTGTTGCCACTCCTTACAGCTGAAGCACGGACCATTGTCGCTAATGGCAATCCTGGGAATTTCATGTCTGGCGAAGATGGATTTCACATGCATTATGACACTGCTTTTGTGGTGCTTGAGAGCAGCGACATCTCAGGATAGTTAGAATAGTAGTCAATCACTATTAGATAGTCTTTACCATTTAAGTGAAAAAGGTCCATACCAAACTTTTGCCATGGTGCTGTTGGTATGTCAGCTACTATCATTGGTTCCTTTGCTTGTTTGTTTTGGTGTTTCTGACATGTCTCACATTTGCCTATCATGTTCTCAATGTCCTTATTTATGCCAGGCCAATAAACAGTGTCTCTTGCTCTCCTTTTGCATTTTTCAATTCCGAGGTGTCCCTCGTGAATCCTTTTGAGCATGTCTTGACGTAGAGCCTGTGGAATGACTATTCTGTTCTGTTTTAGTAATAGTCCACTTGCGACAATCAATTCTGACCTTATGTGAAAATATTTTGGACAGGAACCTTTTGGCCAACCATGATGAATGTTCTCTATTACTGTTTGTAACACTGTATCTTTTACTGTTTCTTCTGCTATTTGCTTTGATTTTGTGTCTGACACGGGCAGTGCAGCAGTGACCATACTCACATGAACATCCACGTCTTCTTCAGTAGAGCTCACATGACTCACTGTGGGTGCTCGGGATAGTGCATCTGCTAACACTATGTATTTGCCTGGTGTGTAGATCAGTTCAAAGTCATATCTTTGCAGCTTCATCATGAGTCATTGAATCCTTGGAGACATCTCATTCAGGTTCTTTTTTATGATGGCAACCAGTGGGCTGTGGTCTGTCTCAACTGTAAAGGTGGGAAGTCCATATATGTAGCCATGAAACTTTTCTAGTCCAACTACCAAGCCTAGACATTCCTTTTCAATCTGGGCGTATCGACACTCAGTATCAGTCATAGACCTGGAGGCATAGGCAACAGGCTTCCAATTTTCACCCTCTGCTGTAGCAAGACCGCACCTAGGCCATCTTTTGATGCATCCGTTGACACTTTGATTCTTTTTGTTGGGTCAATGAAAGTGAGTACAGGTGTGGTTGTCAGCACTGTTTTGAGGTTTATCCACTCTTGTTCATGTCTTTCTGTCCATGCAAACTCATTTGTTTTACATAGCAGGTCTCGCAGACAGGCTGTCTTGGCTGACAAGTTAGGAATGAACGTTCCAATGAAGTTTATCATCCCCATGATGCGTAGCACTCCTTTTTTGTCAGTGGGTCGGTGCATTTTGAGTATGGTGTTTACTTTTTCCATATCTGGCTCTATTCCTTTACCAGATAGATTATCTCCTAGGAAAGTGACTTCCTGGATGCCAAACTGACACTTGGCTTTGTTGAGCTTCAGTCCATTCCGGCGTATGCTCTGTAGCACTTTAGTCAGTCTCTCATTGTGTTCTTTCAGTGTGGAGCCCCAGATGATGATGTCATCAACATAGACCCGAATTCCTTCCAGACCTTCAATTATGTGTTCCATCACTCTATGAAAGATTTCAGATGCAGATATTATCCCGAAAGGCATTCTGAGGAAACAATACCTGCCAAATGGTGTGTTGAAGGTACAGTATTTGGTGCTCTCTTCATCCAGTTTTAGTTACCAAAATCCTTGTGAGGCATCGAGCTTTGTAAAGTATCTGGCACCTGACATTTCACTGGTGATTTCTTCTCGCTTGGGAATCTGGTAGTGTTCATGTTTTATGTTTGCATTTAAGTCCTTTGGATCCATGCATATTCTTAGATCATTGTTCTTTTTCTTTACACATACCATGGAGTTAACCCAGTCTGTTGGCTCTTCGACTTTCCTGATGACTCCTAGTGTGGTCATTCTGTCCAGTTCATTCTTGAGCCGGTCACGCAGGGGTGCTGGAACTCTTCGTGGAGCATGTACCACTGGCTGAGCATCCTCCTTTAGCTGGATCTTGTAAGTGAATGGTAGAACTCCAAATCCTTTGAACACATCCTGGAAATTATTCACTACAGAATCCACCAAGTCATCTGGTCTGCTTATGGCACAGTTTATACGGTAGACTCTCTTGACCAGTTCTAAGTCCTTACAAGCTTTGTCACCCAGTAGTGAATCAAGTCCTTCAGCCACAACAGAAAACATGAGATGATGCACTTTGTCTTTGATTGTCACTTTAAGTCTGCATACACCTAAGCTATCTATTTTCTGTCCATTATAGTCCTTCAGTAGTACTGACTTTTTCTGTATTTTGGGCTTTTCTTTCATATTGTTAATGTCACTCATACTGATTAAGTTTGCTTTTGCCCCAGTGTCTAGTTTCAATGTAACTAATGCTCCATTTACCTGCAGTGGGATCATCCATTTGTCCTCTTTTACTGCATTAACTTTATGTTCAGCATTGTTAATTCCTGAGGGCTGTACATTTTCTGTATCCTTTTTGATATTGTCACATGACACCATTCCTACAAAACATGTCTCACTTAAATCAGTGTCCTCAATCACATTAACTTGTTGCCCTTTCTTTGTTTTTACTTTTGAAAAGTATTGTTTGGCAAAGTGATTCTTTCCATTACACTTTGTGCACGTTTTTCCAAACGTTGGGCATTGTCTTAACTGGTGTTTGTAACCATAGCATTTACAATTAAAAATTTCATCCTCCGATTGCTTTTCATTTCTGTTCTGCCCACGTTTCTTCCCCTTGTAGGACACAGCACCGACAGCAGCATTATCACTCATTATAATCGCATCATTATTGATTTCACTGAAAGTCTTCGTGTGCTTTCGAGCTAGCTCGCTGGCTTGGCATATTTTCACAGCAATTTCCAATGTTAGTTCGGTTTCTCTCAACAGACGTTCCCTGACTTTTTTATCATGAATACCAAACACAATCTGGTCACGAATCATGGATGCTTTCAGCTCAGAGAAATTACATGTCTGTGCTTTCAGTTTCAGATCAGTTATGAAGCTATCAAAAGTCTCATTTTGCTGCTGTGTCCGAGAACAGAAGATGTACCTCTCATAGGTTTCATTCTTTTTGGGAGAACAATGTGTATCAAACTTCTTTAGCACATCGTCTAATTTTCCTCTGTTCTCCTCTGGATTAAATACAAATGTATTAAATACCTCTATCGCCTGTGGGCCTGCAACCGTGAGCAGCAACCCTATTTTCCTTGCGTCTGGCTTCGTGATGGCAGCAATGTGGAGTTCGAATTGTTGTTTAAAATCTGCCAATTGTAATCGATATTTCCTGTGAGTTTCAAACGCTCTGGTGGCTTCAAATTCTCCATGTCGCATTGCACAATATTCAGCAGATCTTACCAATCCTGGTACCATGTTATGTTCATTAGTAACTAGTCGTTTTTATTCAGAACAGCTAGCTTTTGCTAGACACTTTATTGAGCACATGTGGACTAGGTACAGTATCTGTAGAGGCATCCATCTTGACTGCTGCCTTGTGGGTAGCCTGGTGCATCATGGGTATCCCACTCTTATATACATACAGCACCACCTAGTGTACCATTCCAGAATGACAGGTTACTGATCATTACAAACACAATTAACCTGCTCTTTCTTAACACTGTGCTTCCCCTGGGTGCCTTTTCTTTAAACCAGTTCTGGTGCTTCTTATAGATGCCACCTGAGGGCCAGGATCATAGGGGGTGATTGAGAACTGTTGCTCTACAAAAGACTTATGGACCGAGGTGGTCCTTGTTTCATGGCAGTTTGCTCCTCACAGGAAGCTTCCACTGGTTGCACTTCCAGAGCTCCCATGTTCCACTCGGTGGGGGGAGGAGGCCGGGCATGTGCTGAATGTCCAGAGAGATGACAGTATCAGGCAGGTGGACTCCAGCCACCATCGTTCCACGGACCCCTGGTTCCGTGTCCCCGCTGATCAGCGGGATGGCTGGTGTAAAGGCAGTTCTCGGATCCCGAACATCCCGAAACACAGCTGTCACCATGATCTGGAATCCAGGATTCATACTGAGCTCCAGTCTGCCCCTTATTGGCTGCAGAGGTTCCAGGGAGGTGGAAGCACTGACTGGTCCCTGGTCGCTTCTTAGCTGGTGCTCTGCAGATTCCAGTGAAGCTGCCCTGTGCTCCATTGGTGCCTGCAAGGAAGACAAAGCTTCCGTGATGTTTCCCCAAAGGACAGCTGTAGACACAAGAGTTGCAGCAGTCAGTTGCTGCACCTCCTCAGAGACAGGCCTCAGTCCCTGCTGATAGATTTAATCTTAATCAAACATCCTTCTTTTCAGGTGAGTACCCATGAGTTCCTGGTCTCACAACTCTGAAGCCATTTGCAGCCTTCTCTTCCTCTGAGAATGTGGCACGTTGTCACCCACTGCCCACTCCTCTGGTTGGCCCATGCTCTGTGAATCAACTGGTGACTCTTCCTCACTCCTCCTTCCCCCGCCATGGCTGACAGTCTCTGAGCCGGTACTGGAATGGAGGGAGACATTTTCACAGGTGGTGAGTTGGAGGGATTTGTGGCAGAGGAATATCGGGCAGGATAAACAGTTGCAACTTGTGGATGGGCTGATCCTCATCCTCTTCCTCATCATCATCACCATACACAACGGTGGAGAAAAACCTCCCCAGGTCCTCCGCCTTGTCATCATCTTCTTCATCTACTTCTTCTGTGCCCCCATTGCTGTGGTGAATCTGCAAGAAAGCAAGGTAAGAATGGGTGTGCATTAAGGAGGCAGAAAGGGGATGGACGGATCTGTCTCTGTGGTGTTTCAGAGGGATTCTAGGAAGACAGTATACGTACTCAGTTACTAACCTGGCATTGGCAAGATGCCACTGACCTCCCCATCTCCCACCGTAGGAGCCGAGTAACTGTCCATGAACTGCATGACCTTGTCTTCAAAAAGGGCGAGGTGGTTAAAGGTGGGGATGCCCCCTCTGGTGGCCGGCCTTTAGCAGGGATTGTGTGCCAATTTGTCCTTCAAGAAGATAGAGTGCTTGAGGGTAAGGCTAGCAGTTGATGGGTGTGTGCCAAGTGGCATGGGAGAGGTGAAGTAAGAGAGGTGGGGGTATGAGGATATTCAAGTGGAAGGAGGTGTTTTAGGGTTGTGCATGTAATTGCTGCGAAGGGAGCTGGGTTATTTAGCAGAGTGCAGTGTGAAGGGTCGGTTCTGAAAGTGTTGCTTTATGCGGGTGAAGAGTATTCTGATTCCGAGGGTGGGCAAGAGAGTGTCTAGTATGTTACCTTATCAGCCCTGCTGAGGGCATTAAACTTTTTCTGCACTGTACTGCAGTCGTGGGGTGAAGGAGTTGGCACTCAGTGCCAGTGCTTCCTCCCTCCAGGTGGCACGAGCTACATTTTTGGGTGGCCCCCACACCCAGGAGACGCTGCTTCCTGCCTTCAAATTCCTCGAGGAGGGTCTGAATCAGTGACGTTCTATGTTTTTCTTCTCTGGTGCCCTGACCTGCTGCCCTCTGGGTCCAGATGGTATCTTAGTGGTTGTAATTCTGTAACAATAGCATAAAAATATTGCTAAGACATGCAGTGAAGTTATTAGAGCATGAAGTGAAAGTGCCAAGCACGGATTCTCTCTTACCTGGATGTGCCCCAGTCTGTTACTGAAGACTGCAGGTTGAACTACCCAGGAGTTTCCAGGTAGTTCAGCTATTTACACACTTTTTACACGAATGGAAATGCAAATGAGCAGACCCAGGAAAGCTATGTTTAAATCCCTCTAAAGGCTATTGGTGGGCGTAACTCACTCTGAGGAAATTCTAAGCCTGTGAAATATTCTTTTCCAAATATCCCCCATGACCCCTCCATCTGAGGGCGCTGGAGGACAGCTCTGCAGACTCCTTCAAACATCTAGCATCCTCACCAAGTGGCTGTTTTCATGTGAGTCTAGGCAAGGGGTGGTCATTCGTCAGCAGCAGGATGGACTGCATTAGAGCTAAGCCTAATCTCTCCTCACCTGAAGTTTAACTGCATGCACTTTGCAGCAGGTGTCGCTAGCTAGCAATAAGGAAGGGAAACCGTGGGTGATTAATCTCCTCCTCTCCCTGGCTAGGAGATCTAGTTCATAGAACACAATCATAGACTGATACAGCACAGAAGGAGGCCAGTCAGCCCAGCTGGCTCTTTGAAAGAGCTCTCCAATTAGTCCAAAACCTTCGTTCTTTCCCCATTGCCCTGTAAATTTTTCCCCTTTACGTATTTACCCAATTACCTTTTGAATGTTACTATTGAATCTGCTTCAACCACCCTTTCAGGCAGTGCATTCCAGATCAGAACAATTCTCCTCATCGCCCCCCTGGCTCTTTGACCAATTATCTTAAATCTGTGTCCTCTGGTTACTAACCCTTTTGCCAATGGAAACACTTTCTCCTTACCCACTCTATCAAAACCCTTCATAATTTGAACACCTCTATTAAATCTCCCCTTTGTTAGATCCGTGTATCTTGAAGTTGTGTCCTTCAATAATTAGACAAGAGACTGCAGGGAACAATCAACAGGTGTTTACTGGATGAGGGTTACTCAAAAACTAATTGTACAGATCCCTACTCAGGGTTTATATACAGGTGTGGTCACTGCCGGTACTACAGTATACAGGAGCTGTAAAAAGTAGTTCTCCCCTTAAAGGTACATACATTACAATTCCTCCCCTTTTAGATTAACAGCACCATAACAGTCATTTAACAATTAAATATCATCTAATTACAATTAACACTTTTAACATGCAACATTAACTGAAAATAGTCTATTTATAAATTCAGTCTTTGGGGAGGCTTCCTGATCCTTTCTGGATAGCGCCTTTCCTGAGTGTCTTGCTCTTGGTGTGGAGGCGATTCTGGCCCCCTGTCGTCGGTTGGTTCATCAGCTTCCGATGCTACTGTTTCTGGGGTAGATGCTACCTGTAGGTCGGGTTCATCACCAGGTACGTATGAGCGAGACATGGGGTTGACTCGTTCCTGTCACTCTAGGATCTGGTCAACATGGCGTCTCACAATGTTCTCCCCAACATCCACTGTGTACATTAATGGCCCCTACCGTGTGCATATCGTTCCTGGTTGCCATTTCTCTGTTCGGTAGTCACGGGCCAAGACTGGTTGCCCTACATTGAAGCTCGTTGTTGGCTTCTCATTGATGTGCTGGAATAGCTTATTCTCAACATCTCTTCGTACATTTGGTCTGAGCAAATCCAGACGAGATCTCAACCTTCGGTTAAAGAACATCATGGCCGGGGTCTGGTTGGTGACTGCATGTGTCGCATTTCTGTAGGCTAACAGGAAATTGTCCACCTTATGCGGCAGTGGAATGTCGTCATCGCACATGGCCCTTACTGCCTTTTTAAAGGTTTGTACGAACCTCCCAGCCAATCCATTTGTGGCTGGATGATACGATGCGGATGTGTAATGCCTTACCCCATTCCTTTTCATAAATCTTCGAAACTCTTCGGACACAAACTGTGGTCCGTTATCAGAGCAAATCTGCTCTGGCAAGCCGTTCCTGGCAAAAATGGTCCGTAGGAATGCAATAGTTTTCTCCGTGGTGGTGGAGGACATTTTGATGACCTCAGGCCATTTCGAGTGTGCATCCATGGCTATTAAAAACATTGAGTCCATGAATGGACCAGCAAAATCAATTTGCACCTGTTGCCATGGAGATGAGGGCCACTCCCATGGGTGTAGAGGGGCATGTGGTGGTGCATTTTGGACCTTCTGGTATCCTGAGCAGCTCTTTGTCAGGTCCTCGATTTGCTGATTGATCCCCGGCCACCACACATAAGCCCTAGCAAGGCTTTTCATTTTCACCCCTCCCAGATGACCTTTGTGAAGCTCATTGAGCACTCTCTCCCTTAACTTGGGTGGAATTACCACTCGGGATCCACACATCAAGGTCCCCCGGCATACTGACAGCTGTTCTCTTCTGGATGAGAATGCTGGCAACAGTGAGTCGCCATGTGTTGGCCATCCCTTCACCGTCAAGTCATATACCCGAGACAGTGTCGGGTCATTTCGGGTTTCCTTCTCTATACCAGCGTTAGTTACTGGCAAGCGTTCAATTATAGTCGAATGAAATATTTCGACAGGAATCCACTGCTGGTACTTCCTCCGCAGTAGGCAGTGGCAGGCGTGATAGCTCATCAGCGTTTCCATGCTGTTTCGTGCCCTTATACTCGATTTCATATTGGTTCGCCCCTAGAAAATGGGACCATCTTTGTAGCCGTTGCGCAGTCATCACCGGAACGCCCTTCTTTGGATTAAAGATGGAGACAAGTGTTTGGTGGTCAGTCAGCAAGGTAAACTTCTGTCCGTGCAGATAGTGATTGAACTTTTTCACTCCCCACACTAGGCTGAGGGACTCCCTGTCAATCTGGGCGAGTTACGCTCGGCTGAGGATAGTGACTGAGACGCAAAGGCTACTGGCCTCTCCGAGCCGTCCAGGAATTTGTGCGACAGCACCGCTCCAATGCCATAGGGTGATGCATCACACGCCAACCGAATTGGTAGTGCTGGGTTGAAATGAGCCAACACCTCTTTTGATGTGATCAATGCTTTGCTCTTCTGGAAAGCTCATTTACATTCGTCACTCCACTTCCATGGTACCCCCGTTTGCAGTAGGGTGTTCAGTGGGTGTAGAACTGTCAACAAATTCGGCAAGAACTTATGGTAGTAGTTCACCAGCCCGAGGAATGACTTCAGTTGTGACACAGTTTCCGGTGCTGGAGACTTGACTACTGCCTCAATCTTTTCAGGGGACTTATGTAACCCCTCTTTATCAATAACGTGGCCACAATACGAGATCTGCTTCTGGAAAAACTCGCATTTGTGGCGATTAACTCGGAGCCCATATTCCTTCAATCTAGTGAGCACCTGCTCCAGGTTGGCGAGGTGATTACTGTCATTTTCGCCCGTGACCAGGATGTTGTCCAAATAACACTGGGTCCCTGGAATCCCTTGCAGGACTTGATCCATTGCCCTTTGCAAAATAGCCAGAGCTGATGCTACCCCGAACACCAGCCGGTTGTATTGGTAGAGACCTTTATGAGTGTTGCTCATGAGGTACTGTTTCGAGGCTTCTTCTACCTCCATTTGCAGGTACGCCTGGGCCAGATCAATCTTAGTGAAGCATTTCCCTCCAGATAGCGAGATGAAAATATCTTCGATCCGTGGAAGCGGATATTGTACCATGTGAAGGACTGGGTTCACTGTCACCTTAAAGTCCCCACAGATGCGAACCTTCTTTGGTTCCCCAGGCGTATTACTCAACGACCTCTTCATTACAGGAACGATGGGTGTAGCCCACTTGCTCCAGTCCACTTTGGACAGTACTCCTGAATGTTCCAAACCTTCCAGCTCTGCTTCGATGGCTGGGCGGATTGCATAAGGCACCGGTCTCGCCTTAAAAAACCTTGGGCTTGCATTTTCCTCTCTTTTGATCATCGCTGTTATGCCTTTTAGTGTTCCGAGTCCCTCCTGGAACACTTCTTGTGCATCAGTTGGCATTTTTGACAGTCGTCCAGGTGTGACGTCGTCATCCTTTTTGGCATCTACAGTCAGTTCTTGTATGGAATGCCAATCTAGCTGTATCTTCCGGATCCATTCACGTCCTAGTAGTGGTGGTCCTCCATCTGGCAATACATATAGGTCCATTTTTGGTGTTTCCTTGCCGTTATATATAACGTTCACCCTTATTTTTCCTTTGGGGTAGACTTTTTGCCCCGTGTATGTCTTCAAGACAATCTCTGTATCTCTCAAGGGTATATGTGAGAATAGCCGCTTGTAATCCCTTCGGTTTATGACTGTTAGGGCTGATCCTGTGTCCAATTCCATTTTCACTTGGACTCCGGCTACCGACCATAGAGCACATTTACCAGAAACGCTGTCTATGGAGGTCACGGTCCATCATCAAAGACCCTACCCACCCCAGCCACAGTCTGTTCACCCTCCTGCCATCTGGGAGATGCAACAGATGCATTCGCACCCGTACGACCAGATTTAGGAACACCTTCTTTCCCAGGGCTGTCATCCTACTGAACTCCACAAATAAACTCTAAAGCCTGCACATCTGCCAATGCACTTTATTATGGTTATATTTATGTTAATATACTACAAGCCAAATGTATGTTGAATGTTTAAATGTCTTAATGCAAATGTACACTCTCGGGAGCCGCAAGCCTACATTTCGTTGTACTGCACTTGTGCACTAACAATGACAATAAAAGTTGATTTGATTTGATTTGATTTGATTTGAGCATGACCCAGATAGTTTGGTGATCCTCCGTTTTGATCACATTATGTAGTTTCAGACAACCCAGCTCCTTGCTTCCGGAGTCTGTATCACTTTTCTGTTCGTCTGAACTGATGTGCCTCAATAAATCCGAGACTCAATGTTAGCGGAACAAAACAAGGCTTTTATTAACTTAGAAGGTAACACACAGTGGAGAGGTATCTTCCATCCAGAGGTCTGCTGCACTGGATGTGAGGCAGGCTGGGCCTGCTTACATAGGGGCCAGGTATGGGCGGAGCCCTACACACAATACAATACAATGGTGAGGAAACGGAACTGAGGTAAGGGAAATGAAACTGAAACCAAACCACAGTCACAGGCAGAGAATACCGACGAGTGATGAATGGCATATTTCATCACATTCACCCCTTCTGTAGATTTAGTCTGTTCGGGGGTTTGATAGTCCTCTGTGACCGACGTGGCTGTTGTGGTGCCGCGGGTGTCGGCTGGGTGTCCCCGGTGGCCTCCTGGGTCTCTGCCGGGGGTGCCGCCAGGGTTGTTGAAGGGGTAGTTGGTGGGGGTACCGTTAGTCGATGTTCTTCTGGGGGTGATGAAAGAGTCGTGGGTGGGTAAGAGTTGCTGTGATCATTGTTGCTGCTGTTGTCGTGGTTGTTGTCGTTACCGGCTGGGGCAACGTCTTTTATGGACACGGTGTCCTCCCTTCCGTCGGCGTGCCGGACATACGCGTATTGGGGGTTGGCGTGGAGTAGGTGCACTGACTCCACAAGAGGGTCCGTCTTGTGGCCCCTCACATGCCTTTGCACGAATACCGGACCTGGGGTGGAGAGCCATGACGGCATGGATACGCCTGAGGTGGATTTCCGGGGAAAGACAAACATTCGCTCATGAGGCATGGCATTAGTGGCAGTACACAATAGCGACCATATCGAATGGAGCACATCTGGGAGGACTTCCTGCCAGCGGGAGATAGGGAGGCCCTTGGTCCTTAGAGCTAGAGTGACTGCTTTCCATACTCTCCCGTTCTCTCGCTCCACTTGACCATTACCCCGGGGGTTGCAGCTGGTGGTACGGCTCGTGGCGATCTCCCTGGACAGCATGTACTGGCGTAGCTCTTCACTCATGAAGGACGCCCCCCTATCCATATGGATGTAGCTCGGCATACCGAACAGGCAGAACAGGCTGTTGAGGCATTTAATGACCGTGGCGCTGGTCATGTCTGGGCAGGGGAAGGCGAATGGGAAACGGGAGTATTCGTCCACAATGTTCAGGAAGTAAACATTGCGGTCGACGGACGGGAGGGGGCCCTTGAAATCTAAGCTGAGCCGCTCAAAGGGCCGTGTAGCTTTGATTAAGTGGGCTCTATCTGGGCGGTAGAACCGAGGCTTGCACTCAGCGCAAGTGCGGCAGTTCCTGGTCAGAGACCGAACTTCCTCAATCGAGTAGGGTAAGTTGCGGGACTTTATGAAGTGGAACAGCCGCGTGACCCCTGGGTGGCAGAGGTCGTTGTGGAGGGTCTGTAGCCGATCCCCGGTGGCGCTGGCACACATCCCTCGTGAGAGGGCGTCGGAGGATTCGTTAAGGGCCCCTGGCCGGTAAATGATGTCATAATCGAAGGTGGAGAGCTCGATCTGCCACCTAAGCATCTTATCATTTTTAATCTTCCCCCTCTGTTTATTATTGAACATAAACGCTACCGACCGCTGGTCGGTAAGTAGGGTGAAGCGTTTGCCGGCTAGGTAGTGGCGCCAGTGGCGCACTGCCTCCACGATGGCTTGGACCTCCTTTTCCACGGAGGAGTGTCTGATCTTGGGCCCTTGGAGGGTCCTCAAGAAGAAAGCTACGGGCCGCCCCGCCTGGTTGAGGGTGGCCGCCAAGGCAAAGTCAGACGCATCACTTTCCACTTGAAAGGGAGTGTTCTCGTCCACTGCCTGTAGCGTGGCCCGCTCAATATCCCGCTTAATGCTTTTGAAGGCGGCGTGGGCCTCAGCAGAGAGCGGAAAAGAGGATGCTTTCAAGAGGGGGCGGGCTTTGTCGGAGTAGTTGGGGACCCATTGGGAATAATAAGAAAATAACCCCAGGCACCTTTTCAGGGCTTTGGGAGTGTTGGGCAGGGGCAGCTCCCGTAGGGGGCGCAATCGGTCGGGGTCTGGTCCGATTTCCCCATTCTCCACCACGCTGCCTAGTATGCAGAGGCGCATGGTGTTGTAAACGCACTTGTCCTCGTTGTAGGTGAGGTTGAGTTTTTGTGCAGTTTTCAGGAACCTCTCGAGGTTCGAGTCGTGATCCTGCTGGTTGTGACCGCAGATGGTGACATTGTCGAGGTAGGGGAAGGTTGCCTGCAAGTGGTGGTCATCGACCATGCAGTCCATCTCCCTCTGGAAGACCGAGACCCCATTCGTCACCCCAAAGGAGACTCTGAGGAATTGGCAGAGGCGTCCGTTCGCCTCGAAGGCGGTGTACGGGCAGTCCTCTGGTCTGACAGGGAGCTGGTGGTACGCTGACTTGAGGTCGATGGTGGAGAACACCCGGTATTGGGCGATTTGGTTCACCATTTCTGATATGCGGGGTAGCGGGTAGGCGTCTAGTTGGGTGTACCTGTTGATCGTTTGGCTATAGTCGATCACCATCCGTTTCTTCTCGCTACCCCTTACCACCACCACTTGGGCACGCCATGGGCTGTTGCTGCGTTCAATAATGCGCTCTTTCAGGAGCCTGTCTACCTCGGTCGCGATAAACCGCCTGTCCTCCCAGCTGTACCTCCTGCTTTTGGTCGCTATTGGCCGGCAGTTAGGGGTAAGGTTCGCGAATAGCGAAGGCGGCTTTACCTTCAGGGTAGCCAGACCGCGCACTGTGAGGGGTGGCTGGGACCCACCGTAATTGAGCGTGATGCTTTGGTGGTAGCACTGGAAATCCAGGCCCAAGATCACGCTCGCACATAGATTCTTCATGATTAGTACTTTAAAATTATCGTATACAGTTCCGTTAATGGACAATTGTACCGTGCAGTAACCCATAATGGTCGATGTCTGGGTTTTATCAGCCATAGAGATGGTACCCCGAGTAGGGACCACCTTTAGGGAGAGTTGTTGTGCCAGTTCAGGGTGGATAAAACTCTCCGTGCTTCCACTGTCAATTAAACATTTAACCCCGCACCCGTTTACCTCGATGTCCACCATTGATTTGGATAGCGGGTGCGGCCTGGTCTGGTCCACTGTGACCGATGCCACTGTAGGGCCCTGATCGAGACAAGATGGCGTCCACGCTGTCTGCTCACAAGATGGCAGACCCCACGAGGTCGGGCAAGATGGCGTCCAAGATGGCCGCTCCCACGACGCACACGCGGCGGTGGCGGGTTTTCCGGCGGGGTTCCCTCTGCACACCTTCCCGAAGTGCCCCTTCTTACCACACTTAAAGCAGGTGGTGCCTTTCGCTGGGCACAGGTTTCTGGTGTGCTTTGGCTGCCCGCAGAAGTAGCAGTTGGGTCCCCGACGCGTCGCGGCTGTCGTAGGGCTTCTGGGGGGAGAGCGGGGCCCCGACGGTGTCGGGCTGCCGGGCGGGGAAGATGCCTTCCAAGATGGCGGCGCCCTTGGTGCATACGTGGCGGCGTGGACGGCGCGGGCTGAAGTGTAGGCGTCCGAGTTTCTCTGGGCCACATCCAGGGATCGCGCTGTGTTCACAGCCTGTTTCAGGTCCAATCCCATTTTTTCCAGCAGTCTCTGCCGGATGTAAGTGGAGCTGAGGCCTGTGATAAAGGCATCGCGAACAAGCTCGTCAGTGTACACTGCGGCTTTTACATCTTGGCACTTGCAGTCTTTGCCAAGCATTTTCAGGGTGCCTAGGAACTCATCCAGCGATTCCCCAGGTCGCTGTGCGAGAGTAGCGAGCAGATGCCTAGCATACACCTCATTCGTAGGCTGCTGGTAATGCGCCTTTAAGATGTCGCAGGTGGCCGGGTACGTGTCGGCGTCTTGGATGAGGGGGTAAACCCGGTGGCTTACCCAATTCCGCAGAATTCCGAGTTTCATACTTGCAGCGTCCGTAGCGCCTGTGACGGCTGCGGAATTGTCCAGGAAGAATTCCATACACATAAACCAGTGTCCGAAGCATGCCGAAGCGTCCGAAGCATGCTGGTCGAAATCCAAACGTTCGGGTTTCAAGAGTTGATCCATTGTGTTGAAAAGTAAGTTAATAAAATTGTTGTGCCTCAATAAATCCGAGACTCAATGTTAGCGGAACAAAACAAGGCTTTTATTAACTTAGAAGGTAACACACAGTGGAGGGGTATCTTCCATCCAGAGGTCTGCTGTACTGGATGTGAGGCAGGCTGGGCCTGCTTACATAGGGGCCAGGTATGGGCGGAGCCCTACACACAATACAATACACAGGCAGAGAATACCAATGAGTGATGAATAGCATATTTCATCACATGAACTACTCTCCGTCACCTTATGTACCTTCTTGTACTTCTCCTGTGGTGATTTCTTGCTGCTGGTTTTCTTTCCCGACCTGCAGACTCTTGCTATGTGCTCTACTTTCCCACACTGTCTGCACACTTTGTCCTTGAACCAGCAATCCTTATGGTCGTGTGTTGTTCTGCCGCAGTGAAAGCACTTCACTGTTCCCTGTGACATTTCATTTGTACCATATTCTTGTGGTCTCCATTGTACCTCTGCCACATCCCATGATGCTGCTTTGTGTGATACTGCAATGCTGAAAGCCTTGTCCAGCGTAAGATCCTTTGCTGATAGAAGCCGTTTCTGGGTTCCTTCACTTTGAAGCCCACACACAAACTTGTCCCTTAAAGTATCTGCTAGTCCCGTTCCAAACTGGCAGTGTTTCGATAGCTTGCGCAGTTCCGTTAAAAACTCAGCATTACTTTCGTCTTTATGCTGGTTCCTTTTGTGAAACTTAAATCTTTCTGCTATCAGCAGCGGTGTGGGGTTTAAGTGGTCCTGTAGGATTGACACTATGTTTTCAAAATCCTTTTCCACTGGCCTCTCTGGGGTTACTAGGTTTTGCAGTAAGCCATACGTTTTTGCACCCATTGAATTCAACAATACCAGCGCTTTCCTGTCATCTGGCACTTCATTCGCCTTACAGTACACTTCTATGCGTTTGACATATGTCGTCCAATCTTCGACTTCATTGTCGAACGTTGTGACACTGCCACTCTTCGGCATCCCTGGGTGTGGTTAGACTGGCTCAAAATGGCATCTCCCGCGCTCTCCCTTCTTCTCCGCTGCGGCTCAAAATGGTGTCTCCCGCGCTCGCCCTTCTTCTCCGCTGCGGCACAAAATGGTGTCTCCCGTGCTTTCCTTTCTTCCCCGTTGAAGCTGCTCGGCCCTTGAGCACCGGCTGCGCTCTGCTCTCTCTCATTGACGCTGCTTGGTCCTGAACACCGGCTGCGCCCTGTGCACTCTACCCTCGCTCTTCTCCCGTCGACGCCGCTCGGACCTGAACACCGGCTGCGCCCTGTGCGCTCTACCCTGTCTCTTCTCCCGTCGACGCTGCTCGGCCTTTTTCTGTGCCATCGGTCGGCTCTAGCCGCTGTCCGGGAAGGGTCTGCGCCATACCTGTTGCCAGCCCATTTCGCTGGACCACCGTGACTGGAGAACCAAGCCCAGCTCTCGACAGCCTCCCCTGCAATGCTCAAATCTCTGCTGGATGACTGGGGGGTTTCCCGTGGTCGACGCCCGTGCTTCTGGACTCGGCCTTCTTCTTTCACTGTTCTCCAGGAGCGAATCCCTGGGAGGTGATGCAGAGTCGCAGGTAGGTTTGTAGCTTCTCGTCGCCAATGTTAGATCCGTGTATCTTGATGTTGTGTCCTTCAATAATTAGACAAGAGACTGCAGGGAACAATCAACAGGTGTTTACTGGATGAGGGTTACTCTAAAACTATCTGTACAGATCCCTACTCAGGGTTTATATACAGGTGTGGTCACTGCCGGTACTACAGTATACAGGAGCTGTAAAAAGTAGTTCTCCTCTTAAAGGTACAGACATTAAACCCTTAACCTTCTCTACTCTCAGGAGACAATTCCAGCTTCTCTCGTCTATCCATGTAACTGAAGTTCCGCTTCCCTGGTGCCATTCGAGTATGTCAGCTACGGCTCAGTTGGTAGCACACCTACCTCTCGAGTCAGAAGTTTGTGGGTTCAAATCCCACTCCAGGGAATTGAACATATAAACCTAGGCTGATACTCCAGTGGAGTGCTGCACTGCTGGAGGTGCTGTCTTTCGGGTGATACGTTAAACCAAGGCCCTGTCTGCTCTCTCAGGTGGATGTAAAAGATCCCGTTGGCACTATTAAGGAGTTATCCCTGGTGTCCTGGGCAATACTTATCCCTCAACCAACATCATGAAAACAGATTATCTGGTCATTATCACATTGCTGTTTGTGGGACCTTGCTGTGTGCAAATTGACTGCTGTGTTTCCCACAATACAACAGTGCTTCCATTTCAAAATAGTACTTAATTGGCTGTAAAGCGCTTTTGGATTTCTGGTGGTCGTGCAAGGTGCTATAGAAATGCAAGTCTTCCTTTTTTAAATCTCCTCTGCACCCTCTCTAAGGCCTTGACTCCATTTGAGATTACTTAACATAAGCAGGGGGCAAACCTAGGACATTCCTGGTCTGTCCTGCTCAGTTCCACAAATGTAGCCACTGATGTACCCCAGCAGGCCCACGTTATTTATGAGCGGAGAAGCACTCCCAGAAAGAAGACCATGCTATGAACTGACGGCTTCTGCCATGCTCTTTTACAGTAGTGCGGGATAATGTAGCATGGCAGGGACACATCACATCAGAGCCTCATTTGACAGTGCCATAGAGAGCAGCAAAGTGATCCTGGACCCATTCCCCTTGACTCAAGATTTTCTGGCCCATTGACCTTGTATTTTTTAATTCATTCTTGACATATGGGCATTTATTGCCTGTCTTCAGTTGCCCTGAGAAGGTGGTGTTGGCCTTCTTCCTTGACCGCTGCAGTATGTCTGCTTTAATACAACTGAATGGCTTGGTAGGCCACTGTCAGAGAGCAGTTACATAGAGTCACATTAGTGAACCAGTTGGGTTTTTCCAACAATCTGACAGCTTCATGGTCACTTTTACTGAGATCAGCTTTTTAGTTTACACTGAATTCAAAGTCTCAAAATGCCAGTGGTAGGGGTTGAACTCACATTCTTTGGATTATTAGTCCAGTAACATAACCACTGCACCACCTTACCCTACGTACGGTGCATGTTACTCTTCTATTTGCACCCAACCTTTTAGTTGCTCATTTTGGGTTCATAAATCCCAAGATTTGGGTCGCCTACTTGCTACTTCCAGATTTACTTTGTGTTCTCTTTTATTCCTTTTGCCTGCACTTTGGGCCTTGGCCCTTGACCTTGGCTTGAAGAAAAGCTACATTATATTTTCACTGATATATCCGTGGTTTCCTGGCACAATGTATGCTCAAGACAACAGCAGCATTTTTTATAGCGCCATATTTGGAGGCTTAAAAATCTGGGGAGCTTCTGGTGCCCTCCTGCCGTAGATCAGTCGGGAGTGTGGCAGTGGGCCTTGAGTTAGGCCGTGACTTGGATACGTCATGTCCCAGCTCCTGCCTGCCTCAAACGTGGTTCCCCCTTGCCATGGGGGTGGTGGGTAGGTGAAGAGACTCTCAAGTCAGAAGATCCTGAAGATGTGAAAGGTGCTATATAAATGTGAGTTCTTCTTTCTATCACACTCCGACAGTGCAACACTGGAGCATCAGCCTAGATTATGCGCTCAAATTCTTGGCTCAAGCCGGCAGCCTTCAACTCAAGGGTAACAATGAAAGCGGAAGACACTAAACAGAAATTATGTCCTCTGCGATTAAAGAAAGACTTGCATTTTTATAGCGCCTTTCACAACCTCAGGACGCCCCAAAGCACTTTACAGCCAATGAAGTACTTTTGAAGTGTAGTCACTGTTGTAATGTAGGAAACGTGGCAGCCAATTTGCACACAGCAAGATCCCATAAACAGCAATGAGATAACTGACCAGATAATCTATTTTTAGTGATGTCGGTTGAGGGATAAATATTGTCCAGGACACTGGGGAGAATTCCCCTGCTCTTCTTCGAATATTGACATTGGATCTTTTCCGTCCACTTCTGAGGGCAGACGGAGCCTCAGTTTAACTTCTCATCCAAAAGATGGCACCTCTGACAGTGCAGCACTCCCTCAGTAGTGACACTGGCGTGTTAGCCTAGATTTTGTGCTCAAGTCTCTGGGGTGGGACTTGAACCTACAATCTTCTGACTCAGAGGTGAGAGTGCGACCAGTGGGTCACGTTGAAGCTGCATCGTGGCCTTCAAAGCAAAAAAAACCCTTGGATTTCCCTGCATGAGTGAGTGACTGAGAGTACAGCCCCCGATGTTAACTCGGGGTGGGGATCAGGGGTATGGAGGGCCAAAGTGGGCAGTGAACTATCCAACCCCTCAAAGCGTGAGGCTCGGGAGATTTGAACGCCCGGGCCTTGATAGCATTCCCCGACTCTGACCCGAACCCAGTGGTAATGACGTCAACGCTGGCAGGCGGGAGTCAAAATTCAACATTGGGGGGTCAGGTCGCCGCAGGAGAACCACGGAAACGGTTCCGGGTAAATAAGTAATGGAGGGAGTTGGGGATGGATCGATAATGTTGTGTATGTACCTTTAAGAGAGAACTGCTTTTATACTGTAGTACCGGCAGTGACCACACCTGTATATAAAGCCGTAGCAGGTTTCTGTACTTTCAGTTCCAGCATACCCTCTGTTCAGTAAACACCTCTTATTACCGTTCTCCTGCAGTCTGTGTGTTATTGATACGCGGACACTATAGTGGCGACGAGCAGGTTCGAACTCACCTGCAGTACTGCATCACCTCACGGGGATCCATCCCTGAAAAGAAGCTTCTTGGAGGTCGAAGCCAGAGCAACGGGCGTCGACCGTGGGCAACTGCCCAGTGATCCATCGGAGTTCAGTGAATCGCAGGGGAAGCTGTGGAGAGCTGGGCTTGGCTCCCCAGTCAAGGTGTTCCAGCAAATCGTGCTGGTAGCAGGTAGTGCGCTGACCCTTCCAGACTGCAGCGGGCTTGAGCTCGATCGAGCGGCTCTGCAAGGGGGCCATGCAACGTCGTCGGGAAGGAAAATAGAGAGAGAGGGTGGAGCGCACAGGGCACGGTCGGTGCTCAAGAGCCAGGCAGCGTGAGAGAAAATAAAAGAGGGGAAGGAAAACAGACGCGCAGTGGACAGCGTCGAAGAAGAATAAAACTAAGAAATTTAACTAACAAGAGAGAGACGCGCCGAAGCTGCGGGGTGCCGCCATTACTATTTAGAATGCTAGGAGCAGCATTGGCAGCAAGGGGAAGAAGGAAAAGTGCGGGAGGCGCCATTTTAATCCATTGGGGAAGAGGAAAAAGGGCGGGAGGCGCCATTTTAAACCACCCATGATGCCGAAGAGTGGCAGTATCACTGCTTTTGACAATGAAATAGAAGACTGGACCACGTATGTGGAAAGAATTGAAGTGTACTGCAAGGCAAATGGGGTGGCCGATGAAAAGAAGGCGTCGATATTATTAAATTTGATGGGCGCGAGAACGTACGGCCTATTGTGGAATTTAATTACCCCAGCTAAACCAATGGAGAAAAGCTTTGAAGAGATTGTCAATATCTTACAGGAACATCTAAACCCTACACCGCTGCTGATAGCAGAAAGATTCAAGTTCCATAAAAGAAACCAGCACAAAGATGAGAGTAATGCTGACTATCTTACAGAACTACACAAATTATCGAAGCACTGCCAGTTCAGAGCAGGACTGGCAGATACCTTAAGGGATAAGTTTGTCTGCGGGCTCCAGAGTGAAGGAACCCAGAAACGACTACTTTCGGAAAAGGGCCTTATGCTAGAAAAGGCTTTCAGTGTTGCAGTATCCTACGAAGCAGCAGCATGGGGAGCTGTGGAAATACAACAGAAACCGCAAGAATATAGCACCAATGAAATGGCATATGGAGCAGAAAAGTGCTATCGCTGCGGCAGAACAAACCATGACCAGAAGGATTGCTGGGCTAAGGACAAAATATGCAGGCAATGTGGAAAAGTGGGACACATAGCACAAGTCTGCAGGTCGGGAAAGAAAACTAACACTAAAAGAACTACTAAGGAAAAGTACAAGAAAGTACAAAAGATGACGGACAGTAGTTCAGAAGACCAGAAGAGTGATAATGACTCCGGGAGCAAGAGACTAAGTTGTCTAAAGTTACACAACGTGATCGCAAAGGAGGATCACCGAACCATTTGGGTCACCCTCATGATAGCAGGGTCCCAAGTAAAGATGGAATTGGACACAGGATCAGCCCTAACAGTCATGAATCGACGAGACTATGAGCGGCTATTCTCACACATTCCCTTGAAGGATACTTCCATTGTCTTGAAGACATATACGGGGCAAAAAGTCTACCCCAGAGGAAAAATAAGGGTGCCCGTTAAATACAACGGCATGGAAACACAGGAACTGTATCTATATATACTATAAGATGGACGACCACCATTATTGGGACGTGAATGGATCCGAAAAATACAATTGGATTGGCATTCCATTCAGGCGCTAGTTGTGGCTGACAAAAAGGATGACGACGCCACACCTGGATGACTGTTAAAAATTCTAACTGACGCGAAAGAGGTGTTCCAGCAAGGACTTGGGACTCTAAAAGGCATAACGGCAACGATAAAAATTGAAGATAACGCAAACCCAACATTTTTTAAGGCCAGACCGGTACCGTATGCGATCTGCCCAGCCGTCGAAGCAGAGCTGGAGAGTCTGGAGCGTGCGGGTGTGCTGTCCAAGGTGGACTGGAGCGAGTGGGCCACACCCATCATTCCTGTAATGAAGAAATCATTGAGCAGCACGCCTGGGGAACCGAAGAAGGTTCGCATCTGTGGGGACTTTAAGGTAACTGTGAACCCAGTCCTTCACACAGTACAATATCCACTTCTGCGGATAGAAGATATTTTCGCCCCTCTATCTGGAGGGAAACGCTTTATGAAGATTGATCTGGCCCAAGCGTATCTACAAATGGAGGTAGATGAATCATCTAGAAAATACCTCACGATAAACACTCACAAAGGTCTTTACCAGTACAACCGACTGATATTCGGGGTAGCATCAGCTCCAGCAATTTGGCAGAGAGCGATGGAACAAGTCCTGCAAGGGATCTCGGGGACCCAGTGTTATTTGGACGACATCCTGGTTATGGGCGGAAATGACAGTGAACACCTTGCCAACCTGGAGCAGGTGCTCACTAGATTACGAGAATATGGGCTATGAGCCAACCGCCCCAAATGCGAGTTTTTCAGGAAACAAATCTCGTATTGTGGCCACGTGATTGATGGAGAGGGGTTACATAAGTCCCCAGACAAGATTGAGGCAGTAGTCAAGGCTCCAGCACCGGAAAATGTGTCACAACTGAGGTCGTTCCTCGGGTTGGTGAACTACTACCATAAGTTCTTGCCAAATTTGTCTACAATTCTGCACCCGCTGAATGCCCTGCTGCAAACTGGAGTAGCATAGAAATGGAGTGATGAGTGTAAGCGTGCCTTTCAGAAATGTAAATGCCTAATCACTTCAAAAGAAGTATTGGCCCATTACATTCCATCACTACCGATTCGGTTGGCATGTGATGCATCTCCCTACGGCATTGGAGCGGTGCTGTCGCACAAATTCCTTGACGGTTCAGAGAGGCCAATAGCCTTTGCGTCACGCTCGTTAACCTCAGCTGAGCGTAACTACGCCCAGATTGACAGTGAGGCCCTCAGCCTGGTGTGGGGGGTGAAGAAGTTCAATCACTATCTGCACGGGCAGAAATTCACCTTACTGACTGATCACCAGCCTCTTGTCTCCATTTTTAACCCAAAGAAGGGCGTTCCGGTGATGACGGCGCAATGGCTGCAAAGATGGTCCCTTTTTCTAGGGGCACATCAATACGACATAGAGTAAAAGGGCACGAAACAGCATGGAAACGCTGATGGGCTGTCGCGCCTGCCACTGCCTACGGTGGAGGAAGCACCTGCAGTGGACCCTGTTGAGATATTCCATTCAACCATAGTCGAATGTCTACCTGTTACAAACGCAAGTATAGAGAAGGAAACCTGAAATGACCCGACACCCTCTCGGGTCTATGATTTGACAGTGAAGGGATGGCCAGCACATGGCGACTCACTGTTGCCAGCATTCTCGCCAAGGAGAGAACAGCTGTCAGTGTGCCAGGGGACCTTGATGTGTGGATCCCGAGTGGTAATTCCACCCAAGTTGAGAGAAAGAGTGCTCAATGAGCTTCATGAGGGTCATCTGGGAGGGGTAAAAATGAAAAGCCTAGCCAGGGCGTTTGTGTGGTGGCCGGGAATCGATAAAGAAATCGAGGAAATGACCAAGAGATGCACAGGATGCCAGAAAGTCCAAAACGCTCCACCACAGGTCCCGCTACACCCATGGGAGTGGCCCTCATCTCCATGGCAACGGGTACACATTGATTTTGCTGGTCCATTTGTGGACTCAATGTTTTTAATCGCCGTGGATGCACATTCGAAATGGCCAGAGGTCATCAAAATGTCCTCCACCACCACGGAGAAAACTATTGCAGTCCTACGGACCATCTTCACCAGGAATGGCTTGCCAGAACAGATTTGCTCCGACAAGGGACCACAGTTTGTGTCCGAGGATTTCCGGAGGTTTTTGAGGAATAATGGGGTAAAGCATTACACATCCGCCCCATATCATCCAGCCACAAATGGATTGGCTGAGAGGTTTGTTCAAACCTTTAAAAGAGCAATAAAGGCGAGGTATAACGACAACATACCACTGCAACACAAGGTGGATAAATTCTTGTTTGCTTACTGAAATGCGACACATGCAGTCACCAACCAAGCTCCAGCCATGATGTTCTTTAACCGCGGGTTAAGATGTCGCCTGGACTTGCTCAAACCAAACATAAGACAAGATGTTGAGAATAAGCAATTCCAGCACATCAATGAAAAGCCAACCAGGAGCTTCAAGATAGGGCAACCAGTCTTGGCCCGCGACTACCGAACAGAAAAATGGCAGCCAAGAACGATATGCACACAGCAGGGACCACTAATGTACACAGTGGACGTTGGAGAGAGCATCGTGAGATGCCATGCTGACCAGATTCTAGAGTCACAGGAACAAGTCAAACCCATACCACAAGCATGCGCACCTGGTGATGAACCCAAAGTACAGATTGCGTCTACCTCAGAATCAGTAGTATTGGAAGCTGACGAACCAACCAATGACAATGAGCCAGAATCGACTCCGCCACAAGAACAGGATACTCGAGAAGGGCGCTATCCAGACAGGACCAGGAAGCCTCCTCAAAGACTGAATTTATAAATGATTACTTTCAGCTGATGTATATAGTACAAAGAAAATTGTAATTGTAATTAGTTATTATTCCATTGTTAAATGAATGTTATGTACTGTTTATCCAAAAGGGGAGGAATTGTTGTGTATGTACCTTTAAGAGAGAACTGCTTTTATACTGTAGTACCGGCAGTGACCACACCTGTATATAAAGCCATAGCAGGCTTCTGTAGTTTCAGTTCCAGCATACCCTCTGTTCAGTAAACACCTCTTATTACCATTCTCCTGCAGTCTGTGTGTTGTTGATACACGGACACTACAGATAAAGTCCACAATCAGGGGGGACCCCAGGGCACTGAGACCTAAGGTACCCTTGTGGGGTCTGGAAGTGCGATTTTCACCACCCCACCAGCATTGGTGGCCGTGCCATCAGCTGCCCTGAGCTCTGGAATTCCCTCTCTAAACCTCTCCACCTCTCTTTCCTCCTTTAAAACGTTCCTTAAAACCTATCGCTTTCCTGCCCTGATATCTCCTTAGAGGCTCGATGTCAATTTTTGTTGGATTACGCTCCTGTGAAGCAGTTTTGGATGTTATACTATGATAAAGGCGCTATATAAATGCAAGTTGCTGTTGTTGTTCCTTGTCCACAAGTGTAAGGGGTTTTCTCCGATACTAGTCCCCTGTTACACACAGTGTTTGGATGAGAACAAAATACACACGGCACAGGATTTTGGCTCAACCTTTGATTCGTTTGTTTATTGAACACACACACACAATCACTTCCCCAGTATAAACCCCTACAATTTATATTAGACTAATAACCCCAAAATACAAACCCCTACGCAAGAGTCATTTGCATGGACACAATATGACACAGTTAAACCCGTCCGTGATTTGACTGTTACATATAAAGTTACCCAGACTCAATCACAAAACCCTTATTGTGACCTGACTGAAACTTACAAACTTAATCAGACTCAATCACAAAACCTTTCTCTATGATTTGACTGAAACATACAATCACCACTCCCAATCGGCTGTCTCCTGGAGTTGATTGTAGACCTGAATCTTTCTGCTCGCTGTTCTTCCATTGGCTTTCCCACATGACTCGCTTCAAAGTGACTCTTCCTTTAAACCAAACCCAACTTGCAGTATCTTGAAACACATATCCTGGCCCTCCCGCGCACCCGATGGCTGTATCAGAATGTGTGAATGTCTCTAGCTGATAACTCTTGATGGCTAATTGTCCCTCATATTGTCCATTGATTAGAGATACCTTTCTGACAATGCAACCTTCCCAAGGTGACTGCATGAGCTAGTTGTTGGTTTCTGTTAGCATTCGTATTCAAATGGTTCAAGGCCCGGCCCATTGTCTAGGCCTGCGCTGGTACAAGTTATTCTGGGGCCATGGTCTTCTTTAACAATGTAACCCCTTAAGGTAAATGAATAAGCGAATGTTCTTGTTCAGAAGCATTCGTATATTAGATTGTCTGTGATCGTAGTTTTGGCTCCAATGTTTGAATTAACCCTTTATTGCCCATCTCTTTTTGCAGGCTGTGCAGTTCTGGGTTTTTATATTTTATAGTCCCATTTTTATCATGGGGGGAAGGAACGGATCCTACATCTCCCCCCTTTAGCATCTCTTACATTAGAGATATTACTCCCATCCATTCTTCTGCCATGGAGAGTGCATTGTCGGTCCCAGACAAATCTCACATTCCTATTTTTTTACACATTCGATACATTTGATTCTATAATCCCAAATCCCCTTTATACAGTCATAGAGTCATAGAGTTATACAGCACAGAAAGAGGCCCTTCGGCCCATCGCGTCCGCGCCGGCCATCAATCCTGTCTAACCTAATCCCACTTTCCAGCATTTGGTCCATAGCCTTGTATGCTATGGCATTTCAAGTGCTCATCCAAATGCTTCTTGAATGTTGTGAGGGTTCCTGCCTCTACCGCCCTTTCAGGCAGTGAGTTCCAGATTCCAACCACCCTCTGGGTGAAAAAGTTCTTCCTCAAATCCGTTCTAAACCTCCTGCCCCTTACCTTGAATCTATGCCCCCTTGTTATTGACCCCTCTACTAAGGGAAAAAGTTCCTTTCTATCTACTCTATCTATGCCCCTCATAATTTTGTACACCTCAATCAGGTCCCCCCTCAGCCTTCTCTGCTCCAAGGAAAACAACCCCAGCCTGTCCAGTCTTTCTTCATAGCTGAAGCGCTCCATCCCAGGTAACATCCTGGTGAATCTCCTCTGCACCCTCTCCAAAGCAACCACATCCTTCCTATAGTGTGGTGACCAGAACTGCACACAGTATTCCAGCTGTGGCCTAACCAGCATTTTGTACAGCTCCATCACAACCTCCCTGCTCTTATATTCTATGCCTCGGCTAATGAAGGCAAGTATCACATATGCCTTTTTAACCACCTTATCCACCTGCTCTGCTGTCTTCAGGGATCTATGTACATGCACACCAAGGTCCCTCTGATCCTCTGTATTTTCTAGGGTCTTACCATTCATTGTGTATTCTCTTGCCTTGTTAGTCCCTCCAAAATGCATCACCTCACACTTTTCAGGGTTAAATTCCATTAGCCACTGTTCCGCCCATCTGACCAACCCATCTATATCGTCCTGCAGACTGAGGTTACCCTCCTCGCTATTTACCACCCCACCAATTTTTGTGTCATCTGCGAACTTACTGATCATACCCTTTACATTCACATCCAAATCATTAATGTAGACCACAGACAGCAAGGGACCAAACACCGATCCCTGCGGTACCCCACTGGACACAGGCTTCCAGTCACAAAAAAAACCTTCGACCATCACCCTCTGCCTTCTGCCACTAAGCCAGTTTTTGATCCAATGTGCCAAGGCACCCTGGATCCCATGGGCTCTTACCTTCTTGACCAGTCTCCTGTGCGGGACTTTATTGAAAGCCTTACTGAAATCCATGTATACCACATCCACTGCACTACCCTCATCCACACACCTAGTCACCCCCTCGAAAAATTCAATCAAATTGGTCAGACATGATCTTCCCTTGACAAAGCCATGCTGACTATCCCTGATTAATGCTTGCCTCTCCAAGTGGAGACTAATTCTGTCCCTCAGAATTTTTTCCAATTATTTCTCTACCACTGATGTTAGGCTCACTGGCCTATAATTCCCTGGTTTATCCCTACTACCCTTCTTGAATAATGGTACTATGTTAGCTGTTCTCCAGTCCTCTGGCACATCCCCTGTGGCCAGAGAGGTTTTGAAAATTTGTGTCAGAGCCCCTGCAATCTCCTCCTTTGCCTCACACAGCAGCCTGGAATACATCTTGTCCGGGCCTGGGGATTTATCCACTTTTAAGCCTGCTAAAACTGCTAGTACCTCCTCCCTCTCGATGCTAATATGTTCAACTATATCACAGTCCCCCTGCACGATTTCTATGTCCACATCGTCCTTCTCCATAGTGAACACAGATGCAAAAAATTCATTTAAAACCCCATCTACAACTTCTGGCTCCACACACAGATTGCCACTTTGGTCCCTAATGGGCCCTACTCTTTCCCTAGTTATTCTCTTGCCCTTAATATACTTATAAAACACTTTAGGATTTTCCTTTATTTTGCTCACCAGTGTTATTTCATAGCCCCTCCTCGCTCTCCTAATTTCTTTTTTAATTACCCCCCTGCACTTTTTATACTCCTCTAGGGCTTCCTCTGTCTTTAGTCCTTTGTATCTGCCAAAAGCCCCCCTTTTTTTCCTAATCCATTCTCGCATATCCCTTGACATCCAAGGTTCCCTGGGCTTGTTGGTCCCACCCTTGACCTTTACGGAAACATGTTGCCATTGTACTCTCTCAATTTCCTTTCTGAAAGACTCCCATTGCTCCGATGTGGATTTTCCTACAAGTAGCTGATCCCAGTCCACTTTGGCCAGGTCCTGCTGTATCATATTAAAATCGGCCTTCCCCCAATTTAGAACCTTTATTTCCAGTCCATCTCTGTCCTTTTCCATGACTACCTTAAATCTCACTGAATTATGGTCACTGTCACGAAAGTGCTCCCCTAATAACACTTCTACCACTTGCCCGGCCACATTCCCTCGAATTAGGTACAGTACCGCCCCCTCTCTTGTAGGACTTTCTACATGCTGGCTCAAAAAGCTCTCCTGGATGCACTTTAAGAATTCTGCACCCTCTAAGCCTTTCACACTCTGACTATCCCAGTTAATATTGGGGAAGTTGAAATCCCCCAGTATTATTACCCTATTATTTGCACATTTCTCTGAGTTGTTCCTGTTTTTCCCTTTTTACCCTTCGTTTCGTTTTACACGTTAACCCAAATAGATACAACACCATAATTAATTGCACAATTATTAATACATGTGAGGCAATTCGGATCCAGGGAGGATTTTCAATGTTAAACCCAAAGTCCCACCAAGGTGGGGTGGTCATTTCCCTGATCTCCTCTCGCGTTTCTGTTTTCCTGCTGGAGAGTGTAGTAATGTTTTTGAGAAAGCTCCACATCCTTTACCAGTTTTGTGAAATGCTCAGGTAATGGCGGGATATCATACCCAAAATGTGATATATAATCTTCTCTAAATTCCTGTCCCTCAATCTCATTCCCCTTCCCCAGTATCCTCTTTAGCTGATCCCATAAGATATTGACCTGCGTTTGCAGCTGGGCATCTTCTATACTATTGGCCAGTGACGTCCCCGTATTAAACACCGTGGCCGTGTCATTGATCAATCTCCTCTTCCGTCTGCTCAAACCGGTGTGATTGTTGTCAGCTCATTTATACAAATCCTTCCAACTTTCATCCCTATAGTTCAACTCGTAGAATTGCTTTTAATAGTTTCTCATACAATTTTTCCATTTCAGCTGGGCACCACCGGGGTAGTGGTACCTTTGTCAAATTAAGGATAACAGATGCTATGTCGTAATGCACGTCATGGTACAACAGCTTCCCTGTTGGAATCAGTACTAATCCATTCCTAGGTCCAGATGTTGTTATGGGGCACTTAACCTCTTTATCCTGTGTCTTTGGGGCTGATGGTAGGGGTTTCTTATCGTGCGCTACTAGTTCGGTAGCATCGACTGCGTTTGGAGGATCTGGGACCACACACGTATCGAAACTCTGAGTCCAGCCTATTTCAGACCCGGAATCTTGCCATTGCCGTTTAAAAGCGATGGATACCCCCTTCTGGCATTTACGTTCCGATCCTCCCACACACACATAAACCCCTTGTTCCTCCTTCCACCACTTCCCCCATATAATTTCACCCCCACCTTTGTCCCCACAATCGATCTGTACGAGTCGTTCCCCAATCTTTCCCAATCCATGGATTCATTACCCTTTGCCTTGTCTGTTTTCCGTAGCCACCACCACCATCCCACGGAGATACTTTCCCAGCATTCTAGGCACACTTGCCTTCCCTCGTTCACCAGGACCTTTTTGGTGGTGATATTTAATTCGAGGCAGGGCACTGATGCTTCACCGAATTTGTAACCAGTGTAATTGAAATATTTAGTGTTATGGTTGGCCCGGCTCCTCCCATACACCCGTAAGTAAACATCATCTCGATGTCGCCTCGCTCCATCTGTCCTGATCTGATCAGGATTACCAACAGGCCCAGCCACAGAGTACATTCCATCCTGCGTCCTCCGTTCGACTCGCCTCTGCAAAGAAAAGAAAAAAAGCAACGCTCTGTGAGAGGTCTTCCCTCCACAGGTCAAACTTAGGTTATATATACATATTATACATGCTGTGATTGCTGCAATCACCGCGTCCCTTTTTCCTTACTGTCCGGTTGGGACCTCTTGTGGCTCGGGGTCGGTGTGCGAGGAGGCGTCCAAGGCACCCCAGGTCGGGGTGTTTGATTACTCCTTGTCACTGCTCCACTCTCTGGGTTTTCATCATCATCCCACAACATGGGAGGAAAACTTACATTAGTCAAACTCATGATCGTTCCCTGGGCTCTGGTTCATTTTATTCCCCTCTTCCCGGGGTCATAGAGTTTACATTGATTAATGTGGAACCACTTTGTCCATTTTGGCAGCTGCACTGCTTAAAACATAGGGCTTGCCTTGTCCACTATATTGTACGGCCCCATGTACAGTGGCTCGAAAGCCCCTACCTGGCCATAATTTCTCACCATGATCTGGTCCCCTACCTTCCACTCCTGTACTTTCTGTGGCTCTAACAGCATTCTATTCTTCTGGTGCTGGCTTCCCATGTTATTTGCAGCTTCCCATTGTACTTTCCTCAAGGTCTCATACAGGTCTTTTATGAGCCTGTCCCGGTTGAACTCCCTCGTTTGAGCTTCGGTCAGGACCGGTACCAACACATGAGCCGGGGTCCTCATCGCCCTACCGGTCATTAGCTCATATGGAGAGTGTCCTGTGCTTTTGGAGAGGCTGGCCCTGATATTCATGAGAACTAGAGACAGGACCTCGTCCCATTTCTTTGGGTACCCCCCTATCTCCTTCCTAAGCCTTTCTTTTAAGGTCCGGTTCATCCTTTCCACTATTCCCGATGATTGGGGATTGTGGGCCACATGCCATTTTCCCGGTATCCCTAAAAGTTTCAGGGTGGTCTGCATGACTTGTCCTGTGAAATGGCTCCCCTGATCTGATTCCACTACCTGGGTATAGTCATCAGGGATGTTATGATTAAGGTTAGCCACCAGGTGGTGCTGTAGCCAATGCTGCTGCTAAGGTCAGAGGTTTGCTTCCTGTTAAGGTCAGAGGTTTGCTTCCTGTCAAGGTCAGCAAAGGTGCAATGCCTGGATGCAAGCCTGCCTGGTTGATCGCAGTTGTTTAATAAAGTACTCTTATTAATCCTAATACCTCGCCTCTTCGAGTCCTTGTCTCACTACATGGATTTATCACATTTGGCGACGAAGATAACTAAAGGACCCTGAATAAAGAAGAAAAGTCTGCCAGGACATTTAAACAACAAAATTACAAGCTACGGTTAGCTACCAGCTGGAAGAGAGCATGGCTGCCACGGTAGGAATGGTTTCCACTTTTGATAGTCAAGCACAAACCTGGGAGAATACTGTGAAGTGTTGGGTTATTTATTCGAAGCAAATGAAATAAATGATGCCGGAAAAAGGAAAGCCATTCTGCTTAGTTCTGTGGGAAGCCAAACCTACAGTTTGATGAAGAATCTGCTTAGTCCTGTAAAGCCTGGAGACAAATCATTTGTTGAATTAGTGGCCTTGCTAAAAGAACATTTCAACCCTAAGCCTAGTGAGATTGTACAGCAGTTCAAGTTTAATTCAAGGAACAGGAAAGAGGAAGAGAGTGTAATGGACTATGTAGCGGTGTTGCGTAAATTAGCACAAGATTGCAATTATGGGAACAACCTGCAGGAAATGCTGAGAGATAGGCTAGTTTGCGGAATAATGGATGACCGAATGCAGCGCAGATTATTATCCGAGACTGGGCTTACTTATGAAAAAGCATTGGAACTTGCTCAAGCCATAGAGACAGCAAACCGAGATGTAAAAGAAATACAGGGTTCAGACAGGGCTAATGCTATGCAAGTTGCAGGTCAGGTTGTTGTGCACAAGTTGAACATGCGTCAGGAACCACAACATGAGCATGTGAAGGCATGTTATAGATGCAAGGGCGATCACCTGGCGAGTGAATGCCGGTTTCTGGAGGAAAAGTGCTACAAGTGTGGGAAACAAGGACACATAAAACGAGCTTGCAGGGCGAAATCACCTGTGGAGGAATCCAAACCAAAAGGGGGAGGACAGCAAAACCAAGGGAGAGAAGTGAAAAAACATGGAGCACACCACATCAGCGGGGAAGCTGAGGAAGAAGAGGATATGTTCATAATGTATAGCATGTTAGAGAACATTCCAAAAGTGGCTCCTATCACATTGCAACTGACAGTAAATGACTCTAAGGTGAACTTTGAAGTGGATACAGGGTGTGGCGTGACCATAATGAACAAGGCAGAGTACTCAAAATTGTGGAACCGTGCAAAAGTTCCAGAGTTAAAGCCTTGCTCCCTGCATCTTAAAACATATACAGGTGAACGAGTAGCAACATTAGGTACAGCTAATGTAACTGTGCAACACAGGGACACAGTGGAACAGCTACCTGTAGTTATAGTATCGGGTACCGGACCAAACCTGTTAGGTCGGGGCTGGATAAAAGAACTTAAATTAGACTGGGGAGGAGTACATCAAATAGATGCGGGCAAACAGTTGACTTTGCAAGAAGTGTTGAGTGAACATGAGAATGTATTCAAGGAGGAGCTTGGCACATTTAATGGCCCCCCAGCTAAGATTTATTTAGACAAGGAGGCACCGCCAAAGTTTTTTAAACAACGACCTGTGCCTTATGCCATGAAGCCAAAGGTAGAGGCTGAGCTTGACCGTCTATTGAGAGAGAACATACTGGAGCCAGTGAAATGTTCGGAATGGGCAGCTCCCATAGTACCTGTTTTAAAACCAGACAATTCGGTAAGACTCTGTGGAGACTATAAATTGACAGTCAATTGGGTGTCCAAACTAGAGCAGTATCCAATTCCCAAAACAGAGGATCTCTTTGCAAACCTGGCTGGAGGAAAGAAATTCACAAAGTTGGATATGAGTAATGCCTACTTGCAGATTACACTGGATGACGAATCAAAGAAGTATGTCACCATAAATACACACAAGGGCTTGTTTACATATAACCGCTTACCGTTTGGTGTCTCATCTAGTCCAGCTATCTTCCAGAGGACAATCGAAGGTGTACTGCAAGGGATTCCACATGTTTCCTTCTATCTGGATGACATTCTGGTGATGGGAAGAACCGACCAGGAGCATCTGAGCACTCTGAGAGAGGTACTACAGAAATTGGAGAGGGCAGGGTTCCTGCTCAAGAGGAGTAAGTGCACTTTCCTGGGGAATGTGGCAGTGTTCCTGGGACACAGAGTGGACGCCACCGGGCTCCATCCACTCAAGGAGAAGGTACAAGCACTGCAGGACGCCCCGCTCCTACAAATGTGGCTGAGTTAAAAACTTACCTGGGACTGCTGAACTATTATAACAGGTTTTTACCAAACTTGTCAACTGTGTTAGCACCTCTTCACAAACTACTGCACAAGGAGACACAGTGGCAGTGGAGAGAGGAGCAGGGGGTTTCATTTGAACAGTCCAAGAAACTGATGCTGTCGTCGGATGTGCTGGTTCACTACAATGCAGAGAAAACATCATTCTCTCTTGTGACGCTTCACCTTACGGGGTGGGGGCAGTTCTTTCACACTGCATGGAAGATGGAACTGAAAGACCAATAGGGTTTATGTCCTGAACTCTAACACCAGCGGAAAAAAACTATTCCCAGTTAGACAAAGAGGGGTTAGCAGTAATGTTTGGGTTACAGAGGTTCCACAGGTACATATATGGCAGGAATTTCACCATATGCACCGATCATAAACCTCTTCCCTCTCTTTTCAATGAAATGAAAGCAGTTCCACAGATGGTGTCACCCCGGATCCAGAGGTGGGCAGTGACGTTGAGGTCATATGAGTATGTCATCGTCTACAAGGCGGGCAAGTACCATGGGAACACAGATGCCTTGACCCGTCTTCCACTGCCAGGCACACCTATCCGTGCAGCTCCAGAGGACAGAGTTTTGATGTTGGAGGACACTGACACGGCACTTGTGACTGCAGAGCAAGTAAGAACATGGACAGGTAAAGATCCAGTACTGTCTAGAGTTCGAGAATATGTGGTGAGGGGATGGCCACAGCAGCCGGAAGGGGCTGACTTCACACCCTACAGTGTCAGGAAAACAGAGCTGAGTGTGCAGGATGGTTGCGTGTTGTGGGGAGCACGAGTGATTATTCCACAGCCAGCATGACAGTCTATCCTAGAGCAACTACATCAGTGTCATCCTGGGGTCACACATATGAAAGCCTTGGCTAGGAGTTACTTGTGGTGGCCAAAGCTAGATGAGGAGATAGAAAATCTAGTCAAGACATGCAGCACTTGTCAGGAACACCGGAAGGCAGCAGCAGCGGCTCCTGTCCACCCCTGGGAGTGGCTGGATAAACCATGGAGAAGATTGCACTTAGATTATGCGGGTCCATTCATGGGGAAGATGTTCCTCATAATCATTGATGCACATTCCAAATGGATGGATGTTTATCCTGTAAATTCTGCTTCCGCCACTACTACTATAGACTGCCTGCATCGGAGATTCAGTAATCAAGGGCTACCGGAGATCGTGGTGAGTGACAATGCCACTTGTTTTGTGAGCACAGAGACAAAAGTGTTCTTGAGAAAAAATGGCACAGTGCAGGTGACCTTTGTAGTATATGTGCCTTTAAGGGGAGAACTACTTTTTACATCTCCTGTATACTGTAGTACCGGCAGTGACCACATCTGTATATAAACCTGAGTAGGGATCTGTACTGTTTAGTTTTAGAGCAACCCTCATCCAGTAAACACCTGTTGATTGTTCCTCTGCAGTCTCTGTCGAATATTTGAAGGACACACTACCTAAAGATTCCCGGATTCAACATTGGCGACGAGGTGATTCGAACCTACCTGCAACTCTGCAGAAGAAGGCCGATTCCATCAGTGCGGGCATCGACCATCCTGAGAGGACATGAGCAGGCAGAGGAGGCTGTGGAGAGCTGGGCTTGGTTCTCCAGCTGTGACGATCCAGCGCAGCGGGCTGGCAGCAGGTACGGCGCAGACCCTTCCCGGACAGCGGTGGCGGGAGCCGACCGACGGCACAGAAAAAGGCTGAGCAGCGTCAACGGGTAAGAGAGAGGGTAAAGTGCACAGGGTGCAGCTGGGGTTGAAGACCGAGCAGCGTTGTGGCGTACCGATCACAGAACGGACACAATCCCCTTTCCAGTCCGTAGACTATAAATCAGGCGTCATACCTTTAAGAAGGATCACACCTTTAAGAAACTCGATCTGCAACATAGTTAAGCCCAGAGCAGGGGAGGAGCAGTCGAAGCTGTGCACTGATGAAAGGCAGTCATACTTTGTGTAGTCTCTGACTCCATTTTGTGTTCCGCATGCAGCCTCAACAATTAAACCTTTTCTGTTGAACCTCTCCGAGTTCAGTATTTTTTGCTAGGAGTGCGTAGACTCCTACATTGGTGACCCCGACGCTCAGGACGACTCCTAAGCGTAACCATGGCTGACACAAACGCAGTTTCTGTGAAGCTGCCGAAGTTCTGGGAGAACCTGGCCACCGCCTGGTTCCTTCAAGCCGAATCGCAATTCCGACTCCGCGGCATCACCACCGACACAACGATGTACGACTACCTCCTCGCCTCCCTGGGCAGCTCCACAATCATGAAAGTCTGGACAACACTACAAAACCCTCCGGAGGAAGGCAAGTACGCACATCCGAAGGCCGCGCTCATTAAAAAATTCACAGCCTCCCAATTCTTGCGCAACTGCCACCTCCTCGACCTCCCGGGCCTCAGTGACTCCATGCCGTCAGACTTGCTCTCACACATGCTTGCTCTGACTGACGAGAAACCGCCCGGCTCCCTCTTCCGCATGCTCTTTATCCGCCAACTACCTCCCAGCATCCGCCCGGCGATCGTGGCGTCCAGCCTCACGGACCTCGAGGCCCTGGCCGACAAAGCCGATAAGCTCCTCTCCGCCAGCTCCAACCACGCTGTCACCCCTGACCTGGCCTCCGTGGCGTCGGCGCGCGCTCCAACCTCTATCGCGCGGCCACACAGCTCGGCCACGAGGCCCCCCAGGCCCCCACGTCCACCAAGCCCTCCGACCCAAGGCTACTGCTACTTCCATACCCGGTTCGGTGCACGGGCACGCTGCTGCAGCCATCCCTGCACGTTTCCAACCGCCCCCACACCGGCCTACACGATGGCCGTGGGGCAAGCAGGTGCGCTGCTGCACGTTATGGACAGTGCCTCCGGACGCCGTTTCCTATGCGACACGGGCACGCAGCGCAGCATCATCCTCGCGTCCGCCCTCGAGATCCAGCGAGGCGGCCACGGCCCTGCACTGGCTGCCGCCAACGGCACCGACATCCGGACGTACGGCACCCGCACCGCCACCATCGACCTCGCAGGCCGCCGCTACCACTGGGAGTTTATCACCGCCAAGGTGCTCTCCCCGCTCCTCGGTGCGGATTTCCTGTGCGCCCACGGCCTGTTGGTCAACATGCCTCAGTGCTGCCTCGTGGACATGAACACCATGTCACCTATCGCGGGCGCCATGGCCCCCTCCCAACCTGCCGAAATGGCGTGGCAGTGCCGCGCCCACTCAACAGATGACTACTCAGCACTCCTGGCTGAGTTCCCAGCCCTCACCAACCCGACCTTCTCCGCGAAGTTTGCTAAGCACGGGGTAGAACACTTCATCCGCACCACAGGCCCACCGGTGTATGCCCATGCCCGCAGGCTGGACCCGGCCAAGCTGGAGATCACACGGGCCGAGTTCGCCACAATGGAACAGCTCGGCATCATCTGCCGCTCCAACAGCCCCTGGGCCTCCCCACTCCACATCGTCACCAAACCCGACGGGGGATGGCACCCCTGCGGGGACTACCGGCGCCTAAACGACACCACCACGCCGGATCGGTACCCCATACCGCACATTCAAGACTTCTCGGCTAGATTGGCCGGCCGCTCAATCTTCTCCAAAGTCGACCTGGTGCGCGGTTACCATCAGGTGCCAGTCCACCCCACGGACGTTCCCAAGACGGCCATAATCACCTCTTTTGGGCTATTCGAATTCCTCCGAATGCCCTTCGGCCTCAAAAACATGGCCCAGGCCTTCCAACGGCTCATGGACTCGGTCCTCTGGGACCTGAAGTTCCTCTTTGTCTACCTGGATGACATCCTGGTAGCTAGTTCCTCCAAGCAGGAACACATCGAGCACCTCCGCACCCTTTTCCAGCGGCTCAGTGAGCACGGGCTAATCATCAGCCCAGCCAAGTGCCAATTCGGCCTCAGCAGGATCAAATTCCTCGGCCACCACATCAAGTGGGCCAACCCCCACCGCGGGGCAGACCGCTTAAGAGCCCGACGCGTCTGACCGCCCCGCTCCCGACACCAACCGCCAAGAGCCATTCCAGCCATGCCATCAAGCCGCCACGCCGGTTCGTACACTCCCTACTAGCGGATTCTGGGGGGAGCTGTGTGGCGTACCGATCACAGAACGGACACAATCTGCTTTCCGGTCCGTAGACTATAAATCAGGTGTCATGCCTTTAAGAAGGATCACACCTTTAAGAAACTCGATCTGCAACATAGTTAAGCCCAGAGCGGGGGAGGAGCAGTCGAAGCTGTGCACTGATGAAAGGCAGTCGTACTTTGTGTAGTCTCTGACTCCATTTTCTGTTCAGCATGCAGCCTCAACAATTAAACCTTTTCTGTTGAACCTCTCCGAGTTCAGTATTTTTTGCTAGGAGTATGTAGACTCCTACAGCTTCAATGAGAGAGGGTGAAACGCGCAGGGCGCAGCCGGGGTTGAAGACCGAGTGGCGTCAACGAGAGAAACGCACAGGAAAACGCGCAGAGCATGGCCGGTGTTCAAGGCCTGAGCAGCGTCCGCGGGGGAAGAAAAGAAAGCGCGGGAGACACCATTTGGGCTGCAGCGGAGAAGAAAGGGAAGCGCGGGAGACACCATTTTAAGCCCGCGGCGAAGAAGGGAGAGCGCGGGAGATGCCATTTTGAGTCAGCGGAGAAGAAGGGAGAGTGTGGGAGACGCCATTTTGAGCCAGTCTAACCACACCCAGGGATGCAGAAGGTTGGCAGGGTCACAGTGTTCGACAATGAAGTCGAAGATTGGGCGACATAGGTAGAACGCATAGAGGTGTACAGCAAAGCGAATGAAGTGCCGGATGCCAGGAAAGAACTGGTATTGTTGAATTCCATGGGTGCAAAAACGTACGGCTTACTGCAAAACCTAGTCACCCCAGAGAAGCCAGTGGAAAAGGATTTTGAAAGCATAGTGGCAATCCTGCAGGACCACTTAAACCCCACACTGCTGCTGATAGCAGAAAGATTTAAGTTTCACAAAAGGAACCAGCATAAAGACGAAAGTAATGCTGAGTATTTAACGGAACTGCGCAAGCTATCGAAACACTACCAGTTTGGAACGGGACTAGCAGATACTTTAAGGGACAAGTTTGTTTGTGGGCTTCAAAGTGAAGGAACCCAGAAACGGCTTCTATCAGAAAAGGATCTTACGCTGGACAAGGCTTTCAACATGGCAGTATCACACGAAGCAGCCGCACGGGGCGCTGCAGAGATACAATGGAGACCGCAAGAATATGGCACAAAAGAAATGTCATATGGAACAGTGAAGTGTTATCGCTGCGGCAGAACAATACACGACCATAAGGATAGATGGTTCAAGAACCAAGTGTGCAGACAGTGTCGAAAAGTAGGACACATAATAAGAGTCTGCAGGTCGGGAAAGAAAACCAGCAGCAAGAAACCTCCACAGGAGAAGTACAAAAAGGTACATAAGGTGACGGAGAGTAGTTCAGACGAACAGAAAACTGACACAGACTCCGGAAGCAAGGAGCTGGGTTGTCTGAAACTATATAATGTAACCAAAATGGAGTATCACCAAACTATCTGGGTCACGCTCAAGATAGACGGAGTCCAAGTGAAAATGGAATTGGACACAGGATCAGCCCTAACAGTCATAAACCAAAGGGACTACAAGCAGCTATTCTCACATATACCCTTGAGAGATACAAAGATTATCTTGAAGACGTACACGGGGCAAAAATTCTACCCCAAAGGAAAAATAAGGGTGAACGTGATATACAACGGCAAGGAAACACCAAAAATGGACTTATATGTATTGCCAGATGGAGGACCACCACTACTAGGACGTGAATGGATCCGGAAGATACAGTTAGATTGGCATTCCATACAAGCACTGATGGTAGATGCCAAAACGGATGACGATGTCACACCTGGACGACTGTCAAAAATGCTAACTGACGCACAAGAAGTGTTCCAGGAGGGACTCGGAACACTAAAAGGCATAACGGCGGCGATCAAAATAGAGGAAAATGCAAGCCCAAAGTTTTTTAAGGCCAGACCGGTGCCTTATGCGATCCGCCCAGCCGTTGAAGCAGAGCTGGAAGGTTTGGAACGTTCTGGAGTACTGTCCAAAGTGGACTGGAGTGAGTGGGCTACACCCATCATTCCTGTAATGAAGAGGTCGTTGAGTAATACGCCTGGGGAACCAAAGAAGATTCGCATCTGTGGGGACTTTAAGGTGACAGTGAACCCAGTCCTTCACATGGTACAATATCCGCTTCCGAGGATTGAAGATATTTTCGCCTCACTATCTGGAGGAAAGCGCTTCACAAAGATTGATCTGGCCCAGGCGTACCTGCAAATGGAGGTAGAAGAAGCCTCGAAACAGTACCTCACGATCAACACTCACAAAGGTCTCTACCAATACAACCGGCTGGTGTTCGGGGTAGCATCAGCCCTATTTGGCAAAGGGCAATGGATCAAGTCCTGCAAGGGATTCCAGGGACCCAGTGTTATTTGGACGACATCCTGGTCACGGGCGAAAATGACAGTGATCACCTCGCCAACCTGGAGCAGTTGCCCACTAGATTGAAGGAATATGGGCTCCGAGCTAATCGCAACAAATGCGAGTTTTTCCAGAAGCAGATCTCGTATTGTGGCCACGTTATTGATGAAGAGGGGTTACATAAGTCCCCTGAAAAGATTGAGGCAGTAGTCAAGGCTCCATCACCGGAAAATGTGCCACAACTGAGGTCGTTCCTCGGGCTGGTGAACTACTACCATAAGTTCTTGCCGAATTTGTCTACGTTACTACACCCACAGAACACCCTACTGCAAACGGGGGTACCTTGGAAGTGGAATGACGAATGTAAACGAGCTTTCCAGAAGTGCAAAGAATTGATCACATCAAAAGAGGTGTTGGCTCATTTCAACCCAGCACTACCAATTTGGTTGGCGTTTGATGCATCACCCTATGCTATTGGAGTGGTGCTGTCGCACAAATTCCCGGACGGCTTAAAGTGGCCAGTAGCCTTTGCGTCTCGGTCACTAACCTCAGCCGAGCGTAACTACGCCCAGATTGACAGGGAGGCTCTCAGCCTAGTGTGGGGAGTGAAAAAGTTCAACCACTATCTGCACGGGCAGAAGTTCACCTTGCTGACTGACCACCAACCACTTGTCTCCATCTTTAATCCAAAGAAGGGCGTTCCGGTGATTACTGCGCAACGGCTACAAAGATGGTCCCTTTTTCTAGGGGCGAACCAATATGAAATCGAGTATAAGGGCACGAAACAGCATGGAAACGCTGATGGGCTATCACGCCTGCCACTGCCTACTGCAGAGGAAGCACCAGCAGTGGACCCTGTCGAAATATTTTATTCGACTATAATTGAACGCTTGCTGGTAACTAACGCGGATAAAGAGAAGGAGACCCGAAATGACCCGACACTGTCTCGGGTATATGATTTGACGGTGAAGGGATGGCCAAGACATGCCGACCCTCTGTTGCCAGCATTCTCATCCAGAAGGGAACAGCTGTCAGTATGCCAGGGGACCTTGATGTGTGGATCCCGAGTGGTAATTCCACCCAAGTTAAGGGAGAGAGTGCTCAATGAGCTTCACGAAGGCCATCTGGGAGGGGTGAAAATGAAAAGCCTTGCTAGGGCTTATGTGTGGTGGCCGGGGATCGATCAGCAAATCAAGGACCTGACAAAGACCTGCTCAGGATGCCAGAAGGTCCAAAATGCACCACCACATGCCCCTCTACACCCATGGGAGTGGCCCTCCTCTCCATGGCAACGGGTGCATATTGATTTTGCTGGTCCATTCATGGACTCAATGTTCTTAATAGCCGTGGATGCGCACTCGAAATGGCCTGAGGTGATCAAAATGTCCTCCACCACCACGGAGAAAACGATTGCAGTCCTACAGACCATATTTGCCAGGAACGGCTTGCCAGAGCAGATTTGCTCTGATAACGGACCACAGTTTGTGTCCGAAGAGTTTCGGAAATTTATGAAAAGGAATGGGTTAAGGCGTTACACATCCGCCCCGTATCATCCAGCCACAAATGAATTGGCTGAGAGGTTCGTACAAACCTTTAATAAGGCCGTAAGGGCCATGTGCGATGACGACATTCCACTGCAGAATAAGGTGGACAATTTCCTGTTAGCCTACAGAAATGCGTCACATGCAGTTACCAACCAGACCCCGGCCATGATGTTCTTTAACCGAAGGGTGAGATCTCGTCTGGATTTGCTCAGACCAAATGTACAAAGAAATGTTGAGAATAAGCAATTCCAGCACATCAATGAGAAGCCGACAAGGAGCTTCAATGTAGGGCAACCAGTCTTGGCCCGCGACTACCGAACAGAGAAATGGCAACCAGGACACACTACCTAAAGATTCCCGGATTCAACAACCTTGGCTCTGTTGAGTCTGTGTTTCCAAATGTAGTTATGCTGAATAACTGGACACAGACTACAGAAATAATTAAACAGGTCTTTAGTAATTGACGGTCAGGGCTGAACTGGAATACACTTTGCTCCACAGGGTTTATATACCGGTGTGGTCACCACCGGTACTACAATGTACAGGAGCCATGAAAAAGTAGTCCATCACCTTAAGGTATCCTCTTAAGGTGGTACAGGTTACATACACTACAATTCCTCCCCTTTTAGCTTAACAGTGTACACCCCAATTTAAACATTACATGGATAACATACATACAACTTTCACACAAAACTGTTCAAAGATTCAGTCTCTGAGGAGGCCTCCTGATCCGGGCCGGTTAACGCCTTTCAGGGGTCTCTGGTTCTCGTTGCTGGGGTGACTCATCCATTTGATCTCCTATGGATTGAACATCATCATGTACGTTCGAGTCTGAGGTACATGCTACAGGCTCAATAACTTCTTCAACTGGTGTCTCTGCCGTAGACATGGGCTCGACCCTTGTTCTCGATTCCACAAGTTGGTCAGCATGATGTCGTATTACGTTCTCTCCAACGTCTACCGTGTACATCAAGGGTCCTTGTCGGGCACGAATTGTTCCGGATTGCCATTTATCATTCCTATAGTCCCTGGCCAACACTGGTTGTCCTATTTCGAAACTCCGAGTGGCCTTGTTATTTACGTGCTGGAATTGCTTGTTTTCGACTTCCCTACGCACATTGGGTTTTAACAAATCCAACCGGGACCGCAACCTCCTGTTATAGAACATTATGGCAGGGCTTTGATTTGTCACTGCATGCGTGGCGTTTCGATATGCCATCAGGAAATTGTCCACCTTGTGTTGTAGTGGAATATGGTCTTCGCTCATAATAATAATTCAACTTTATTGTCATTGCACAAGTACATGAACAACGAAATGTGATCTTGCAAGCTCCCATGACTGGGAGAAGCAAAGCCGCTGCGTCGGTGCGCGCCGCCATTCCATTTCCACCATTCCTCCTGTCCGACAACCTTCAGCCCACCGCCCGGGCCTGCTCACCAGCCGCTCCTCCCGTGGCTCCTTCCGTGACCTTCTCACCAACCGCCCCTCCTCGGGGCTCCTTCCGTGACCTTCTGCACCTGGTCTTCCCTGATGATCACCCCTCCAGGTACTAACCAGGCCTAGGCTCTGTTTAGCTTCCAAGCCTTGCCAGTGACCCTGTCTCTAGTCCCAGGAACAGGCCTTTATTGTCTTTTTGAACGTTTGTACAAATCTCTCGGCCAACCCATTTGTAGCCGGATGATATGGGGCGGATGTATAGTGTTTCACCCCATTCTTTTTCATGAATTTCTGGAATTCTTCTGACACGAACTGTGGTCCGTTGTCTGAACATATCTGTTCCGGCAACCCATTCCTTGCAAATATGGTTCTTAGAACTGCGATCGTCTTTTCAGAGGTAGTGGTCGACATCTTAATCACGTCTGGCCATTTAGAATGTGCGTCTACTGCTATCAAAAACATGGAATCCATGAATGGACCTGCAAAGTCGATATGCACACGTTGCCATGGGGTTGAAGGCCATTCCCACGGATGCAGCGGTGCAATTGGAGGTGCGTTTTGAACTTTTTGGCACCCTGAGCAGCTTTTAGTCAGATCCTCTATTTGTTTGTCGATACCTCGCCACCACACATAAGCCCTAGCAAGGCTTTTCATCTTGACTCCCCCCAGATGACCTTCATGCAATTCCTTCAGAACTCTCTCCCTTAATTTAGGAGGAATAATCACCCTTGTTCCATACATCAATGTTCCTTGACAGACGGACAGCTGTTCTCGTCTGGCTGAGAATGCTGGTAACAGTGGGTTGCCATGTGCTGGCCATCCCTTCACTGTCAAATCGTAGACCCGAGACAGTGTCGGGTCGTTTCGGGTCTCTCTCTCAATACCCGCATTGGTGACTGGTAAGCATTCGATGATGGTCGAGTGAAATATCTCGACAGGGTCAACTGCCGGTGCCTCTTCCGCTGTAGGTAGTGGCAGGTGCGACAGCCCATCAGCATTACCATGTTGCTTTGTACCTTTGAATTCGATATCATTTTGATGTGCCCCTAGGAAAAGGGACCATCTCTGAAGCCTCTGCGCCGTCATAACCGGAACACCCTTCTTAGGGTTAAAAATGGAAACCAATGGCTGGTGATCTGTCAGCAGCGTAAACTTTTGGCTTTGCAGGTAATGGTTAAATTTCTTAACTCCCCACACGAGGCTGAGAGCCTCCCTATCTATCTGAGCATAGTTGCGCTCTGCGGAGGTCAATGATCTGGATGCGAACGCGACTGGCCTTTCCAAGCCATTTGGAAACTTATGTGAGAGCACTGCCCCGATACCATATGGAGAAGCATCACAAGCTAAGCGAATAGGCAGCGTTGGGTTAAAGTGAGCCAACACTTCCTTAGAGGTGATCAGTGCCTTGCTTTTTTGAAAAGCCCGCTTACAATCATCGCTCCACTTCCATGGTATTCCCATTTGCAAAAGAGTGTTCAGCGGGTGTAGCACCGTGGATAAATTTGGAAGAAACTTGTGGTAATAGTTAACCAACCCAAGGAACGACCTCAACTGGGATACATTTTCCGGAGCGGGAGCTTTCACAACAGCTTCGATCTTGTCAGGTGACTTATGGAGCCCCTCCTGGTCAATGACGTGGCCGCAGTACGAGATTCGCTTTTGAAAGAACTCACATTTCTGGCGATTAACTCTGAGCCCATATTCTTTCAATCTGGTGAGCACCTGCTCCAAATTCGCGAGGTGATCCTTATCATCATCTCCTGTAATCAGAATGTCATCCAGGTTACATTGTGTGCCTGGAATTCCCTGCAATACCTGCTCCATGGCCCTTTGCCAAATCGCCGGAGCCGATGCCACTCCAAAAACCAATCTATTATACCGATATAAGCCATTATGTGTGTTGATCGTGAGATACTGGCATGACGCTTCATCAACTTCCATCTGTAGGTACGCCTGCGCCAGGTCTATCTTGGTGAAGTGTTTCCCGCCAGACAGCGAAGCGAAGATATCTTCAATCCGCGGAAGCGGATATTGCACCGTGTGAAGAACCGGATTAACAGTGATCTTGAAATCGCCACAGATGTGAACCTTCCCAGGTTCCCCCGGCTTGTTGCTCAACGAACGCTTCATGACAGGAACAATGGGTGTGGCCCATTCGCTCCAGTCCACCTTTGACAGTACTCCTGAATGTTCTAGCCCTTCCAGCTCTGCTTCCACAGCAGGTCGTATCGCATAAGGTACCGGTCTGGCTTTGATAAATTTTGGGTTTGCATGTTCTTCAACCTTGATGTTTGCCGTAATTCCTTTCAGTGTTCCCAGTCCCTGTTGGAACACCTCCTTAGCATCGTCCAATATTTTGGACAGTCGTTTAGGTTTGACGTCGTCCTCTTTACAGGAATCTACAGTCAGTGCTTGTATGGAATGCCAGTCCACAATTATTCTCCGGATCCATTCCGGTCCCAGTAGTGGCGGACCTCCATCAGGTAACACATACAAATCCATTTCCTGACTTTCTTTACCATTGTAGACCACATTTACTTTTATCTTTCCGATGGGGTATACTATTTGCCCCGTGTATGTTTTCAATACCATCTCCGTATCCCTCAGGGGAATGTGCGAGAATAACCTTTTGTAATCTTGCTTATTCATGACCGTCAATGCCGATCCAGTGTCCAATTCCATCTTCACTTGGACTCCTGCTATCCGAAGCATGACCCAGATAGTTTGGTGGTCTGCTGTGTTACCCACATTATGCATTTTTAGACAACCCAGTTCCTTACTGCTGGAGTCTGAATCCATCTTCTGTTCATCCGAACTGTTCTCTGTCACCTTGTGTACTTTTTTGTACTTCTCCCGCGGCGACTTTTTGCTGCTGGTCTTCTTTCCTGACTGGCATACTCTCGCTATGTGACCAAGTTTGCCACATTGCCTGCATTCTTTATCTTTGAACCAGCACTGGTTCTGGTCATGCGTTGTCCTTCCGCAACGATAGCACTTTACTGCGCCCAATGCCATTTCATTGGTGCTGAATTCCAATGGCCTTTGCTGTATCTCTGCAGCGCCTCGTGCTGCTGCCTCGTGCGATGCTGCAATGCTGAAAGCTTTGTCCAGCATAAGATTCTTTTCCTCTAGCAGTCGCTTCTGGGTTCCTTCCCTTAGGAGCCCACACACAAACTTATCTCTCAGTGCGTCTGCTAGTCCTGTACCGAACTGACAGTACTTTGATAACTTGCGCAGTTCGATTAAGAATTCAGCGTTGCTTTCCTCTTTAAGTTGAATTCTTTTGTAGAATTTAAATCGTTCCGCTATCAGCAGCGGCGTGGGGTTTAAATGCTCTTGCAGGATAGTAACAATATCCGCGAAACACTTTCCTACCGGTTTATCTGGTGTTACAAGGTTCCTTAATAACCCGTACGTCTTCGCACCCATCGAGTTTAATAGGGTTAGTGCTTTCTTATCCTCCGGTACCTCATTCGTTGTACAGTAAACTTCGACGCTGTAGGGTGTTTCTCTTGCTTGCTCTGGTCTCCTGCCAGGCTTCTTGCAATAATTACCCGTGAGTGGTTCGACCCACTCGCCCCTACGGTTCTCGACCTTGGACTTAGGTGCAGGGAGCTGTAGTGCAGAAAAACTCAATAGACCAGGTCGAATAGCACGAAATGGATGCCTTTATTAAACAGTTTTCAGCATTATAAAATACATGTCATATGCACAGATTAAAGCAACTACAAGCATGCACACATCTATAAACTTAACTCTATAGAAATGGGGAACACACGGCACATCGTAAAAGGGGTAACACATTATAATTACCCTTAACCCCCTCCCCTAAACCTAACTAAGTTTCGATTTGAGGAACTCGGGATCATGCTCACCACTTTAAGAATTTTGAAAAGGGGTTTGCAGCCTTTCGACACAGCTTTCCGTCGTCACGTGGGTTTGGAAGGTTCTGGCGCAGCTTGTTTTCCTCTTGGTTCTCCTGCGATGAGTGCTCACCGATGTGATGTTGAGACACTGGAGTGCCGGGCCCTGAGTGTCTTCTTCTCCGGCCTGGGTCGTCGATCTCCCGATGGTCTTCCCCGGGGCGGGACGCTGGTCCCAAATTGCTTTCTTTATACAGTCATAATGTCCTTCTGATTTGGAGCAGAGCTGGAGTACAGGGTGTCTTCTTCTTCGGCCTGGGTCGTCGATGATCTCCCGACAAAAGTACCCGGGCCACCCTCGTCGTCTTCCGGTCGTGGCCGGGCCTTGCCTGGCCGAGCTGGCTTCCAAGCCGAAATCTTCTCGTCGTCTTCTCGTCGTGGCCGGGCCTTGCCTGCCCGAACACCGAACACGTTCCGAACCGAAGTGCTGTGTGAAGGTCTCTGATGGTCTTGAAGCGTCTTACCAAAGAAGTTGAAGAAGCAGTACCGTACAAGTTCCGAAGCTACTGATGGACCTTTTCAATCCACAGTTATACCTTTTTGGGACATTCTTATCTCCCGCCAAATCATAGTCCTGTCTTTGTAATAATTTTGGCGGGCAGAACTCTCTGCAGGGGTGTTTTGTTTTCATAACGGGAGTCGGTGATAGCTTAACTGGCCTTCCTGGGCCGATAATGTCTTTGCTTTGTCACCGTAACTTGGTTTGTATATTGATCGGTCTGGAGATTGCCCTTGATGGCTGTTAAACGCTTCTCTTTGTACAGTAAATGGGTTAAAGTGTTCGTTCAATTGTCCGCCCATTTCTTGATGGGTCTCATCCTGCTACCCAAATCTGTCCTGTACTTATAATCTAATCAATATGTATACTCAGTTCCAAGAGTTTCGGCTTCCCGAAACTGGTTTTCGCGGGCTTTAATGTCCTCAATCCACAAGCCTGTCTGGCTTGCAGTAACAGAAATTCAAATGGTCCCAGAAGCTGGTCACAAGGTCTGGCGGCCATTTTGTGTGCCCTTTTATCAAAGGTTTCTCTGTACAAGCTTCTTTTGGTCAATAAAGCTGTTTTATTAACCCTAATTTCCTGCGTGATTATTTAATGAAAATTTCGTGAACCTTACAGTCCCTCCTGTGATACTGATAGCTTGCTTAAAGTATCAATAACCCTTGGTGAGCAAATTTTCCCTGATTCCCCACATCCAAACGTTCCTGGTAATTTACTATCTATGACCCCCACGACACCTGCAGTTCCCATTTCAGAAAATTACATTGTGTGCAGTTGGACAATCATAGGCAGTACTACCTCAAACTATAATACATTCATCTTTCAGATGTAAAGGGGCCGATACCCCTTACACCACCTGCATACACATTTTGTTAATCAAAAATAGAAAAAGCAATCATCGGTTATAACACAACAGTATTCATACACTTAAATCATATAGTCACCAAAACCAAGAGTGAAGGGGCGCTTTATCCTTTAATACATAGCAGCTTAAGCGGGGGTCTCTTCACCCACTCGTACATAGCGTTCTCTCCATTCTCCTGTGTTCTCGTGCCTCTGGAGGCGTTTGCCTCTCTTGCAATGCACGAACAGTAAATATATTACAATCAAAACCTGACACACTACTAGGATGTGGGATGCTATTCTAATCCAGGGTGGGATCTCTATATTAGTGAACAGGTCCCACCATGGTGGGGTGACTATGTCCAATATGTCTTCCCCTATCTCCAATGTCTTCTGCTCTAGTGTGTAAAAATGCTTCTGTGAGACTATTACGGCTTTTAAAATCTTGGTGAGGTGTTCGGGGAGAGGGGGAATGACATAACCAAAATGCGCAATGAATCGCTGTAAATCCGTGAAATTCTCTTTTACAGTGAGGTGAACAGTGGAAGGTACAGGAATGGGGACAATTCGCTGTTGTGCCACTTGAACTTCAGCCCTGGGTTTGAAACAGAAACTGCTGTCACTGACCGGACACCACCCGTGCTGTCCATGATGGTAGTGAGGCACTGCAGTGGTAACACAGTATGTACCACCTCCGATATATGCCACCTGCGGGGGCACATGGTCTTTTGCCATTGCCTCCATGGTGCAATTTACCGGCTTCGCGCTAGCGGCTCTGAACCCGCACTGTGGTTTTAAAAAGGCACTCAAGTGCTGGGGACACAGGATGATGTGTGCTCCCCGGCTTCGACACCCCAAGAGGTCAGTGCCTGTCATCGTACACTCCCATCTGATGACATAAGGCGGGACCATTGCGTAACGAATGTGTGCACCCCCCTGAATGACTCCAATGTTCTCCACCTTGTATACCGGGGCGGGTTTTGCTGTGGGACCCAACACCGGCATCCTCACCACTATTCCCATGATAGTGTGATTCGAGCGTCCACAGTCCACTGGGACTGGGTACACCTCTGCAGCTAATCTGAGCTGGCACGGACTTAATGCGTTCTCAAAAGGGTAGAGTGCTTGCAAGTGCTTATTGCTGATCCAGGACGGGACCAAACCTTGTTTTAAATCCTCCAGATTACTGCGGCCCTCGCCCAGTAACCACGCCCCATATAGCACACAAGCCTCGTTCTGTGCAGCCTGATCGGACGCATTCCGATCCTCCCTAATGAGTGCATTTACCGTTCTAGCGTGTTTCTCCAGCTCAGCGATTATTTCCTTTAAGTGTAGTGTCATGGCCTGGTCCTCATGTAGCTCAGAACCCACTACCTTATTTTCGTTTGTCAGTATGTTCCTTAACTTAATTGTCACCCAGTCGCTCCCACTCGATTGTAGAGTTCTTCATATTCTTTCCCAGCTTTCGGAGCCACCACCATCTACTTAGCAGTATGTTCCCATTACACACCAAACAGATCCTCTTTCCCACGGTAACGCTGACTCTGGGTGCAATGATCCTCACCCGAGGGCACAGTAACGAAGTCTCTTGGTAGGCAAACCCGGATTTGCTGGAGTATTCTGTAGAATTCGACCCCAGCCATCCTGGCCATCTCCCTTGGTGGAAGTAGGTGGCGATTTCCTCAACCTCTCGCTTCCCCGTCCCATCCGTCACGATGGGGGCTGTGTCCCCGGAGCATCCGAACACGACGACGTCCTTGGTGCGGCCTCGGTAGGCCAGCCCGCACCCGATCGCCGCGAGCACCACGAGAATCCTCTCCATTGTATTCCTGGTTTCTGTAACCGATAAGATGATGTAGCCAGGCTCCCAATAGGCGCTGGCCTAATTAAACGGACGCTCGGGTCCCCTGACCCCGCTTCCAAACAAGCACACATACTAGGCAGACTTCGAAACTACCTTTTAAAACATCCCCATCATCTTAAACTTTACATGCCTTAAACTAACATTATAATTACTTAACTTAACTTATCATTACCTAAACTTATGTTCACCTAAAACTTATGTACAGCGCCGCCCTCCTTCGGGCGGCCTACCTAATTCCTGTGAGGGCTGCAGCATGCCGCTCCCTGTGGCGGGGCTGCACTGACCTTCGGCTTTGATCCCCCGCAGCCTGTCGCTGCTGAACGGGAATCGTGTCTTTCCTGGGCTACCCTGGATCGAGGTTGGGGGAAGTAAGGAGAATCTGACCAAAACTTTCTGGGCTGAGGCGCCCGAGTCGACCTGCGAGAAGGTACTTTGGGCATGGCTCCCTTAGCGAGTGGACCTTCGGGTGGGACCTTAGCTCTCACAGCCCGTGGCTCTTCCACGACTGTAGGCTTCGGCTCCCTTCCCTCAGGCTCCACCCCTTTGGGATTCGGGCAGGCTCCCTTGGCGAGTGGACCTTCGGGTGGGACTTCAGCTCTCACAGCCCGTGGCTCTTCCACGACTGTAGGCTTCGGCTCCCTCCCCTCAGGCTCCGCCCCTTCGGGAATTGGGTCTGTGGCAGATGGCTCCTCCTCACCTGTCCCTACAGGTGGAGGATCTCTGCCCCCAATTTCTACCTCCCCCACGCTCGAGTCAAGGGCGGGACCTCCGTCCTCTGACTCCTCCTCCTCCAGAATCGTGTCGAGGGCAGGACCTTGCTGTTCAGGTCCCTCCTCGTCCGAGTCCCAGGCCAACGGAGAAACCTCCCCCCAGGTGGGCGGGACCTCTTCTCCTTCCAAGCAGGCTACAACACCAGCTTGTGTGGTCTGTGACTCATCGTGCGCCTCAGGCTGAGGATCTTTATCCTCAGACCTGGCTTCGGTTGCTGATGCTCTTGCACCCGGTTTAAACAGTTTGCACTGATTTTGAGCCATTTCAAAAACCCTTAGCTGACCCTCTAAACTGCTGTTAACCTAGCGTTTTCCTCCTTTAAAGCCTGCTCAACTAACTTAGCCTCCGCAACCTGACACCGCAGGTATTCCTCCATTTTACAGGAGGTCTCTTCCTGTGCATGTCTTTCTAGGGGACACAGGTCGACAGGCTGCGCTGGCTCTAGTCAATTGAGCACAGCGGTTGGGGCTGGGGGAGCAACAGGGCCGTTGGTGACTGCCAGCTTCCCCTGCGAGGTCATTAGAGACCGCATTGCCTCTAAAACTGACTCGATCGCATCGGGATGGATCGACACATCGGCTCCTTTCTCCCGGATGGGCGTTTGGGCTGGGGCTTTTCCCTTTAAATCCTTCCAGGGATTTTTACAGTCCCGGCGCCAGTGACCTTCCTTCCCACACCCGTAACAACTGCTCTTGGCTTGGGGAGGGCGATTCCCCTCCTGATGCCATTCCTTTTTAACAGGAGCTGCAGGCCTCACCTCATGCACCTTTCCCTTCGGGGGAGGCACTTCCTTACTCCTGCTGTTCCTGTAACCTATCGTGAGCTGATCAAGTACTATCTCCTCCGTGGAGCGGGGGTTATTGGGGTCAAACCATGTTTTGGCCTGCTCCCTCACCTGTGGCAAGCAATTGGTGACCAGGCACCGGAGCCAATGAGCCCTTTGACCAGCGTCCAGCCCATCCCGGGCCGGCCTGCCCGGGCAGCTGCGCCGATACACTGGCCACAACCTTCCAGCGAAAACCCGTGGGGGCTCTCCCTCTAGCTGTACCGTCCTATCCAATCGGAGGAACGGACTCCCGTCATTTTCCGCCATAACCTCCATGATCTCGTCCCGTAAAACCTCATACTCCCTATGCCCTCTCTTGCTCTCATCAGAGAAACACTGGAGGATTGAGCTGTCCAGGGAGAACAGCAGCATTCTGGACTGCTCTCTCCCGTCGCAGTCATTAACTGCTGCGGTCTGCTCCACGTCCCTAAAATGGACGGAGGGATCTCCTGACTCGGAGAGTTTCGGGATGTGGCTTATCATTGCCCTTAGCTGTTGTGCGCTGTGGGGCATTACGATCTGATTCACGAGGGGTCCCTCATCGCCATTGTCTTCGTTCGGACCGAGCCTCCGGTGTCGAGCGGGACACATCGGTGCCGGCTTCGACCCTACTACCTGGGGTTGCTCTACCTCAGGAATCTCTTCGACTAACTCCACCGTTTCCTCCCCCTCAACCCAAGACTCATTATAGCTGGGAGGTGCCGAGGGCTCGGTGGTTGGTACCCTAACTGCCTCTCACAGAATCGGTCTTTTGGATTCCCTGGCTAACTGTAGCTGGCTCGCTGGTGGGTTTATGAGACACACCAAGCCGTTTGCCTTCGCTAGGGCCATTCTCAGGTCCTCTAGCTCCCTTTGGCAAGCGCTATGGTCGGTGTTCTCAGACCTATCCTCGATGGCCATCTTGTACGCTGCTCTAGCTCCCAGAATACTCTCCTCCTGAGCCTTTACCTGCTGAGCTAGGCGAACACACCTGTCTCTCATTCTTCCTTCACTGGTCTTGGCCTCAGTGACCTGACACTCCAAGTAATCTATCTTGGTCTCATGGTGATTGGTTACGGATTGGCGTTCCTGATTCAGCGCGTTGAGCGATGCAATCAGTCTCTTTCCTCCCGCAACCTTTTCCTCTACTTCTGCTAGTAACACTTTGATCTGGGCCATCTGTGCTGCAACGACTTGGTCCAAAAGCTGGACTTGCTTTTTGTAGCACATCAGCCAGACCGCCTTTTCTACAGGTCTTTTGTGCTCTTTGCTTTCTGTCCACTTGATGGCTGCGTCTAGCGGGCGCCTATCTCTTAATAGGTCAGATATCCACTGTTTTGTAAGTTTTACCTTCCCAAAAACATAATCCGCTATTCTCTCATCCATCACATTTCGTTTATTCAGACCTTGATCTAACACACTACATTCCTGCTGCCAAGGTCCTGCCGCGGTCGCCATCTCTGTAGGGGCTTTCTCTTGCTTGCTCTGGTCTCCTGCCAGGCTTCTTGCAATAATTACCCGTGAGTGGTTCAACCCACTCGCCCCTACGGTTCTCGACCTTGGACTTAGGTGCAGGGAGCTGTAGTGCAGAAAAACTCAATAGACCAGGTCGAATAGCACGAAATGGATGCCTTTATTAAACAGTTTTCAGCATGGTAAAATACATGTCATATGCACAGATTAAAGCAACTACAAGCATGCACACATCTATAAACTTAACTCTATAGAAATGGGGAACACACGGCACATCGTAAAAGGGGTAACACATTACAATTACCCTTAACCCCCTCCCCTAGACCTAACTAAGTTTCGATTTGAGGAACTCGGGATCATGCTCACCACTTTAAGAATTTCGAAAAGGGGTTTGCAGCCTTTCGACACAGCTTTCCATTGTCACGTGGGTTTGGAAGGTTCTGGCGCAGCTTGTTTTCCTCTTGGTTCTCCTGCGATGAGCGCTCGCCGATGTGATGTTGAGACACTGGAGTGCCGGGCCCTGAGTGTCTTCTTCTCCAGCCTGGGTCGTCGATCTCCCGATGGTCTTCCCCGGGGCGGGACGCTGGTCCCAAATTGCTTTCTTTATACAGTCATAATGTCCTTCTGATTTGGAGCAGAGCTGGAGTACAGGGTGTCTTCTTCTTCGGCCTGGGTCGTCGATGATCTCCCGATAAAAGTACCCAGGCCACCCTCGTCGTCTTCCCGTCATGGCTGGGCCTTGCCTGGCCAAGCTGGCTTCCAAGCCGAAATCTTCGCGTCGTCTTCTCGTCGTGGCCGGGCCTTGCCTGCCCAAACACCGAACACGTTCCGAACCGAAGTGCTGTGTGAAGGTCTCTGATGGTCTTGAAGCGTCTTACCGAAGAAGTTGAAGAAGCAGTACCATACAAGTTCCGAAGCTACTGATGGACCTTTTCAATCCACAGTTATACCTTTTTGGGACATTCTTATCTCCCGCCAAATCATAGTCCTGTCTTTGTAATAATTTTGGCGGGCAGAACTCTCTGCAGGGGTGTTTTGTTTTCATAACGGGAGTCGGTGATAGCTTAACTGGCCTTCCTGGGCCGATAATGTCTTTGCTTTGTCACCGTAACTTGGTTTGTATATTGATCGGTCTGGAGATTGCCCTTGATGGCTGTTAAACGCTTCTCTTTGTACAGTAAATGGGTTAAAGTGTTCGTTCAATTGTCCGCCCATTTCTTGATGGGTCTCATCCTGCTACCCAAATCTGTCCTGTACTTATAATCTAATCAATATGTATACTCAGTTCCAAGAGTTTCGGCTTCCCGAAACTGGTTTTCGCGGGCTTTAATGTCCTCAATCCACAAGCCTGTCTGGCTTGCAGTAACAGAAATTCAAATGGTCCCAGAAGCTGGTCACAAGGTCTGGCGGCCATTTTGTGTGCCCTTTTATCAAAGGTTTCTCTGTACAAGCTTCTTTTGGTCAATAAAGCTGTTTTATTAACCCTAATTTCCTGCGTGATTATTTAATGAAAATTTCGTGAACCTTACAGTCCCTCCTGTGATACTGATAGCTTGCTTAAAGTATCAATAACCCTTGGTGAGCAAATTTTCCCTGATTCCCCACATCCAAACGTTCCTGGTAATTTACTATCTATGACCCCCACGACACCTGCAGTTCCCATTTCAGAAAATTACATTGTGTGCAGTTGGACAATCATAGGCAGTACTACCTCAAACTATAATACATTCATCTTTCAGATGTAAAGGGGCCGATACCCCTTACACCACCTGCATACACATTTTGTTAATCAAAAATAGAAAAAGCAATCATCGGTTATAACACAACAGTATTCATACACTTAAATCATATAGTCACCAAAACCAAGAGTGAAGGGGCGCTTTATCCTTTAATACATAGCAGCTTAAGCGGGGGTCTCTTCACCCACTCGTACATAGCGTTCTCTCCATTCTCCTGTGTTCTCGTGCCTCTGGAGGCGTTTGCCTCTCTTGCAATGCACGAACAGTAAATATATTACAATCAAAACCTGACACACTACTAGGATGTGGGATGCTATTCTAATCCAGGGTGGGATCTCTATATTAGTGAACAGGTCCCACCATGGTGGGGTGACTATGTCCAATATGTCTTCCCCTATCTCCAATGTCTTCTGCTCTAGTGTGTAAAAATGCTTCTGTGAGACTATTACGGCTTTTAAAATCTTGGTGAGGTGTTCGGGGAGAGGGGGAATGACATAACCAAAATGCGCAATGAATCGCTGTAAATCCGTGAAATTCTCTTTTACAGTGAGGTGAACAGTGGAAGGTACAGGAATGGGGACAATTCGCTGTTGTGCCACTTGAACTTCAGCCCTGGGTTTGAAACAGAAACTGCTGTCACTGACCGGACACCACCCGTGCTGTCCATGATGGTAGTGAGGCACTGCAGTGGTAACACAGTATGTACCACCTCCGATATATGCCACCTGCGGGGGCACATGGTCTTTTGCCATTGCCTCCATGGTGCAATTTACCGGCTTCGCGCTAGCGGCTCTGAACCCGCACTGTGGTTTTAAAAAGGCACTCAAGTGCTGGGGACACAGGATGATGTGTGCTCCCCGGCTTCGACACCCCAAGAGGTCAGTGCCTGTCATCGTACACTCCCATCTGATGACATAAGGCGGGACCATTGCGTAACGAATGTGTGCACCCCCCTGAATGACTCCAATGTTCTCCACCTTGTATACCGGGGCGGGTTTTGCTGTGGGACCCAACACCGGCATCCTCACCACTATTCCCATGATAGTGTGATTCGAGCGTCCACAGTCCACTGGGACTGGGTACACCTCTGCAGCTAATCTGAGCTGGCACGGACTTAATGCGTTCTCAAAAGGGTAGAGTGCTTGCAAGTGCTTATTGCTGATCCAGGACGGGACCAAACCTTGTTTTAAATCCTCCAGATTACTGCGGCCCTCGCCCAGTAACCACGCCCCATATAGCACACAAGCCTCGTTCTGTGCAGCCTGATCGGACGCATTCCGATCCTCCCTAATGAGTGCATTTACCGTTCTAGCGTGTTTCTCCAGCTCAGCGATTATTTCCTTTAAGTGTAGTGTCATGGCCTGGTCCTCATGTAGCTCAGAACCCACTACCTTATTTTCGTTTGTCAGTATGTTCCTTAACTTAATTGTCACCCAGTCGCTCCCACTCGATTGTAGAGTTCTTCATATTCTTTCCCAGCTTTCGGAGCCACCACCATCTACTTAGCAGTATGTTCCCATTACACACCAAACAGATCCTCTTTCCCACGGTAACGCTGACTCTGGGTGCAATGATCCTCACCCGAGGGCACAGTAACGAAGTCTCTTGGTAGGCAAACCCGGATTTGCTGGAGTATTCTGTAGAATTCGACCCCAGCCATCCTGGCCATCTCCCTTGGTGGAAGTAGGTGGCGATTTCCTCAACCTCTCGCTTCCCCGTCCCATCCGTCACGATGGGGGCTGTGTCCCCGGAGCATCCGAACACGACGACGTCCTTGGTGCGGCCTCGGTAGGCCAGCCCGCACCCGATCGCCGCGAGCACCACGAGAATCCTCTCCATTGTATTCCTGGTTTCTGTAACCGATAAGATGATGTAGCCAGGCTCCCAATAGGCGCTGGCCTAATTAAACGGACGCTCGGGTCCCCTGACCCCGCTTCCAAACAAGCACACATACTAGGCAGACTTCGAAACTACCTTTTAAAACATCCCCATCATCTTAAACTTTACATGCCTTAAACTAACATTATAATTACTTAACTTAACTTATCATTACCTAAACTTATGTTCACCTAAAACTTATGTACAGCGCCGCCCTCCTTCGGGCGGCCTACCTAATTCCTGTGAGGGCTGCAGCATGCCGCTCCCTGTGGCGGGGCTGCACTGACCTTCGGCTTTGATCCCCCGCAGCCTGTCGCTGCTGAACGGGAATCGTGTCTTTCCTGGGCTACCCTGGATCGAGGTTGGGGGAAGTAAGGAGAATCTGACCAAAACTTTCTGGGCTGAGGCGCCCGAGTCGACCTGCGAGAAGGTACTTTGGGCGTGGCTCCCTTAGCGAGTGGACCTTCGGGTGGGACCTTAGCTCTCACAGCCCGTGGCTCTTCCACGACTGTAGGCTTCGGCTCCCTTCCCTCAGGCTCCACCCCTTTGGGATTCGGGCAGGCTCCCTTGGCGAGTGGACCTTCGGGTGGGACTTCAGCTCTCACAGCCCGTGGCTCTTCCACGACTGTAGGCTTCGGCTCCCTCCCCTCAGGCTCCGCCCCTTCGGGAATTGGGTCTGTGGCAGATGGCTCCTCCTCACCTGTCCCTACAGGTGGAGGATCTCTGCCCCCAATTTCTACCTCCCCCACGCTCGAGTCAAGGGCGGGACCTCCGTCCTCCGACTCCTCCTCCTCCAGAATCGTGTCGAGGGCAGGACCTTGCTGTTCAGGTCCCTCCTCGTCCGAGTCCCAGGCCAACGGAGAAACCTCCCCCCAGGTGGGCGGGACCTCTTCTCCTTCCAAGCAGGCTACAACACCAGCTTGTGTGGTCTGTGACTCATCGTGCGCCTCAGGCTGAGGATCTTTATCCTCAGACCTGGCTTCGGTTGCTGATGCTCTTGCACCCGGTTTAAACAGTTTGCACTGATTTTGAGCCATTTCAAAAACCCTTAGCTGACCCTCTAAACTGCTGTTAACCTAACGTTTTCCTCCTTTAAAGCCTGCTCAACTAACTTAGCCTCCGCAACCTGACACCGCAGGTATTCCTCCATTTTACAGGAGGTCTCTTCCTGTGCATGTCTTTCTAGGGGACACAGGTCGACAGGCTGCGCTGGCTCTAGTCAATTGAGCACAGCGGTTGGGGCTGGGGGAGCAACAGGGCCGGTGGTGACTGCCAGCTTCCCCTGCGAGGTCATTAGAGACCGCATTGCCTCTAAAACTGACTCGATCGCATCGGGATGGATCGACACATCGGCTCCTTTCTCCCGGATGGGCGTTTGGGCTGGGGCTTTTCCCTTTAAATCCTTCCAGGGATTTTTACAGTCCCGGCGCCAGTGACCTTCCTTCCCACACCCGTAACAACTGCTCTTGGCTTGGGGAGGGCGATTCCCCTCCTGATGCCATTCCTTTTTAACAGGAGCTGCAGGCCTCACCTCATGCACCTTTCCCTTCGGGGGAGGCACTTCCTTACTCCTGCTGTTCCTGTAACCTATCGTGAGCTGATCAAGTACTATCTCCTCCGTGGAGCGGGGGTTATTGGGGTCAAACCATGTTTTGGCCTGCTCCCTCACCTGTGGCAAGCAATTGGTGACCAGGCACCGGAGCCAATGAGCCCTTTGACCAGCGTCCAGCCCATCCCGGGCCGGCCCGCCCGGGCAGCTGCGCCGATACACTGGCCACAACCTTCCAGCGAAAACCCGTGGGGGCTCTCCCTCTAGCTGTACCGTCCTATCCAATCGGAGGAACGGACTCCCGTCATTTTCCGCCATAACCTCCATGATCTCGTCCCGTAAAACCTCATACTCCCTATGCCCTCTCTTGCTCTCATCAGAGAAACACTGGAGGATTGAGCTGTCCAGGGAGAACAGCAGCATTCTGGACTGCTCTCTCCCGTCGCAGTCATTAACTGCTGCGGTCTGCTCCACGTCCCTAAAATGGACGGAGGGATCTCCTGACTCGGAGAGTTTCGGGATGTGGCTTATCATTGCCCTTAGCTGTTGTGCGCTGTGGGGCATTACGATCTGATTCACGAGGGGTCCCTCATCGCCATTGTCTTCGTTCGGACCGAGCCTCCGGTGTCGAGCGGGACACATCGGTGCCGGCTTCGACCCTACTACCTGGGGTTGCTCTACCTCAGGAATCTCTTCGACTAACTCCACCGTTTCCTCCCCCTCAACCCAAGACTCATTATAGCTGGGAGGTGCCGAGGGCTCGGTGGTTGGTACCCTAACTGCCTCTCACAGAATCGGTCTTTTGGATTCCCTGGCTAACTGTAGCTGGCTCGCTGGTGGGTTTATGAGACACACCAAGCCGTTTGCCTTCGCTAGGGCCATTCTCAGGTCGTCTAGCTCCCTTTGGCAAGCGCTATGGTCGGTGTTCTCAGACCTATCCTCGATGGCCATCTTGTACGCTGCTCTAGCTCCCAGAATACTCTCCTCCTGAGCCTTTACCTGCTGAGCTAGGCGAACACACCTGTCTCTCATTCTTCCTTCACTGGTCTTGGCCTCAGTGACCTGACACTCCAAGTAATCTATCTTGGTCTCATGGTGATTGGTTACGGATTGGCGTTCCTGATTCAGCGCGTTGAGCGATGCAATCAGTCTCTTTCCTCCCGCAACCTTTTCCTCTACTTCTGCTAGTAACCCTTTGATCTGGGCCATCTGTGCTGCAACGACTTGGTCCAAAAGCTGGACTTGCTTTTTGTAGCACATCAGCCAGACCGCCTTTTCTACAGGTCTTTTGTGCTCTTTGCTTTCTGTCCACTTGATGGCTGCGTCTAGCGGGCGCCTATCTCTTAATAGGTCAGATATCCACTGTTTTGTAAGTTTTACCTTCCCAAAAACATAATCCGCTATTCTCTCATCCATCACATTTCGTTTATTCAGACCTTGATCTAACACACTACATTCCTGCTGCCAAGGTCCTGCCGCGGTCGCCATCTCTGTAGGGGCTTTCTCTTGCTTGCTCTGGTCTCCTGCCAGGCTTCTTGCAATAATTACCCGTGAGTGGTTCAACCCACTCGCCCCTACGGTTCTCGACCTTGGACTTAGGTGCAGGGAGCTGTAGTGCAGAAAAACTCAATAGACCAGGTCGAATAGCACGAAATGGATGCCTTTATTAAACAGTTTTCAGCATGGTAAAATACATGTCATATGCACAGATTAAAGCAACTACAAGCATGCACACATCTATAAACTTAACTCTATAGAAATGGGGAACACACGGCACATCGTAAAAGGGGTAACACATTACAATTACCCTTAACCCCCTCCCCTAGACCTAACTAAGTTTCGATTTGAGGAACTCGGGATCATGCTCACCACTTTAAGAATTTCGAAAAGGGGTTTGCAGCCTTTCGACACAGCTTTCCATTGTCACGTGGGTTTGGAAGGTTCTGGCGCAGCTTGTTTTCCTCTTGGTTCTCCTGCGATGAGCGCTCGCCGATGTGATGTTGAGACACTGGAGTGCCGGGCCCTGAGTGTCTTCTTCTCCAGCCTGGGTCGTCGATCTCCCGATGGTCTTCCCCGGGGCGGGACGCTGGTCCCAAATTGCTTTCTTTATACAGTCATAATGTCCTTCTGATTTGGAGCAGAGCTGGAGTACAGGGTGTCTTCTTCTTCGGCCTGGGTCGTCGATGATCTCCCGATAAAAGTACCCAGGCCACCCTCGTCGTCTTCCCGTCATGGCTGGGCCTTGCCTGGCCAAGCTGGCTTCCAAGCCGAAATCTTCGCGTCGTCTTCTCGTCGTGGCCGGGCCTTGCCTGCCCAAACACCGAACACGTTCCGAACCGAAGTGCTGTGTGAAGGTCTCTGATGGTCTTGAAGCGTCTTACCGAAGAAGTTGAAGAAGCAGTACCATACAAGTTCCGAAGCTACTGATGGACCTTTTCAATCCACAGTTATACCTTTTTGGGACATTCTTATCTCCCGCCAAATCATAGTCCTGTCTTTGTAATAATTTTGGCGGGCAGAACTCTCTGCAGGGGTGTTTTGTTTTCATAACGGGAGTCGGTGATAGCTTAACTGGCCTTCCTGGGCCGATAATGTCTTTGCTTTGTCACCGTAACTTGGTTTGTATATTGATCGGTCTGGAGATTGCCCTTGATGGCTGTTAAACGCTTCTCTTTGTACAGTAAATGGGTTAAAGTGTTCGTTCAATTGTCCGCCCATTTCTTGATGGGTCTCATCCTGCTACCCAAATCTGTCCTGTACTTATAATCTAATCAATATGTATACTCAGTTCCAAGAGTTTCGGCTTCCCGAAACTGGTTTTCGCGGGCTTTAATGTCCTCAATCCACAAGCCTGTCTGGCTTGCAGTAACAGAAATTCAAATGGTCCCAGAAGCTGGTCACAAGGTCTGGCGGCCATTTTGTGTGCCCTTTTATCAAAGGTTTCTCTGTACAAGCTTCTTTTGGTCAATAAAGCTGTTTTATTAACCCTAATTTCCTGCGTGATTATTTAATGAAAATTTCGTGAACCTTACAGTCCCTCCTGTGATACTGATAGCTTGCTTAAAGTATCAATAACCCTTGGTGAGCAAATTTTCCCTGATTCCCCACATCCAAACGTTCCTGGTAATTTACTATCTATGACCCCCACGACACCTGCAGTTCCCATTTCAGAAAATTACATTGTGTGCAGTTGGACAATCATAGGCAGTACTACCTCAAACTATAATACATTCATCTTTCAGATGTAAAGGGGCCGATACCCCTTACACCACCTGCATACACATTTTGTTAATCAAAAATAGAAAAAGCAATCATCGGTTATAACACAACAGTATTCATACACTTAAATCATATAGTCACCAAAACCAAGAGTGAAGGGGCGCTTTATCCTTTAATACATAGCAGCTTAAGCGGGGGTCTCTTCACCCACTCGTACATAGCGTTCTCTCCATTCTCCTGTGTTCTCGTGCCTCTGGAGGCGTTTGCCTCTCTTGCAATGCACGAACAGTAAATATATTACAATCAAAACCTGACACACTACTAGGATGTGGGATGCTATTCTAATCCAGGGTGGGATCTCTATATTAGTGAACAGGTCCCACCATGGTGGGGTGACTATGTCCAATATGTCTTCCCCTATCTCCAATGTCTTCTGCTCTAGTGTGTAAAAATGCTTCTGTGAGACTATTACGGCTTTTAAAATCTTGGTGAGGTGTTCGGGGAGAGGGGGAATGACATAACCAAAATGCGCAATGAATCGCTGTAAATCCGTGAAATTCTCTTTTACAGTGAGGTGAACAGTGGAAGGTACAGGAATGGGGACAATTCGCTGTTGTGCCACTTGAACTTCAGCCCTGGGTTTGAAACAGAAACTGCTGTCACTGACCGGACACCACCCGTGCTGTCCATGATGGTAGTGAGGCACTGCAGTGGTAACACAGTATGTACCACCTCCGATATATGCCACCTGCGGGGGCACATGGTCTTTTGCCATTGCCTCCATGGTGCAATTTACCGGCTTCGCGCTAGCGGCTCTGAACCCGCACTGTGGTTTTAAAAAGGCACTCAAGTGCTGGGGACACAGGATGATGTGTGCTCCCCGGCTTCGACACCCCAAGAGGTCAGTGCCTGTCATCGTACACTCCCATCTGATGACATAAGGCGGGACCATTGCGTAACGAATGTGTGCACCCCCCTGAATGACTCCAATGTTCTCCACCTTGTATACCGGGGCGGGTTTTGCTGTGGGACCCAACACCGGCATCCTCACCACTATTCCCATGATAGTGTGATTCGAGCGTCCACAGTCCACTGGGACTGGGTACACCTCTGCAGCTAATCTGAGCTGGCACGGACTTAATGCGTTCTCAAAAGGGTAGAGTGCTTGCAAGTGCTTATTGCTGATCCAGGACGGGACCAAACCTTGTTTTAAATCCTCCAGATTACTGCGGCCCTCGCCCAGTAACCACGCCCCATATAGCACACAAGCCTCGTTCTGTGCAGCCTGATCGGACGCATTCCGATCCTCCCTAATGAGTGCATTTACCGTTCTAGCGTGTTTCTCCAGCTCAGCGATTATTTCCTTTAAGTGTAGTGTCATGGCCTGGTCCTCATGTAGCTCAGAACCCACTACCTTATTTTCGTTTGTCAGTATGTTCCTTAACTTAATTGTCACCCAGTCGCTCCCACTCGATTGTAGAGTTCTTCATATTCTTTCCCAGCTTTCGGAGCCACCACCATCTACTTAGCAGTATGTTCCCATTACACACCAAACAGATCCTCTTTCCCACGGTAACGCTGACTCTGGGTGCAATGATCCTCACCCGAGGGCACAGTAACGAAGTCTCTTGGTAGGCAAACCCGGATTTGCTGGAGTATTCTGTAGAATTCGACCCCAGCCATCCTGGCCATCTCCCTTGGTGGAAGTAGGTGGCGATTTCCTCAACCTCTCGCTTCCCCGTCCCATCCGTCACGATGGGGGCTGTGTCCCCGGAGCATCCGAACACGACGACGTCCTTGGTGCGGCCTCGGTAGGCCAGCCCGCACCCGATCGCCGCGAGCACCACGAGAATCCTCTCCATTGTATTCCTGGTTTCTGTAACCGATAAGATGATGTAGCCAGGCTCCCAATAGGCGCTGGCCTAATTAAACGGACGCTCGGGTCCCCTGACCCCGCTTCCAAACAAGCACACATACTAGGCAGACTTCGAAACTACCTTTTAAAACATCCCCATCATCTTAAACTTTACATGCCTTAAACTAACATTATAATTACTTAACTTAACTTATCATTACCTAAACTTATGTTCACCTAAAACTTATGTACAGCGCCGCCCTCCTTCGGGCGGCCTACCTAATTCCTGTGAGGGCTGCAGCATGCCGCTCCCTGTGGCGGGGCTGCACTGACCTTCGGCTTTGATCCCCCGCAGCCTGTCGCTGCTGAACGGGAATCGTGTCTTTCCTGGGCTACCCTGGATCGAGGTTGGGGGAAGTAAGGAGAATCTGACCAAAACTTTCTGGGCTGAGGCGCCCGAGTCGACCTGCGAGAAGGTACTTTGGGCGTGGCTCCCTTAGCGAGTGGACCTTCGGGTGGGACCTTAGCTCTCACAGCCCGTGGCTCTTCCACGACTGTAGGCTTCGGCTCCCTTCCCTCAGGCTCCACCCCTTTGGGATTCGGGCAGGCTCCCTTGGCGAGTGGACCTTCGGGTGGGACTTCAGCTCTCACAGCCCGTGGCTCTTCCACGACTGTAGGCTTCGGCTCCCTCCCCTCAGGCTCCGCCCCTTCGGGAATTGGGTCTGTGGCAGATGGCTCCTCCTCACCTGTCCCTACAGGTGGAGGATCTCTGCCCCCAATTTCTACCTCCCCCACGCTCGAGTCAAGGGCGGGACCTCCGTCCTCCGACTCCTCCTCCTCCAGAATCGTGTCGAGGGCAGGACCTTGCTGTTCAGGTCCCTCCTCGTCCGAGTCCCAGGCCAACGGAGAAACCTCCCCCCAGGTGGGCGGGACCTCTTCTCCTTCCAAGCAGGCTACAACACCAGCTTGTGTGGTCTGTGACTCATCGTGCGCCTCAGGCTGAGGATCTTTATCCTCAGACCTGGCTTCGGTTGCTGATGCTCTTGCACCCGGTTTAAACAGTTTGCACTGATTTTGAGCCATTTCAAAAACCCTTAGCTGACCCTCTAAACTGCTGTTAACCTAACGTTTTCCTCCTTTAAAGCCTGCTCAACTAACTTAGCCTCCGCAACCTGACACCGCAGGTATTCCTCCATTTTACAGGAGGTCTCTTCCTGTGCATGTCTTTCTAGGGGACACAGGTCGACAGGCTGCGCTGGCTCTAGTCAATTGAGCACAGCGGTTGGGGCTGGGGGAGCAACAGGGCCGGTGGTGACTGCCAGCTTCCCCTGCGAGGTCATTAGAGACCGCATTGCCTCTAAAACTGACTCGATCGCATCGGGATGGATCGACACATCGGCTCCTTTCTCCCGGATGGGCGTTTGGGCTGGGGCTTTTCCCTTTAAATCCTTCCAGGGATTTTTACAGTCCCGGCGCCAGTGACCTTCCTTCCCACACCCGTAACAACTGCTCTTGGCTTGGGGAGGGCGATTCCCCTCCTGATGCCATTCCTTTTTAACAGGAGCTGCAGGCCTCACCTCATGCACCTTTCCCTTCGGGGGAGGCACTTCCTTACTCCTGCTGTTCCTGTAACCTATCGTGAGCTGATCAAGTACTATCTCCTCCGTGGAGCGGGGGTTATTGGGGTCAAACCATGTTTTGGCCTGCTCCCTCACCTGTGGCAAGCAATTGGTGACCAGGCACCGGAGCCAATGAGCCCTTTGACCAGCGTCCAGCCCATCCCGGGCCGGCCCGCCCGGGCAGCTGCGCCGATACACTGGCCACAACCTTCCAGCGAAAACCCGTGGGGGCTCTCCCTCTAGCTGTACCGTCCTATCCAATCGGAGGAACGGACTCCCGTCATTTTCCGCCATAACCTCCATGATCTCGTCCCGTAAAACCTCATACTCCCTATGCCCTCTCTTGCTCTCATCAGAGAAACACTGGAGGATTGAGCTGTCCAGGGAGAACAGCAGCATTCTGGACTGCTCTCTCCCGTCGCAGTCATTAACTGCTGCGGTCTGCTCCACGTCCCTAAAATGGACGGAGGGATCTCCTGACTCGGAGAGTTTCGGGATGTGGCTTATCATTGCCCTTAGCTGTTGTGCGCTGTGGGGCATTACGATCTGATTCACGAGGGGTCCCTCATCGCCATTGTCTTCGTTCGGACCGAGCCTCCGGTGTCGAGCGGGACACATCGGTGCCGGCTTCGACCCTACTACCTGGGGTTGCTCTACCTCAGGAATCTCTTCGACTAACTCCACCGTTTCCTCCCCCTCAACCCAAGACTCATTATAGCTGGGAGGTGCCGAGGGCTCGGTGGTTGGTACCCTAACTGCCTCTCACAGAATCGGTCTTTTGGATTCCCTGGCTAACTGTAGCTGGCTCGCTGGTGGGTTTATGAGACACACCAAGCCGTTTGCCTTCGCTAGGGCCATTCTCAGGTCCTCTAGCTCCCTTTGGCAAGCGCTATGGTCGGTGTTCTCAGACCTATCCTCGATGGCCATCTTGTACGCTGCTCTAGCTCCCAGAATACTCTCCTCCTGAGCCTTTACCTGCTGAGCTAGGCGAACACACCTGTCTCTCATTCTTCCTTCACTGGTCTTGGCCTCAGTGACCTGACACTCCAAGTAATCTATCTTGGTCTCATGGTGATTGGTTACGGATTGGCGTTCCTGATTCAGCGCGTTGAGCGATGCAATCAGTCTCTTTCCTCCCGCAACCTTTTCCTCTACTTCTGCTAGTAACCCTTTGATCTGGGCCATCTGTGCTGCAACGACTTGGTCCAAAAGCTGGACTTGCTTTTTGTAGCACATCAGCCAGACCGCCTTTTCTACAGGTCTTTTGTGCTCTTTGCTTTCTGTCCACTTGATGGCTGCGTCTAGCGGGCGCCTATCTCTTAATAGGTCAGATATCCACTGTTTTGTAAGTTTTACCTTCCCAAAAACATAATCCGCTATTCTCTCATCCATCACATTTCGTTTATTCAGACCTTGATCTAACACACTACATTCCTGCTGCCAAGGTCCTGCCGCGGTCGCCATCTCTGTAGGGGCTTTCTCTTGCTTGCTCTGGTCTCCTGCCAGGCTTCTTGCAATAATTACCCGTGAGTGGTTCAACCCACTCGCCCCTACGGTTCTCGACCTTGGACTTAGGTGCAGGGAGCTGTAGTGCAGAAAAACTCAATAGACCAGGTCGAATAGCACGAAATGGATGCCTTTATTAAACAGTTTTCAGCATGGTAAAATACATGTCATATGCACAGATTAAAGCAACTACAAGCATGCACACATCTATAAACTTAACTCTATAGAAATGGGGAACACACGGCACATCGTAAAAGGGGTAACACATTACAATTACCCTTAACCCCCTCCCCTAGACCTAACTTAGTTTCGATTTGAGGAACTCGGGATCATGCTCACCACTTTAAGAATTTCGAAAAGGGGTTTGCAGCCTTTCGACACAGCTTTCCATTGTCACGTGGGTTTGGAAGGTTCTGGCGCAGCTTGTTTTCCTCTTGGTTCTCCTGCGATGAGCGCTCGCCGATGTGATGTTGAGACACTGGAGTGCCGGGCCCTGAGTGTCTTCTTCTCCAGCCTGGGTCGTCGATCTCCCGATGGTCTTCCCCGGGGCGGGACGCTGGTCCCAAATTGCTTTCTTTATACAGTCATAATGTCCTTCTGATTTGGAGCAGAGCTGGAGTACAGGGTGTCTTCTTCTTCGGCCTGGGTCGTCGATGATCTCCCGATAAAAGTACCCAGGCCACCCTCGTCATCTTCCCGTCATGGCTGGGCCTTGCCTGGCCAAGCTGGCTTCCAAGCCGAAATCTTCGCGTCGTCTTCTCGTCGTGGCCGGGCCTTGCCTGCCCAAACACCGAACACGTTCCGAACCGAAGTGCTGTGTGAAGGTCTCTGATGGTCTTGAAGCGTCTTACCGAAGAAGTTGAAGAAGCAGTACCATACAAGTTCCGAAGCTACTGATGGACCTTTTCAATCCACAGTTATACCTTTTTGGGATATTCTTATCTCCCGCCAAATCATAGTCCTGTCTTTGTAATAATTTTGGCGGGCAGAACTCTCTGCAGGGGTGTTTTGTCTTCATAACGGGAGTTGGTGATAGCTTAACTGGCCTTCCTGGGCCGATAATGCCTTTGCTTTGTCACCGTAACTTGGTTTGTATATTGATCGGTCTGGAGATTGCCCTGGATGGCTGCTAAACGGCTTCTCTTTGTACAGTAAATGGGTTAAAGTGTTCGTTCAATTGTCCACCCATTTCTTGATGGGTCTCATCCTGCTACCCAAATCTGTCCTGTACTTATAATCTAATCAATATGTATACTCAGTTCCATGAGTTTCGGCTTCCCGAAACTGGTTTTCGCGGGCTTTAATGTCCTCAATCCACAAGCCTGTCTGGCTTGCAGTAACAGAAATTCAAATGGTCCCAGAAGCTGGTCACGAGGTCTGGTGGCCATTTTGTGTGCCCTTTTATCAAAGGTTTCTCTGTACAAGCTTCTTTTGGTCAATAAAGCTGTTTTATTAACCCTAATTTCCTGCGTGATTATTTAATGAAAATTTCGCGAATCTTACAACGCGTTCCACGTAAGTGGCCCAATCTTCCACATCGCTATCAAAAGCAGTGATGTTACCCGTTTTTGCCATCCTTGTTGAGTTTCCTTTCCTTCGGATATGATTATTATTTTATTTAATTTTTTTCAAAATGGCGGCTTCCCACGCTTGGCGGCTTTTCCCGCTCTTGTCTTCTTCCCCCGCCGACTCAAAATGGTGATTACCGCGCTGTTGCCGTTCTTGCCTCCCAGCGGTCCTTTATTTTCCCCTACGCTGCTGCTCTTGTTCCCCACCGCTCCCGCGGTCCGTGTGGACATAAACGCTTTTCTGGCTGCTGCGCGTCTCTGCCCCGATTGCAGTCCGACCCCTGACACCGGGCGCGGTCGTGTTCCCCGCCCTTTTCGTCGTTTCCCTCCCCTTCTCTTACTGACAAATCGGCCGACTTCCCCCCCCCGTGCCGCTCGATCGGGCTTACCCGCCGCTGTCGTCGAAGAGATGTTCACTGATGTTTGACTTCGTGGCCAGAAACCAACCCGGGTTCCCGATTGCCTCCCGTGCTATGCAGTGCCCAGCAGGATGTTGAGGGTGGATGTCCTTGATCGATGCCTGTTTCAGAGGCGAAGCTTCCTTTGATGCAACTGCCGCTAGGTACGATCAGACTCGTCGCCACTGTTGAGTCTGTGTTTCCAAATGTAGTTATGCTGAATAACTGGACACAGACTACAGAAATAATTAAACAGGTCTTTAGTAATTGAGGGTCAGGGCTGAACTGGAATACACTTTGCTCCACAGGGTTTATATACCGGTGTGGACACCACCGGTACTACAATGTGCAGGAGCCATCAAAAAGTAGTCCATCACCTTAAGGTATCCTCTTAAGATGGTACAGGTTACATACACTACAGGCTCCATATCATCCATCTTCGAATGGACTTGCGGAGAGAGCCGTACAAACATTTAAGGAGATGATAACAAAAAGTGCAGAAGGGAGTTTAGCAGCCAAAGTGTCACGGGTTCTGTTCAGCTACAGAATAACACCTCAATCCACCACAGGACTCTCTCCTGCTGAGATGTTATTAGTTTGTAGACTACGCTCCACTCTTGAGCTTGTCCACCCAGACCTAAAAAGGAAAATGGAAGACAGACAAAACAAACAAAAAGAGAACCATGACAAAAGAACAAAGAGCCCAAGTTTTGGAGAAGGAGATGCAGTCCTTATCAGGAATTTCAGTTATGGACCAAAGTGGATTCCTGGCTTCATCGACTGTAGCTACAAGAGCAGGCCAGAGGCTGGGAATTCTGTGGCGAGTGTCTCACCTCCTGACTCCCCAAAGCCTTTCCACCATCTACAAGGCACAAGTCAGGAGTGTGATGGAATACTCTCCACTTGCCTGGATGAGTGCAGCTCCAACAACACTCAAGAAGTTCGACACCATTCAGGATAAAGCAGCCCGCTTGATTGGCACTCCATCCACCACCTTCAACATTCACTCCCTCCACCACCAGCGCACTGTGGCTGCAGTGTGTACCATCTACAAGATGCACTGCAGCAACTCGCCAAAGCTCCTTCAACAGCACCTTTCAAACCCGCAACCTCTACCACTTAGAAGGACAAGGGCAGCAGACGCATGGGAACATCACCACCTAAGGTTCCCCTCCAAGCCACACACCATCCTGACTTGGACCTGTATCGCCGTTCCTTCACTTTCGCTGGGCCAAAATCCTGGAACTCCCTTCCTAACAGCATTGTGGGTGTACCTAAACCATATGGACTGCAGCGGTTCAAGAAGGTGGCTCACCACCATCTTCTCAAGGGCAATTAGGGATGGGCACTAAATGCAGGCCTAGCCAGCGGCGCCCACATCCCATCAATGAATAAAAAAAAAAATGACAGGTCCAGTATCATACAAGGTCATGTTGGGAGATGGTAGGGTAGTACGCAGAAATTTAGATCAGATACTTCCCAGACAAGGGGAAATTGAAATGAAGGTTCCAGATGCAATGACTAAAGACAGGGTTGCCCCCAGTTATCCAAGTGCATCTGTGGTGACACCACGATAGGGACAGAGACAATTCCACAGGAACCTATTCGTCAAGAGGAAACCATCATTGCAGAGTCAGATACTCTGAGCACTGCTCAGGAGCAGCTGCTGGCTTCACCACAAACAATCAGGGACTTTACTGTTAGACGTTCACAAAGGACTCGCAAGCCACCAGAGAGATTGATACTGAACTGTTAGATTCATCAAGTATGGAACATGATGAATGGAGACTCCTTATGTGACCCTCAGGAATGGTTGTTTGTTAAGAAATTCATACTGAAATCTTAAGGGGGAGGGATATAGTAATCTGGGATGTTATGATTAAGGTTATCCACCAGGTGGTGCTGTAGCCAATGCTGGTGCTAAGGTCAGAGGTTTGCTTCCTGTTAAGGTCAGAGGTTTGCTTCCTGTCAAGGTCAGCAAAGGTGCAATGCCTGGATGCAAGCCTGCCTGGTTGTTTCGCAGTCGTTTAATAAAATACTCTTATTAATCCTAATACCTCGCCTCTTTGAGTCCTTGTCTCACTACATGGATTTATTACACTGGGGCAATCACCATCAGGAGAACCCATCCCTTACTCGGATCTTAGCTGTGTTTAACGCTGTGGCTGTTCGACAAGGGAAGGCCTCCACCCACTTAGAGAAAACGTTCACCAACACCAGACAATACTTGTTGCCCCCCCTTCTCCCAATCTCACCCCCTGCCATGTTTTCACTATCCCCTCTGACCTCCCCCTCTCTGACCCCAAACAATCAGTCCTCAGCAAAGGCCTGAGCTTCATCCCCTTATGCCTCCACCTCAATGAATTTCGAGCTCGGCATGATGCTGAGCTCTTTTTCCACCGCCTTCAACTCCGTGCCCACTTCTCTGGCCAGGAGTCTTACCCCCGCATGGCTGACCCTTTCTCCTGCTTTCAGAATTCTCGTTCTACCTGGACCCCTCCCCCTGGCCTCTTACCCTCTCTAGATCTTTTTATTGCTAACTGCCGCCGTGACATCGGCCGTCTCCATTTCTCTGCTCCCCTTACTCACTCCAACCTACCTCCCTCTGAACTTGCAGCACTCCATTCTCTCAGATCCAACCCCGACATTGTCATTAAACCTGCTGACAAGGGTGGTGCTGTTGTTCGGCGAACCGACCTCTACCTAACGGAAGCTGAACGCCAACTCTCCGATACCTCCTCCTACCTCCACCTGGACCATGACCTCACTGTTATGAATCTCACCATCATGAAGAAATGACTCATGAAATAACACTGGACGGCCAGCTGGTGGCGCCGTCTGTTGTATCTTTGCTTTAATGCGTTCAATCAAGCATGTAGATACGTCGAATTAAATCAGAGTCAGGCAGACAGGCTCATAACTGGGATCTTTACTTTATTGGTAAAATGGCTGACTGCCGCTTTCCCGGGTAATTCCCAGAATGCAATGCACATTACATTACCGTATTAACTGGTGTTAAACTCGCACATTACATTACCGTATTGACTGGTGTCAAACTCGCAATCAATACACGACACCGTCCAAGGAGTATCAATACTCGGGAGTGGCCCCAGCTTGCCCAGGGACATTTTGTAAACAGGAACTAGTGAAAGACAACTAGATCTCCATGTTTTGAAACAAGTTGATTAAAGCCTTGTTTTATACTCAAACCATGTGCTCAGTAGTCATTTTACATCACCCACTACCGAACATCAAACCACCGTTTCCAAGACTGTCACTGACATCATCTCCTCTGGAGATCTTCCGCCCGCAGCCACCAACCACATAGTTCCCCAACCCCGCACAGCCCGCTTCTTCCTCCTTCCCAAGATCCACAAACAGGACTGCCCTGGTAGACCCATTGTTTCAGCCTGTTCTTGCCCCACGGAACTTATTTCTTCCTATCTCGACTCTATCTTTTCTCCCCTTGTCCAGTCTCTTCCCACCTACATCCGCGACTCTTCTGATGCCCTCCGCCACTTTAACAGTTTCCAGTTTCCTGGCCCCAACCGCCTCCTTTTCACCATGGACGTACAATCCCTCTACACCTCCATCCCCCACCAGGATGGCCTGAGGGCGCTCCGCTTCTTCCTTGAACAGAGGCCCAACCCGTCCCCATCCACCACCACTCTCCTCCGCCTGGCTGAACTTGTTCTCACATTGAACAACTCCTCCTTTGACTCCACTCATTTCCTCCAAATTAAAGGTGTTGCTATGGGTACCCGCATGGGTCCGAGCTATGCCTGCCTTTTCGTGGGATATGTGGAACACTCTTTGTTCCAGTCCTGCTCGGGTCCCCTCCCTCACATCTTTTCTGGTACATTGATGACTGTATCGGTGCCAATTCCTGCTCTCACCCTGAACTAGACAATTTAATTCACTTTGCCCCCAATTTCCACCCTTCCCTCACCTTCACATGGTCCATCTCCGACTCTTCCCTTCCCTTCCTTGATTTCTCCGTCTCCATCTCTGGGGATAGGTTATTGACCAACATTCACTACAAGCCCACTGACTCCCACAGCTACCTGGACTACACTTCCTCCCACCCCGCCTCCTGTAAGGACTCTATTCCATTCTCCCAGTTTCTCCGTCTCCGCCGCATCTGCTCCGATGATGCCACCTTCCACACCATGTGTCTTCCTTTTCCCTCAACTGAGGATTCCCCTCTACCGTGGTTGACATGGCCCTCGACCATGTCCATTCTATCTCCCGCACTTCTGCCCTCACCCCTGCCCCTCCCTCCCGGAACCACGATAGGGTTCCCCTTGTCCTCACCTTTCACCCCACCAGCCTCCACATTCAACGGATCATCCTCCTCCATTTCCGCCACCTCCAACGTGATCCCACCACCAAACGCATCTTCCCCTCCTCTCCACTTTCAGCATTCCGTAGGGACCACTCCCTCCGAGACACCCTAGTCTACTCCTCTGTCACCCCCAGCACTTCTTCCCCTTCACCCGGCACCTTCCCCTGCAAGCGCAGGAGATGCAACACCTGCCCTTATACCTCCCCCCTTCCCACTGTCCAGGGCCCCAAACACCCCTTCCAGGTGAAACAGTGGTTTACTAGTACTTCTTGCAATCTAGTATACTGTATTCGCTGCTCAAGTTTTGGTCTCCTCTATATTGGGGAGACCAAACGCAGATTGGGTGACTGCTTTGCGGAACACCTCCGTTCAGTCCGTAAGGTTGACCCCGAGCTTCCGGTCGCCTGTCATTTTAATTCACCGCCCCACTCCCACTCAGACCTCACCGTCCTTGGGCTCTTGCATTGTTCCACGGAAACCCAGCGTAGGCTCGAGGAACAGCACCTCATCTTCTGATTAGGCACTTTATATCCTTCCGGACTCAATATCGAGTTCAACAATTTCAGATCATAACCTCGGCCCCCATTACACTTTTATATCCACACCTTTGTTTTGTGCCCTTCCCCCTTTTTTCTCTCCCACATGGCAGCTGTCTCCTATTCTGCCAATACATTTCACACCATATCTAGAGCCGGCTTTTGTCTCCACCATTCCTATCACCATCTTGTCTCATCTTGAATACACCTTAATGTCTCTTCACTTCTCTTTTGTTCTTTCTTCCCCATTTCCCAGCCCCACAAACTGGCCTTTCAATCTGTTTCATTTCCTGTGTTTTTTCTCAAACCTGGTGAAGGGTTTGTATCATGGAGGTCATTGGTGGGGGGCGGGGAGAAGATCGGTGAGGGAGAAGATCTGGGGAGGGAGAATATCGGGGGAGGGAGAATATTGGGGGAGGGGGAGGATCGGGGAGGGGGAGGATCGGGGAGGGGGAGGATCGGCGAGGGGAAAGATTGGGGAGGGGGAGGATCGGGGAGGGGGAAGAACAGGGAGGGGAAGATCGGGGAGGGAAAGATCGGGGGAGGGGGAAGATCGGGGAGGGGGAAGATCGGGGAGGGGAAGATCGGGGGAGGGGGAAGATCGGGGGAGGGGGAAGATCGGGGAGGGAAAGATCGGGGGAGGGGGAAGATCGGGGAGGGGGAAGATCGGGGAGGGGAAGATCGGGGAGGGGGAAGATCGGGGAGGGGGAAGATCGGGGAGGGGGAAGATCGGGGAGGGGGAAGATCGGGGAGGGGAAAGATCGGGGAGGGGAAGATCGGGGAGGGGGAAGATCGGGGGAGGGGGAAGATCGGGGAGGGGGAAGATCGGGGAGGGGAAGATCGGGGAGGGGGAAGATCGGGGGAGGGGGAAGATCGGGGAGGGGGAAGATCGGGGAGGGGAAGATCGGGGAGGGGGAAGATCGGGGGAGGGGGAAGATTGGGGAGGGAAAGATCGGGGGAGGGGGAAGATCAGAGAGGGGGAAGATCGGGGAGGGTGAAGATCGGGGAGGGGGAAGATCGGGGAGGGGGAGGATCAGGGAGAGAATGGTCGGGGGAGGGGGAAGATCGGGGAGGGAAAGATCGGGGGAGGTGGATGATCGGGGAGGGGGAAGATCGGAGAGGGGGAAGATCGGAGAGGGGGAAGATCGGGGAGGGTGAAGATCGGGGGAGGGAGAAGATCGGGGAGGGGGAAGATCGGGGAGGGGGAGGATTGGGGAGGGGAAAGATCGGGGAGGGGGAGGATCAGGGAGGGGAAGATCGGGGAGAGAAACGTCGGGGGAGGGGGAAGATCGGGGAGGGGGAAGATCGGGGGAGGGGGAAGATCGGGGAGGGGGAAGATCGGGGAGGGGAAGATCGGGGAGAGAAAGGACGGGGGAGGGGGAAGATCGGGGAGGGGGAAGATCGGGGAGGGTGAAGATCGGGGAGAGAAAGGTCGGGGGAGGGGGAAGATCGGGGAGGGGGAAGATCGGGGGAGGGGGAAGATCGGGGAGGGGGAAGATCGGGGAGGGAAAGATCAGGGGAGGGGGAAGATCGGGAAGGGGAAGATCGGGGAGGGGAAAGATCGGGGGAGGGGGAAGATCGGGGAGTGGAAGATCGGGGAGGGGAAGATCGGGGAGGGGAAGATCGGGGGAGGGGAAGATCGGGGAGGGGGAAGATCGGGGAGTGGAAGATCGGGGAGGGGAAGATCGGGGAGGGAAAGATCAGGGGAGGGGGAAGATCGGGGAGGGGGAAGATCGGGGAGGGAAAGATCGGGGGAGGGGGAAGATCGGGGGAGGGGGAAGATCGGGGAGTGGAAGATCGGGGAGGGGAAGATCGGGGAGGGGAAGATCGGGGGAGGGGAAGATCGGGGAGGGGGAAGATCGGGGAGGGTGAAGATCGGGGAGGGGAAGATCGGGGAGGGAAAGATCAGGGGAGGGGGAAGATCGGGGAGGGGGAAGATCGGGGAGGGAAAGATCGGGGGAGGGGGAAGATCGGGGAGGGGGAAGATCGGGGAGGGAAAGATCAGGGGAGGGGGAAGATCGGGGAGGGTGAAGATCGGGGAGGGGGAAGATCGGGGAGGGGGAAGATCGGGGAGGGGGAAGATCGGGGAGGGGGAAGATCAGGGAGGGGGAAGATCGGGGAGGGGAAGATCGGGGGAGGGAGAAGGTCGGGGAGGGGAAGATCAGGGAGGGGAAGATCGGGGAGGGAAAGATCGGGGGAGGGGGAAGATCGGGGAGGGGAAGATCGGGGGAGGGAGAATATCAGGGGAGGGGGAAGATCGGGGAGGGAGAAGATCGGGGAGGGAGAAGATCGGGGAGGGGAGGATCGGGGAGGGGGAAGAACAGGGAGGGAGAAGATCGGGGAGGGAGAAGATTGGGGAGGGAGAAGATCGGGGAGGGAGAAGATCGGGGAGGGGAGGATCGGGGAGGGGGAAGAACAGGGAGGGAGAAGATCGGGGAGGGAGAAGATCGGGGAGGGTGAAGATCGGGGAGGGGAAGATCGGGGGAGGGGGAAGATCGGGGGTGGGAGAAGATCGGGGAGAGGGAAAATCGGGGAGGGGAAGATCGGGGGAGGGAGAAGATCGGGAGAGGGGAAGATTGGGGAGGGGGAAGAACAGGGAGGGAGAAGATCGGAGAGGGAGAAACATAGAAACATAGAAGATAGGAGCAGGAGTAGGCCATTCAGCCCCTCGATCTGTTCCACCATTTAATGAGATCATGGCTGATCATGCAAATTCAGTACCCTATCCCTGCTTTATCCCCATATCCCTTGATCCCTTTAGCCTTAAGAAATATATCTAACTCCTTCCTGAATATATTTAATAAGTTGGCCTCAACTGCCTTCTGTGGTAGAGAATTCCACAGATTCACCACTCCCTGGGTGAAGAAATTACTCCTCATCTCTGTCCTAAATGGCTTACCTGTTTTCCTTAGACGATGACCCCTGGTTCTGGACTCCCCCGCCATTGGGAACATCCTTCCTGCATCTAGACTGTCTAGTCCTGTTAGAATTTTATAAGTTTCAATGAGATCCCCTCTCATTCTTCTAAACTCCAGTGAATAAAAGCCTATGTTACATTGTTATAGTATCACATCGTTAAATGAAACTACTTTGGCATGAAACTACTTTGGTATGGTGCAGTTATATTGCTATGTGGCACACTGTGCACGGGCAGTGCACAGTGCAGCGTCGGACATCTTGTATCACTTCGCACCATGAGGCAGCACAGAAACAAGGCAAGAATACAGCTAGTAAAAGCAGTAACTAAAATGAGCTAAAAGTGTCTGTATTATTTATAGCATAAGAACACAAGGAGACACAACATGGTGGCAGCGGTATAAGTGAGTAAAAAATTGTGCTATACGAACTACGAATAAGACGAAAAGTGATTTTGTGAGCTGATTGTGAGTGCCGATGTCTGCTGTGATGTGAGAGTGAATCGTACAGGAAACTAAAATGACGACTGTGCAAATGCAACCCCTCATGAACTGGGAAGCCGACGATATAGTAGAAGCATTCCGCAAGTTCAAACAGAAATGTGAGCTTACATTCAAAAGCTTCCTGAAGGGTGTTACCAACGAGGAAAAGGCTAGTTACATTCTGTTGTGGACAGGAGAAAAAGGTTTAGATTTGTATAATAGCTGGAGTTTGACTGAAGAGGAAAAGGAAAACCCTGCGACAATTTTTGATAAATTCAGCAACCATCTAGAGCCTAAATCCAATCACCGTATACACAGATACAAATTCCAGAGTCTAAGACAGGAACCCGGTGAAACAGCTGACAATTTCATGACAAGGCTGAGAAATGAAGCCAGCAAGTGTAAATTTAAGGAAATGGAAGAAAGGCTTGCGGACCAGCTAATATGGGGGTCAGCGCATGTAGAGGTACAAAAAGCCCTGATAGGAAAAGAAAAGCTTGGAATAACAGAGGCTGTAGATACTGCGAGAGCTCATGAAGCCATGAAGTAGCAAATGAAAACGCTGATTTCTCAAACGGCTGACATGCGGACGGCTTCTGAGACGGACAACAGAGTGGATGCAGTGAGAGAAAAGTACAACACACAAAGACATGCACATGACAACGGGGGAAACATGTGCAGAAATTGTGGAAGACCGCACGATTACACAGACAAGAGGAAATGTCCAGCATATGGAACAAGCTGCAATGCATGTGGCAAACTAAACCACTGGGAAAAGAGGTTTAGAACGAAGAAAGATGGAACATACATCAAAAACAAAGGCGGACAGCAGAACCAGAGAAAGAAACACAATATCCATGCCATGGATGAGCAGGATGATGATGATGATCACAACAATGCACTAAACATCGAAACCATAAAGATACAGCTTCACCAGATGTCCAGAGCAGAAAATACTCCGAGGAGAGAATTGCACACCATCATCCAAATTAAAAAAAAATCAAAGGTCGGCCCAAAACCATCAACTTAAAGTTGAAGCTGGACACAGGGGCTCAGAGCAACATTCTCCCATTGAGACTGTACCAGCAGATCTTTCCTGAAAACCTGAGAGAAGATGGCTACCCGAAAAATGGTTGTTTAAAGGCAAGTAATGTCACGCTGACAGCATACGGGGGGAGTGAGATTAAACAACTCGGAATAACCTTTCTCAAAGGGACACATAAAAGAAAGAACATCAACTGCATGTTCTATGTCACTGACACTGAGGGGCCAGCGATCGTGGGATTAAACAGCTGCGAGAAGTTGAGATTGGTCTCAGTGCATCAGGAGCTGACGGAAACGCCACTGAAGATAGACAGCAACACCCCACTGGAGAACCGCCCACAAATCAAGAGTAAAAAAGACTTGATAGACATGTATCCGGAATGTTTCGATGATACAGTGGGATGTTTCGGAGATTTCCAATACCACATCACCATCGATCCAGAGGTAAAGCCCGTTATCCATGCTCCACGAAAAGTACCCATCGAGCTGAAGACAAAGCTTGAAAGAGAGCTAAAGGAGATGGAAGAAAAGGGAGTGATCATAAAGGTCACTGAACCCACAGACTGGGTAAACTCAATTGTGGTACGAGAAAAGCCAAATGGGCGTCTCAGAATATGTTTGGGCCCCAAAGATCTAAACCAGGCGATAAAGGGGGACCACTATCCCACCCCAATGCTAGAGGAGATTACGCCATCACTGGCAGGAGCCAAGGTTTTCTCAAAACTAGATGCCAGAAATGGATATTGGAACGTGAAGTTGGATGAGGAATCAACAACACTGACAACATTCAACACACCATTTGGGCGTTACAAATTCCTGCGGCTACCATTCGGGCTAAAGGTCAGTCAAGATATCTTTCAACAGAAAATAGACGAGACATACAGAGGCTGTGAAGGAGCTATAGGAATAGCTGATGATATTCAGATCTGTGGAGCAGATGAAAGAGACCATGACATGCACCTACACGAGGCCATGGAGAGTACCAGGAAGGCTGGTATCAAGTTAAACGCAGATAAGTGCATAGTTAAAGTTAAGGAATGCCAATTCTTCGGCATGATTTATACACCAGAGGGAGTCAAGCCAAATCCAGAGAAGATTGCGGCGATTGCTGAAATGAAACCACCCAATACACGAGTTCTTTCATCCCACACATGTCGGAACATACAACAAATCTCAGAGAGCTATTGAAAGAAGACGCCGAATACCAGTGGTCTGAATCACACGAAAGGAATTTCAAACAACTTAAAGAACTGTTGTGCAAAGAAACAAGTCTGTCAAGAAAACCAGTCACTCTGCAAGTAGACGCTTCTACCAGAGGACTAGGGGCAGCTCTGGTGCAGGAAGGAAAGCCGATAGCTTTCGCATCAAAGGCCTTGACGTCAGCCGAGACGAGATACGCCAACATAGAAAGAGAACTATTAGCAGTAGTGCACGGATGCGAGAAATTCCATACATACCTATATGGCAGGCGATTTACAAAAGAGAGTGACCATCGTCGACTAGAACAGATCTATCAGAAGAATCTGTGCAAAGCGCCTGCAAGACTGCAAAGACTACTTCTAAGGATCCAAAGCTATGACTTCACGCTTAAATATAAGCCAGGAAAGGAAATGGTGCTAGCAGATGCGTTGTCTCGATTGTCACCATATGAGAAACACGAGGAGGAGGGCCTTACAGTAAAAATCCACCACCTAGTGAATGTTACCCCTACAAAGCTCAGTCAAATCAGAGATGAGACTAGCAAAGATGAGGAGTTGCAACTACTCACACAACAAGTAATACAGGGGTGGCCGGAGAGAATCCAGCAGGTACAGGTGACAATTCGTCAATACTGGACGATTAAAGACGACATTGCAGTAGAAGACGGTATTCTCCTTGCTGGATCAAGGATCATCATGCCAAAGACGATGCAGACACAACTTCTCCATCTCGTACATGAAGGCCACATGGGAATGGAGAAATGCAAGCTGAGAGCCAGATCAGCTGTATACTGGATAGGCATGTACAAAAATATCGAACAGATGGTCTCTGCATGTGGTATATGCCAGAAATACAGAAATGCACAACAGAAAGAGGAGATGATACCTAGTGAAATACCGTCAAGACCATGGCACACTGTTGGGGCAGATCTCTTCATGTGCAATCAAGAATGGTATCTCATAGTGGCAGATTACTATTCCAAGTTTCCTTTTGTGAGAAGGATGAAAGATTTGAGAGCCACAACTACCACCAGGTTTGCAAAGAGCTTGTTTGCTGAACAAGGAATCCCGGAAAAGGTAATCTGTGACAATGGAACCCAGTTCACATCGAGTGCATTCAGAGCTCTGGCAGAAAAGTATGGGTTCAAAATAGTAACCTCATCCCCACGTTTCCCAAGGGGACATGGGTTCATCAAAAGACAGATCCAGACTGTCAAGAGAACTCTCACCAAAAGTAGTGAGAGGGGGAAGACCAAGACCTTACCCTCCTATCACTCAGATCAACACCACTGAAAGCAGACGTGAAATCACCTGCGGAATTGCTGAATGGGAGGAAGTTTAAGACTACACTATCAGCAAAAATACATCCTCCCCAGGACCAGGAGGACTTCAGACAAAAGCTGGCAGAAGCACAAATTGTAGGAAGCAAACATTACGATAAACATGCAAAGACGCTACCAGAATTGCTGAATGGACAATCAGTGCATGTGCAAGACCCAGTGTTGAAAACCTGGAATCCAGCCAAGGTCATTGGAAAAGCAGATACTCCAAGATCCTACTTCATAGAGACTGAACCTGGTAAGCAATACAGACGGAACAGACTCTGTAGTGTATGTACCTTTAAGGGGAGAACTACTTTTTACAGCTCCTGTATACTGTAGTACCGGCAGTGACCACACCTGTATATAAACCCTGAGTAGGGATCTGTACAGTTAGTTTTAGAGTAACCCTCATCCAGTAAACACCTGTTGATTGTTCCCTGCAGTCTCTTGTCTAATTATTGAAAGACACACAACCTCAAGATACACGGATCTAACATTGGTGACGAGAAGATTCAAACCTACCTGCAACTCTGCATCACCTCCCAGGGATTCGCTCCTGGAGAACAGTGAAAGAAGAAGGTCGAGTCCAGAAGCACGGGCGTCGACCATCCAGCGGAGACTTGAGCATCACAGGGGAGGCTGCTGAGAGCTGGGCTTGGTTCTCCAGTCATGGTGGTCCAGTGAAACAGGCTGGCAACAGGTACAGCGCAGACCCACCCCGGACAGCGGCGGCTACAGCCGACCGATGGCACAGAAAAAGGCCGAGCAGCGTCGACGGGAGAAGAGAGAGGGTAGAACGCACAGCGCGCAGCCGGTGTTCAGGACCCAGCGGCGTCGATGGGAGAAGAGAAAGGGTAGAGCGCACAGGGTGCAGCCGGTGTTCAGGACCAAGCGGCATCAACGAGAGAGAGCAGAGCGCAGCCGGTGTTCAAGGGCCGAGCAGCGTCAACGAGAGAGAGAGGCGCGCAGGAAAACGCGCAGAGCGCAGCCGGTGTTCAAGGGCTGAGCAGCGTCAGCGGGGAAGAAGGGCGAGCGCGGGAGACGCCATTTTGAGCTGCAGCGGAGAAGAAGGGAGAGCGCGGGAGATGCCATTTTGAGCCAGTCTAAACACATCCAAAAATGCTGAAGAGTGGCAGTATCACAGCGTTCGACAATGAAGTCGAAGATTGGATGACATATGTCGAACGCATAGAAGTGTACTGCAAGGCGAATGAAGTGCCAGATGACAGGAAAGCGCTGGTATTGTTGAATTCAATGGGTGCAAAAACGTATGGCTTACTGCGAAACCTAGTAACCCCAGAGAAGCCAGTGGAAAAGGATATTGAAAACATAGTGTCAATCCTACAGGACCACTTAGACCCCACACCGCTGCTGATAGCGGAAAGATTTAAGTTTCACAAAAGGAAACAGCATAAAGATGAAAGTAATGCTGAGTATTTAACGGAACTGCGCAAGCTATCGAAACACTGCCAGTTTGGAACGGGACTAGAAGATACTTTAACGGACAAGTTTGTGTGTGGGCTTCAAAGTGAAGGAACCCAGAAACAGCTTCTATCAGAAAAGGATCTTACGCTGGACAAGGCTTTCAACATGGCAGTATCACACGAAGCAGCAGCACGGGGCGCGGCAGAGATACAACGGAGACCGCAAAAATATGGCACAAATGAAACATCATACGGAATAGTGAAGTGCTATCGCTGCGGCAGAACAACACATGACCATAAGGATTGCTGGTTCAAGGACCAAGAGTGCAGACAGTGTGGAAAAGTAGGACACATAGCAAGAGTCTGCAGGTCGGAAAAGAGAACCAGCAGCAAGAAATCTCCACAGGAGAAGTACAAGAAGGTACATAAGGTGACGGAGAGTAGTTCAGACGAACAGAAAAGTGATACAGACTCCGGAAGCAAGGAGCTGGATTGTCTGAAACTACATAATGTGATCAAAACGGAGGATCACCAAACTATCTGGGTCACGCTCAAGATAGCCGGAGTCCAAGTGAAAATGGAATTGGACACAGGATCAGCCCTAACAGTCATAAATTGAAGGGACTACAAGCGGCTATTCTCACATATAACGTTGAGAGATACAGAGATCGTCTTGAAGACGTACACGGGGCAAAAAGTCTACCCCAACGGAAAAATAAGGGTGAACGTTATATATAACGGCAAGGAAACACCAACAATGTACCTATATGTATTGCCAGAGGGAGGACCACCACTACTAGGACGTGAATGGATCCGGAAGATACAGCTAGATTGGCATTCCATACAAGCACTGACTGTAGATGCCAAAAAGGATGATGACGTCACACCTGGACGACTGTCAAAAATGCTAACTGATGCACAAGAAGTGTTCCAGGAGGGACTCGGAACACTAAAAGGCATAACAGCGACGATCAAAATAGAGGAAAATGCAAGCCCAAAGTTTTTTAAGGCCAGACCCGTGCCTTACGCCCAGCCATCGAAGCAGAGCTGGAATGTTTGGAATGTTCAGGAGTACTGTCCAAAGTGGACTGGAGCGAGTGGGCTACACCCATCGTTTCTGTAATGAAGAGGTCATTGAGTAATTCGCCTGGGGAACCAAAGAAGGTTCGCATCTGTGGGGACTTTAAGGTGACAGTGAACCCAGTCCTTCACATGGTACAATATCCGCTTCCGTGGATTGAAGATATTTTCACCTCGCTACCTGGAGGGAAATGCTTCACTAAGATTGATCTGGCCCAGGCGTACCTGCAAATGGAGGTAGAAGTAGCCTCAAAACAGTACCTCACGATCAACACTCATAAAGGTCTCTACCAATACAACCGGCTGGTGTTCGGGGTAGCATCAGCTCCGGCTATTTGGCAAAGGGCAATGGATCAAGTCCTGCAAGGGATTCGAGGGACCCAGTGTTACTTGGACGACATCCTGGTCACGGGCTAAAATGACAGTGATCACCTCGCCAACCTGGAGTAGGTGCTCACTAGATTGATGGAATATCGGCTTCGAGCTAATCGCCACAAATGCGAGTTTTTCCAGAAGCAGATCTCGTATTGTGGCCACGTTATTGATAAAGAGGGGTTACATAAGTCCCCTGAAAAGATTGAGGCAGTAGTCAAGGCTCCAGCACTGGAAAATGTGTCACAACTGAGGTCGTTCCTCGGGCTGGTGAACTATTACCATAAGTTCTTGCCGAATTTGTCTACCGTACTACACCCACTGAACACCCTACTGCAAACGGGGGTACCATGGAAGTGGAATGACGAATGTAAACGAGCTTTCCAGAAGAGCAAAGAATTGATCACATCAAAAGAGGTGTTGGCTCATTTCAACCCAGCACTACCAATTCGGTTGGCGTGTGATGCATCACCCTATGGCATTGGAGCAGTGCCGTCGCACAAATTCTCAGACGGCTCAGAGAGGCCAATCGCCTTTGCGTCACGATCACTAGCCTCAGCCGAGCGTAACAACGCCCCGATTGACAGGGAGGCCCTTAGCCTAGTGTGGGGAGTGAAAAAGTTCAATCACTATCTGCACAGGCAGAAGTTCACCTTGCTGACTGACCACCAACCACTTGTCTCCATCTTTAATCCAAAGAAGGGCGTTCTGGTGATGACTGCGCAACGGCTACAAAGATGGTCCCTTTTTCTAGGGGCGAACCAATATGAAATCGAGTATAAGGGCACAAAACAGCTTGGAAACGCTGATGGGCAATCACGCCTGCCACTGCCTACTGCAGAGCAAGCACCAGAAGTGGACCCTGTCGAAACATTTCATTCGACTATAATTGAACGCTTGCCAGTAACTAACGCTGGTATAGAGAAGGAGACCCGAAATGACTCGACACTGTCTCGGGTATATGACTTGACGGTGAAGGGATGGCCAGCACATGGCAACTCACTGTTGCCAGCATTCTCATCCAGAAGAGACAGCTGTCAGTATGCCAGGGGAACTTGATGTGTGGATCTCCAGTGGTAATTCCACCCAAGTTAAGGGAGAGAGTGCTCAATGAGCTTCACGAAGGTCATCTGGGAGGGGTGAAAATGAAAAGCCTTGCTAGGGCTTATGTGTGGTGGCCGGGGATCGATCAGCAAATCGAGGACCTGACAAAGAGCTACTCAGGATGCCAGAAGCTCCAAAATGCACCACCACATGCCCCTCTACACCCATGGGAGTGGCCCTCCTCTCCATGGCAAAGGGTGCATATTGATTTTGCTGGTCCATTCATGGACTCAATGTTTTTAATAGCCGTGGATGCGCACTCGAAATGGCCTGAGGTGATCAAAATGTCCTCCGCCACCACGGAGAAAACTATTGCATTCCTACGGACCATATTTGCTAGGAACAGCTTGCCAGAGCAGATTTGCTCTGATAACGGACCACAGTTTATGTCCGAAGAGTTTCAAAGATTTAAGAAAAGGAATGGGGTAAGGCATTACACATCTGCCCCGTATCACCCAGCCACAAACGGATTGGCTGAGAGGTTCGTACAAACCTTTAAAAAAGCAGTAAGGGCCATGTGCGATGATGACATTCCACTGCAGCATAAGGTGGACAAATTCCTGTTAGCCTACAGAAATGCGACACATGCAGTCACCAACCAAACCCCGGCCATGATGTTCTTTAACTGAAGGTTGAGATCTCATCTGGATTAGCTCAGACCAAATGTACGAAGAGATGTTGGGAATAAGCAATTCCAGCACATCAATGAGAAGCCGACAAGTAGCTTCAATGTAGGGCAACCAGTCTTGGCCCGCGACTACCGAACAGAGAAATGGCAAAAAGGAACAATATGCACACAGCAGGGGCCACTAATGTACACAGTGGATGTTGGGGAGAACATTGTGAGACGCCATGTTGACCAGATCCTAGAGTCACAGGAACGAGTCAACCCCATGTCTCGCGTACCTGGTGATGAACCCAACATACAGGTAGCATCTACCCCAGAAACAGTAGCATCAGAAGCTGATGAACCAACCGACGACAGGGGGCCAGAATCGCCTCCGCACCAAGAGCAAGACACTCAGGAAAGGTGCTATCCAGAAAGGATCAGGAAGCCACCCCAAAGACTGAATTTATAAATAGACTATTTTCAGTTAATGTTGCATGTTAAAAGTGTTAATTGTAATTAGTTGATATTTAATTGTTAAATGAATATTATGGTACTGTTAATCTAAAAGGGGAGGAATTGTAGTGTATGTACCTTTAAGGGGAGAACTACTTTTTACAGCTCCTGTATACTGTAGTACCGGCAGTGAGCACACCTGTATATAAACCCTGAGTTGGGATCAGTACTGTTAGTTTTAGAGTAACCCTCATCCAGTAAACACCTGTTGATTGTTCCCTGCAGCCTCTTGTCTCATTATTGAAGGACACAACATCAAGATACACGGATCTAACAAAGGGGAGATTTAATAGAGGTGTTCAAAGTTATGAAGGGTTTTGATAGAGTGGGTAAGGAGAAAGTGTTTCCATTGGCAAAAGGGTTAGTAACCAGAGGACACAGATTTAAGATAATTGGTCAAAGAGCCAGGGGGGAGATGAGGAGAATTGTTGTGATCTGGAATGCACTGCCTGATTGTTCCCTGCAGTCTCTTGTCTAATTATTGAAAGACACACAACCTCAAGATACACGGATCTAACAGACTCCACCTGAACTGGATAAGCAGCAGACAACATCAGCAACATTGACAACACCAGCTACCAGAAGCAGTACAACACCAGAAACAAGCGCTACAAATCAAACAACCACGAGCATGCACACTCCAACTCCAAAGGCGACAGCAACAACAATAACGAGAACGGAACACACCAAAACACCGCAGAGAGGAATGGTCACCACCAAATCCACAAGATGGAGGGACAACATCCAACCACCCGAGCGATATCGCGAATAAAAAAAAACTCACGATTCTTTGTAGTTGATAATAATAGTTTAGATATAATATTTGTTAATTTAAATTGTTAAATTTCATGTTTTACTTAAGAACATAAGAACATAAGAAATAGGAGCAGGAGTAGGCCAATCGGCCCCTCGAGCCTGCTCCGCCATTCAATAAGATCATGGCTGATCTGATCCTAACCGCCAATCTACTATCACAGAACCATCTCCTGAATCTAACAGAATAGACACACAAAATAGGAGCAGGATCAGGCTACACGGCCCCTGGGCCCGCTCCGCTACGCACAGGGCCATGACCGATCCGAACCTAGACTCATGTCCAAATTCCTGCCCGCTCCCCGTAACCCTTAATTCCCTTTACTTCTAGGAAACTGTCTATTTCTGTTTTAAATTTATGTAATGATGTAGCTTCTACAGCTTTTTGGGGCAGCATATTCCATGGACCTACCACCCTCTGAGTGAAGTAGTTCCTCCTCATCTCAGTTTTGAAAGAGCAGCCCCTTATTCTAAGACTATGCCCCCTAGTTCTAGTTTCACCCATCATCGGGAACATCCTCCCTGCATCCACCCGATCCAACCCCTTCACAATCTTATATGTTTCAATAAGATCGCCTCTCATTCTTCTGAACTCCAATGAGTAGAGTCCCAATCCACTCAACCTCTCCTCATATGTCCATCCCCTCATCCCCGGGATTAACCGAGTGAACCTTCTTTGTACTGACTCGAGAGCAAGTATGTCCTTTCTTAAGTATGGACACCAAAACTGTACGCAGTATTCCAGGTGCGGTCTCACCAATACCTTGTACAACTGAAGCAATACCTCCCTATTTTTATATTCTATCCCCCTAGCAATGAAAGCCAACATTCCATTGGCCTTCTTAATCACTTGCTGCACTTGCATACTAACCTTTTGAGTTTCGTGCACCAGGACCCCCAGATCCCTTTGTACTTCAGAACTTTGCAGTTTCTTGCCATTAAGATAATAACTTGCTCTACGATTTTTCCTGCCAAAGTGCATAACCTCACACTTTCCAGTATTGTATTCCATCTGCCAAATCTCTGCCCACTTACTTAGCCTGTCTATGTCCCCTTGCAGGTTTTTTATGTCCTCCTCACTCACTGCTTTCCCTCCCATCTTAGTATCATCTGCAAACTTTGATGTGTTACACTCGGTCCCCTCCTCCAAATCGTTAATATAGCTTTTTGAGAAAGAGGGATGTTACATTATTATAGTATCACATCGTTAAATGGAACTACTTTGGTATGGAACTACTTTGGTCTGGTGTAGTTATATTGCTATGTGGCACACGGTGCACGGGCAGTGCACAGTGCAGCGTCGGACATCTTGTATCACTCTGCACCATGCAGCAGCACAGAAACAAGGCAAGAATACAGCTAGTAAAAGCAGTAACTAAAATGAGCTAAAAGTGTCTGTATTATTGATAGTATAAGAACACAAGGAGACACAACAGCCTAATCGACTCAATCTCTCTTCTAAAATCATTCCTGCCATGCCAGGTATCAGCCTGGTGAATCTTCGCTGCACTCTCTCCATGGCAAGAACATCCTTCCTCAGATAAGATGACCAAAACTGCAAACAATACTCAAGGTGTGGTCTTACCAAGGCCCTGTACAACTGCAGCAAGACATCTTTGTTCCTGTACTCAAACCCTCTCGCTATGAAGGCCAACATACCATTTGCCTCTTAACTGCCTGCTGCACCTGCATGCTTACCTTCAGTGACTGGTGCACAAGGACACCCAGGTCTCGTTGCACTTCCCCTTTTCCCAATCTATTACCGTTCAGATAATAATCTGTCTTCCTGTTTTTGACACCAAAGTGGATAACCTCGCATTTATCCACATTATACTGCATCTGTCATGGATCTGCCCAATCATCCAACCTGTCCAAAGTTTCTCTGCATCCTCCTCACAGCACACACGCTAACCCAGCTTTGTGTCATCTGCAAACTTGGAGATATTACATCTAGTTCCCTCGTCTAGACCATTAATATATATATTGTGAATAGCTGGGGTCCTAGCACCGATCCCTGCGGTACCCCACTAGTCACTGCCTGCCACTCGGAAAAAGACCCGTTTATTCCAACTCTTTGCTTCCTGTCTGCCAACCTGTTTTCTATCCAAGTCAGTACCTTACCCCCAATCCCATGTGCTTTAGCTTTGCACGTTAATCTCTTATGCAGGACCTTATCGAAAGCTTTCTGAAAGTCCAAATACACCACATCCACTGGTTCTCCCTTATCTATTCTACCAGTTAAATTCTCAAAAAATTCCAGTAGATTAGTCAAGCATGAATTACCTTTTGTAAATCCATGCTGACTGTCCGATCCTGTCACTGTTTTCCAAGTGCTCTGCTATTACATCTTTTATAATGGACTCTAGCATTTTCCCCACTGCTGATGTCAGCCTTTCCGGTCAAAATTTCACCGTATTCTCTCCACCACCTTTTTTAAATAGTGGGGTAACATTAGCTACCCGCAAATCCATGGATACTGTTCCAGAGCCTATCGAATTTTGGAAGATCGGGGAGGGAGAAGTTCGGGGAGGGGGAAGATTGGGGGAGGGAGAAGATCGGGGAGGAGGAAGATCGGGGAGGGAGAAGATCGGGGAGGGAGCAGATCGGGGAGGGAGAAGATCGGGGGAGGGAGAAGATCGGGGAGGAGGAAGATCGGGGAGGGAGAAGATCGGGGAGGGGGAAGATTGTGGAGGGGGAAGATCGGGGAGGGAGAAGATCGGGGGAGGGAGAAGATCGGGGAGGGAGAAGATCGAGGAGGGGGAAGATTGTGGAGGGGGAAGATCGGGTAGGGAGAAGATCGGGGAGGGAGAAGATCGGGGGAGGGAGATCGGGGAGGGAGAAGATCGGGGAGGGAGAAGATCGGGGAGGAGGAAGATCGGGGAGGGAGAAGATCGGGGAGGGGGAAGATTGTGGAGGGGGAAGATCGGGGAGGGAGAAGATCGGGGGAGGGAGAAGATCGGGGAGGGAGAAGATCGGGGAGGGGGAAGATTGTGGAGGGGGAAGATCGGGGAGGGAGAAGAACGGGGAGGGAGAAGAGCGGGGAGGGAGAAGATCGGGGAGGAGGAAGATCGGGGGAGGGAGAAGATCGGGGAGGAGGAAGATCGGTAAGGGGGAAGATTGTGGAGGGGGAAGATCGGGGAGGGGGAAGATCGGGGAGGGGGAAGAGCGGGGAGGGAGCAGATCGGGGAGGGGCAAGATCAGGGAGGGTGAAGATCGGGGAGGGTGAAGATCGGCGAGGGTGAAGATCGGGGGAGTGGGAAGATTGGGGAGGGGAATGATCGGGGGAGGGGGAAGATCAGGGGGGATGATCGGGGTGGGAGAAGATCGGGGAGGGAGAAGAATGGGAGAGGGAGAAGATCGGGGAGGGGAAGATCGGGGAGGGGGAAGATCGGGGAGGGGGAAGATCGGGGAGGGAGCAGATCGGGGGAGGGAGAAGATCGGGGAGGAGGAAGATCGGGGAGGGAGAAGATCGGGGAGGAGGAAGATCGGGGAGGGAGAAGATCGGGGAGGAGGAAGATCGGTAAGGGGGAAGATTGTGGAGGGGGAAGATCGGGGAGGCGGAAGATCGGGGAGGGAGAAGATCGGGGAGGGGGAAGATCGGGAGGGAGAAGATCGGTGAGGGAGAAGATCGGGGAGGGAGAAGATCGGGGAGGAGGAAGATCGGGGAGGAGGAAGATCGGGGAGGGAGAAGATCGGGGAGGGGGAAGATCGGGGAGGGAGAAGATCGGGGAGGGAGAAGATCGGGGAGGGTGAAGATCGGGGCGGGGGAAGATCGGGGGAGGGAGAAGATCGGGGAGGAGGAAGATCGGTAAGGGGGAAGATTGTGGAGGGGGAAGATCGGGGAGGGGGAAGATCGGGGAGGGGGAAGATCGGGGAGGGAGCAGATCGGGGAGGGGCAAGATCAGGGAGGGTGAAGATCGGGGAGGGTGAAGATCGGGGAGGGTGAAGATCGGGGGAGGGGGAAGATCAGGGGGGATGATCGGGGTGGGAGAAGATCGGGGAGGGAGAAGAATGGGAGAGGGAGAAGATCGGGGAGGGGGAAGATCGGGGAGGGGAAGATCGGGGAGGGGGAAGATCGGGGAGGGAGCAGATCGGGGAGGGGGAAGATCGGGGAGGGTGAAGATCGGGGAGGGGGAAGATCGGGGAGGGAGCAGATCGGGGAGGGGGAAGATCGGGGGGGAGAAGATCGGGGAGGGAGAAGATCGGGGAGGGGGAAGATCGGGGAGGGTGAAGATCGGGGAGGGAGAAGATCGGGGAGGGAGAAGATCGGTGTTGTGTATGTAATATGTGTGCTACTTTGAACCTATGGACAGGACTGCACTACTTGTAGGGCGTAGTGATACGCAGTACCACTCCTGGCCATAGGGGTATAAATAGTACTGTGGGTATTGATCTCCCCTCAGTTCCCGCCTGTGGGCATGAAGTAAAGACCTACGTATGGTCCCTACCTCCAACCAGTAAAGACCTGTTTGAGTTATACGTTTAAGTCTTTGTGTTGATTGTTCAATACAATACACATACTTAACACTGGCGACGAGTCAGGTTCTTACCCTGCGGCAGTTGAAGAGAGGTTTCAAACATCACCACCCCACTAGAAGCGACAGGCTTTAGGACTCTGAAGCCTCCATCAGCGACTGAGCACTGGAGTGCAGCAGCCATCGTGACAGCTTCCAGCGACTGACAGAAGTCTTTCTGCAGTTTCCTTGTTCAACCTAGGTGGTGGGGTAAGCCGTGCAGCGTTGGCTGCAAAGACAGGGCTGGGGAAGTTGGAGAAGATAAGGGCGATCGCAATCCCTGATAAGAGCCGCGGTGAAACGCGCGAGCGGGTAAGCCAGAGCCCGGGAGGGAGCGAGCAAGAGCCGCGCGAGCGGGTGAGCCAGAGGCCGGGAGCCGCTTCAAGTGCGAGGCGCAGCGCGGGCCAGCGATCGGAACCAAAGATAAGGGCCGCACTCGGACTGAAAGGCGCGGCGGCTGCAGAAGCTCAAGGTGCGAGAGCCGCGGTGCACAGCGCGGGCTATCGATCGCGGCGAAGATAAGGGCCGCACTCGGGGGCTGAAGGGAGACGGCGTCGGGGGACGGGTGAAGACCGCCAAGTGCGGGAAAACCGCCATTTTGTGGGCGGAGGACGACGGCAAGAGCGGGAAGCCGCCATCTTTGATAACAAGTAAACAAAATAAAATCTGAGAAATTGCAAATCGACAATGCCTAAACACGGGAATATTAGCACCTTTGATAGTGACCTCGAAGATTGGGCCATATATGTTGAAAGAGTAAAAAATTATTGTAAGGCCAATAAAATTCGTGACCAAGATAAAGCTCTAACATTATTAAATTTAATGGGTGCGAAGACATACGGGCAATTGAAACACCTGTTATCACCAGATGAACCGGCGGATAAGACGTTCGATGAGATTGTTACTGTCCTGAAAGATCATCTAAACCCCACGCCGCTGATGCTAGCGGAACGATTTAAATTTTACGACAGAAGGCAGCTACAGCATGAAAGCAATGCTGAATATTTGCTGGAATTGCGTAAATTAGTGAAATATTGCCAGTTTGGAACGGGACTGACAGATGCACTACGAGACAAATTTGTGTGTGGTTTATTTAAACAGGATACACAAAAGCGACTGCTCGAGGAGAATGAGCTGACGCTTGAGAAGGCGGTCACTATGGCAGCAGCACACGAAGCCGCAGCGAGAGGCACGGCAGTAATGCAGCTACGGTCACCGGAGCTCAGTGCACACAAATTGGGTGTGAGTTCTGGCAAATGTTATCGTTGTGGAAAGACAACGCATGATCAGAACCAGTGTTGGTTTAAAAACCAAGAATGTAGAACTTGTGGTAGGCTTGGACATATAACTAGAGTATGCAGGTCAGGGAAGAAGACCAGCAACAAGAAGTCACCGCAAGGAAAATACGCAAAGGTACACAAGGTGACCAAACAGGAGTCCGATTCAGACGCTAGCAGTAATGAACTGGCTAGCTTAAGCTGTAATGAACTGGCTAGCTTAAGAGTACTCAACGCTGGTAAGGGTGCAGACCTCCAGACAATTTGGGTCACTCTTCAGATAGAAGGAGTCCAAGTAAAACTGGAATTGGACACTGGATCGGCATTGACGGTCATAAATAAGAAAGATTACGGAAAGTTATTCCAACATATTCCCCTTCAGGATACGGGGATTATATTGAAAACATACACGGGGCAAAGAGTGTACCCCATCGGGAAAATAGAGGTTGCAGTGGTCCACAAGGGCGAAGACAGTCAAATAATGGACTTATATGTGATATCTGAAGGAGGTTCTCCACTACTAGGACGGGAGTGGATTAGGAAAATGAATATGGACTGGCATTTCCTACAAACAATAACGAGTGAGAACTCGGTGAAGATAGTCGGCCCAGACTCTGGAACGGATGATGGTAAGCCCAACTCAGGTGCAAAAGACAAAGTTTCCACACAGAATTCCACTGAGCAACAACAACATAGTTTAACTGTGGATTCTGAGTCTGGCAAGTCTACTGATGTGCCCATTTCTGAGGGACACCGGGCTCGAACTCAACTCCATTTCAAACTACAACAGCAATTAGAACAAATGCTTCGCCGTTTTGAGCAAGAGTTGAATGCAACGAAAGAGTTCTTTGATATAGAGTTGGAGAATCTGGAAAGACAACAGAAGCAGCTGATGGAGAAAATGGAGCAGGAGCACACAAAACGTCTGATGTCAGAGGAGTTAACGGTCAGCCAACTCCTGCATATGCTGAAGGACAGGACTCTGAAATGGGAAAAACTTGAACACGAACTTCAATATTCAAACGAAAGGGGTTCGGAGCTCTCAAAGGTTATTGGAAGAGCTGAGGTGGCAACACAGACTGAGATGACTGCAACAGAGCAGCACTTGGATGCCAAAAGTACGCTGACTCACGTCAACGTAGAACAACAGACCGCTGAAACAGCTGCTCCGGTAGAGGGATTGAATAGTCCGATCAATCAATCTCCAAAAGAAGTTGAAGTAGTAAAATCTCAAATGAGGTCATTAGTAAACGACTTGCTGAAAGCCCAGAAAAAGCTGGATGAAGAGGTACGCATGAAGAAGTCTCTTCAGGAAAGATGTCTGGACTTGGAACAAAAGCTGGCTAACGCCCAGCTGGGTATGGAGGAAATAGAAGACCCTCTCGCTGGCCTAGATCAGGACGACACCGAATATTACTATGTCCTGTCCTGCCCAACTTGTAACTTCGACTCCCACCATACAGAAATCATGGAGGAGCACCGAAAGTCTACGGAACATCGGGAGAAGGTGGCTCTACTACGGAAAAAGGAGGAAGAGAAGGAGGAACTGCGCATGCAGCTGGCAGCTGACAGTGGAGCCCAGAGAGTCTCCAAGAAGCAGAAAAGGAAAAGTCGAAACAGAAGATGACCCATCTGAACCATTATTACCTCTACCAGATCACACACGTGGTCCCTCCGAACGGAGCCAATTCAGTTCGGAAGTTCAAACTGTTAAATCCATGGAAGGACTATTGAATGAGTCACTCCAGCAACGTGAACCGACTACACCACAGAGATTGAATCTGTGAACTGTTTTCCGCAGAGACTGAATCTGTGATCTGTTTTGACATGAAGTTATCTATGTATCTATGTTATTCTGTTATGTAAACCTGAAGTTATATATGTATATATGTTATTACGTTATGTTAAATGGGGAGATGACTGTAAAGCTAGGAAGGGAGGAATGTTGTGTATGTAATATGTGTGCTACTTTGAACCTATGGACAGGACTGCACTACTTGTAGGGCGTAGTGATACGCAGTACCACTCCTGACCATAGGGGTATAAATAGTACTGTCGGTATTGATCTCCCCTCAGTTCCCGCCTGTGGGCATGAAGTAAAGACCTACGTATAGTCCCTACCTCCAACCAGTAAAGACCTGTTTGAGTTATACATTTAAGTCTTTGTGTTGATTGTTCAATACAATACACATACTTAACAATCGGGGAGGGGAAGATCGGGGGAGGGGGAAGATCGGGGAGGGGGAAGATCGGGGAGGGGGAAGATCGGGGGAGGGGGAAGATCGGGGAGGGGGAAGATCGGGGAGGGGGAAGATTGGGGAGGGAGAAGATCGGGGATAGAGCAGATCGGGGAGGGAGAAGATCGGGGAGGGTGAAGATCGGGGAGGGGGAAGATCGGGGAGGGAGAAGATCGGGGAGGGTGAAGATCGGGGAGGGGGAAGATCGGGGAGGGTGAAGATCGGGGAGGGGGAAGATCGGGGAGGGAGGTGGATCACAGGGGTGAGCGGCCGATCATGGGGAGGGAAGCCGTCGGTTTGTTTGGTGGGCTGGCGGTGGGGGGAGACATTCTTGGCCCACAAGCGGTGCTGGAAAGCTTGGATCCGGCCGTTCTCGCCTCCCTCCAGTTGATGGGTTTCCCGATCACTGGGCAAGTAGGCCCACAGGCATTAAAAGTGAAACTGTGGTTAATTTGAGGCACGCAGCCGCATTAATATATTGAAATGACTGACCCGCCTATGGAGAGCAGGTTAGCCGTGTGCCCCAAACCTGCCTTCGTTAAAACCGGGAATGGGCACGTTAGAGGCGGGTTGTGGTCGGGATTCAGAATTTTGATTTTTTACCCCCCTCTCCCACCCATCCTGGGGGGTTAATATTCCCCCCATTATATCCGAATGATTATCCACAGGTATGCTGGTCTTGTAGCTTTCCTACAACATGCCTCGCTTCTGGTTTACAAATACACACCAGTTTTACTGCACTGTTGACATGGCTAGATACTGAGGTTAAATAGGACTCTGGGATTGATGGATTGCCTGTACATGAGGCATGGGAATTAGGACCCATTGTAGCACGCCTGTGGTAAGAAAAGCAATTATAGTTTCCTGGGGAGGTTGTGGAAATTTCCTCCAGAATGGAATCAATTCTCCACTCCTCATCTGTGACTTTCAACAGCCTAATTCTGATTCCGACACACCACTGGCACTGATTCCCTGGTGCTCAGTCCGCACAGCTCCTTGGATTGGATTGGAGGAGATATATTCATGGGACACTGATAGCCTCTTAGGGGAAAGGCATGTCAATATGGTGCAAGTCCATGCATGAATAGCAAAATTTAGCCGTCTGATTAGCATGAACCTTTACAAAGTGTTTTGAATAAATCGTATCAGCCTATTAACGTGCAGAACACATGTGGGAGGAAGGGGCGGCTCCTAGCACGTTCCGAAATTCCTTTCCTTGGCGCTGAAATCGGGCATAAGGACAGAGAAGGGCCCGGAATCTATGGTGGAACCCGGATCGGATATGTTTCTGCCCCGTTGGGGAAGTCCAGGCTCTTCTGCCCAACCTGCCCCACCCCTCCACCACGTTCTGACTGCAGTTTGGGGCATGCCTGGGGGTGTTCCCGGGCTACTGGTGTGAACTTGCCCCTCCAATATGGTGCTGCTGCCTCCTTCATTTGAATGGTTAGTTCCGCCTCCCTTATCAAAGTCTGGCTGCCTGCTGTATTTAATCCAGACATTGTGAATGCCCAGACATTGTTACTGCCCACGATTGTACATGGTCACAGCTATTCCACCTTGTCCGGACAGTAGAAACATGCGGACATGCCCTGTGCGTGAAGGGGGTAAAACTCAAAATCTGCGGAAACGATGGGGTGAATTTTAACCCCTAAAAACAGGTGGGTTGGGGTCAGGTCAGAAGTTACAATTTTTAAAATCTCAAACCCGACCCCAACCCGCCTCCTTCTGGGTTTAACGTAGGTGGACGAGGGGCGGGCAGCCAACCTGCTCCCAGGAGGTGGGTTGGCAATTTAAATATTTTAATGAGGCAGCAGGCTCAGATTTAACTTGCTTTGCAGGTCTAACCCAGGCCGGCCAGGTTTCCCAGGCCTCGGAAAACCCGGCAGCTCAAGGGAGGTGAGAGCATCTTCGGGGAGAAGGTAAGTGTCTTTACAGCACTGCTTGTGGGCCAGGAGGAGCAGGAGTGCTTCCCCCCCCAGGCCCCCAAGCTTACCCTCTTGCCTTGAAACGGACCCCTCCATTAGACCCCCGCCATACAAAGACCCCCAGGGTCGGAGATCAGCCCCACCCATCCACGCTCCCAAAAGCAGCTGCAGGCTCCCAACCTGGGACTGCAGCCTGCTCCAGAGTGCTCCCCGCCCGACTAGAAGCCAAGCCTGTCAATCAGGCTGACATCCGGGCGTGGAGCCTGTTTAAAATTAAGTCGCAAGCTGTCGAGTTAACTCCACCGCATGTAGAGAAACCCGGACTTTCGGGTTTCCTGTCCAAAACTCCGCTCCCCCACCTGCATAGGAACAGGAGGAGGCCATTTAGCCCCTCGAGCCTGTTCCGCCATTGAATAAGATCATGGCTGGTCTGTGACCTATCTCCACATGCCTGCCTTTGCCCCATATCCCCGAAAACCTTTGGTTAACAGAAATCTATCAATCTCAGATTTAAAATTAACAGTTGACCTAGCATCAATTGCTGTTTGTGGAAGCGAGTTCCAAATTTCTACCATCCTTTGTGTGTAGAAGTGTTTCCTAACTTCACTCCTGAAAGGTCTGGCTCTAATTTTTAGACTATGCCCCCTAGTCCTAGACTCCCCAAGCAGCGGAAATAGTTTCACTCTATCTACCCCATCCGTTCCCCTTAATATCTTGAAAACTTCAATCAAATCACCCCTTAATCTTCTAAATTCCAGGGAATACAACCCTAGTTTGTGTAATCTCTCTTCGTAATTTATCCCTTGGAGTCCGGGTGTCATTCTGGTAAACCTACGCTGCACTCCCTCCAAGGCCAATATATCCTTCCTAAGGTGTGGTGCCCAGAACTGCTCACAGTACTCCAGGTGTGGTCTAACCAGGGCTTTGTACAGCTGTAGCATGTCTTTTAATCCCTTGTATTCTAGTCCACTAGATATAAAGGCTAGCATTCCATTTGCCTTTTTGATTATTTTTTGTACCTATCCATGACATTTTAGCAATCTATTTACATCGACCCCTAAGTCTGTTTGGACCTCCTCTGCTTTTAGCTTTTCACCATTTGGAAAGTAATCTGATCTATCCTTTTTAATCCAAAGTGGATGACTTCCTGCTTGCCTAGATTGAAATCCATTTACCACAGTTTTGCCCATTCGCATAATCTATTAATATCTATTTGTAATTTTATGCTTCCATTTACACTACTTACAATGCCATCTATCTTTGTGTCATTGGCAAACTTGGATATGTGATCTCTATCCCTTCATCTAAGTCGCTAATAAATACAGTGAATAGTTGAGGCCCCAACACAGATTTCTTTGGGATGCCAGTAGTCACATCCTGCCAATTAGAGTATCTACCCATTATCCCTACTCTCTGACTCCTGCTGCTAACCTGGTCAATAATTTGTCCACAAATTCTTTGAGCTTCAACTTTAGTTAACAGTCTCTTATGAAGGATTTTATCGAATGCCTTCTGGAGGTCCATATAAATAACATCCATAGATATTTCCCCTGTCCGCTACTTTAGTCACCTCTTCAAAAAATTCAATCAGATTCGTCAGGCATGACCTGCCCTTTACAAATCCATGCTGGCTCCCTCTAATCAACTGAACATTTTCAAGGTGTTCAGTCACTCCATCCTTAATTATAGACTCTTGTAATTTCCCGACAACAGATGTTAGGTTAAGTGGCCTATAATTCCTTGGTTTCCCTCTCTCACCTTTCTTAAATAGCGAGTGACATGTGCAATTTTCCAATCTAAAGGAATGGTTCCTGAATTAAGAGAACTTTGGAAGATCCTACACCAATTTGCACGTAACTTGGGTAATCATCCAGAGATTCTAACCCTTGAGGTCCTGTTTTTTTAATTTATTTCCTGCTACTCTCTGAACAGAACCTCTTGCCGACTCTTCCCTGGTGCCAACATGGACCACAATGACTGGTTCCTCCCCCTCCCTCTGCAATATCCTTTCAAGCCAGTTCGAATGCCCCTCACCCTGGCACCAGCTGGACAACATACCATCTGGGACTCTCTATCATGCTTACAAAGGAGGCTATTCATCCCCCTAATTATTGAATGTACTACAACTACCACATTACACTACCCCTCCTCCTCCCTTTGGACAGCCTCCTGCTCCAAAGTGCCATGGTCCACATTCTGGCTGACATTCCCACAGTCTTCTTCCTTATCCTCACAGGTAGCAAATACATTGTACCTGTTGGATAGGATCAGTTTCTGTGGATTCTCGTTCCCTTTCTTAGCTGGGTTCCACTTACTCTGCACACTATCGGTCACACCCACCACGTTCTGAACCTGCACCTCTCTACAAGGTGTGACCGAAGTCTGGAGCAAATTGTCCAGATACTCTTCCGTCTCCCTTATGTGTCGGAGCGTCTCCAACTCGCACTCCAGCTCAATGACTCTGAGCCGAAGAGACTCGAGACGGAGACATCTCCTGCAGACATGTTCGCTTGGAACAGTCTCGCTGTCCACAAACTCCCACATACTGCAGTCCAGACACACAACCTGCCCTGCCATGTCTTAGTCTTATTTATTTATAGATCAAATTTATTTATAGATTCATTTAGCTTTAATGCTATGTAACTGTTCAGCTAACACTAAAACACAAACTCTAACCACTAAATAAGTAACATTAACCATTAGAAACAATAGCTGTACTGTCCTCCCTATGTGTATGTGTCTGTATGCAGTTAGACAGCCAGCCAAACTCCTTTCAATAATGACATGGGAGTCAGGATGCAGCGTCCAAGCTCCGGTGTTTAATAATGCCACACTTGCATGAGGTCAATGAAACAATACAAATCAGTTGCATTGGGTTGGAGTAAAACTGAGAAAGAAAAAAAGAAAGAAATGCATCTTGTTACATACATGAGATATAACTAACATTTAAACATGAATATGTAATGAGACCATTCAACTCACAGGCAATGCTTTCGAAGGCGTAACAATGTAGGGTTACAGCGGATTAACTTGCAGCACGCTCCATGCTGGTGAACTCACTGTTTTACTATCACTATACTACTTCCTGTTGAGTGACCCTACTGGCCATTTCCATTTACTGCCACCTACTGGCGGCAACAAAATGTAACTCCTGCAATTATAAGGCAGAACAATCTATATATATAAAAGACCTCTTCTGTCTGTCTGTCTGTCTGTCTGTCTGTCTATCTGTCTGTCTGTCTCTATACGTTCGAAAGTTATAGAGCGTACCTACACGTGCGTCACATCAAAAGAAAGCTTACGATTATGGACCAGTCATAGGCGTATTTACTTTTCCGTCAGACAAAAATCGTGCCCACGGTATCCAAAAAACGTTCAAAATTCCGCTCATTAAATGGGAAAAGTTCTGCTCATTTGCTCATTAGCATTGAGTGACGTGAAGGTTGACCAATCGTACAGTCGAGCGACCTGACAGTTGACCGACGGTTGACAAATCGCTGCGTCACGGGGGCGGGTTCATTGCGCGTGCGGGCGGGCCATCCTACAGTTGAGTGTTGAGTGACTTGACGATTGACCAATCCTACAGTTCAGTAACCTGACGGTTGACCAATCAGTGCGTTGTGTGTGGGCGGGCCTTATCATTCTGAACCGAGGTGAGTGGCTGCCATCTTGATTCTTCACGATTTTTTTTCCCACACTTTCTGTGTGTTAGGGAACTAAGGAAAATAACAATTTATGAGTTTTAAATTGTATTTAGCAACAGTAGGCAATGAAGTGATCCCCTGCCCTTCGCAAGGAGGCTCGCCTACTTTGACGGCCATTTTGAGCGGCTGTGCCGGCGCCGGGCGCGGCCTAGCAGTCCGGAAAGCCTGGGCCTTGAGTTGCGGGCCGCGCCGGGAGCCGCCGCGCACAAAACTTCCCCGCGGCGTCAACAGCCCCGCCCCAGAGCCCGACCCAAAGACACCAGGCCAGCGGCCGCGGCGGGGCCGTGCTGGGAGCTGCCGCGCACAAAAGTTCCCCGCGGCTTCCACAGCCCCGCCCGAGAGCCCGACAGAAGCCACCACGTCACTGGCCGCGGCGGGCCGTGCCGGGAGCTGCCGCGCACAAAATTTCCCCGCGGCGTCAACAGCCCCGCCGCAGAGTCCCGACCCAAAGCCACCAGGTCACCGGCCGTGGCGGCCCAGTCTCTCTCTCTCTCTCACACTCTCAATCTCTCTCTATCAAACTCCCAATCTCTCTCCCTCTCTCACACTCCCAATCTCTCTCTCTCTCTCCTCTCTCTCTCACACACCCAATCTCTCTCTCTCCCTCACACTCTCAATCTCTCTCACACTCCCAATCTCTCTCTCTCTCTCTCACTCCCAATCTCTCTCTCACACTCCCAATCTCTCTCTCTCTCTCACACTCCCAATCTCTCTCTCTCTCACACTTCCAATCTCTCTCTCTCTCTCACACTCCCAATCTCTCTCTCTCACATTCTCCCGATCGCTCTCTATCTCTCACTCCCAATCTCTCTCTCTCTCTCACACTCTCAATCTCTCTCTCTCTCTCACACTCCCAATCTCTCTCTCTCACACTCCCAATCTCTCTCTCTCTCACACTCCCAATCTCTATCTCTCTCTCACTCTCCCAATCGATCTCTCTCTCTCACTCCCAATCTCTCTCTCTCTCACACTCCCAATCTCTCTCTCTCTCACACTCCCAATCTCTCTCTCTCTCACTCCTAATCTCACTCTCACACTCCCAATCTCTCACTCACACTCCCAATCTCTCTCTCTCTCTCACACTCCCAATCTCTCTCTCTCTCACACTCCCAATCTCTCTCTCTCACACTCCCAATCTCTCTCTCTCTCTCACACTCCCAGTCTCTCTCTCTCTATCACACTCCCAGTCTCTCTCTCTCACACTCCCAGTCTCTCTCTCTCACACTCCAAATCTCTCTCTCTCTCACACTCCCAATCTCTCTCTCTCACACTCCCAATCTCTCTCTCTCACACTCGCAATCACTCTCTCTCACACTCCCAATCCCTCTCTCACACACTCCCAATCACTCTCTCTCTCACACTCCCAATCTCTCTCTCTCACACTCCAAATCTCTCTCTCTTTCACACTCCCAATCTCTCTGTCTCATACTCCCAATCTCTCTCTCTCTCACACTCCCAATCTCTCTCTCTCACACTCCCAGTCTCTCTCTCGCTCACACTCCCAATCTCTCTCTCTCTCACACTCTCTCTCTCTCTCTCTCACACTCCCACTCTCTCTCTCTCACACTCCCAATCTCTGTATCTCTCTCACTCCCAATCTCTCTCTCTCACACTCCCAATCTCTGTATCTCTCTCACTCCCAATCTCTCTCTCTCACACTCCCAATCTCTCTCTCTCTCACGCTCCCAATCTCTCTCTCTCACACTCCCAATCTCTCACTCTCACACTCCCAATCACTCTCTCTCTCACACTCCCAATCTCTCTCTCTCTCACACTCTCAATCTCTCTCTCTCACACTCCCAATCTCTCTCTCTCTCACACTCCCAATCTCTCTGTCTCACACTCCCAATCTCTCTCTCTCACACTCCCAAATCTCTCTCTCTCACACTCCCAATCTCTCTCTCTCTGACTCCGAATCTCTCTCTCTCACACACTCCCAATCTCTCTGTCTCTCACTCCCAATCTCTCTCTCTCACACCCCCAATCTCTCTCACTCTCACACTCCCAATCTCTCTCTCTCACACTCCCAATCACTCTCTCTCTCACACTCGCAATCTCTCTCTCTCACACTCCCAATCTCTCTCTCTCACACTCCCAATCACTCTCTCTCTCACACTCCCAATCTCTCTCTCTCTCACTCCCAATCTCTCTCTCACACTCCCAATCTCTCTCTCTCTCACACTCCCAATCTCGCTCTCTCTCACACTCCCAATCTCTCTCTCTCTCACTCCCAGTCTCTCTCTCTCTCACACTCCCAGTCTCTCTAACTCACACTCCCAATCTCTCTCTCTCTCACACTCCCAATCTCTCTCTCACACACTCCCAATCTCTCTCTCTCTCACACTCCCAATCTCTCTTTCTCTCACACTCCCGATCTCTCTCTCTCTCTCACTCCCAATCTCTCTCTCTCACACACTCCCAATCTCTCTCTCTCTCACACTCCCAATCTCTCTCTGACACTCCCAATCTCTCTCTTTCTCACACTCCCAATCTCTCTCTCTCTCACACTCCCAATCTCTCTCTCTCTCACTCCCCATCTCTCTCTCTCTCACACTCCCAGTCTCTCTCTCTCTCTCTCACTCCCAATCTCTCAATCTCACACTCCCAATCTCTCTCTCTCTCACACTCCCAATCTCTCTCTCTCACACACGCCCAATCTCTCTCTCTCTCACACTCACAATCTCTCTCTCTCACACTCCCAATCTCTCTCTCACACTCCCAATCTCTCTCTCACACACCCAATTTCTCTCTCACACTGCCAATCTCTCTCTCTCTCACACTCCCAGTCTCTCTCTCACACACTCTCAATCTGTCTCTCTCTCTCACACTCCCAATCTCTCTCTCTCTCTCACACTCCCAATCTCTCTCTCTCTCTCTCACTCCCAATCTCTCTCTCTCACACTCCCAATCTCTCTCTCTCTCTCACTCCCAATCTCTCTCTCTCTCTCACACTCCCAATCTCTCTCTCTCTCTCACACTCCCAATCTCTCTCAGTTCAGTTCAGTTCAGTTCAAATGCTTTATTGGCATGAAAGTTTACAGAGAACCATATTGCCAAAGCTTACATAGCAAAAAGGTACAGTTTTCCAACATTCTGTAGGTGTCAATCGATTTGACATTTGTTGGGTATATACAATATTACTTTTAAACAATATTAATTTTAAACAGTCTTTCTACTTCATTTGGTACGTTCAATATTAATTTTAAACAGTCTTACTTTTAAACAGTCCTCAGGTTGTGACATGTTGTTACATATTTAGCCCCAAGGTATGGTCTGTCTCCTTCTCCTAGGACTAATCTCAATTTTGACAGATCATCCAATTCCTTGAAATCTGGGGTTGTTTGGCTTAGCTTGTTGAATAATATGTTTCTTGATGTGTTGAATTTTTCGCATTTTAGGAGGAAATGCATTTCTGTTTCAACCTCGCCAGCCAGACATTGATCGCATATTCTATTCTCTCTAGGCTGCCAGGATTTCTTGTATTTGCCTTTTTCAATTTCCAGTTGGTGGTCGCTTAGTCTGTACCTGGTGAGGGTCTGTCTCTGTTTTGTGTCTCTGATGGTCGTGAGGTAGTCTGCCAGTTTATATTCTCTTTTTAGGGCCCGGTAACATTCTAATCTGCTTTGGCTTTCGGTTATTTTGTTCCAATGTTCCAGGTAGGTTTCTTTGCATTTTTTAATGATTTGGTTCACTCGGATTGGTGTTTGGACGGCTGTGTTGGTCTGGGGCTGGTCAGGGTCCGGCTGAGTACTTCGTTTCAGTAGCAGCTGACTCAGGGGACTCTTTTCTGGGTTTAGCTCTTGGGTCTGAAAGGCTTTGAAATGAAGGGTGTCTGGGGAGCTAGATTTGAGGTGATTTAGGAAGTTTAGTGCTCGTTTTTGGATGTTTATTATCAGTGGTTATCTGCCTAGTTCGGCTCTGCATGCATTTGTTGGCGTTTTTCTTTGGGTGCGAAGGATGCTTCGGCAGAATTCTGCATGTAGGGCTTCTATTGTGTGTTTTTCCCATTTAGTGTAGCTTTGGTGATTTAGCGGGCCCCATACTTCACTACCATACAGTGCAATGGGCAGGATTATGCTGTCAAAAATTTTGAGCCAGATTTTGATTGGGATTTGGATGTTGTAGAATTTTCTTTTTATTGCATATAGGGCTCTTCGGGCTTTTTCTTTTAGTGCATTCACTGCTATGCTGAAGCTCCCTGATGCTGTAATAGTTAGACCAAGGTAGGTGTAGCTCATAGTGTGTCCTATAGTGGTATCACTGAGGTTAAACTGGTATTTGTTTTCCTGACATCTGGGTCTTTTTTGAAAAATCATGATGTTGGTTTTCTTTAGATTTACTGTTAGAGCCCAATTTTGGCAGTATTTGTCGAGTAGGTCTAGTTGTTGCTGTAATCCCTGTTCTGTGGGAGACAGCAGAACCAGGTCGTCCGCATAGAACAGGGACTTCACTTCTCCATCCAGGAGACGGAGACCTGGTGACTCGCTTTGTTCTAGCATGTCTGCTAATTCATTTATGTATATGTTGAACAGGGTCAGGCTCAAATTGCAGCCCTGCCGGACGCCTCTTCTCTGGGTGAAGAAATTGGTGCGTTTGTCTCCAATTTTGACCCCGCATTTGTTTTTCAGATACATTGATTTAATAAGGTCATAGACTTTGCCCCCTATTCCACACTGAAGAAGTTTATAATAGAGCCCTTCGTGCCATATAGAGTCAAAGGCTTTCTTGAAGTCGATGAAACAGGCGAATATTTTCCCATTTTTTGTTTGGTGTTTATGTTTTTCAATGAGGGTGTGAAGGGTATAGATATGGTCGGCGGTGCGGTGTTTTGGAAGAAAGCCTATTTGGTTTTTTCTGAGGATATTATGTTTGTTAAGAAAATCAAGTAATCTACTATTTAGAATACTGCAGAATAATTTCCCTAGACAACTGTTGACACAGATGCCGCGGTAGTTATTTGGGTCTGATTTGTTTCCACTTTTATATATGGGGGAGATTAGTCCTTGGCACCAGATATCGGGAAAACAGCCTGAGCGTAATATGATGTTGAATAGTTTGAGTATCGCACCCTGCATCTCCATATTGCTGAACTTTAGCATTTCATTTTTGATGTTGTCTGGGCCACAGGCTTTCTTTAGGTGGAGAGATTTTGTTTTTGTGGCCAGTTCTTTCCATGTGATTGGGGAGTCTAGAGGGTTTTGGTTGTCTTTAATTGTTGCTTCTAATGTGTGGAGTTTTTCTGTGACCTGATGTTGACTTGGGTTTGTTTTGTTTATTGGGATGTCTTTGTAGAGGTTTTCAAAATGTGTTCTCCAGATGTCGCCATCTTGGATTGGTAATGCTTGCAATTGTGTTGTACTCAGGTTATTCCACATTTCCCAGAATTGTTTTGGATTGGTGGAGTTTTCAATTTCTTCGAGTATTTTGTGGGTATAGTTTTGTGTTTTGTTCCTAATGGTGTGTTTATATCTTTTGAGGGTTTCATTGTATCTAGTACGTAGGTCCGGATTGTTTGGTTGCCGATGCTTTTGGTTTGATATTGTTCTCAGGTCTTTTCTGGCATTTTTGCATTCGTGGTCAAACCATTTCATATTTTTATTTTGTCTTTTGTGATGCTTCCTCTTCTGTTTCACGAGGTCGGCTTTTACAGCTGCCTCATGGAAGATCATATTTATATCCTCTATGGCCGTGTTTACACCATCTCTGGTGATCTCATATAGATTTTCTTTAAATTTTGAAATTTTACTTGTGAGATCAGGTGAATTTAGTGCTGTGATGAATTTGTCTCCACTGTCTGGGGCCCATCTGTATGTCTGGTTTATTTTATGTAGCTTACTGTGTTCCTTTTTTGTGTCTGTAGTTTGGGCAGAAAGTTTAAGGTACACATTTATTTGGTTATGGTCTGAGAGGGGGGATTGCTGCCTGACAGTGAATGCGTTGATATCGCAGGGGTCCAGGTCAGTGATTGTATAGTCCACCACACTAGACCCAAGAGTTGAGGAGTATGTGAGTCTCCCTAGGGAGTCCCCTCTGAACCTACCATTAACTATGTACAGGCCTAAGGCTCGGCAGAGTTGCACTACCTCCCTACCGCTTTTATTTATTTCACGATCAAGGTTGTTCCGATTTGCGATGGCTGGTGTGACATCTAAAGGGGTCTGGCCAAACACATGGTTGTTTCCCTGTGGGTCTATGAAGTCAGGTTCACAACCGGTCCTCGCATTTAGGTCCCCACATATTATCACCTTTCCTTGGGCCTGGAAATGGCTGATTTCCATGTGGAGAGTATCAAATAACTCCTCTTCGAAATATGGCGAATCTATTGGAGGTATGTAGATCGCACATAAGTAAACATCTTTTTTTGCTATTCCTATATTTTTATCTAGTTTTAGCCATACGTGTGATTTCCCCTGTTTTACCGGTGAGATGTGTTTGTCCAGTTCTCCCTTATACCACACCAATATTCCCCCGGAGGTTCTGCCCTTGCGTGTTTTAATGTTCTTTACTGAGGGCACAATGATTTCATGGTACATTGGAGGACAGTGGGTCGGCATGTCCTTTTGGCACCATGTTTCTGTTAACACAATTATATCAATGTCTTTTATAGCTTTTAGGAATTCAGGGTCTGTACTCTTCATCCCAAAAGTTGAGGAGCGGAGGCCCTGGATATTCCAGCAGCTTATGTGGAAAGAACGCATTTATATAGTTCAATAAAACGAAATAAAATGGACCTATTTTGTGGGATGAGTGTGGAAACACTATTTTCTATAATGCTAAGTGATGATTTAGTATAAATTTCATGAGGCATGCACATATATCTATCTAATAATAGTAATAATACTGATAAGATAACAATAATGATAATGATAAATAACAATATTAATAATTTCTCCGGCTTTCTATCAGGTTGTTCAGCATCGTCATGATCTTTCTCAGTTCTTGGTCTACAGTCTGTTGTCTAGAGGGGGGTCTTGGGTCAGGTATAAAAGCACGGTTCTGTTGTCGGTTTTGTAAAGGGGGGTGGGGGACATTGGTGGTCCTGTTTGGGCTCCCAATGGTAGAGGGGGTGGGAGGGCTGCGTCTTTTGGCAGTGTTTATGAGGTTTCTTGCGAAGACCCACATCCGCTGTTTGAGTAGATGTATTTCGTCATAGAGGTCCCTTGTGTTGATGTTTGGATGATGGGCCAGGGAGATGTTGGGGAGGACAGAACATCTCGTGTCGATCTCCCTGTTGGTGTTGTGGATTATATAGGCTGGGGTGTCCTTTCTGGGCAGTAGTGTGGAGATCACGATCCGCGCCTCGGGGAATTCCCTGCTGGCCTTTTCTGCCATCCTGCTCACCGCCCAAGCCGTGCCTTCCTGTAGGGTGCGTAGGTCGTTCGTGCCTGTGTGGATCACAATCCATTTGGGGCTTCCAAGGGATTCTTTGTTCAGGATATTCATTGCTTGGCCTGTGTTGCTGCACCATTTTTTCAGGACTTGATGGTCTGGGAACAGCCTCTGGGGGTCCAGAAACTTTCCGTTGGAGTCGGTCAGCAGGACCGCCTGAGGGGCTGGTTTTTCAGACTGGGTAACAGTAGTCTGGGTAGGACTCGCCTGGTGGCTGGTTGTTGGCTGGGTTTCTGGGATATGTTGTGTGGCAGGAGCGGGGTTTGGGGCTTTCGGTGTGTCCTCGTTTGGGGGGGTATCTGTCGGTTTTTGTGTTCCTGTGTGTGAGGACTGGGTAGCAGTAGTCTGGGCATGACTCGACTGAGGGCTGGTTGGAGCGGGGTTTGTGGCTTTCGGTGTGTCTTCGTGTGGGGTGGCATCCGGCGTGTTCTGTGTCCTTGTGTTCTCTCTCACACTCCCAATCTCTCTCTCTCTCTCACTCCCAATCTCTCTCTCTCTCACACAGCCCCAATCTCTCTCTCTCAGACTCCGAATCTCTCTCTCTCTCTCACACTCCCAATCTCTCTCTCTCACACTCCCAATCTCTCTCTCTCTCACACTCCCAATCTCTCTCTCTCTCACACTCCCAATCTCTCTCTCTCTCCCACTCCCACTCTCTCTCTCTCTCCCACTCCCAATCTCTCTCTCTCTCTCTCACACTCACAATCTCTCTCCCTCTCACACTCCCAATCACTTTCTCTCACACTCCCAATCTCTCTCTCTCTCACACTCCCAATCTCTCTCTCTCTCTCACACTCCCAATCTCTCTCGGACACTCCCAATCTCTCTCTCTCTCACACTCCCAATCTCTCTCTCTCTCACACTCCCAATCTCTCTCTCTCTCACACTCCCAATCTCTCTCTCTCTCCCACTCCCAATCTCTCTCTCTCTCACACTCCCAATCACTCTCTCTCTCACACTCCCAATCTCTCTCTCTCTCACAGTCCCAGTCTCTCTCTCTCTCACACTCCAAATCTCTCTCTCTCTCTCACACACCCAATCTCTCTCTCTCACACTCCCAATCTCTCTCACTCACACTCCCAGTCTCTCTCTCTCTCACTCCCAATCTCTCTCTCTCTCACACTCCCAATCTTTCTCTCTCTCACACTCCCAATCTCTCTCTCTCTCACACTCCCAATCTCTCTCTCTCTCACTCCCTATCTCTCTCTCTCTCACACTCCCAGTCTCTCTCTCTCTGACACTCCCAATCTCTCTCTCTGACACTCCCAATCTCTCTCTCTCTCACACTCCCAATCTCTCTCTCTCTCACACTGCCAATCTCTCCCTCTCTCACACTCCCAATCTCTCTCTCTCTCACACTCCCAATCTCTCTCTCTCTCTCACTCCCAATCTCGCTCTCTCTCACACTCCCAATCTCTCTCTCTCACACTCCCAGACTCTCTCTCTCTCACTCCCAAACTCTCTCTCTCTCACACTCCCAATCTCTCTCTCTCTCACACTCCCAATCTCTCTCACTCTCACACTCCCAATCTCTCTCTCTCTCACACTCACAATCTCTCTCTCTCACACTCCCAAAGTTTCTCTCTCTCACACTCCCAATCTCTCTCTCTCTCACACTCCCAATCTCTCTCTCTCTCACACTCCCAATCTCTCTCTCTCTCACACTCCCAATCTCTCTCACTCTCTCACTCCCAATCTCTCTCACTCTCACTCCCAGCCTCTCTCTCTCACACTCACAATCTCTCTCTCTCTCACACACCCAATCTCTCTCTCTGACACTCCCAATCTCTCTCTCTCTCACACTCCCAATCTCTCTCTCTCACTCCCAGTCTCTCTCTCTCTCACACTCCCAATCCCTCTCTCTCACACACTCCCAATCAATTCAATTTCAATTCAAATGCTTTATTGGCATGAAAGTTTACAGGGAACCATATTGCCAAAGTTTACCAAACAAAAAGTACAGTTTTACAACATTCTGTAGGTGTCAAACAATTTTGACCTTTGTTGGGTATATACAATATTAGTTTAAACAATATTAATTTAAACAGTCGTTGAACATCGTTGGGTACATTCAGTATTAATCTCAAACAGTCCTCAGGTTGTGACATGTTGTTACATATTTGGCACCAAGGTATGGTCTGTCTCCTTCTCCCAGGACTAATCTTAATTTTGACAGGTCATCCAATTCTTTGAAATCTGGGGTTGTTTGGCTGAGCTTTTCAAATAATATGTTTCTTGTTGTGTTGTGTTGTCTCTCTCTCTCTCTCACACACTCCCTATCTCTCTCTCTCTCACTCCCAATCTCTCTCACTCTCACTCCCAGCCTCTCTCTCTCACACTCACAATCTCTCTCTCTCTCACACACCCAATCTCTCTCTCTGACACTCCCAATCTCTCTCTCTCTCACACTCCCAATCTCTCTCTCTCACACTCCCAATCTCTCTCTCTCTCACACTCCCAATCTCCCTCTCTCTCACACTCCCAATCTCTCTCTCTCACACTCCCAATCTCTCTCTCTCACACTCCCAATCTCTCTCACTCTCACACTCCCAATCTCTCTCTCTCTCACACTCCCAATCTCTCTCTCTCTCACACTCCCAATCTATCTCTCTCTCTCACACTCCCAATCTCTCTCTCCCTCTCACTCCCAATCTCTCTCTCTCACACTCCCAATCTCTCTCTCTCTCACACTCCCAATCTCTCTCTCTCACACACTCCCAATCTCTCTCACTCTCACACTCACAATCTCTCTCTCTCTCACACTCCCAATCTCTCTCTCACACTCCCACCCTCTCTCTCACACTCCCAATCTCTCTCTCACACTCCCAATCTCTCTCTCTCTCACACTCCCAGTCTCTCTCTCACACACTCCCAATCTCTCTCTCTCTCTCACACTCCCAATCTCTCTCTCTCTCTCACACTCCCAATCTCTCTCTCTCTCTCACACTCCCAATCTGTCTCTCTCTCTCACTCCAAATCTCTCTCTCTCACACACCCAATCTCTCTCTCTCTCTCACTCCCAATCTCTCTCTCTCTCTCACACTCCCAATCTCTCTCTCTCTCTCACACTCCCAATCTCTCTCTCTCTCTCACACTCCCAATCTCTCTCTCTCTCTCTCACTCCCAATCTCACTCTGTCTCTCACACTCCCAATCTCTCTCTCTCAGCCTCCTAATCTCTCTCTCTCTCACACTCCCAATCTCTCTCTCTCACACTCCCAATCTCTCTCTCTCTCGCACTCCCAATCTCTCTCTCTCTCACACTCCCAATCTCTCTCTCTCTCCCACTCCCACTCTCTCTCTCTCTCCCACTCCCAATCTCTCTCTCTCTCACACTCCCAATCTCTCTCTCTCTCTCACACTCCCAATCTCTCTCTCTCACACTCCCAATCTCTCTCTCTCTCACACTCCCAATCTCTGTCTCTCTCTCACACTCCCAATCTCTCTCTGACACTCCAAATCTCTCTCTCTCACACTCCCAATCTCTTTCTCTCTCACACTCCCAATCTCTCTCTCACTCACACTCCCAATCTCTCTCTCCCTCCCACTCCCAATCTCTCTCTCTTTCACACTCCCAATCTCTCCCTCTCTCACACTCCCAATCTCTCTCTCTCTCACAGTCCCAGTATCTCTCTCTCACACTCCCAATCTCTCTCTCTCTCACACACCCAATCTCTCTCTCTCACACTCCCAATCTCTCTCACTCACACTCCCAGTCTCTCTCTCCCTCACTCCCAATCTCTCTCTCTCTCACACTCCCAATCTCTCTCTGTCTCACACTCCCAATCTCTCTCTCTCCCACTCCCAATCTCTCTCTCTCTCACACTCCCAATCTCTCTCTCTCTCACTCACAGTCCAATTCAAATGTTTTATTGGCATAAAATTTACAGAGAACCATATTGCCAAAGCTTACAAAGCAAAAAGGTACAGTTTTCCAACATTCTGTAGGTGTCAATCGATTTGACATTTGTTGGGTACATACAATATTACTTTTAAACAATATTAATTTTAAACAGTCTTTGTACTTCATTTGGTACGTTCAATATTAATTTTAAACAGTCTTAATTTTAAACAGTCCTCAGGTTGTGACATGTTGTTACATATTTGGCCCCAAGATATGGTCTGTCTCCTTCTCCTAGGACTAATCTCAATTTTGACAGGTCATCCAATTCCTTGAAATCTGGGGTTGTTTGGCTTAGCTTGTTGAATAATATGTTTCTTGATTTTTTGAATTTTTCGCATTTTAGGAGGAAATGCATTTCTGTTTCAACCTCGCCGGCCAGACATTGATCGCATATTCTATTCTCTCTAGGCTGCCAGGATTTCTTGTATCTGCCTTTTTCAATTTCCAGTTGGTGGTCGCTTAGTCTGTACCTGGTGAGGGTCTGTCTCTGTTTTGTGTCTCTGATGGTCGTGAGGTAGTCTGCCAGTTTATATTCTCTTTTTAGGGCCCGGTAACATTCTAATCTGCTTTGGCTTTCGGTTATTTTGTTCCAATGTTCCAGGTAGGTTTCTTTGCATTGTTTAATGATTTGGTTCACTCGGATTGGTGTTTGGACGGCTGTGTTGGTCTGGGGCTGGTCAGGGTCCGGCTGAGTGCTTAGTTTCAGTAGCAGCTGACTCAGGGGACTCTTTTCTGGGTTTAGCTCTTGGGTCTGAAAGGCTTTGAAATGAAGGGTGTCTGGGGAGCTAGATTTGAGGTGATTTAGGAAGTTTAGTGCTCGTTTTTGGATGTTTATTATCAGTGGGTATCTGCCTAGTTCGGCTCTGCATGCATTTGTTGGCATTTTTCTTTAGGTGCGAAGGATGCTTCGGCAGAATTCTGCATGTAGGGCTTCTATTGTGTGTTTTTCCCATTTAGTGTAGCTTTGGTGATTTAGCAGGCCCCATACTTCACTACCGTACAGTGCAATGGGCAGGATTATGCTGTCAAATATTTTGAGCCAGATTTTGATTGGGATTTGGATGTTGTAGAATTTTCTTTTTATTGCATATAGGGCTCTTCGGGCTTTTTCTTTTAGTGCATTCACTGCTATGCTGAAGCTCCCTGATGCTGTAATAGTTAGACCAAGGTAGGTGTGGCTCATAGTGTGTCCTATAGTGGTATCACTGAGGGTAAACTGGTATTTGTTTTCCTGACATCTGGGCCTTTTTTGAAAAATCATGATGTTGGTTTTCTTTAGATTTACTGTTAGAGCCCAATTTTGGCAGTATTTGTCGAGTAGGTCTAGTTGTTGCTGTAATCCCTGTTCTGTGGGAGACAGCAGAACCAGGTCGTCCGCATAGAACAGGGATTTCACTTCTCCATCCAGGAGACGGAGACCTGGTGACTCGCTTTGCTCCAGCATGTCTGCTAATTCATTTATGTATATGTTGAACAGGGTCAGGCTCAAATTGCAGCCCTGCCGGACGCCTCTTCTCTGGGTGAAGAAATCGGTGCATTTGTCTCCAATTTTGACCCCGCATTTGTTTTTCAGATACATTGATTTAATAAGGTCATAGACTTTGCCCCCTATTCCACACTGCAGAAGTTTATAATAGAGCCCTTCGTGCCATATAGAGTCAAAGGCTTTCTTGAAGTCGATGAAACAGGCGAATATTTTCCCATTTTTTGTTTGGTGTATATGTTTTTCAATGAGGGTGTGAAGGGTATAGATATGGTCGGCGTGCGGTGTTTTGGAAGAAAGCCTATTTGGTTTTTTCTGAGGATATTATGTTTGTTAAGAAAATCAAGTAATCTACTATTTAGAATACTGCAGAATAACTTCCCTAGACAACTGTTGACACAGATGCCGCGGTAGTTATTTGGGTCTGATTTGTTTCCACTTTTATATATGGGGGAGATTAGTCCTTGGCACCAGATATCGGGAAAACAGCCTGAACGTAATATGATGTTGAATAATTTGAGTACCGCACCCTGCATCTCCATATTGCTGAACTTGAGCATTTCATTTTTGATGTTGTCTGGGCCACAGGCTTTCTTTAGGTGGAGAGATTTTGTTTTTGTGGCCAGTTCTTTCCATGTGATTGGGGAGTCTAGAGGGTTTTGGTTGTCTTTAATTGTTGCTTCTAATGTGTGGAGTTTTTCTGTGACCTGATGTTGACTTGGGTTTGTTTCGTTTATTGGGATGTCTTTGTAGAGGTTTTCAAAATGTGTTCTCCAGATGTCGCCATCTTGGATTGGTAATGCTTGCAATTGTGTTGTACTCAGGTTATTCCACATTTCCCAGAATTGTTTTGGATTGGTGGAGTTTTCAATTTCATCGAGTATTTTGTGGGTATAGTTTTGTGTTTTGTTCCTAATGGTGTGTTTATATCTTTTGAGGGTTTCATTGTATCTAGTACGTAGGTCCGGATTGTTTGGTTGGCGATGCTATTGGTTTGATATTGTTCTCAGGTCTTTTCTGGCATTTTTGCATTCGTGGTCAAACCATTTCTTATTTTTATTTTGTCTTTTGTGACGCTTCCTCTTCTGTTTCACAAGGTCGGCTTTTACAGCTGCCTCATGGAAGATCATATTTATATCCTCTATGGCCATGTTTACACCATTTCTGGTGATCTCGTATGGGTTTTCTTTAAATTTTGATATTTTACTTGTGAGATCAGGTGACTTTAGTGCTGTGATGAATTTTTCTCCACTGTCTGGGGCCCATCTGTATGTCTGGTTTATTTTATGGAGCTTACTGGGTTCCTTTTTTGTGTCTGTAGTTTGGGCAGAAAGTTTAAGGTACATATTTATTTGGTTATGGTCTAAGAGGGGGGATTGCTGCCTGACAGTGAATGAGTTGATATCGCAGGGGTCCAGGTCAGTGATTGTATAGTCCACCACACTAGACCCAAGAGTTGAGGAGTATGTGAGTCTCCCTAGGGAGTCCCCTCTGAACCTACCGTTAACTATGTACAGGCCTAAGGCTCGGCAGAGTTGCACTACCTCCCTACCGCTTTTATTTATTTCACGATCAAGGTTGTTCCGATTTGCGATGGCTGGTGTGACATCTAAAGGGGTCTGGCCAAACACATGGTTGTTTCCCTGTGGGTCTATGAAGTCAGGTTCACAACCGGTCCTTGCATTTAGGTCCCCACATATTATCACCTTTCCTTGGGCCTGGAAATGGCTGATTTCCATGTGGAGAGTATCAAATAACTCCTCTTCGAAATACGGCGATTCTATTGGAGGTATGTAGATCGCACATAAGTAAACATCTTTTTTTGCTATTCCTATATTTTTATCTAGTTTTAGCCATACGTGTGATTTTCCCTGTTTTACCGGTGAGATGTGTTTGTCCAGTTCTCCCTTATACCACACCAATATTCCCCCGGAGGTTCTGCCCTTGCGTGTTTTAGTGTTCTTTACTGAGGGCACAATGATTTCATGGTACATTGGAGGACAGTGGGTCGGCACGTCCTTTTGGCACCATGTTTCTGTTAACACAATTATATCAATGTCTTTTATAGCTTTTAGGAATTCAGGGTCTGTACTCTTCATCCCAAAAGTTGAGGAGCGGAGGCCCTGGATATTCCAGCAGCTTATGTGGAAAGAACGCATTTATATAGTTCAATAAAACGAAATAAAATGGACCTATTTTGTGGGATGAGTGTGGAAACACTATTTTCTATAATGCTAAATGATGATTTAGTATAAATTTCATGAGGCATGCACATATATCTATCTAATAATAGTAATAATACTGATAAGATAACAATAATGATAATGATAAATAACAATATTAATAATTTCTCCGGCTTTCTATCAGGCTGTTCAGCATCGTCATGATCTTTCTCAGTTCTTGGTCTACAGTCTGTGGTCTAGAGGGGGGTCTTGGGTCAGGTATAAAAGCACGGTTCTGTTGTTGGTTTTGTTTCGGGGGGTGGGGGACATTGGTGGTCCTGTTTGGGCTCCCAATGGTAGAGTGGGTGGGAGGGCTGCGTCTTTTGGCAGTGTTTATGAGGTTTCTTGCGAAGACCCACATCCGCTGTTTGAGTAGATGTATTTCGTCATAGAGGTCCCTTGTGTTGATGTTTGGATGATGGGCCAGGGAGACTTTAGGGAGGACAGAACATCTCGTGTCGATCTCACTGTTGGTGTTGTGGATTATATAGGCTGGGGTGTCCTTTCTGGGCAGTAGTGTGGAGATCACGATCCGCGCCGCGGGGAATTCCCTGCTGGCCTTTTCCGCCATCCTGCTCACCGCCCTAGCAGTGCCTTCCTGTAGGGTGCGTAGGTCGTTCGTGCCTGTGTGGATCACAATCCATTTGGGGCTTCCAAGGGATTCTTTGTTCAGTATCTTCATTGCTTGGCCTGTGTTGCTGCACCATTTTTTCAGGACTTGATGGTCTGGGAACAGCCTCTGGGGGTCCAGAAACTTTCCGTTGGAGTCGGTCAGCAGGACCGCCTGAGGGGCTGGTTTTTCAGACTGGGTAACAGTAGTCTGGGTAGGACTCGCCTGGTGGCTGGTTGTTGGCTGGGTTTCTGGGATATGTTGTGTGGCAGGAGCGGGGTTTGGGGCTTTCGGTGTGTCCTCATTTGGGGGGGTATCTGTCGGTTTTTGTGTTCCTGTGTGTGAGGACTGGGTAGCAGTAGTCTGGGCATGACTCGACTGAGGGCTGTTTGGAGCGGGGTTTGTGGCTTTCGGTGTGTCTTCGTGTGGGGTGGCATCCGGCGGGTTCTTTGTCCTTGTGTGTGTTGTTTTTGTGTCCTCAGGTTTTTGGACCTTAAGAGGTTTGTGTTGCCTGCTGAGCCTTTCTACGGTCTCCTTCGTTTTGTTTAGTTGAGTACGGAGTTCTTTGATCTCATTTCTTTGCTCCTCTATGGTCTTTCTCAGCTTGTGGATGGTGGACTCGTGTTCCGTTTTTAGCTGTTTGAATTCCTCCTTCAAATTCTTGGCCAGTGTTTCTCTGTATTCGTTGAAATCAAGTTCTAGTTTGGCCAGATTCTCTTTCATCATTTTGTTTTCGTTGAGAGGTGTGGGGGGGATGGTGGAGATGGACAGGGAGGTGTTTTCCTCTGCTGGTCTCTCTTCTTCTTCCTCCACTTGGCTCTCATCATCCTCTGTTCGACTCTATTTTGCTTCCTGTCCATTGGTCCTCTTTGTGTCTGCCTTAGTTTTCAACTGGGGGAATTCCTTTTCGAAGGAGTCCAGATTTTCCACATTCCCCTGTATCATGATCTTTCTATTTTTGTTGTAGTTGCTTATGGTTCGCAGGGGGTCATCTTTATCTAGGTTTCCATCTTTACATATTTTCAGTCTGCCTCCACTGCCAATACCTTCACTGGAGACGTATGCGTAGTGTTTTTGTAAAGTCTCCTTCCAGGAGGTGACGTATTCGGTGTAGAATATGAGGTTGTTCTTCAGCTTAGTCCCTTTGTGTGTGGTATAGTCAATGTAGAGGATCTCTGGGTTATTATTTAGTGTTGTGTACTTGTATTTTTCCTTTGCTTTATTTTTTGTGCATTGCTCAGGATATATCATTTCCCTGCTCATTGTAGTCGTTTGTTTTTTGTCTCAGATAGATAACTTTTTTTTTTTCTCTTTTTTGTGTCGTGTTCCACCTTAGCCCACTTTTAGGTCCAAAATTGGGAGTTTTTCAGGGGTTCATCTTTGATATAGCTGCTCTTAAAGGTTTATCTTTCTCTTTCTCTCACAGGCTCTTGGTTCGGGTAGTTTATCGTTTCTCTCGGGTTTCTATTCCTTTTCCTCGCGGGTTTGTTGTTCTTTTTTCAGTTTTTTTTCGAACTAAATTTAAATAAAATTAAACTTTTTCTGAACTAACTTTAACTAAAATGAAACTTAGGTAGAATTAGGTAAAACTTATTTCTCCGGTTTTTTTTTTCCTCTTCCGACTCTCTCACTCTCTCTCTCTCACACTCATAAACTCTCTCTCTCTCACTCCCAATCACTCTCTCTCTCACAGTCCCAGTCTCTCTCTCTCTCACACTCCCAGTCTCTCTCTCTCACACTCCCAATCTCTCTCTCTCACACTCCCAAAGACTCTCTCTCTCACATTCCCAATCTCTCTCTCTCTCACACTCCCAATCTCTCTCTCTCTCACACTCCCAATCTCTCTCTGTCTCACACTCCCAGTCTCTCTCTCTCTCACTCCCAATCTCTCTCTCTCACACTCCCAATCTATCTCTCTCTCACACTCCCAATCTCTCTCTCTCTCACACTCCCAATCTCTCTCTCTCTCTCACTCACAGTCTCTCTCTCTCACACTCCCAGTCTCTCTCTCTCTCACACTCCCAGTCTATCTCTCTCACACTCCCAGTCTCTCCCTCTCTCACACTCCCAATCTCTCTCTCTCTCTCACACACCCAATCTCTCTCTCTCTCACACTCCCAATCTCTCTCTGACACTCCCAATCTCTCTCTCTCACACTCCCAGCCTCTCTCTCTCTCACTCCCAATCTCTCTCTCTCACACTCCCAGTCTCTCTCTCTCTCACTCCCAATCTCTCTCTCTCACACTCCCAATCTCTCTCTCTCTCTCTCACTCCCAATCTCTATCTCTCACACTCCCAATCTCTCTCTCTCTCACACTCCCAATCTCTCTCTCTCCCACACTCCCAATCTCTCTCTCTCTCTCACTCACAATCTCTCTCTCTCTCACACTCCCACTCTCTCTCTCTCTCTCTCACTCCCAATCTCTCTCTCACACTCCCAATCTCTCTCTCTCTCACACTCCCAATCTCTCTCTCTCACACACTCCCAATCTCTCTCTCTCTCACACTCCCAATCTCTCTCTCTCTCTCACACTCCAAATCTCTCTCTCTCTCACACTCCCAATCACGCTCTCTCTCACACTCCCAATCTCTCTCTCTCTCACACTCCCAATCTCTCTCTCTCTCACACTCCCAATCTCTCTCTCTCTCACACTCCCAGTCTCTCTCTCTCTCACTCCCAATCTCTCTCTCACTCACACTCCCAATCTCTCTCTCTCTCACACTCCCAATCTCTCTCTCTCACACTCCTAATCTCTCTCTCTCTCTCACTCACAGTCTCTCTCTCTCACACTCCCAGTCTCTCTCTCTCTCACACTCCCAATCTCTCTCTCTCTCACTCCCAATCGTTCTCTCTCTCACACTCCCAATCTCTCTCTCTCTCTCACACACCCAATCTCTCTCTCTCTCACACTCCCAATCTCTCTCTGACACTCCCAATCTCTCTCTCTCACACTCCCAGTCTCTATCTCTCTCACTCCCAATCTCTCTCTTTCACACACCCAGTCTCTCCCTCTCTCACTCCCAATTTCTCTCTCTCACACTCCCAATCTCTCTCTCTCTCACACTCCCAATCTCTCTCTCTCTCACCCTCCCAATCAATTCAATTCAATTCAAATGCTTTATTGGCATGAAAGTTTACAGAGAACCATATTGCCAAAGCTTACATTGCAAAAAGGTACAGTTTTCCAACATTCTGTAGGTGTCAATCGATTTGACATTTGTTGGGTACATACAATATTACTTTTAAACAATATTAATTTTAAACAGTCTTTGTACTTCATTTGGTACGTTCAATATTAATTTTAAACAGTCTCAATTTTAAACAGTCCTCAGGTTGTGACATGTTGTTACATATTTGGCCCCAAGGTATGGTCTGTCTCCTTCTCCGAGGACTAATTTCAATTTTGACAGATCATCCAATTCCTTGAAATCAGGGGTTGTTTGGCTTAGCTTGTTGAATAATATGTTTCTTGATGTGTTGAATTTTTCGCATTTTAGGAGGAAATGCATCTCTGTTTCAACCTCGCCGGCCAGACATTGATTGCATATTCTATTCTCTCTAGGCTGCCAGGATTTCTTGTATCTGCCTTTTTCAATTTCCAGTTGGTGGTCGCTTAGTCTGTACCTGGTGAGGGTCTGTCTCTGTTTTGTGTCTCTGATGGTCGTGAGGTAGTCTGCCAGTTTATATTCTCTTTTTAGGGCCCGGTAACATTCTAATCTGCTTTGGCTTTCGGTTATTTTGTTCCAATGTTCCAGGTAGGTTTCTTTGCATTGTTTAATGATTTGGTTCACTCGGATTGGTGTTTGGACGGCTCTCTCTCTCTCTCTCACTCCCAATCTCTCTCTCTCTCTCACTCCCAATCTCTCTCTCTCTCACACTCCCAATCTCTCTCTCTCTCACACTCCCAATCTCTCTCTCCCTCTCACACTCCCAATCTCTCTCTGACACTCCCAATCTCTCTCTCTCTCACACTCCCAATCTCTCTCTCTTTCACACTCCCAATCTCTCTCTCTCTCTCACTCCCTATCTCTCTCTCTCTCGCTCTCTCTGACACTCCCAATCTCTCTCTCTGACACTCCCAATCTCTCTCTCTCTCACACTCCCAATCTCTCTCTCTCTCACACTCCCAATCTCTCCCTCTCTCACACTCCCAATCTCTCTCTCTCTCACACTCCCAATCTCTCTCTCTCTCTCGCTCCCAATCTCGCTCTCTCTCACACTCCCAATCTCTCTCCCTCACACTCCCAGTCTCTCTCTCTCTCACTCCCAATCTCTCTCTCTCTCAAACTCCCAATCTCTCCCTCTCTCACACTCCCAATCTCTCTCTCTCACACTCCCAATATCTCTCTCTCTCACACTCCCAATCTCTCTCTCTCTCACACTCCCAATCTCTCTCTCTCACTCCCAGTCTTTCTCTCTCTCACACTCCCAATCTCTCTCTCTCACACACTCCCAATCAATTCAATTTCAATTCAAATGCTTTATTGGAATGAAAGTTTACAGGGAACCATATTGCCAAAGCTTACATAACAAAAAGTACAGTTTTCCAACATTCTGTAGGTGTCAAACAATTTTGACCTTCGTTGAGTGTATACAATATTAGTTTAAACAATATTAATTTAAACAGTCGTTGAACATCGTTGGGTACATTCAGTATTAATTTTAAACAGTCCTCAGGTTGTGACATGTTGTTACATATTTGGCACCAAGGTATGGTCTGTCTCCTTCTCCCAGGACTAATCTTAATTTTGACAGGTCATCCAATTCTTTGACATCTGGGGTTGTTTGGCTGAGCTTGTCGAATAATATGTTGCTTGTTGTGTTGTGTTGTCCAATTCCAATTCCAATTCCAATTAAAATGCTTTATTGGCATGAAAGTTTACAGAGAACCATATTGCCAAAGCTTACATAGCAAAAAGGTACAGTTTTCCAACATTCTGTAGGTGTCAATCGATTTGACATTTGTTGGGTACATACAATATTACTTTTAAACAATATTAATTTTAAACAGTCTTTGTACTTCATTTGGTACGTTCAATATTAATTTTAAACAGTCTTAATTTTAAACAGTCCTCAGGTTGTGACATGTTGTTACATATTTGGCCCCAAGGTATGGTCTGTCTCCTTCTCCTAGGACTAATCTCAATTTTGACAGATCATCCAATTCCTTGAAATCTGGGGTTGTTTGGCTTAGCTTGTTGAATAATATGTTTCTTGATGTGTTGAATTTTTCGCATTTTAGGAGGAAATGCATTTCTGTTTCAACCTCGCCAGCCAGACATTGATCGCATATTCTATTCTCTCTAGGCTGCCAGGATTTCTTGTATCTGCCTTTTTCAATTTCCAGTTGGTGGTCGCTTAGTCTGTACCTGGTGAGGGTCTGTCTCTGTTTTGTGTCTCTGATGGTCGTGAGGTAGTCTGCCAGTTTATATTCTCTTTTTAGGGCCCGGTAACATTCTAATCTGCTTTGGCTTTCGGTTATTTTGTTCCAATGTTCCAGGTAGGTTTCTTTGCATTTTTTAATGATTTGGTTCACTCGGATTGGTGTTGGGCTGGTGTGTTGGCGGCTGGGTCTGGTCAGGGGTCCGGCTGAGTACTTAGTTTCCGTAGCAGCTGACTCAGGGGACTCTTTTCTGGGTTTAGCTCTTGGGTCTGAAAGGCTTTGAAATGAAGGGTGTCTGGGGAGCTAGATTTGAGGTGATTCAGGAAGTTTAGTGCTCGTTTTTGGATGTTTATTATCAGTGGGTATCTGCCTAGTTCGGCTCTGCATGCATTTGTTGGCGTTTTCCTTTGGGTGCGAAGGATGCTTCGGCAGAATTCTGCATGTAGGGCTTCTATTGTATGTTTTTCCCATTTAGTGTAGCTTTGGTGATTTAGCGGGCCCCATACTTCACTACCGTACAGTGCAATGGGCAGGATTATGCTGTCAAATATTTTGAGCCAGATTTTGATTGGGATTTGGATGTTGTAGAATTTTCTTTTTATTGCATATAGGGCTCTTCGGGCTTTTTCTTTTAGTGCATTCACTGCTATGCTGAAGCTCCCTGATGCTGTAATAGTTAGACCAAGGTAGGTGTAGCTCATAGTGTGTCCTATAGTGATATCACTGAGGGTAAACTGGTATTTGTTTTCCTGACATCTGGGCCTTTTTTTGAAAAATCATGATGTTGGTTTTCTTTAGATTTACTGTTAGAGCCCAATTTTGGCAGTATTTGTCGAGTAGGTCTAGTTGTTGCTGTAATCCCTGTTCTGTGGGAGACAGCAGAACCAGGTCGTCCGCATAGAACAGGGATTTCACTTCTCCATCTAGGAGACGGAGACCTGGTGACTCGCTTTGCTCCAGTTGTCTCTCTCTCTCTCTCACATACTCCCAATCTCTCTCTCTCTCACTCCCAATCTCTCTCACTCTCACTCCCAATCGCTCTCTCTCTCACACTCCCTATCTCTCTCTCTCTCACACTCCCAATCTCTCTCTCTCTCACACTCCCAATCTCTCTCTCTCACACTCCCAATCTCTCTCACTCTCACACTCCCAATCACTCTCTCTCTCTCACACTCCCAATCTCTCTCTCTCTCACACTCCCAATCTCTCTCTCTCTCACACTCCCAATCTCTCTCTCTCTCTCACTCCCAATCTCTCTCTCACACACTCCCAATCTCTCACTCTCACACTCACAATCTCTCTCTGTCT